>NC_059166.1:68254366-68887254 GCF_019923935.1 Bubalus bubalis | reverse complement strand
TCATTGGAAGGACTGATGTTTAAGCTGAAGCTCCAATACTTTGGCCACCTGATGCGAAGAACTGACTCATTGGAAAAGACCCTGATGCTGAGAAAGATTGAAGGTGGGAGGAGAAGGGAATGACAGAGGATGAGATGGTTGGATGGCATCACCAACTCAAAGGACATGAGTTTGAGTAAGCTCCGGGAGTTGGTGATGGACAGGGAAGCCTGGCGTGCTGCAGTCCATGGAGTCACAGAGTCAGACACGACTGAGTGATTGAACTGGACTGACTGATTCAGTGTCTTCTGTAGATCTCTCTTAGATGTTGATTTTCCTTTGCTATCTATGTACTAGTTTGCTGGCTGTTACTGATTTTATTTAAGTGTACCATGTGAGGCACAGAGATTTTACTACACCCAGATGAATCATTTAATTCTCTTATTCTTGAAACTTAATTGCACATAACTACTGTACTTGGCATTTTTACTTGGATGTGATTCTTTTTGAGCACTGGCAAAGAAAGAAGAGTTTGCTTTCCTATGAGATTTACATTTTTTCTCCAAGAAGAGAGGTGCTGAGATTATTTAATATAGATGTTCTGCAATTTCACATAAATCCCTTGAGAATTGCATTTCTCACATGTCTGCTTTTTTGCCTATAATTCTAAATACGGTTGACACAGTTTATATTTGTGCTGAAAAGGTTGATTTCAAAAGTTCACTTTCTTTCCTAGGAATATTATGAAGAGTATTAGCAAAATATTACTTTCCTCACCAGTTCAGATCATCATAATAAGAGTCAACACTTGGTAGACAATGTAAACCAAAACTTAGGTTTAGTAATTTATATGCATTATCTCACTTAATCCTAACAACAGCACTATGATCAGGTACCCTTACTCCCATCTTATATTGATAAAATAGACTTGAAAAATTACTTTGCTTACCCAATCACTCAGCTGTTAAGTATCAGAGGTTAGATTTAAACACAGACTCAAACACTCTTTCAACAAATGAATTATTTGCTCTTATATATTACACTATTATCTAATATTGCTGTGGTGCTTCCTAAATTTTTATTGAATAATACAAGTTATTAATCAGAGGGATCACTGTCTAAAAGCACTCCAGTTTAAGATCCAACATGGACATTGATTTTACAATATCTTGAGAGAAAATTTATCTAAAAATCAGTAAACTAAGCATCTTTACACATGTGAAATTGGTCTGCAAATAATTTGGGGAAGCAGAATACTCTTAACCTGTATTTTTCCTAAAATCATTTGTATAAATCCAAAATTAAATTATTGTTCTAAAATTTAGTTAACTACCTATTTATTCTTCTGTCTCTGATATATTTAGCAATTGTGCCCCTCCATAAAAAAAGAGACAGAAGAAATACAATAAAAGCATTGATTTGTAAAATAAAATTTTAAATCTCTAATCTTGAAAAACAAGATACTCTAAAGTGAAATACTGATTGTTATTTATAATACTATCCTAGTTTTTAAAAAGTTAGACTAGCTGCTAACTGATACAACACAGTGGCATGAAAGAATATTCAGAGAGATTAATCTAAAAAAAAAAAGTTTATCAGGAGTAAAATGAATATATTGCTTTAAGTTTATAAAGTCTTCAGACTCAAATTTCTGATAAAATGAAGGACAGATTAAGAAAGGTGATTTTTCATTTGATAATACATAAAAGTACATGTTATAATATGTTGATCACAGTTTTACGAAATTACTATTTACTTTTTTTTCCCCCAAATATTTAAAGGGAATGAAAATACTTTACCCCGGCACTTTTAATCCCTCTTCTCTATTTGGTCTGTTTGATTTTGTCCCTTATCAATTATCACAATACAATATACTACTTATTTATGTACCTCATTATTGTTTACCTACCCATTAGAACGAGAACAGGAATTTATGATTGATTTATTTACTACAGGACTCCTAGTGACTTGAATGATGACTGATCCACAGTACGTGGTCCATAAATACTAACTGAGAAAAAAAATTGCTTTATTTATAAAGAACTTACTCCATCAGGACTAACAAAATTGAAATTTTAAAAATAATATGTATGAAGAAGTCAGAATAAAAGGGTATTGCTGTGTGGTTTTTATCTAGTAAAACATGAATAAGTAGAAATTTATAAATAAAAACAAACAAATCCAGTGATATAATAAAAGACTCTGCAATCAATTTATATGTAAAAGCTAAGCATTTAGCTTTCAAACATCCTGGGCAGTTCACACTGATTTACCCATGCCTCACACTCTTTCCTCAGGGTCCACAGGGGCCATATAATATCAGCTGTTTTACTCAGCAAGTGTGATTCAACAGCACTTTCCTGCAAGGCACATGTAGGTGAGATGTTTTCTTTTCTTTTTTTTTTAATTTAAGAAATCTAAATGTAATCTGCATTAGGTAACACATAGTGGTTCTGTTTACAAAATTCTAAATGCCAGAATGCCGTCCATCTATCTAAATGCCATCTGTCTTTCTAATCTTCATCATTGTGGTTGTCTTCTTTGTAGTTTTTTTCAGAGGAAAGGAGTTTTAAACATAGTAAATGTCTCCACTTCTTAGGATGAGAAAGCAGAAGGAACATTTATGAATAGTTCTGGTTTTTCCCTTCTCTTGTTTTCTCTGATTTCTTTCTAGATCATTGTCCAATCTAAATCTCTTATGAGCCTTTAATTATATATGGAGGGTAAGCGTGTAGTTTTTGGAGGAAGAAAAAGCTTCACTTGAGCTCTAGCTCTGCTACTAAGTCCCACGGTGTGGAACCATCTTTGGTGATTTTTTCTGTTTGCCCCTTTCTGCCCTTCTCTGTGCTCCTTGAGCCTGAGCTCTAAGAGTTCAGCACCAGGCTGCCTTGCTCTTGGGCTGCCAGTTGGGTTTGCCCACTCAGAGGCATGAGATGGAGCCTGATAAAGAAAAGAAGTAAAAGGGTGGGCATTTGTTTACCCTGCTCCTTGCCAGCCATTCTGGTAGTGGCTATGTTCTCTCACTCACAACTCCTGTTAGTGTGGTTATCGCGTTTTCTCTGGTTCCGGTGTTCATGGGGTTCAGATAACACCATTCTCTCCCTGTGTGCCTGCCTGACGTTTAACCGCCCATACTGAGCCCCCTAACGCTGCCCGCCACCCTGTATATAGTTCCTTCTGTAGCGGCTGACAGGTGTGCCAACTGTAACGTCAGTTTCTTGAGGTGTAAACTGGAGGCAGTGCTTACCCTTTGGTTTCTTGGGCTGATAAAATGATACCACAGATTTAAATTATCTAACACAATGCCTGGCATAAATTAAACCGTCTTTGTGGTGACTGTGATGGCGGGACTAATGATAATAATGGTTATCATTATAATTATATTTAATAATTATCAGTAATTATCTAGCCAAAACAGCAATGATTTTCACAGGTTTTGTGTTCATTGCATAGATTTCTCAATTGCAGAAACAAATGAGCACAGTAAGATTTCCAAGAGGATAAAAAGCCTCTTTTACACCTGTTTTTATAATACCAGTTTCTGTGACAGAAACAACAAGTAAACACATCTTTGCTTCTAAAGTGTGTGTTAGTCACTCAGTCATGTCCAGTTTTTTGTGACCCCATGGACTGTAGCCTGCCAGGCTCCTTTCTCCATGGGATTCTCCAGGCAAGAATACTGGAGTGGGTTGCCATTCCCTTCTCCAGGGAATCTTCCCAACCCAGGGATCAAAGTTGGATCTCATGCATTGCAGGCAGATTCTTTACCATATGAGCCACCAGGGAAGCCCTCTTTTCTCTTAAGGAAGGTAATTCTGCAACCGTATGTCCGTGATGCCACAAAAGCATATTTATGAGTTCAGTGACTGTGTCTGGGTTTGTGTGGCTAACTATGAGCCAAATAAAGTCGTCTGAGACTCCATACACATATACTTTGTAATCTAAAACTAAACCATCACTATTTCCAGAAATTAAAATTGAAGCTAGGGTTTTGACTGTCACTCTGGTTACTATTACAGCTCAGGTCCAGCGTAGAAGACACTAAGATCATCACCCTTCAACTCAAGATTCCTACGTTGAAGCTAGGGCAGTCCACTTCATGAGCAGCTGTATCACAGTGATATTTTCTCCTGTGCATCTATTTTCATAATTTCAATTAGGACATTAACTAAATTATTGACAAAGTTATTTATCAGAATAACTATTAAAATGATGCTCTATAATTCAGAGCAGTTAGATAAGTCCTGTCTATGGACTTGAATCTTGAGATAAATTGCTGAGAAAGACAATTATTGACTTAATGGTGTTACTTTAAAATTGGTATATTTTAACCAAACAATAAACTAAAATTTGACACAATGTTTCTTAATAGAAAATAACCTTTTAATATTAAGTTGCTGATGAGCTTGAAGCTTGAATTAGAAGGACTTAAATGGGAATGGTGTACTCCTAAGAATTATGTATTGGAAAAAACACAATTACAGACAAATTAATCAAATTGGTAAGTGGATTAACAAGAAAAGAAATATTTAGATAAGTATATCCGCATGTAGGAATAGAGGTGATTATCATTTCAGTCCAATGTCTTAACAGATAAAGATTGTGGTTCATTTTTACAGAAAACGTTACTTGAAAAGAGCAGATTCTAAAATTAGTTTAAAAATGCTTTCCTCAACTGATGAAGGAAAGGCAGTTTATAGTGTAAGGAATTTGCTTTTCTATGTAAACAATCATTTATAGCTACAGGAGACAAGAATTTTGCCATAATAATAATCAAATTTTCAAAGCTTTTTCCATGAAAAGGGGAGAAAAAAGCTGGCATATTAGTTCAATGTGAAACCTACATGTCTTCAGCAGCAATATTCATTGAGTAAATCTGCATTTTTTAATCATGCGACTGATTTTCTTTTGCTTGCTTGTTTTTGTTTTTCCTAAGGACATATGCACAGAGCATAGTTTGGACTTGTTTTTTCTCCCTCTTCCAGAAAAGCACCTTAGACAAGATGGGAGGGCCAAGACTAAATATGTGATTGTCCTGTTCATAGGCATCCATAACTTGGAGAGTTATATGCTTTCCTTTTTTCATCAAGCCAAAAAGCTGCTGCTGCTAAGACTTCAGTCAAAAAGCAGGGGAATTTAAAATAAAATTAACATCACTTTGTGGGTGTGTCTTAAAGTGAGTTTTACTATCTATCTAAAATTTAAAAGTCAGGTGAATATTCTTTTCTCTAGTTTCTCCAGAAATAATTTTAACTATCCTCCATCATTTTAAAAATTAAATCTAAGACCTAATTATGCAGAAAAGATGAAATTATGTTGCATGTCCAATTTATGGTATTACTTTTTCTGCTTTGGTATTCTAAAATAGAGTTGTGCTGAAGGAAATATTCTTTAAAAAATCTGATTCCAAGACCTCTTAAAACAGTTGTAATTAAATTCACAGCTATCAAAACTAGTCTTGTTTGGTAAGAATTGAAGCTAAAATGTTTTCCTTACTTTTACTTTCAATTTTCTTGCCGTGCCTCCAAAAGGAGAACAGTGAAAATGTTTCCAAAAATAAATAAAGTTCAACTAGCACTTTATTTGTTTGTTGTTAAATGGTTAATTGACTTGAAAATATTCAAAATCTATGAATGTATGCATTTTATCTCTCACAGAGGTAACTCAGAGTTAGGAAGACTCTGAACATGCTAATTTTTTTTGTAGGGTGATACAAATTAATTTGTCCATAAAACTTTTTTCCATGCATTTACCTCTATAGCAAATGGATTAAGTAGTACCAAATACATTTTCACTAGTAATTTATTCTTTCAGGATGCAAAATTTGAAACTTTTTCATAGTTCTGTAGAATTTGCAAGAGCTGCTGACACAGAAACAAGAAAATGTTAACCCAAAAGAACTATGTTACAAAGCTATGTGATTTAGCTAATTCTATAATGTTCTAAAATGAAATTTAAAAATTAAAAAAATAATTTATTTTAATAAGTCATAAGTCAGAACAAAAATATTCTAATGTTAATTGACAAAAATTGACACTTTCATTGTTTTATTAAGTTGAACTTGCAATTGCCACATATGTTCACAAAAAGCTACTTAAACTTTTTTTTTTAAAACAAATATCATCAAAAAGCAATATTTTAAAACCTCCACTAGGTTGGAGCATGGTATTTTGCTCAATTTGGAAAAAATATGGTACCTACAGTTTTGAAGATTAGCAAAATCTCTCTCCTAACAAACATGGCTCTGAAAATATCCAACATGGGAAAATGTCCAAAATGTCATTTTTCTAATCTTTTCCAATACTGTTTGCTTCCTAGATGAAGCCAGGTGATTGGAGACAGGATTGAATAGGTGATTTTGATTAAATATTCTTATATAGCTTTTGAAACTTAAATTACGTGAAAATATAGTACTGATTCAAAAGGACAAATTAAAATTTTAGAGAAATGAAAGCACTGTCTCTATTTCAGTTGTTGGTTGTTTTCATAGTTGTTCCTTTATTATGTGAAGAAGCTACTATACTATCACTTCAAATTAACAGAAATAATTAAACATCAGCTGGCATACTCTAGGAACATTTCTCTGTATGTGGGCATTGGGAACCACAGAATTCTTAGTACCATGTCAGTTGGATAAGAGATGACTGTTTTCCCTTCTTCCTGAGGAGGACAAATGCTAACACAAATCACAAATCCTTAGACTCAGCCAATACTATTGGAAGGAAATGAACTATCTTTAAGTTCAAATGATAGTAAAGTCTGAGTCTCTTTACTGTTAATTCCAGATTTATTTCTTTACATTAATCAAGCCCATTAACTACCCTCTTGCTTGTATGTTTTGAGTCTCTACTATATGAACTCAGAACACAACATTATTTGCATGTTAGAAGACCCTTCCTTTAGTGCATAGCAATGCCAGATCAAGACTGAACTGACAAACATTAGCAAGGTGACTGAATTTGAGTTTAATATCAGACAAGAATAGAAAGATGGGTATTAAAGTATTGCTTTTTCTGCTGCTGCTGCTAAGTCGCTTCAGTCATGTCCAACTCTGTGCGACCCCATAGACGGCAGCCCACTAGGCTCCCCCGTCCCTGGGATTCTCCAGGCAAGAACACTGGAGTGGGTTGCCATGTCCTTCTCCAATGCATGAAAGTGAAAAGTGAAAGTGAAGTCGCTCAGTCGTGTCTGACTCTTAGCGAGAAGGCAATGGCAACCCACTCCAGTACTCTTGCCTGGAAAACCCCAGGGATGGAGGAGCCTGGTAGGCTGTAGTCCATGGGGTCGCTAAGAGTTAGACATAACTGAGTGACTTCACTTTCACTTTTCACTTGCATGCATTGGAGAAGGAAATGGCAACCCCCTCTGGTGTTCTTGCCTGGAGAATCCCAGGGACGGAGAGGCCTGGTGGGCTGCCGTCTATGGGATTGCATAGAGTTGGACACGACTTAAGCGACTTAGCAGCAGCAGCATGGACTGCAGCCTACCAGGCTCCTCTGTCCATGGGATTTTCCAGGCAAGAGTACTGGAGTGGGTTGCCATTGCCTTCTCTGAATGCTTTTTCTAGTAAACACAAATTATCTCACTTTTAAAATTTTATTTAGTCTTTATTCAGATTCAGGTATTTGGCAGAAATTTCCTCAAATGTTATTGATGTAGCCTGTAATTTCAAGGAAAATAACTGACAAAATTTGTTGCCAGTGATCAAATGTGAGTCAAGTAAAAATTAGGATTCTGGAAATTGTCCCCACTGGTGTTACCCCAATGATTTCTCAATTCTTAAAGCTCTTCCTGATGAGATAAGTATGTGCTGTGCTGTGCTTAGTCACTCAGTTGTGTCTGACTCTTTGTGACCCCATGGACTGTAGCCTGATAAGCTCCTCTGTCCACAGGGATTCACCAGGCAAGATTACTGGAGTGGATTGACATGCCCTCCTCCAGGGGATCGTCTGAACCCAGGGATTGAACCCAGATCTCCTGCATTGCGGGTGGATTCTTTACCATCTGAGCCACCAGTGAAGCTCAAGAATACTGGAGTGGGTAGCCTATCCCTCTCCAAGGGATCTTCCTGGTGCAGGAATTGAACTAGTGTATTCTGCATTGCAGGCAGATTCTTTACCTGCTGAGCTACAAGGGAAGCTCATTTATCAGGAGATAAAGGTAGGTGGTGATATTAACTAAGAAATGTAATGAACATTGTATAATGCGATGTGCCAAAACTTGGAAGACTTGCACAAATAAATGAATCAATATTTTTCCAAATGACTAATAGATAATGCTATAATATCATAAATGGTAAAAGGTTCTTTCAGAGTACAAACTAGATTATTGACAGGATTTCAGTTTCCACATCACTTGTCAAGTTTTGGTATAGTATCAAAGAATATCCACAGTTATCTGAAAAAAAAATCTGTTTAATTCTCATCTTTTATCCAACTACATGTATGTGGATTGCCTTTGCATATGACAGCAACACAGTATCTTATGATGGAATGAATGCAAAAGTAGATATGAGATTCAGTTTGTCTTCTGTTAATTCAGACATTAAAGAGTATTTTGAAAAAAAATATAAATAGTATCTTTCTCATTTCTATTTTGGAAAGCATTTTTATAAAATAATACATTTATATTATATATATAGGCTTATCATCTTAATTTTAAATGAATTAATGGAAATATTTTTGTTTTACTCTCTACTGTACTAAATATCAGAGGAGCTTGGTAGGCTACAGTCCATGGGGTCACAGAGTTGGACACGACTGAGCAACTTCACTTTACTTTCCTTGTACTAAGTATCAATATATGTAACCTACATAACCCAAGCTCTTTTTTTTTGTCCTCAGTATACTTTAAGCATCTGAAGGGATCCTGAGACTAAAAAGTTTGAGAACTGCTATTCTACAAAGGGGTTTCCCTGGTCGCTCCCCAGGTAAAGAATCTGCCTGCAAAGCAGGAGACCCAGATTCGGTCTCTGGGTCTGGAAGAATTCAGTATTTGGCAGAATTTTTTTCAAAGGTTATTAATGCAGCCTGCAACCCACTGCAGTATTCTTGCCTGGAGAATCCCATGGACAGAGGAGCCTGTCAGGCTACTGGGGTTGCAGCCAGACATGACTGAATGACTAACACTTTCACTTTCAGTAACAAATCAATTAATGAATATGGACTGATAATGAGCAAAATATCCCTAAAAATCAGTCTGCTTAAATTAAATGAAATTATATATTGTTAATCTCTTTGAAAAGTTAAATGGATAACAAAACTCTAATATGAATCAAAGTTAATTAAAAATAACTACCTTTCCTGAATAGTTTAACACCCTTTGGTGGCATTATTTACAGTATTACATTTCTATGATTTGTTGTTGTTTTTTTCCTTGAGTGTTAGATGAAAATGAAATAGCTAATCTACATGTTTGCATATATTTGCATATCATGCTTTAAAACTTTATTCCTCAGTATGTAAACTAAAAGAAAAAGAATGAATTAGTACAATTTACAGTGATTATATTCATGGCCAATATTTTCCATAAAACACCTAAACCTTTTTTATAATTCACTGATGTAATACAATTTGACTCTGAGAATAGCAGACAGAGATACAGATCTATAGTGTAAAACATGTATAAAGAACTCAATATAAGAATCAGATGACCTTGTCTAGGATGAGGATGGTGTAGCAGGTAAAGAAAAAGAATATAGGAGACAACAAGACATTCTTTATCTGTCCTAGCTCTGCTGTTAAACAATGTGTATTATAAACATTGATAACCCTAAACTACACATAGATATATGTGTATATATTTTCTATCTCATACAGTAATATTCTATACATTCTATATTAATATTTTATAGTTAACAAACACTTCAAGAGTTCTCAGGGTGACCTTGACATCTTTGGCAGGTTGCCATCTCTGAAATGTAGTTTAGGTCTCACAATTATTTAAAGCTAGTGTATATTTTGCTGTTATTATTTTATTAAAAATAATAAGAAGCTTGAAAATCTGTTTTTATGAATGGAAGTACTACTGAGACAAAGGCTCAAATCATTCCTCATGCCAAAATCAATAAACAGCCTCAGTAATCAGTAGATTTAGCTTAATGCAAGTGTGAAGAAGGAAGGAAAATGGAATGTGTTCGACCCGCTATGATATATAACCACACACACATATATATATGTTATACAAAGCAGTATATAATATTGTGTTGAAGAGATGATGTGACAGGAGGGATTAGATCTACGGAGATCTTTTTAAGGACAAAACTTGGCTGTAGATTCATTTTAAGGAAAAGATACTCTTGAAATATTTGTGGGAGGATATTTTCAGACAAAATTTATAAGAACATTATAAATATATCTCACTTTCCGCCCTAGTCCATTCTTGAGATATCAGCCAGTGATTCTTTAAACTGCAAAATGAAATTTTCAAATATTCCAATTACATTCAGAATAAAATATGAAACCTTAATCCTTCAAGTTAGGCTTCAACAATATATGAACTAAGAACTCCAGATGTACAAGCTGGATTTAGAAAAGGCAGAGAAGATAGCCATTTCTCCAAAGAGGACACATAGATGGCTAACAAACACATGAAAAGATGCTCAACATCATTCATTATCAGAGAAATGCAAATCAAGACTACAATGAGGTACCATCTCATGCAGGTCAGAACGGCTGCCATCAAAAAGTTTACAAACAACAAATGCTGGAGAAGGTGTGGAGGAAAAAAGGGAATGTTCTTACACTGTTGATGGGAATGCAAACTAGTACAGCCACTATGGAGAACAGTGTGGGAATTCCTTAGAAAACTGGAAATAGAACTGCCTTATAGCTCAACAATCCCACTGCTGGGCATACACACCAAGAAATCCAGAATTGAAAGAGACACACATACCCCAGTGTTCATTGCAGCACTGTTTACAATAGCCAGGACATGGAAGCAACCTAGATGTCCATCGACAGAAAAATGGATAAGGAAGTGGTGGTACATATACCCAATGGAATATTACTCAGCTATAAAAAAGAACACATTTGAGTCAGTTCTAATGAGGTGGATGAAACTGGAGCCTATTATACAGACTGAAGTAAGTCAGAAAGAGAAACACCAATACAGTATATTAATGCATATATACAGAATTTAGAAAGACAGTAATGATAACCCTGTATGCAAGATAGCAAAAGAGACACAGATGTAAAGAACAGACTTTTGGACTCCATGGGAGAAGGCAAGGGTGGGATGATTTGAGAGAATAGCATTGAAACATTTATATTACCATGTATAAAATAGATGACCAGTGCCAGTTTAATGCTTGAAGCAGAGCACTCAAAGCTGGTTCTCTGAGACAACCCAGAGGGATGGGGTGGAAGGTAGGTGGAATGGGGGTTCAGGATAGGGGGATACATGTACACCTGTGGCTGATTCATGTCAATGTATGGCAAAAACCACCAGAATATCATAAAGTAATTAGCATCCAATTAAAATAAATTAATTTTTAGAAAAGGCAGAGGAACCAGAGATCAAATTGCCAACATCCACTGGATTATAGAAAGAGGAAGGAAATTCCAGAGAAACACCTACTTCAGCTTCATTGACTATGCTGAAGCCTTTGACTGTGTGGATCACAACAAACTGGGAAATTCTTCAAAAGATGGAAATACCAGACCACCTAACCTGCCTCCTCAAAAGCCTGTATGCAGCTCAAGAAGCAACATTTAGAACCAAACATGGAATAACAAACTGGTTCCAAATTGGGAAAGGAGTACATCAAATCTATATATTGTTACCATGCTTATTTAACTTATTTGCAGAGCACATCATGCAAAATGCTGGGCTGGATGAAGCACAAGTAGGATCAAGATTGCCAGGAGAAATATCAATAGCCTCAGATATGCCAATGACACCACCCTCATGGCTGAAAACAAAGAACTAAAGAGCCTCTTGATGAAGGTGAGAGAAGAGAGTGAAAAAGCTGGCTTAAAATCCAACATTTTGAGAATAAAGATCATGGCATCCAGTCCCATTCAGTTCAGTCACTCAGTCGTGTCCAACTCTTTGCAACCCCATGAATCGCAGCACGCCAGGCCTCCTTGTCCATCACCAACTCCCGGAGTTCACTCAAACTCATGTCCATAGAGTCGGTGATGCCATCCAGCCATCTCATCCTCTGTCGTCCCCTTCTCCTCCTGCCCCCAATCCCTCCCACCATCAGAATCTTTTCGAATGAGTCAACACTTTGGTACTTCATGGCAAATAGATGGGGAAACAATGGAAACAGTGCCAGACTTTATCTTCTTGGGCTTCCAAATCACTGCAGACGGCGACTGCATCCATGAAATTAAAAGAGGCTTGCTCCTTGGAAGAAAAGCTATGATAAATCTATACAGGGTACTAAAAAGCAGAGAAATCACTTTTCCCCTTTATAGTCATATAGTCAAAGGTCCATCTAGTCAAGGCTATGGTTTTTCCTGTGGTCATGTATGGATGTGAGAGTTGGACTGTGAAGAAGGCTGAGCACCGAAGAATTGATGCTTTTGAACTGTGGTGTTGGAGAAGACTCTTAAGAGTCCCTTGGACTGCAAGGAGATCCAGCCAGTCCATCCTAAAGGAGATCTGCCCTGGGATTTCTTTGGAAGGAATGATGTTAAAGCTGAAACTACAGTACTTTGGCCACCTCATGTGAAGAGTTGACTCATTGGAAAAGACTCTGATGCTGGGAGGGATTGGGGGAAGAAGGAAAAGGGGATGGCAGAGGATGAGATGGCTGGATAGCATCACCAATTCGATGGATGTGAGTCTGAATGAACTCCGGGAGTTGGTGATTGACAGGGAGGCCTGGTGTGCTGCAATTCGTGGGGTCGTAAAGAGTCAGACATGATTGATCGACTGAACTGAACTGAACTGATGGCAAAAACCACCAGAATATCATAAAGTAATTAGTATCCAATTAAAATAAATTAATTTTTTAAAAAAGCAGAGGAACCAGAGATCAAATTGCCAACATCCACTGGATTATAGAAAGAGGAAGGAAATTCCAGAGAAACACCTACTTCAGCTTCATTGACTATGCTGAAGCCTTTGACTGTATGGATCACAACAAACTGGGAAATTCTTCAAAAGATGGAAATACCAGACCACCTAACCTGGCTCCTCAGAAGCCTATATGCAGCTCAAGAAGCAACATTTGGAACCAAACATGGAATAACAAACTGGTTCCAAATTGGGAAAGGAGTACATCAAAGCTATATATTGTTACCGTGCTTATTTAACTTATTTGCAGAGCACATCATGCAAATACTAGGCTGGATGAAGCACAAGTGGAGTCAAGATTGCCAGGAGAAATATCAATAGCCCCAGATATGCCAATGACACCACCCTCATGGCTGAAAGCAAAGAAGAACTAAAGAGCCTCTTGATGAAGGTGAGAGACTAGAGTGAAAAAGCTGGCTTAAAATTCAACATTCTGAGAATAAAGATCATGGCATCCAGTCCCATTCAGTTCAGTTCAGTTCAGTCGCTCAGTCGAGTCTGACTCTTTGTGACCCCATGAATTGCAGCACGCCAGGCCTCCCTGTCCATCACCAACTCCCGGAGTTCACTCAAAATCATGTCCATCGAGTCGATCATGCCATCCAGCCATCTCATCCTCTGTCATCCCCTCTCCTCCTTCCCCCAATCCCTCCCATCATCAGAGTCTTTTCCAATAATCAACACTTCCGTACTTCATGGCAAATAGATAGGGAAACAATGCAAACAGTGCCAGACTTTATCTTCTTGGGCTTCCAAACCACTGCAGATGGTGACTGCATCCATGAAATTAAAAGAGGCTTGCTCCTTGGAAGAAAAGCTATGATAAATCTATACAGGGTACTAAAAAGCAGAGAGATCACTTTTCCCCCTTATAGTCATATAGTCAAAGGTCCATCTACTGAAAGCTATGGTTTTTCCAGTAGTCATGTACAGATGTGAGAGTTGGACCATAAAGAAGGCTGAGCACCAAAGAATTGATCCTTCTAAACTGTGGTGATGGAGAAAACTCTTGAGAGCTCTTGGACAGCAAGGAGATCAAACCAGTCAATCCTAAAGGAAATCAGTCCTGAATATTCATTGGAAGGACTGATGCTGAAGCTGAAGCTTCAATCCTTTGACCACCTGATTCAAAGAGCTGACTCAATGGAAAAGACTGTGATGCTGGGAAAGATTGAGGGCAGGAGGAGAAAGGGACGACAGAGGATGAGATGCTTGGACGGCATCACTGATTCAATGAACATGAGTTTGAGGAAACTCCAGGAGATAGAGAAGAACAGGGAAGCCTGTTGTGCTGCTGTTCGTGGGGTCACAAAGAGTCAGACACAACTTAGCGATTGAACAACAACAATGCAGTAGAAGGCAAACAACTTATTTCTTTCCAAACACTGGTTATCACCTCATATCTCTCCCTTCCTTCACTGCATGTACCCCACCACAGTGGGACTTGCCCAGTTCTTTGCACAGGATACTCAAAGAGTATTCTGAAGCCCAGTGCTTCTGTTGGAAACTCTTTCCTCTTCTGTTTAATTTTAACTGATTGTTAAATGTTCCAGTTGTCCAGTCCCCAACCAGTGCAGCCCTGCTCCAATCTAAATTATTTCCTTTTATCTGATTTTTCCTAAATATTTTTGATGTCCTTTCATGGTTATTATCATACTTTATATAAGTTCATACAGTATTGTGAAAGTTTGGTTTGATGTTTTTCTCCCCTTCAGAGAAGGTTTAAATTTATTCACTATTGTGTCCTCTGTATATAAAATCTTTCATAAAGATAATGCTCAATAATTCATTGAATGAATAAACAATTAATTTCATGCTCAATAACCTGAAAAATGTCCAACTCAGTGCCCTACAGTTGTCATCATTCTTTTTTTGCAGGTCATGTTTGTTCTAGTTATGTTTATTGAAATATAGTCTATCTTTTCAATTTAATAGTAAAAATGTTGCCTTGCATTTTCTATGCCTGTTCTTTTTTTAAAAGGTTTTATTTAGATATAATTATCACATCATAAAAATTAGCCATTTTAAGTCTGTAATTGCAGGTTTTTAATATAGTTGCAGACTTCTACAACTATCACCCTAATCTAAGCGAGAGTTTTGCCACTTCAAAGGAAGCCCAGCAGTCATTAGCATCCCCTGACAAAATCTCTCTCCTGTCATAGGCAAACCACGAATCTACTTTCTGTTTCTCTGTATTTATTCTGGAAATTTCATATAAATGGAATAATTCAATATGTCATCTTTGGCAACGGGCTTATGTTTTCTTTTTTAGTTCATTTTTCTAGTAGCTGGTTTTTATTTACCTTTATAAAGATACCAGTCTGTGATTGACTGTTGTTAGAGAAGCACTATTTTAACAATAGGTATACACTGTATGTATAATTGCTAGAGAAATGACCATGTAGATAACACTCTTGAATATTTGATTTTCAAAAAAGTCTTCAGAAACGCATGATAGGTGAAATCAGAATAAGCCTTCTATGTGGTATAGTCTGGGTGGGAGAGTGGCTGACAAAGGAGGCACTTTCTCTGAGATCTCCTCCACCAAAGCTCTAATCACTCAAATATTTATCACAAATGCTGTGCCCGTGTGCATGCTAACTCACTTCAGTCATATCGAATTCTTTGCGACCGATGGACTGTAGTCCACCAGGCTCCTTTGTCCATGGGATTCTCCAGGCAAGAATATTGGAGTGGGTTGCCATGTCCTCCTCCAGGGGCTCTTCCCCACCCAGGGATCAAATCCATGTTTCTTATATCTCCTGTATTGGCAAGGTAGGTTCTTTACCATAAGCATCACCTGGGAAGCCCACAAATTCTATCGGTCACCCTATTTAAGCAGCATGCACTAAAGTAATCCAGTTGTATGTGGAATTTATTTAATAAGATTTAGATATATATGTATATGTATTTGCATTTGTATATAAATTTTCAAGCTGAATTTTCCAAAATATTTGAAGGCACATGTTCATGCAGCAGGGACTAGACACAAAGTCTATGGTAGTGATTTCATAAAAGCATGTTTGAGTAAAGTATTCATAATTATTACATTCTTGGAAATTCAAAGAAAATCTGGTAGTAGAAACTTATCTGTAATTAATCTATATTAAAAAACCCCAAACTTATCTAAACACAAAGAAAAGGGATAGAACCCAAAAGTTGGCAAGTTATTAGGATTATTTTGGTTCAAATTGCTACTTGTTTAAAAATAAGACATGGGAAAAGAATTAAGACAAGGCAAATGTTAGTACAATATTCTGTACTTTACATTTAATTAAAACTGTCTACTTTAAATATGCTAAATTTTAATTCCTACAATAGTCCCATTTCTGTCATTCCAGTGAAAAATGGTGTCACATATACTAAGTGGCAGAATGAGCTTCAGAACACACAGATTCTGGTCCCAGAGTTTATGTTCTAATCATTTTTTCTTATTTCTTAATGTTAAGTTTTTCACACTCACACACACACAGAGTTTTATATATTATTCACTGAAATCACCAGCAAAGAAGTAAAAATAGCACAACCCAATCTTTTATACTTGGTTTTAGGGCAAAATATTCTCATAAGGTGGCTGTTCTTTTTAAGGATATGAATCACAGTGAATATTAACTAATGATTCCTTCTATAACAAGATAACTTAGTCCTCAGTTGTCTTCTTCCTATCCCTTTCCCCTTCCTCTTTTCTGCTTCAGACATAAGCAGAAAAGTGATGACAATCTTAGCTTATCACCGAAATCACAAGAATATGCACTACCCCAGAATCACCCTGTGCCCTGAAAGAATCACGACCCACTCCCTATTACAGTTACAGCTATCATTAAATGCATTTGGATTTTCACCCCACAAATAATAACATAAATAATAGGTTTACTTTCCATTAGCTTATAAACTCCAGAGGCCAGATTATTATAAGTAAGATATTACACCTATTGGTTCCACTGCTTTATTTTGCCTGATGAAACAAATTTTAATAATTGGAGAGGTATTGCATTTCTGTGACTGGGCCAGCACTTATTGATCACTGCAAGTAAACAAAGGAAGCTAGCACTAAAAATTACATGCTGTATGTTTTTAGTTAGAAATTACCCAAACTGGCAACACTTACCTATGTTAGCTTTGGGTGGGGGTAGTCATTAGGTGTAGTCATTAGAGGGTCTTCCTGAGTTCTTGTAGAGAACTTGATCTATACTGTAACTTGTATAAAGTTTGCAAGGATATTTGAATTGAAAAACTCATTGCTTTCCCTTTCTTTAAATATATATTATAATACAACATAAAACTTAAAAAAAGGAGGGTTCAGGATGGGGAACACATGTATACCTGTGGCGGATTCATTTTGATATTTGGCAAAACTAATACAATTATGTAAAGTTTAAAAATAAAATAAAATTTAAAAAAAAAAACTAAAAAAAAAATGATCCATCATTACTATTAGACTGAAACCTCTTAACCACAATTTTCTTAGTCAAGATGTGTTTTGGAATTTAAAATGGTCATATCTTAGAAAGTTAATATGATACATATATAGTACCAGTGGGCTCTGGGGTAGTGTCCAGTTATCAACACCTTCTTGTCTGCGCACTAAAACATGGCTATTCAAACTAACAAAGATGTACAAAGATGGTGAATAGACTCATAGTAATTAAGGTCAATTTTTTTCCACAAAATAGTTTTCTAATTCTTTAAAAGTCCTAAACACAATTAAATTTGATCAAATTATTTCTTAGCAACTACTAAGATAAACATGTAGATGTTTCCCCTCTTGATGATTAATGTAGCTAAGTATGGCTTTGAATTTCTTACAGTGAGGTATGTTTTCCTAGAATGAACCTTGCTCAATTATGGCCAATTGGTCTGTGAAAATATTTCTGAATTTTAATTGCTAATATTTTTATTGGAATTTTTTCCTAGTTTCCAAAATGAATCTTGGTATTTTGTGTATGTGAATGCATAAACTGTATCATAAGTTAATAAGACTTCAAATAATTAGTTCTATTTTTTATGACAGATAATTGATCTCTGCCTTAATTTGCTCAATTAAATATTATTTCCACAATTTTATTTGTATTACAGCTTCTTGAATTAAATATTTTGTCATTTAAAATTTTTCTATTATTATAATAATTTTTAAAAGTTTTTTAAGTTATATATTTTCCCTGACTACAGATTTACCCTTACCCCAAAGTTTTATTTACCTATACTCACTGAACAACAAATTTCTTTCTTTTTACTGAGTTGTTTTAAACTGTGTTGACTAAAGTGCTTGAAAAGAATATTGATTTAAATGGTCTTTATTAATTTCTGTCACTCATTCTTACACCTCTGTCGTTAACTGTTGCTTAGTCACTAAGTTGTATCTGATTCTTTGTGATCCCATGGACTTCAGCCCGCCAGGCTCCTCTGTCCGTGGGATTTCCCAGGCAAGAATACTGGGGTGGGTTGCCATTTCATTTTTCAGGGGGTCTTCCTGACCCAGTGGTATGGTAAAGAATCCATGTCTCCTGCATTGGCAAACACATTCTTTGCCACTGAGCCAAGATGGAAGCCTCTCTCATTAGAGATATTACCAAATGTAAGCCGAATTTGGGGAAGTACCATGCCAGCGTTAAAACTAAAGAGTTCTAATATCAATGTCTACTTTTGAAAAAAATCATAGTAATGATTACATCAATCCAAAAATTGGTTTCGGGATCAGTAAAAGTGACCTTCTTTTTCTATTCATAAACCACCACTTAAAAAAAGTAAATTTTTTAATTTACAAAAAAAGAAGACAATTTTACAAAAATTGACTCAAAATGAACTTGAAGGGAAGATCTGGAGCCATAGAAGTCCTATAAGCAAACATACCCTCTTTGATATCAGTCTTGGTAATGATTTTTTGGACTTGACACCAAAATCAAAGGTAACAAGAGTGAAAATAAATAGGTGAAACAATATCAAAATAAAGTTTCTGCACTGTAAAGAAAACCAGAAATAATTTTGGGGTGAAGGAGGTAGAGGGCTGCCATTTGCTTGGAGTATCATCATCCATTCCTTCACTTTAGGCTGGGGGAGGAAGTTAGGGGCCATCCTTTGCTTGGAATATCATCGTCCACCCCTTCACTTTAGCCTATGTTTGTCGTTAGAACTGAGATGAATCTACTGGATGCAGCACATATCGTTTGGCTTCGTTTTTTAATCTATCAAGCAACTGTGTGTTTTGATTGGTAAATTCAACCCACTTACATATAAGGTGATTATTGATAAATGAGGATTTAGTACTGTCGTTTTATCTTTTGTTGTCTGGTTGCTATTTATTGTCATTCTTTCTTTTTCCTTGAGTTTATCTGCCAGTTTAGTGTGGTGGCTTTCTGTGATATTTTTCTGAGCTTCCTCTTTCTTCTATGTTTTATGTCTCTTCTCTAAATCTGTGTTTTGTGATTCCCATGAGATTTGTATGTAATGTTTCATAGATAAAATAGTACATTCTCTGCTGATAGCATCTTTTCTTCTTGTCTATATGGGCTCTGTCCTTCTCTTCCCCTTTTATGTTTTTGTTGTCTCAAAATACCCCCTTTTATGTTGACTTCATTACCGAATTGGAATAGCTGTGGTTATTTTAACTGCTTTTTTTTCCCTTTAAGCTTTATGCTATAATTAAGTGTTTAACAACCTATTCTGATATAGAGTTGCAGTTTCCTGACTCTGCTTGTGTATTTATTACCTTAATCAAGCTTTTTTTTTGTACTTTTGCCTTTGTGTTTCAGGTACAAGAGCTTTCAAAATTTCTTTGTAAGGCAGTTCTATGGATAATTAACTCCCTCAGTTTCTGAAAAAAGCTGGAAAATTGTTTTCCCCAGCTTCATATCTAAAAGATATATTTTCTGATAGAATATTCTTGGCTGACAGTATTTATCTTTCAATATTTTGAGTTCAGTTCAGTTCAGTTCAGTTGCTCAGTCATGTCTGACTCTTTGAGACCCCATGAATCGCAGTATGCCAGGCTTCCCTGTTCATCACCAACTCCCGGAGTTCACTCAGACTCAGGTCCATCGAGTCAGTGATGCCATCCAGCCATCTCATCTTCTGTTGTCCCCTTCTCCTCCTGCCCCCAATCCCTCCCAGCATCAGAGTCTTTTCCAATGAGTCAACTCTTCGCATGTTATACTGTTCTATGCAGTGTCTGCTGAGAAATCTGTTGATGGCTTTTTGGGGGTTCCTTTGTAGGCAACTGGTCTTTTTTTTTTTGCTCTGGTTGTCTTTTAAATTCTTTCTTTGTCAGGAACTTTTGACTGTTTTAAGCTAATGTGTATTGGAGAAGATCTTTTCCCATTGAGTAACTAGCAGTACTCTTAGCTTCATGGACTTGTATATTCGGTTTCTTCCCTAGGTATGGGAAGTCTTCAGCTGTCATTTCTTTATAACTTTCTGCGGCCTTCTCTCTTTCTTCTCCTTCTGGGATACCCATTATATTATACTGCCCTTCTTAATGGAATCAGATAGTTCTGATAGAGTTTCTGTATTTTTTTTGTAGATCTTAGTTCTCTCTTCTCTTCTACCTATATCATTTCTAGATTTCTGTCTTCAAGCTCACTAATTCTCTCTTCCATATAGTCTGCTATTTCTATTGCTTTCTAGTGCATTCTTCATCTCATTTATTGAGTTTCTCAGCTTCAGAATTCTTTTTTTTAGAGTTTTGATTTTTTTGATAAAATATTCCTTGTATTCATTTTTATTCCTGAATTCATTGGACTGCCTTTCTCGGTTTTCCCGCAGTTTATTGACTTTCTTTGAGAGTTATTTTGAATTCTCTATCAGTTGATATCCTGCGACTTTGAGTTTGGTTTCTGGAGGATTGCCATTTTCTTTTTGTGGTACTGTGTTACCACGGTTTATCATGGTACTTGATGAACTGTTTCTCTGCTCATGCATTTAATGGACTGTAGGAGCACTTTTCTTATTTAAATAAATCTTTTTTTCTTCTATTTTTTAACTTTGATTCTAAGGGAAGCCCAATTCAACACGTTGGTAATTAGAAGCCTTTATTTTGCTTTTCAGTAGGTGGCGCTATAGCACAAATTTTTGGTCCCTTGTCTGCACTGCTTCAGGCTTCATACACTTTCCACCTTCCACTGCCAAAGCCGGATGTGTCGTCAGTTCCCTCGTTTTCTTTGCTTGTGCCTCTGCGATGGCTGGTGCCTTGCTGCTGCTGCTGCTGCTGTGGCTGGCATCACCACTGGGAGCGCTGGGATGGCAGGTACCTCCACCACATCCGAAGTCGTGGTTGCTGATGTCTTCCTGGGGTTGTGGAATTTGGGAAGGCCACCACTGCAGGCAGGGGCCAGAGTCACAAGTGTTGCTGCAGCTGGAAAGGCAAGGTTGTGGACTCATAGTGCTGCTGCCCCATTCCCTGTGGGCACTGCAGTGGCCAGGGCGTAGAGTAGGGTTATTGGGTTTTCTGGGGCTGTAGGCTCAGTCAGTTGGGTGTGGCTGGGATCACAGGCACTGCCTCCACTGTTTCATATTTTCTGTGTGTTCCAGTCCACTCACCCTCAGATGTACAGATATTCAGATCTCTCTGGTGCCCCAGTGTGTTGGGCAGAGAAACCTTTGTTGAGTACAAAATTAACTTGCTTTGTAAATACTTTTTAATTCATTTTTTTAAACTTTTTATTTTGTATTGGTAGATGGTAACTGCAGCCATGAAATTAAAAGACACTTATTCCTTGGAAGAAAAGTTATGTCCAACCTAGATAGCATATTGAAAAGCAGAGACATTACTTTGCCAACAAAGGTCTGTCTAGTCAAGGCTATGGTTTTTCCTGTGGTCATGTATGGATGTGAGAGTTGGACTGTGAAGAAAGCTGAGTGCCGAAGAAGTCATTCTTTTGAACTGTGGTGTTGGAGAAGACTCTTGAGAGCCCCTTGGACTGCAAGGAGATCCAACCAGTCCATTCTGAAGGAGATCAGTCCTGGGATTTCTTTGGAAGGAATGATGCTAAAGCTGAAACTCCAGTACTTTGGCCACTTCATGCAAAGAGTTGACTCATTGGAAAAGACTCTGATGCTGGGAGGGATTGCAGGCAGGGGGAGAGGGGGACGACAGAGGATGAGATGGCTGGATGGCATCACTGACTCAATGGACGTGAGTCTGAGTGAACTCCGGGAGTTGGTGATGGACAGGGAGGCCTGGCGTGCTGCGATTCATGGGGTCGCAAAGAGTTGGACATGACTGAGCGACTGAACTGAACTGAACTGATAGTCGATTAATGATTAAACCAGTCAGTCCTCAAGGAAATAAGCCCTGAATATTCACTGGAAGGACTGATGCTGAAGCTCCAATACTTTGGCCACCTGATGCGAAGAACTGACTCATTGGAAAAGACCCTGATGCTGGGAAAGATTGAAGGCAGGAGGAGAAGGGAGTGACAGAGGATGAGATGATTGGATGACATCATAGACTCAATGGACAAGAGTTTGAGAAAACTCAGGAGGATGGTGAAGGACAGGGAAGCCTGGCGTGCTGTAGTCCATGGGGTCGCAAAGAGTTGGACATTACTGAGCAACTGAATAACAACAATAGTCGATTAACAACTTTGTGATAGTTTTAGGTGAACAGTGAAGGAAGGGACTCAGCCATACATATACATGTATTCATTCTCCCCAAAACTCTCTTCCCATCCAGGCTGCCATATAACATTGAACAGAATTCCATGTACAGTAAGTCCTTGTTGGTTAGTCCATTTTAAATACAGCAGTGTATGCATGTCCATCTCAAACTCCCCAACTATCCTTTCTCCCCATTCTTCTTCCCAGCAACCATAAGTCTTGTTCTCTGTCTCTGAGTCTCTTTCTGTTTTGTAAGTAAGTTCATTTATATAAATACTTTTAAAAATCCCTTTCTTAAGCTTAAATGGAAAAAAAAAATGGCAACCCACCTAGTATTCTTACCTGGAGAAACCCATGGACAGAGGAGCCTGGCAGCCTACAGTCCATGGGGTCACAAAGAGTCAGACAGGACTGAGCGACTAACAACAACTTCAGCTTAAAAATATTTAAAACATTTTGTCATCTTTAAATAAAATTTATTTTGTGTTAGCTTTTTCTCTAAAAAAATAGCCATATCAAAAGTTATAATATTCAAAAATTTTAAATGGTCAACTTTAAGATATTTGCTTTTAGAAAATACCAATTGTATAAATGCTTACAATGTGGGGACCTGATTTTGATCCCTTGGTTGGGAAGATCCCCTGGAGGAGGGCATGGCAACCCACTCCGGTATTCTTGTCTGAAGAATTCCCATGGACAGAGGAGCCTGGTGGGCTTCAGTCCATGGGGTCTCAGAGAGCTGGACATGAGTGAGTGACTAATGACAATTGTGTAAAATATTATTCATCTACATTGTGAAAGACTTAATAGGTTTCTTTTCTTTTGGGTTAAGAGCTTTTGCCATTTTAAGTAGAATCCATTAGCCTAGAGAGTATCGGTCTTTTCAACAACTACATCAGACACAAGATAGAATCCTTTCTCTTCAAACCTTTTTTCTTTACTCGAGTAAACATTTGAGGCCAAAAACTCAATCATATAAACAGAACTTATATATAGGTAGACCTAAATATATAAACTTTTTAAAACTGCCCTAAATATAGAAACTTTTTAAAACTGCTGAGATAACTTCTCTAGTGTTTTTCTTTTATTGGGGAAAACAAAACAAAACAAAACTACAAACCATGCTCTATCTTCAAAAAAAATCTGTCTTTACTGAAATCACATTTAAATACAGTAGCAGCTCTGCACTCTTATTAGTTTACAAGTCTATAATTTCAACTTTGCTTTAAAAAGCATAGTATCAGCAAAATACCATCTCGTTTACATCAGTTTATATATTCAATTAAACCACCTGGTTTTACAACAGCAAAACATTTCCACACAGTTCACACCCCCATCAAGGAGGAATAGATTTGTGATACCAGGTTTAAGAGTTTCACTGTTTCTACCAACCTCATTTCAATGTATGATTTAATTGGAATTATTGAAAGGAAAGGATTGCATGGGCTTCATCACAGATAAATCTGACCCTCTCCCAAAGTGATTTGCTGATTTGCTATTTGTTTTTTAAAAGCTAATTGGCCAATAAAATGCTATGTGAATGAAAATACTTAGCCCTTTTGATATCTTTATTCAGTATCTACACTTCCAGTCACATAGTTCATCTCCAAGTAAAAGATATTTCAATAAATCACTGGCTGTTTGCATATTTTGCAAGTACTATTTCAGATTTTTAAATTGTATTTTTAAATCAGATTATTCAGGATATTGGTTATTCCCCCAAAATTACTTTGCTCAATTTTTGATCTATTTATGCTAGAATGATTGAAATAAAATTGCCTGCAACGTGTCATTGTCCTATGCTGAAATATCTCAACACAGGCTGTTAAAGTCATGTATAAGACATGCCAAATAGAATATTGATCTTTTATATGTCTTTTGCCAACTTTTACATTTTAAAAGTATATTTATACTTTCGTTTCTCCCCCAAAGATGAAAACAATCAATTATTTGTAACTATTTTTTACATATTGTTCTTTTAGATGCTCTATTTTTTAAAATGCAACCCTATAGGTTTTTTAAAAAACTTTTTCCAGCTTTCCCATTTTTTTCCAAAAAATGAGTCATTTTCTTTAGAAGGAAACAAGAAATGTTAAATTCCAACTTAGAATAAAACCAGGGATGATGATAAGATTCTAAACACACCTCAAACACACCCATCTTAATTTCTATTAATAGAATGAGATGGATTTCTGCTTTAAAACTATAACTTGCCCAGTCATGTCTGACTCTTTTGTAAGTTGTCCGACTCTTTGTAAGTTGCCCAGTCGTGTACGACTCTTTGCGACCCATGGAATTCTCCAGGCCAGAATAGTGGAGTGGGTAGCCTTTCCCTTCTCCAGGGGATCTTCGCAACCCAGGGATCAAACCCAGGTCTCCTGCATTGCAGGCGGATTCTTTACCAGCTGAGCCACCAGGGAAGGCCAAGAATACTGGAGTGGGTAGCCTATCCCTTCTCCAGGGGATCTTCCTGACCCAGGAATCAAACCAGGGTCTCTTGCATGGCAGGTGGATTCTTTACCAACTGAGCTATTAGGGAAGTCCTAAAACTATAACTAGAACAGAACAAAGCTGGAATACATTTTCTTGAGAAAAGAACACAGGTAGATCTTCCAGAGTACTCTTGGCTCAACATAACTTTTTTAAGAAGAAGAAAAACAGGTGCATTAGAATGATATGTATATGCTATGTACCACAACATTCATGTGTCTAATAATAATTCTAAATCTGTAACATATATTGTTTTTCTCACAATTATAGCTGAGATTCCTTCCTTGGGATCACATATTTCCCAGTTCCCAGTGGTGAGTTTCTATGCAATTTCTGTCCAATTTAGCTAATTCCTTCCCAATCAGAATATTTTCTTAGCATTTACTAGGGGCTGAGCTTACAAGAAGAGAAGCAAAAAGCAAAGGAGAAAAGGAAAGATATAAGCATCTGAATGCAGAATTCCAAAGACTAGCAGGAAGAGATAAGAAAGCCTTCAGCAGCCATCAATGCAAAGAAATAGAGGAAAACAACAGAATGGGAAAGACTAGAGATCTCTTAAAGAAAATCAGAGATACCAAGGGAACATTTCATGCAAAGAAGGGCTCGATAAAGGACAGAAATGGTATGGACCTAAAAGAAGCAGAAGATATTAAGAAGAGGTGGCAAGAATACACAGAACTATACAAAAAAGATCTTCACGACCCAGATAATCATGATGGTGTGATCACTCATCTAGAGCCAGACATCCTGGGATGTGAAGTCAAGTGGGCCTTAGAAAGCACCACTACGAACAAAGCTAGTGGAGGTGATGGAATTCCAGTTGAGCTATTTCAAATCCTGAAAGATGATGCTGTGAAAGTGCTGCACTCAATATGCCAGCAAATTTGGAAAACTCAGCAGTGGCCACAGGACTGGAAATGGTCAGTTTTCATTCCAATCCCAAAGAAAGGCAATGCCAAAGAATGCTCAAACTACTGCACAATTGCACTCATCTCATACACTAGTAAAGTAATGCTCAAAATTTTCCAAACCAGGCTTCAACAATATGTGAACCATGAAATTCTAGATGTTCAAGCTGGTTTTAGAAAAGGCAGAGGAATCAGAGATCAAATTGCCAACATCCTTTGGATCAGCGGAAAAAGCAAGAGAGTTCCAGAAAAACATCTATTTCTGCTTTATTGACTATGCCAAAGCCTTTGACTATGTGGATCACAATAAACTGTGGAAAATTCTGAAAGAGATGGGAATACCAGACCACCTGACCTGCCTCTTGAAAAATCTGAATGGAGGTCAGGAAGCAACAGTTAGAACTGGACATGGAACAACAGACTGGTTCCAAATAGGAAAAGGAGTACGTCAAGGCTGTATATTGTCACCCTGCTTATTTAACTTATATGCAGAGAATATCATGAGAACCACTGGGCTGGATGAAGTACAAGCTGGAATCAAGATTGCTGGGAGAAATAGCAATAACTTCAGATATGCAAATGACACCACCCTTATGGCAGAAAGTGTAGAGGAACTAAAAAGCCTCTTGATGAAAGTGAAAGTGGAGAGTGAAAAAGTTGGCCTAAAGCTCAACATTCAGTAAACGAAGATCATGGCATCCGGTCCCATCACTTCATGGGAAATAGATGGAGAAACAGAAACAGTGTCAGACTTTATTTTTGGGGGCTCCAAAATCACTGCAGATGGTGACTGCAGCTATGAAATAAAAAGACGCTTACTCCTTGGAAAAAAAAAAATTATGACCAACCTAGATAGCATGTTAGAAAGCAGAGACATTACTTTGCCAACAAAGGTCTGTCTAGTCAAGGCTATGGTTTTTCCAGTAGTCATGTATGGATGTGACAGTTTGACTATAAAGAAAGCTGAGTGCCAAAGAATTGATGCTTTTGAACCGTGATGTTGAAGACTCTTGAGAGTCCCTTGGACTGCAAGGAGATCAAACCAGTCCATCCTAAAGGAAATCAGTCTGAGTGTTCATTGGAAGGACTGATATTGAAGCTGAAACTCCAATACTTTAGCCATCTGATGCAAAGTGCTGACTCATTTGGAAAGACCCTGATGCTGGGAAAGATTGAAGGTGGGAGAAGAAGGGGATGACAGAAGATGAGATGGTTGGATGGCATCACCGACTCAATGGACATGAGTTTGAGTAAGCTCCAGGAGTTGGTGATGGACAGGGAGGCCTGGTGTGCTGCAGTCCATGGGGGTCACAAAGAGTCTGATACAACTGAACGACTGAACTGAACTGAACTGAACTGAATTCCCTCTAAAGTCTGGTCAGTTTTGCCAAGAAATAAGAAAAACACTCAGAAGGTTTAGGACATTTTGGACTGAAGTGGTTAGATTTGTCTTGCCTTTATGTCATCTAGAACCTCTAATATAATATTGACTAGAAGTGGCAAAAGTGGGCATTGCTTCTAATTCTAGAGGAAAAGCTTTTACCGTTGAATATGTTGTTAGCTGTGGGTTTTTCACATATAGTCTTTATCATAGTGAGTTAGTTTCCTTCTGTTTCTAGTTCATTAAGTGTTTTTATAGTGAAAAGATGTGAAATTTTGTCAAATTCTTTTATTGCATCAATCGAGATGATTTTGTTTTCTTTCCTGCATTCTATTAAAGTGAATATCACATTGATTAATTTTTGTTTGTTGACCAATTCTTAAATTCCAGGAATAAATCCCACTTGGACATAGTATATAACCATTTTAATGTAAAAAAAAAAGACATTCAATCTGGAGTTTCTGCGTGACAAGTGTGGTTGCAGAACACTTAGACAAGTGTCTAAGACAGGATGCTTTTCCCATTGAAAGAACCATCATGAGCGCCATTGTCAAGGCCTCAGTCCATTTGTCCAAATGGAAACCTGAGTAGCCTTTTTTCTGTACCTGTTGCAAACTCTGTAGTCTTCATAGCCAAAACTAGAAGATGCAAAAATATAGACTATAGTTTCTCAGAAACTTGAGAGGTAACTACCACCTTATTGAGGTAATTCACATGAAAATCTCATATTCTTCTTTTAAACAACTGTCTGTACCTATGCAGGGGCTTCCTTAGTGGCTCAGTCAGTAAAGAATCTGCCTGCAATGCAGGAGACTGCGTGCATTATAGAAGACCAAGGTTCAATCTCTGGGTCAGAAAGTTCCCTTGGAGAAAGAAATGGCAACCCACTCCAGTATTCTTTCCTGGAAAAGCCCATGGACAGAGGAGCTTGCCATGGGAACTTCCAGGAAACAAACTCTGTGTTTTTGGCTGGCTTGAAATAGGAAAATATCCACTGAATTAGACTTCCATCTACTGAATTATTTTACAACATGATTAGGCTTTTAACAACAAACAAGATTATCAAAAAGATTTCACTGTTTCATTAGATCATCACTTCAAGGCTGGATTGGCTACTACAAAATAAGGTAATTTGTATTCTCAGGTCGGAGAAGGCAATGGCACCCCACTCCAGTACTCTTGCCTGGAAAATCCCATGGATGGAGGAGCCTGGTAGGCTGCAGTCCATGGGGTCGCTGGGAGTCACACAGGACTGAGTAACTTCACTTTCACTTTTCACTTTCATACATTGGAGAAGGAAATGGCAACCCACTCCCGTGTTCTTGCCTGGAGAATCCCAGGCACAGGGGAGCCTTTTGGGCTGCTGTCTATGGGGTTGCACAGAGTCGGATGCGACTGAAGCGACTTAGCAGCAGCAGCAGCATTCTCAGGTCTTGTTTAATGTATACCGTTATTCTTCATCACTTTTATAATGCTCTACTATCAAAATATATAATTTTTATTTAATTGGTTGAAGTAAATGTTCCACTTGTGTTCCCATAACATGCATTGATTTACTTTTTAAAATAGTTTTTTCTCATCCTTCTTATCATTTTTTTTTTCTGGGAAAATTTCTTACATATGAGTAAATGGAAATTGAATTAACCTGTGACCTGCTGAGGTCAGTTTTAAGCATCATTATTCACTAAGTTGTACACATCAAAAAATGATTAAGTGTTTCATAAAATGGATTGGGGTATAAAATGGAATACATAATAAAGTTATAATTTATTAATTTCCTCTCTAACTCTAAATTTAACCAATTTCTGGACAAATACTGGCTAGAGTATAAACTTTAGAAGCATATGTATGCAACAAATCAAATCAGAGTCTAAACCTTTCCTATTTACCCAAGCCAGAAACATTAGTAATCTCCTAGTTCTTCTCAGTTTTGTGAGAAATAAAGAATGTAGCTAACTGGAGGAGGGGGAGGGAATCTGAGTTATTTTATGGTTGTCATCTACTCTTTCCATTCAAGAGAGCATAATTTCCTCCTGGAAGAAAGTAGGTTTCATGCCTCAGGCTGGGCATAAATCAAATAGAAATGCTATAGCTTGGATGGTAATTTTATAAACTATCATGTTGTGGAAAATAGAGTTAAGCTGTAATCTATGATGTAGTTATCATCCCTCTAGGGGATATTTGAGTAATGGGCAAGCAGCTCTAAAGAGTTTTGGGTGCTATATGATCTTTCGGCACCTCTAGAGAATGGCTGAGCTCCTTCAGGTAGATGATTTGGAGTAAGCTTCCATGGTGTCTTCTATTACTTAAAGGTTGCTATGGCAGGTTTCAGAAAAGCCATGAACATATCTTTTACAATATGAACAGTTTTCTAGCCATTTAAAAATAGTATTTTCTTCCAAATAATATTTACACCAACAGCTCTGAAAAATTGTGAGGCATTTCTTGTGAGAAATCCCATTAAAAAAGAGAAAGAAGAAGAAAACATTCATTATAATCTTCTAAAAAATTGTGAAGCAGGATATATGTATAAAATCTGGCAAATTTTCTGAATATAATGGTTTAGAATCATACAAATATAACAGTTACTGTGAATCAGCTCCAGCAAAACTGATCAGCTGAGACAGTGAGATATTAAATATTGACTTTTAGCATTTATTTTGTATTTTTCATATTCAAAGAATTATCAGCTCTCAACTGTCCAGTGTGCTAACAGCTTATAGCTTTTACATTTTCTGCTGCCTGCGTTCTGGGTATCTCACCAGTCATTGGGCATCTCTATCACAAGCTCACCAGAGGAAAAGAAATGAGGGATTTTCATATCAGTCAAATTCATTGTTCATTTCCAGTATTTTTCTTTCTTTCTTTTTTTAACAGATCAGTGGAGGATACTTTGAGATCATTGCCTAAATTCAAACATTACATTAACTTCATCTGTCTCTTATCCATATTGTGTCACTTGAAATTACAAATATTACTCATTCTTGACAACTTGAGCACAGAATGTAGTCTCAAAGATAGGTTTTTTATGTTTTGGGCAATTTACAATACAATTTAAAAAAGGGTTGGCAAATTCTTGCCTATTTACTCTGTTATAATCTCTGTTAGGTATTTTAATTGTAAAATTAATATATTTACTACAAGGAACTAAATCATAATAAAGGTTACTAATTTTTCCAATTTCTGTTCTTCCAAACTTCATTCCCTGGAAGAAATCATAGTGAACTCACATTAATGTATATCCTTCCAGATGTTTTCTTTTTTTGTTTCTTTTTAGAATACGTGATATTCTGTATTCTGTTTTTCAACTTGATTAACTCTTTAGTTCAGTTCAGTCACTCAGTCGTGTCCAACTCTTTGTGACCCCATGAATCACAGCACGCCAGGTCTCCCTGTCCATCACCAACTCCTGGAGTTCACCCAAATTCATGTCCATCAAGTCGGTGATGCCATCCAGCCATCTCATCCTCTGTCATCCCCTTCTCCTCTTGCCCCCAATCCTTCCCAGCATCAGAGTCCCTTCCAATGAGTCAACTCTTCCCATGAGGTGGCCAAAGTATTGGAGTTTCAGCTTCAGCATCAGTCCTTCCAATGAACACCCAGAACTGATATCCTTTAGGATGGACTGGTTGGATCTCCTTGCAGTCCAAGGGACTCTCAAGAGTCTTCTCCAACACCATAGTTCAAAAGCATCAATTCTTCGGTGCTCAGCTTTCTTCACAGTCCAACTCTCACATCCATACATGACCACTGTAAAACCATAGCCTTTGGCCACCTCATGTGAAGAGTTGACTCATTGGAAAAGACTCTGATGCTGGGAGGGATTGGGGGCAGGAGGAAAAGGGGACGACAGAGGATGAGATGGCTGGATGGCATCACTGACTCCATGGATGTGAGTCTGGGTGAACTTCGGGAGTTGGTGATGGACAGGGAGGCCTGGTGTGCTGCGATTCATGGGGTCGGCAAAGAGTCGGACACGACTGAGTGACTGATCTGATCTGACCAGACAGACCTTTGTTGGCAAAGTAATGTCTCTGCTTTCTAATATGCTATCTAGGTTGGTCATAACTTTCCTTCCAAGGAGTAAGCGTCTTTTAATTTCACGGCTGCAGTCACCATCTGCAGTGATTTTGGAGCCCAGAAAAATAAAGTCTGACACTGTTTCCACTGTTTCCCCATCTATTTCCCATGAAGTGATGAGACCGGATGCCATGATCTTAGTTTTCTGAATGGTGAGCTTTAAGCCAACTTTTTCACTCTCCTCTTTCACTTTCATCAAGAGGCTTTAAGTTCCTCTTCACTTTCTGCCATAAGGGTGGTGTCATCTGCATATCTGAGGTTACTGATATTTCTTCCAGCAATATTGATTCCAGCTTGTGCTTCTTCCAGCCCAGAGTGTCTCATGATGTACTCTTCATATAAATTAAATAAGCAGGGTGACAATATACAGCCTTGATGTACTCCTTTTCCTATTTGGAACCAGTTGTTCCATGTCCAGTTCTAAGTGTTGCTTCCTGACCTGCATATAGACTTACTATATAATAAAAATGGATATTTCCTATACTGAGTTATATAGGTCAATTAAACTATGAATATTATTATATTATTTGCATATACAAAAATTAATTTAACCAGTCTAAAATTAAAAAAAAAATTAAGTCACACAATTTGTCATGCTTATGAACCATGCCAAAATAATACATATATTTATCTACCTTTATTTATCTATCAATAATATATGAGTGTATCTGTTGAATAAATTCCTAGAAGTAAAAATGCTGAGTCAATAGGTATAAATATTTTAAATGTTTATAGATCTTGTCAAGTTATTCTTCAAATAGTTAAATTTACTTTTCAGATGTTACAAAATATCTGCTATAGTTGTTTTCTAACAAAACCTTAATAATGAAAATAAGATCTGGAAGGGGTAACCATAGTAAATATTTAAAGTAAATAAGTTTTTATCTGTATAAATTCAACTCACCAGAATAACAGTATCTTGGCCCTAAGTTTTTCATACATATACTCAATTATCTCTCTCTATACTCTCTTTGTATGTATGTGTGTGTGTATCTCACTATTTGTAAAGAATAAGCCTCTAAATACTTAAAGTTCCATGGCTTAGTTGATCAACCAATATGTAAAAATGAACTATAATTTAAGGACATTTACAAAATAGTGTGGCATCTCAAATCTTTTGTCTGGCTTTTTATATATTGCTTACTGATTTTTATGAATTATTAATACACACTAGATATTAATTTTTTCCAGAGTGTATTTTGTTAATAACATTTCCATCGCTTTGCTAGTTTTTTGGTTTCTCATTGATTTTCCATCAATTTTGAGTTAATTATTGTATATCATGTAAGGGAAGCATCTCACTTCTTTATTTTGATGTGGTATTAATTTTCGTAGCACCATTTGTTGAAAAGACTATTTCTTTTCCACTGAATACTCCTGACCTTCTTGTTGAAAGTTGGACATAGACATGGCTTTATTTCTGGATTCTTAGTTTTATTACATTGATCTGAATTTCCATCTTTATGTCAGTATCACTTGGTTTTTATTACTATTGTTTTCTAGCAAGTTGTGAAATTGGGAAATGCGAATCTTCCTACTTTGCTCTTTTTCAAGATTTCTGTTGTTATTTGTTGTTATATCAAATCCCTTGCAATTGTTTAGGAATTTTAGAATCAGCTTTTTAACTCATAAAATTAAGTAAATTGAGATTCTAATAAAGTTTCCATTGAATCTGTAGATAAATTCAGGGAGCGTTCCCATCTTAAAAGCATTAAATACTCCAATCCATAAGCATGACATGTTTTCCCATTTGTTTGGATCTTATTTAATTTCTTTCAACAGTGTTTTGTAGCTTTTAGAATAAATAGACTAAGCAAATTGTCAGTGGAGTATGATAATAAATTATACACTGATCTAAACATGTATAAATCTCACATACATAAAGACATCCAAAAGCAGGTAGACATGAAAAAACACATGGTATCTGAGTTCACTTATGTGAAATTCAGTAACAGGCAAAAATACTTTGTGGTGGTAGCATTAAGAACACTGGCTATTTCAGGGGAGAGAGGTACTGACTTGGAAGAGGCATAGAGTAACCTCTGTAAATAACCTATATGTTGATTTGAATGTTGTTTACACACACACACACATTTGATTACCTAAAATTTGTGTGCTTTATTACGTATGTCATGCACCAAAAATTTGATATCAGCAATATGTTGGTTATTTTAACAGAATCAACAGGAATGATTGATTTTCTCTAAAGAGAAAAAGTATTTCTTGAAAAGAAAGTACTTATTGAAATACAAATAAATAACAAAAACATCCTCCATAATTGTCATGAAATCAACAGGTATTTAATGATGAAAAATGATGCTATGTTTATGAAACTCCCTAATCACGTAAGTCAGTAAATAGTCATCTGCTTCCTAGGCAGCCAAGTTATCATGACATATCTTTTTCTTTAAATGTCAAGTTCTTCTGTAACTTTCTTTAGTTTGCAGTGTGGTTTTGTGCAGAGTATTGTAGGTGGTCTGAGTTTCTTTCATTTTGCTGGGAGTAGAAGTCAATCCTAAATTAAATTTAAGCAGGTGTAGAAAGGGGAAAGGATGTTAACTGGTGATGCCGAGGCATGGTAGGCCAGGACAACAGGGCTGAAATGCTTCCCCTATGCCACGTTACTGGCTAAATGAGGCACCCGGAGCATTTTTATAGGCCCTCCTTAGTGTAACCATTAGCTCTATCTAATACAATCTTAAGTTTGTGAAATACTCACTTTTTAATACCAGCTTCAAATATAGTATGATAGAAAAATAAAATATCTTCTTTCCTAATTTTAACTTGATCCTTTGGACATCCTCTAGCTTACATCAGGTGTGATTGATAGTATATAGGCATCTCAGGATTGTAGACAAATTGAGATATTTCATATTGAACTACCCCATTCAATTTTCAGATCTCTAGTTTAATCTTGTCCGAAGGAATAGACACACACATTTTCTTACCATCATACTATTTTTTGGTTCTTTACTTTTGTTGAATTTTTCCTGTTGACTTTTTTTGTTGATTTTTTTAAACTGCTTCAATTTAATCTTCTTTAGGCTTTCATAAAGAACCTGTTCTTGAAATGCTAACTCTAAATTCTTACAGCTGTTTCCCTTGGTATTTTTGTTGTTGTTGTTGTATTTAAGGAATCTTATTGGGATGTATGTAGAGCCTGTTCTTCTACTAATTTTTGTCCTTATGATAAGTAATTGAAAGTGTAAGGCAAAATGTATGTTTCTATTAACATGCACTTGTCTAGAACTATGGGAAAGTGAATCTTATAGAACAGATGTCTTTGTGAATGAAAATGCCGTGGGAATGGGATGGAGTAGAATGACTGCAATTTGTCCCATGAGTCATACGTTGGGCTTTCATGGAGTTGTCTCAAATATGAATTACATAGAAGGTTGCACATTTAATTACAATAAGTAGTCTTGGTGAAGGAAATGGCAACACACTCCAGTATTCTTACCTAGAGACTCCTGTGGACAGAGGAGCCTGGTGGGCTGCTGTCCATAGGGTTGCAAAGAATCGGACATGACTGAAGCGACTTAGCATGCATGCATACATTGTAGAAGGAAATGGCAACCCACTCCAGTATTCTTGCCTGGAGATTCCCAGGGACAGAGGAGCCTGGTGGGTTGCCGCCTATGGGGTCAGACAGAGTCGGACACGACTGAAGCGACTTAGCAGCAGCAGCAGTAACTCATACTTTCAATTATCTCATTAATAAAGTTACTATCCTCTCAATGCCAAATCAAAAAACTTCACTGTCATTTTAAAATGTTTTCTCTCCCTCATTCTTTCTATCCAGTCAAGAACCATGTCCTCCTAAATGGCTTATGGTTTACAGTGTTGTATGTCTCTCTCTCCTCCTCATCCCCATTTCCCTAAGTTGGACACTCATCATCTTTAACATACCTATTGTAATAACCTTGTGATCATTCTTAATTTCCTCAAGTCTCTCCCTAAATAGCCACCAAAATGCATCTCAGACCTTGCACTTCCTTTAAAAAAAATTAGCAAATCTTCCATTACTTGTGCAACAAAGACCATACCCAATGGCATCAGCATTTCATATTCATTAAGACATAGCCTTTTTGTGAATCTCTTTATTCCATTTCTAGTTTCACAATATCCGTTTATACAATATGTAGTTACTTGTACTACTAATTATATACACACTGGCATACATGTCTCATATTTTATTCCTTTCATTCAATAAATATTTACTGTAAAGCTACTATATGCCAAGCATATTTCAGCGCTTGAAATATATCAGCAATTATAATGGAGGAAGATTTTTGCCTTCATGGACTTGATAGTGTAGCACTGAAAGGTAGAAAATAAACCTCTAAAGGGATCTTAATGTTTTACAATCTTAAGACAAAGTGTGTCCTGTGTGATTAATAATGTTTCCTGGGAATTGTGCCTAAAAGTCCTAGATCATTCTAATATTTGCTTGTTTTTTCTTTTATTGTGTGTGTGACTCTTTTCAGTTACTTGGCTCTGCAGAGTTGCTGCATGGAATATGGGAGAGAGAGGAGAGAACTACTACAGGGGTTTGGTCTGAGCAATTGAAAGAGTTGCCACAGGAGTCCTTAAAATCTAACCAGTCTTCTGAAGCATGGAAAAAAGAATCAGGTCTTATGTTAAATTCAAGTTTAGAATTACAGAGTTTTATCTTAGCTTGTTTAATTTTCTATTTGCATCTCTTTTCTCTTAATGATGAAAATCTTGGATTTTAACTCCATTAATGTTTGCTTTATCCTATCATATATGTATGTTTGGGTAAGTGTACAAAAATATATAATTAAAAACATTGTTATTGTGATACAATAAATGGGACTTGTTTTGCCACCCCACTTAATTTTTTTTTAAAGTTAGGCAATTAAAAAAATATATATATATAAACTATTTGACTACTAGGTGGTACAGGATAGTGATCTTTAAGAGAAAAGGAAAAAAATGAAAACCGAGTCCAATTATTTTCCTAGTTTACCACTTGCGCTGCAGAGCAGACAGTGTGAAACCGAAGAGCCTGGCAGTGTTGCTGAGAAGCAGCATTCTGAACAGCATTCAGAATCTGACGAGTGAAGATGGCTAGACTTCATAAGCCAGGATGCCAGAGAGAAGAGTTGCCAATGATCTGAAGAGAAAGCCGCAGGTCTGAAGAGGGTCTGTCTCAAGTCTAGAGAAGCACTGACCAGCACAAGCATGTGTGTGTAAGGAATCTATCAAAGCCAGGGAAAGAACCACTGGAAAGAAGCAGATGGAACAATTCTTGAGCTTGCAAAAGGCTCACTAGCCAGAGTGAAAACAAATCCTGACACAGATTAGTCTTCAGAGGGTATTATCTTAAGTGAGGTGGAATTTCTTATTTCTACAATCAAGGCTGCTTTTGACCTTATTTGTTGTTTAGTCACTAAGTTGTGTCTGACTCTTTGCAACCCCGTGAACTGCAGCACACCATGCTTCCCTGTTCTTCCCTATCTCCTGGAGATTGCTTATGAGGACTAAATATTTTTTTACAAATAATTTAATTACCTCTCAAGAATTATCTAAAAATTTTATGGGGATACTAATAAATAAGAAGAGTAATAATCTAAAATTCACAATGTCTGCATTCAATGAAAATTTATTGGGATACAAAGAAGCAGGCCTAAAAGATATATAACAACAACAGAAAAAATCAACCAATAGAAATAGATGAAGAAATTTCACAGATAATATCATTAATAGAAAAGAATTTTAAAACAGTACGTATACACACACACATTTCCCCCTACATGTTTCAGAAGGAGGAGGAAACAGGATCATGAAAAAAATAATTGCAAGATATAAAAAATACTCAAATGGCACTTCTAGGGATAAAAACTGTCTCTCTGTCCCCTTCTGCTAGGAGAGCCTTTTAAACACAGTTTCATGCTTGATACAAACACAGCTAGCTTCAGATTTCTCTTCTTTTAGGCAGGGATGCTGATGAGCAGAGAAGGGAAAATTGGGAAATATATTGACATATGTCACTGTCTACAAATATTTTCCCAGAATGAGAAGAAAATGCAACAAGTCAGGAAAACCCAGCTCAAGCTCTTTGTATGTATTTCTGAAAATTTGCCCTTTTAGAAGTTATTTCTTGTCTGAGGCAAAGCCTCTCCCACATTAGTTCCAAGATTTTTTTCTTCCTACTGGACACTCCCTCTCAGATCAGATCAGATCAGTCGCTCAGTCGTGTCTGACTCTTTGCGACCCCATGAATCGCAGCACGCCAAGCCTCCCTGTCCATCACCATCTCCCGGAGTTCACTCAGACTCTGGTCCATCGAGTCAGTGATGCCATCCAGCCATTTCATCCTCTGTCGTCCCCTTCTCCTCCTGTCCCCAATCCCTCCCAGCATCAGAGTCTTTTCCAATGAGTCAACTCTTTGCATGAGGTGGCCAAAGTACTGGAGTTTCAGCTTTAGCATCATTCCTTCCAAAGAAATCCCAGGGCTGATCTCCTTCAGAATGGACTGGTTGGATCTCCTTGCAGTCCAAGGGACTCTCAAGAGTCTTCTCCAACACCACAGTTCAAAAGCATCAATTCTTTGGCGCTCAGCCTTCTTCACAGTCCAACTCTCACATCCATACATGACCACAGGAAAAACCATAGCCTTCACTAGATGAACCTTTGCTGGCAAAGTAATGTCTCTGCTTTTGAATATGCTATCTAGGTTGGTCATAACTTTCCTTACAAGGAGTAAGCGCCTTTTAATTTCATGGCTGCAGTCACCATCTGTAGTGATTTTGGAGCCCAGAGAAATAAAGTCTGACACTGCTTCCACTGTTTCCCCATCTATTTCCCAGGAAGTGGTGGGACCGGATGCCATGATCTTCGTTTTCTGAATGTTGAGCTTTAAGCCAACTTTTTTACTCTCCACTTTCACTTTCATCAAGAGGCTTTTGAGTTCCTCTTCACTTTCTGCCATAAGGGTGGTGTCATCTGCATATCTATTACTTAATTGATTTGTATGTGTTTTCTTTCTCATCATAAAAAGAACGCCATAACTACGAGGTAGCCCTCTTTACCAAGGTAATCCAGAGTGGAATATTTCTGTTTTGCCTTGATTCTAATTTTTCATATAGTGTGTTAGATCTGATATGTACTTGGATTCCTTCACTTTGGCAGTGAAACATATGACAGCAATTCAAAGTTCTGTGTGTATTCTCTAAAGTTTGGCTTACTTGGAGTAGTTTGTTCTGAATTTACTATCTTAATTTCACTTATGAAAAAGTGAAAGGAATAGGTTAGGTACATCTAAACTTAAGCCATGTTCCTCTTCCTGAGCAATAAAGTTCCATCTTTGAATCTTTCCTCTACTTAATAAATTATATTCAGAAATTTAACAATGAAGATCATATGTTTTTAAAATTATATATTAGTTATAATACAAGATAACCAAGTGATGTGGACTCTACAATTTCAACTTTATAAATTGATTTACACTAAAAGGCTAAGAGATATCTGTAAAATAAAAATTATTTTTGTAGTTAGGATATGGGATTTTGTACGAGTTTTATAACATATACATTAATATTATTTATAATTATTCTTTCAGTTTTTAAAGACCCTTAAATATATAACTAAAATAATACTGAGTTTCATGTGATATAATATTTGCTTTTAAAATTATAAGTACCTGATGGATAAAAAAGAATCATAGAATTTTTGAAATTAGTAAATTGGATTTGAATAGAGTGTTTTATATAAAAAAGGCATTTTTTTTAAAAAAAGGTAACCTTACTGTTTTAGAGTTTGACAATTCACAAACCTGCTTTTTCAAAGAGAACACCAATTAAACAGATAAGAAGAATTTTAGCTATAAAATAACTGTAGGGAAGAAGATTCCACACTCTGTCTACATCTCTTTATTTTTCCTCCATGGACCCCCAAATGGAAACTCCCCACAACATGCCCACTGTCTCACTGGGAATGATGGAAAAGGAACGCATGTCCCTATTTTCACCACGTAATTCCTTCTTTCTTTCCCTCCCATGGAAAGAAATGACTTGTATGTATGTTAGGATCAGTATTAATCTGGCATTTATTAAAATGTTCTTTCCTTTTAAAAAGATATTAACATTTCCTTCCTGTTCATTGTTATTTGTTAAGTCTGTTCTTCAGACTGTGTTTTTTCTTGCCTTTCGGCAAGGTTTGTAATATTTGTTGAAAGTCAAGAGGCCTGTTGTATTGGGGAATAGGAACTAAGGAAAATAGGCCTTTAGCATGACAATTTATGTAACTAAGAGCACGGCTTATTTAATGTTTATATTAGCTTTAGGCTGAGGCTTAAAATTCCTCTAGTGATCTTGTGTTTTTACTCCCCTTTTGGCTCTAGGGCTTCCTTCCTTTGGTACAGCTTCTAGGATATCTCTTGTACCCTACCACTCTTAAAATTGCGCGCTGCTGTCTAATGTGATTATCCTGGAGCTTCCTTAGAAAAGTAGCAGAGGGACGGGGGCATTCTGTGATTTTTCAGTTAAGTCTTTAGGGCGACTTGCATACTGGGGCTGTGGCCTTCACAAGTGTTTCAGACTTTCCTTCACTGGTATAATAATTTTCTCCCTGCCACGACTGTGGCTGCAGCTTCAAGTCAACTTCCTTGAAGCCTGGTCCACCACTTAAGACAATTCTTCCCCTCTTAGGTCACCAAGGAGGGCTGGAGGAGCTGGAGGAAAGGAATTACATCACCTGAACAGTGCTCTGGCAAAGAGGTTCTTTGTGAAGAATACTGGTTCACAAAGGGTCCAGGAAAAACCCTTGATTTATAATGTGTCCATTTGTTTCTTATGTAAAGATAGAATCAGTTATTTCCAAGGTCTTTAACATGTAAGAAACCTGAAGTCCTCACATGTTATTTTTCATCAGAAGCATTAATATTACTTTACTTAAATTTAACAGTATAAAAATAGAAGTTAAGGAATTCATTAGCTTTACTAAGAAAAATATTGTGGAAAACACTTAATGTTGGAATGATTATTTCATACATGTGTTCTCCTCTTTTCATATCATATTATTGAATACTTATTTGAGAAAATTAGGAAATTAATCCATTTATGTTTCATTTCACTTTACCATTTATGCCCCAATGTTTTTTGCTACTTCTGATGAAACTTTCATTTTGACAGTGTTTTTATTTATTTTTTCTATTCTTTTCCAGATTTCTGCCATTGTGCTATTTATCTCCTTCTGTAACTTATAGTTTCTTTCTTCTTTGAGCCCATTTCTGGAAATATCATACTGTTCCCAACTCCTTTGATTCTATAACAAAGTAATTATCTACATTTTTCCTCGGGACTCTTAGGAAATTCCTCTTGTGATATATGTACTTCATGTGCTTTTGTTCATCGTTTTCATCTTTTCAGGAGAAAAAAATGTCAAATTTTAAGCACAGCTTATCTCTTGAGTTCTTTGATATTTGTATTCACTTTTGAATGGTGCTGGGTATATGTTTGAGAAAAGCAGTTTTGGGGAAAGGAGGGAGGCAGAGCTCCAGTCATCTGTTGTGTCGACATTAGCTTGGTGCCTTTTACCAAATCTATCATTTTCTTTGCCCAGGGAGAAAGTCTCTTCCAAAGCTTTTGGCATTCAGGGTGTCAGCATGTCTCATGGCTAAGCGCTTTAGTTCAAAGTTTCTCTTCATCATGTTCACAGCCTGCCTGGCCTTTTTCTATGACATTTACTCCTGGCAACTTCCTTTGGCTAAAGGGCTAGATTATAGAAAAATAAATGTCTTGACAGCACAATTTAATTTTTCAGCCCCACTTGCACTGCTGTTCTGAATTGTCACACTGGATAACCAGAGGAAAAACTCTCACTTCTGCCTCAGGCCACTCAACCTCAGTCCTCTCCGGTTTAATCAAAGAATCAATAGAGATATTCTTTCCTAACTGTCAGTCTTAATACTAGAAAAACTGCTTCCAGCTGGGGTGAGAGGGGCCTGTTGGTCACCTTGAAGATTTGTTCTTTGATTGAGCAACATTTCCCAGTATCTGGCGGAATATCATTCATTGACTCTGATTGGAGTCAACTGGTCTTGCTTTACTTTATTTTCTTGCTGCTACTTTTATGAGTTAGAGGAAGTAGAGTATACAATGGGATAAAAATATCACTCTGATTTCTGAAATAATTTTAATTTTAATTTACCAGTTAAATAATGCTGCCAGGATAAACAACAGAAACACAATGAATACCACTCCTCTTTTTTTCATTATACTTAGGAATTTTCAGATATAAGTAAATTTTGGCTTTGAAATGTACTATGAAATAATGGAAGCAAATTTTGAGGTTAATCTAAATGTGTTTGTGTCACAGCAGAAATTAGCAACAAGAACATTTTGTTGGTAAGACTTCAATCTCAACTTATTCTGTAGAGACTTTTATGAAATTCTAGGATACTAGGTCTCAGAGCACAGGAGCAGACGAGTCTGTTTCCTAAGCAATTTTAAAAACCTGCAAAATAATATAAGTAAGCTCTCAGAGAGTGTCAGTATTTTTCTTTCCATCTATATATTATACTGAGAGTTACCGAACTCCTTTTGTATTATTATCTCTATTTTTATTTATATCCCCACCCTGAAGGGTACATAAACTCTAGAACAGAATAAAGGTCAAGTGCCTTTTAAACATAAACATGTGTAATCTATGAAGGGGCTAACATATAAGAGGGACCATATTTTACGTTATTAATTTTCTTTATTATAAAATGTAAATAGGTAAAGAAAGAAGCAAATAGTTTTGTTCTAGACTAGTATAAATATAAAAATAGCATTATTGTTCAAAATGGAAACAGCATCAGTACCTCCTTCAGAGGCACAGGTTCATTCCAATTCTTTTGAGACCTGGTATGAAGAAGCTGAAGTTGAATGGTTCTATGAAGACCTACAAGACCTTTTAGAACTAACACCCAAAAAAGATGTTCTTTTCATTATAGGGGACTGGAATGCAAAAGTAGGAAGTCAAGAAACACCTGGAGTAACAGGCAAATTTGGCCTTGGAATACGGAATGAAGCAGGGCAAAGACTAATAAAGTTTTGCCAAGAAAATGCACTGGTCATAGCAAACACCCTCTTCCAACAACACAAGAGAAGACTCTATACATGGACATCACCAGATGGTCAACACCGAAATCAGATTAATTATATTCTTTGCAGCCAAAGATGGAGAAGCTCTATACAGTCAGCAAAAACAAGACCAGGAGCTGACTGTGGCTCAGACCATGAACTCCTTATTCCCAAATTCAGACTTAAATTGAAGAATGTAGGGAAAACCACTAGACCACTCTGGTATGACCTAAATCAAATCCCTTATGATTATACAGTGGAAGTGAAAAATAGATTTAAGGACCTAGATTTGATAGATAGAGTGCCTGATGAGCTATAGAATGAGGTTCGTGACATTGTACAAGAGAGGGATCAAGACCATCCCCATGGAAAAGAAATGCAAAAAAGCAAAATGGCTGTCTGGGGAGGCCTTACAAATAGTTGTGAAAAGAAGAGAAGCAAAAAGCAAAGGAGAAAAGGAAAGATATAAGCATCTGAATGCAGAGTTCCAAAGAATAGCAAGAAGAGATAAGAAAGCCTTCTTCAGTGATCAATGCAAAGAAATAGAGGCAAACAACAGAATGGGAAAGACTAGAGATCTCTTCAAGAAAATTAGAGATACCAAGGGAACATTTCATGCAAAGATGGGCTCGATAAAGGACAGAAATGGTATGGACCTTACAGAAGCAGAAGATATTAAGAAGAGATGGCAAGAATACACAGAAGAACTGTACAAAAAAGATCTTCACGACCCAGATAATCACGATGGTGTGATCACTCACCTAGAGCCAGACATCCTGGAATGTGAAGTCAAGTGGGCCTTAGAAAACATCATTATGAACAAAGCTAGTGGAGGTGATGGAATTCCAGCTGAGCTATTTCAAATCCTGAAAGATGATGCTGTGAAAGTGCTGCACTCAATATGCCAGCAAATCTGGAAAACTCAGCACTGGCCACAGGACTGGAAAAGGTCAGTTTTCATTCCAATCCCAAAGAAAGGCAATGCCAAAAGAATGCTCAAACTACTGCACAAGTGCACTCATCTCACACGCTAGTAAAGTAATGCTCCAAATTCTCCAAGCCAGGCTTCAGCAATATGTGAACCGTGAACTTCCTGATGTTCAAGCTGATTTTAGAAAAGGCAGAGGAACCAGAGATCAAATTTCCAACATCCGCTGGATCATGGAAAAAGCAAGAGAGTTCCAGAAAAACATCTATTTCTGCTTTATTGACTATGCCAAAGCCTTTGACTGTGTGGACCACAATCAACTGTGGAGAATTCTGAAAGAGATGGGAATACCAGACCACCTGATCTGCCTCTTGAGAAATCTGTATGCAGGTCAGGAAGCAACAGTTAGAACTGGACGTGGAACAACAGACTGGTTCCAAATAGGAAAAGGAGTACGTCAAGGCTGTATATTGTCACCCTGCTTATTTATTTTATATGCAGAGTACATCATGAGAAATGCTGGACTGGAAGAAGCACAAGCTGGAATCAAGATTGCCAGGAGAAATATCAATAACCTCAGATATGCAGATGACACCACCCTTATGGCAGAAAATAAAGAGGAACTAAAAAGCCTCTTGATGAAAGTGAAAGTGGAGAGTGAAAAAGTTGTCTTAAAACTCAACGTTCAGAAAACAAAGATCATGGCATCTGGTCCCGTCACTTCATGGGAAATAGATATGGAAACAGTGTCAGACTTTATTTTTGGGGGCTCGAAAATCACTGCAGATGGTGACTGCACCATGAAATTAAAAGACACTTACTCCTTGGAAGGAAAGTTATGACCAACCTAGATAGCATATTCAAAAGCAGAGACGTTACCTTGCCAACAAAAGTTCGTCTAGTCAAGGCTATGGTTTTTCCTTGATCATGTATGGATGTGAGAGTTGGACTGTGAAGAAGGCTGAGTGCTGAAGAATTGATGCTTTTGAACTGTGGTGTTGGAGAAGACTCTTGAGAGTCCCTTGGACTGCAAGGAGATCCAACCAGTCCATTCTGAAGGAGATCAGCCCTGGGATTTCTTTGGAAGGAATGATGCTAAAGCTGAAACTCCAGTACTTTGGCCACCTCATGCAAAGAGTTGACTCATTGGAAAAGACTCTGATGCTGGGAGGGATTGGGGACAGGAGGAGAAGGGGATGACAGAGGATGAGATGGCTGGATGGCATTACCGACTCAATGGATGTGAGTCTGGGTGAACTCCAGGAGTTGGTGATGGACAGGGAGGCCTGGCGTGCTGAGATTCATGGGGTCGCAAAGAGTCGGACACGACTGAGTGACTGAACTGAACTGAACTGATGTAGCTTGTATGTGAGTTGTCTAAACATTCCACAAGGACACTTGTGCTCATGTAAATGCATATTCATAACTTTTTTGTAGCTGCACTGAGGAATTGCTAGCCAGTTTTAATGTAATTAGAGTTCACAGTATGTTTACTGCCTTTTGTTATTACCATGCTTATCTGAAAAAGTGCCTAAGGTCATTTTTTACTGTTAACTGAATATTGTGTAACTTCATAACAATTTTCTATAAAATTATAAGTGACAAAATCAGAGTACTAAAATCTTGTATCAATTACAGAAAATAAATTTAAATTCCATTAACTCTTGAAAATGTTGGAGCTCCAACTTTCTGAATTAAAAAAAAATAATAATTTTGAGAATATTTTTATCTTTAGCTAAAATTCTATAAAGTATCATATGGAATGTTGTAATCTAGGAAAAGTATAAATATGATGAACATCATATGTACTGTAAGTCAATTCTAGTTAATTTTCATGACCAAAAAGACACTCCATTCTTAAGCTATCATCCCCTTAACCCCTTATTCCCCTAGTAGTAAAATAATCACTTGTCTGTTTGATATCTCCAAAAATTAACTATCCTTGCCATGTCATATAAATTGAATCATATAATATGTAGTCTTTTGTCCCTGGATTATTTTCACAGCATAAGGTTTTTAAAGTTTATCTGTATTGTAGTACATGCTGCTGCTTCTGCTAAGTCGCTTCAGTCGTGTCCGACTCTGTGTGACCCCATAGACAGCAGCCCACCAGGCTCCCCCATCCCTGGGATTCTCCAGGCAAGAACACTGGAGCGGGTTGCCATTTCCTTCTCCAATGCATGAGAGTGAAAAGTGAAAGTGAAGACGCTCAATCATGTCTGACTCTTAGCGACCCCATGGACTGCAGCCCACCAGGCTCCTCCGTCCATGGGATTTTCCAGGCAAGAGTACTGGAGTGGGGTGCCATTGCCTTCTCTAATTGTAGCATATATGAGCACTTAATTCTTTTCAATGGCTGAATAATATTCTACTGTATTTATATGCTACATTTTGTTTATTCATTCATCTGTTGGTGGACCTTTTCACTATTGTTGATATTGCTGTCATGAAAATTATAGAGTAAGTTTTTCTTTGAACATCTGATTTCAGTTATTTTGGTTATATAACTAAAAATGGAACTGTTGAATCAAAGGTAAATCTACGTTTAAATTTTTGAGGAACCACCAAGTGTTCTCCATAGCAGCTACATTATTTTACATTCCCAACAACAATGTTCAAGCTTTCCAATTTCTCCACATCCTTGAAAATACTTGTTATTATCATTAAAAAAGTTATTATCCTACTCATCCTAGTGTCTTGTAATTTTGATTTGTGATTCCCCAGTGACTAATGAGGAGAAGGCAATGGCCACCCACTCCAGGACTCTTGCCTGGAAAATCCCATGGATGGAGGAGCCTGGTAGGCTACAGTCCATGGGGTCGCAAAGAGTTGGACACTACTGAGCGACTTCACTTTCACTTTTCACTCTCATGCACTGGGGAAGGAAATGGCAACCCACTCCAGTGTTCTTGCCTGGAGAATCCCAGGGACGGGGGAGCCTGGTGGGCTGCTGTCTATGGGGTCGCACAGGGTTGGAGACAACTGAAGTGACTTAACAGCAGCAGCAGTGACTAATGATATTGAGTATCTTTTCATGTGGTTGTTGGCTGTTTGTATATATTTTTTAAAATAAAATGTTTGTTAAAATCTTTTACCTACTGTTTAAGTCAGTTGTATGCCCTTTTGTTTTTGAGTTGTAAGAATACATTCTATATTCTGGATAGTAGACTCATATCAGATGTAAGATTTGCAAACATTTTCTCCCCTTCTGTGGATTGTTTTTGTTTTTTTTTTTAACTTTCTTGATAGTGTCCTTTGAAACACAGGGTTTTTAATTTTTACAAACTTCACCTTACCTATTTATCTTTCATTGCCTATGGTTTTGTTGCCATAGCTAAGAAACCATTGACAATCTGAAGTCACAAAAATTTGTTCCAATATTTTATAGGTTTTAGCTCTGACATTTAGGTCTTTAAGCAAACTTTTGTAAATGGTGTAAGAATCCAACTTCATTCTTTTACCAGGCAGTTGGTTAGTGATTAATTTTCACATTAAGTTTTACATATCAGTTTTTGCAAGTGAGTTATGAGAACTATGGAAAATTCTGTATTACTTACATCTGCATTCTTATTGTCTATGATGTTGCCTGTGAATTATAAACCTATTTGACTGAAATAGGTACAATTAATAAATAATATATTATTTAATATTAAGAAGGAATAATTTTTGTACAGACTACCCAATGTATGAAAAAATTTTCTAATTATGCAAGTATGTTAAAATATGCTAGCGATAATTTTATTTGACTTACCAAATTGCATGAATTATTTTAATAAAACAGAAAATAATAATTCTAATGTAGAGATTCTATAGCTATGAAACACTTAGATTTACATTTTTTTTGTAATCCTCAGAACAGTTCCATAAATAACTAAGAATAGGTATTATATTTCATGACAACAAAGGATGAGATGGTTGGTGGCATCACGGACTCAGTGGAACGTGAGTTTGAGTAAACTCTGGGAGCTAGTGATGGACAGGGAGGCCTGGCATGCTGCAGTCCATGGAGTCACAAAGAGTCTGACATGACTGAGCAACTGAACTGAACTGATATATTAATAAATTAATTGAAAATTTTGACCAAGTTCAATAGGAGTAATATGATATACTAAAAACAAATCAATATTACCTTTTCTGACGCTAAATCCATGTTCCTTCTATGTCATAACTGCTCCTTCCTTGAATTAGATCTTTAAGTAATTTGTTGGTCTATCTACACATCGGTCTACCTAAATAAATGTGTTTAAAATAAACTTTTCTACAAAGTTGGTGGAATTCTCAGATCAAACCAAGTCAAAAGGTCTAAGGGATTGTTTTTCCTTGTTTGTATTTTCCTTCTTCTACCTAGAATTTCTCTCTGACAGAACATTGAATTAAATTAGTCCAATACAATTCACTTATCATAAAACCATGCTGGTGTTCAGTATCCTAAGAGTTAATATATTTCAGAAGGTAGTTATGAGTAATTTTTACAGATGATTGATTGTTAGGAAAAGCAGATGGAGCTGATTTAATCTTCAAAAATAGAAGACAAGCATTTCAAAGAACTCAGTAAAACTTTATGCTTATTTTCCTTTTTCAGTAACTATCTTCAAAGATAAGTCAAGAGAGTGAAAAATGGGAATCACGCACCAGAAGAAGGGAAATTTGATTATCAAGAGAATTGTTTTCCACATGTTAAGGCAATAAAAAATAAATTATAAGTATTCAATAGGTCAGAGTGTATACTATCCACATATACTCCACCCCCTCCAAAAAAATAAACAAACAAAAAAACTACTTGAGAATATAATTTTACCCACTGGGAAATGAATAAAAAGAAGAAGCTAAAATTGGAGAAAGGTGGTATAAAATATTAGTGTAATATTCACTAAATGTTAAAAAATAGGATTGACTTTATGTAATTATATATATATATATATGGTTATAAAACAATAAACCATGAAAGAAAGTATGTGTGCATGCATGCTAGGTCATCTCCAACCCTTTTGAGACCTTACGGACTGTATCCTACCAGGCTCCTCTGTCCTTGGGATTGTCCAGTCAAGAATACTGGAGTGGGTTGCCATTTCCTCCTCCAGGGGATCTTCTTGACTCAGCGATCTAATTTGCAACTCCTGCATTGGCAGGCAGCTTCTTTTCCCCTGAGCCACCAGGGAAGCCATGAAAGAAAGTATACCTAGTATGAAAATACTTCAAAAGTCATAAATTTGTTTAGAGATTACAATTCAGTTTAGAGAAACTAGAAACAGAAAGGATGGAGGGGGGGAAAGGCTTTGCATTAGTTTTCCCCTATTACCTGAGATCATTTGATACACTCTAAAATTTTGCCACAGTCATTTACAGTATATGTTCAAATGTATATTAAAAAAAAGAGAAAACTCAAATGTTACTGACAGTAGGTAAACATGATATATATCTTCCAAATCAGTAGAGAAAAAAAACTGATATTACATATTTCATGAAATATAGAAATTGAAATAACTCATTTCAAATAAGAGGCAGGAAAAGCAAAAGAAAGAACATATAAATGTGGGGCCAGCAGGCTGGTTCCCATGGGCCAAATCTGGCTTTGTTTCAGTAAATAAGCTTCTATTGGAATATAGTCATTTCACTCATTTACATATTGCTTTTGGCTGTTTTCTTGCTTCAGTGGCAGAGTTTGGTAGCTGCAACAAAGATTGCAAAGGCCTACAAAGCCTAATTTATTTGTACTCAGGAAATCTGCGAATATTACAGTTTATGGCAAAGTTTTGCCAAACCCTGATCTATGGTAGCCAAATATATATACATGATTCCTCCCTTCAAAATAACTCATAAACTAATAGGGTAAGGCCTTCCCTGGTGGCTCAGAATCCGCCAGCAATGGAGGAGACCTGGGTTCTGTCCCTGGGTTGGAAAGATCCCCTGCAGAAGGGAATGGCTACCCACTCCAGTATTCTTGCCTTAAAACATCCATGGACAGAGGAGCCTGGCAGACTATTTTACACTGGGTCTTAGAGAGTCAGACACTACTGAGCAATTAACACTTTCAACATGGCAAGAAAAGGGAAAATAAAACTGATAATATGAAAAATGCTATTAAAGTACATTCACAAAATATGGAAAAATAACTAGATGAAGGACACTAACTCCTTAAGTTGCATTCTTTTCCAGCAGCAGAGTGTTGAGAGAACTTCACAGGCCATGTTATTACTGGTGGATCTTAAAGCATAATTATGGGTTTTCTAAGCAGAGGACAGAAAAGGCATCTGAGGCAGAGAAAACGGCACATGAAAAAGGTATGAAGGTGGGAAATAGAGGGATATTTGGGAACAGTGACAAGTGAATTGTAGAAGAATTGCACTCATCTCACACGCTAGTAAAGTAATGCTCCAAATTCTCCAAGCCAGGCTTCAGCAATACCCACCATGAAATTCCAGATGCTCAAGCTGGTTTTAGAAAAGGCAGAGGAATCAGAGACCAAATTGCCAACATCTGCTGGATCATCAAAAAAGCAAGAGAGTTCCAGAAAAACATCTATTTCTGCTTTATTGATTATGCCAAAGCCTTTGGTTGTGTGGATCACAATAAACTATGGAAATTTCTGAAGAGATGGGAATACCAGACAACCTGACCTGCCTCTTGAGAAACCTGTATGCAGGTCAGGAAGCAACAGTTAGAACTGGACATGGAACATCAGACTGGTTCCAAATAGGAAAAGGAGTACCTCAAGGCTGTATATTGTTACCCTGCTTATTTAACTTCTATGCAGAGTACATCATGAGAAATGCTGGGCTGGAAGAAGCACAAGCTGGAATCAAGATTTCTGGGAGAAATATCAATAACCTCAGATATGCAGATGACACCACCCTTGTGGCAGAAAGTAAAGAGGAACTAAAAAGCCTCTTGATGAAAGTGAAAGAGGAGAGTGAAAAAATTGGCTTAAAGCTCAACATTCGAAAACTAAGGTCATGGCACCTGGTCCCATCACTTCATGGCAAATAGATGGGGAAACAGTGGAAACAGTGTCAGACTTTATTTTTCTGGGCTCCAAAATCACTGCAGATGGTGACTGCAGCCATGAAATTAAAAGGCGCTTACTCCTTGGAAGGAAAGTTATGACCAACCTAGATAGCATATTCAAAAGCAGAGACATTACTTTGCCAACAAAGGTTCATCTAGTCAAGGCTATGGTTTTTCCTGTGGTCATGTATGGATGTGAGAGTTGGACTGTGAAGAAGGCTGAGCGCTGAAGAATAGATGCTTTTGAACCGTGGTGTTGGAGAAGACTCTTGAAAGTCCCTTGGACTGCAAGGAGATCCAACCAGTCCATTCTGAAGGAGATCAGCCCTGAGATTTCTTTGGAAGGAATGATGCTAAAGCTGAAACTCCAGCATTTTGGCCACCTCATGCAAAGAGTTGACTCATTGGAAAAGACTCTGATGCTGGGAGAGATTGGGGGCAGGGGGAGAAGGGGACGACAGAGGATGAGATGGCTGGATGGCATCACTGACTCGATGAATGTGAGTCTGGGTGAACTCTGGGAGTTGGTGATGGACAGGGAGGCCTGGCGTGCTGAGATTCATGGGGTCGCAAAGAGTTGGACACGACTGAGCGACTGAACTGAACTGGGAAGTGATCAACAAAGAAGAAACTGACCTCTGCAGGCTCTTCACATTCATTATTACTTTCTTTTGATTCTTTCTAAAGCTTTTGTCAGTTTCACAAATGATCTCACATGCTCATTAATACACTTGTACAAGATGTGTACACTTGTCAGTCAGTGAGTCAGTTCAGTCACTCATTCGTGTCCGACTTTTTGTGAACACATGGACTACAGCATGCCAGGCCTCCCTGTCCATCACCAACTCCTACAGTTACTCAAACTCATGTCCATTGAGTCGGTGATGCCATCCAGCCATCTCATCCTCTACTGTCCCCTTCTCCCACCGTCAATCTTTCCCAGCATCAGGGTCTTTTCAAATGAGTCAGATCTTCGCATCAGGTGGCCCAGGGTATTGGAGTTTCAGCTCAGCATCAGTCCTTCAAGTGAATATTCAGGACTGATTTCCTTTAGGATTGACTAGCTGGATCTCCTTGCAGTCCAAGGGACTCTCAAAAATGTTCTTTACCATCACAATTCAAAAGCATCAATTCTTTGGCATGCAGCTTTCTTTATAGTCCAACTCTCACATGCATACATGACTACTGGAAAAAATATAGCTTTGACTAGACAAATCTATGCTGGCAAAGTAATGTCTCTGCTTCTTAATATGCTGTCTATGTTGGTCATAGCTTTTCTTCCAAGGAGCAAGCATCTTTTAATTTCATGGCTGCAGTCACCACCTGCAGTGATTTTGGAGCCCAACAAAAAGTAAAGTCTCTCACTGTTTCCATTGTTTCCCCGTCTATTTGGCATGAAGTAATGGGACCAGATGCCATATCTTCTGAATGTTCAGTTCTAAGCCTGCTTTTTCACTCTCTTCTTTCACTTTCATCAAGAGGCTCTTTAGTTCTTCTTGCTTTCTGCCATAAGGGCAGTGTCATCTGCATATCTGAGGTTATTGATATTTCTCTCAGCAATCTTGATTCCAGCTTGTGCTTTATTAAGCCTGGCATTTCACATGATGTGCTCTGCATGTAAGTTAAATAAACAGGGTGACAGTATATAGCCTTGACATACTCCTTTGCCAATTTGGAAACAATCTGTTGTTCCATGTCTGGTTCTAACTGTTGCTTCTTGACCTGCATACAGATTTCACAGGAGAAAGGTCAGGTGGTCTGGTATTCCCATCTCTTGAAGAATTTTCCACAGTTTGTTGTGATATACACAGTCAAAGGCTTTGGCGTACTCAATAAAGCAGAAGTAGATGTTTTTCTGGAGTTCTCTTGCTTGTTCAATGATCCAACAGACATTGACAATTGACCTCTGGTTCCTCTGCTTTTCTAAAACCAGCTTGAACATCTGGAAGCTGGCGGTTCACATGTTATTGAAGCCTGGCTTGGAGAATTTTGAGCATTACTTTGCTAGCATGTGAGATGAGTGTAATTGTGCGGTAGTTTGAACACATGAACAGTATGAGAAGGCAAAAAAATAGGGCACTGGAAGATGAACTCCCCAGGTCAGTAGGTGCTTGATATGCTACTGGGAAACAGTGGAGAAATTGCTCCAGAAAAAATGAAGAGACAGAGCCAAAGCAAAAACAACACCCAGTTGTGGATGTGACTGGGGATGGAAGTAAAGTCCGATTCTGTAAAGGACAGTATTGGATAAGAACCTGGAATATTAGGTCCATGAATCAAGGTAAATTGGAAGTACTCAAACAGGAGATGGCAAGAGTGAACATCAACATTTTAGGAATCAGAGAACTAAAATGGGCGGGAATGGGTGAATTTAATTCAGATGACCATTATATCTACTACTATGGGCAAGAGTCCCTTAGAAAAAATGGAGTAGCCATCATAGTCAACAAAAGAGTCCAAAATGCAGTAGGTGGATGCAATCTAAAAAACAACAGAATGATCTCTGTTTGTTTCCAAGGAAAACCATTCAATATCACAGTAATCCAAGTCTATGTCCCGACAAGTAACACTGAAGAAGGTGAAGTTGAATGGTTCTATGAAGACCTACAAGACCTTCTAGAACTAACACCCGAAAAAGATGTCCATTTCATTACAAGGGACTGGAATGCAAAAGTAGGAAGTCAAGAAACACTTGGGAGTAACAGGCAAATTTGGCCTTGGAGTACAGAATGAAGCAGGGCAAAGGCTAATAGAGTTTAGGCAAAAGAACACACTGGTCATAGCAAACACCCTCTTCCAACAACATAAGAGAACCCTACACATGGACATAACCAGATGGTCAACACCTAAATCAGATTGATTATATTCTTTTCAGCCAAAGATGGAGAAGCTCTATTCAGTCAGCAAAAACAAGACCGGGAGCTACTGTGGCTCAGATCATGAGCTCCTTATTGCCAAATTCAGACTTAAATTGAGGAAAGTGGGGAAAATCCTAGACCATTCAGGTACAACCTAAATCAAATCCCTTACGATTATACAGGGGAAGTGACAAATAGATTCAAGGGATTAGATATGATAGACAGAATGTCTGAAAAACTATGGACAAAAGTTTGTGACATTGTACAGGAGGCAGTGATCAAGACCATCCCCAAGACAAAGAAATGTAAAAAGAAGGCAAAATAGTTGTCTGAGGAGGCCTTACAAATAGCTGAAAAAAGAAGAGAAGCAAAAGGCGAAGGAGAAAAGAAAAGATATACCCATTTGAATGCAGAGTTCCAAGGAATAGCAAGGAGAGATAAGAAAGCCTTCCTCAGTGATCAGTGCAAAAAAATAGAGGAAAACAATAGAATGGGAAAGACTAGTTATCTCATCAAGAAAATTAGCGATATCAAGGGAACATTCATGCAAAGATGGGCACAATAAAGGACAGAAATGGTAGGGACCTAACAGAAGCAGAAGATATTAAGAAGAAGTGGCAGAATACACAGAAAAACTATACAGTAAAGATCTTCACGATCCAGATAATCATGATGGTGTGATCACTCACCTAGGCCCAGACATCCTGGAAGGTGAAGTCAAATGGGCCTTAGGAAGCATCACTATAAACAAAGCTAGTGGAGGTGATGGAATTCCAGTTGAGCTATTTCAAATCCTAAAAGATGATGCTGTGAAAGAGGTACTCAATATGCCAGCAAATTTGGAGAACTTAGCAGTGGCCACAGGACTGGAAATGGTCAGTTTTCGTTCCAATCCCAAATATGGCAAAGCCACACTATGTTCAAAGTACTGCACAATTGCCCTCATCTCACACACTAGCAAAGTAATGCTCAAAATTCTCCAAGCCAGGCTTCAATAATACGTGAACCGCCAGCTTCCAGATGTTCAAGCTGGTTTTAGAAAAGCAGAGGAACCAGAGATCAAATTGTCAACATCCTCTGGATCATTGAAAAAGAGAGTTCCAGAAAAACATCTACTTCTGCTTTATTGAGTACGCCAAAGCCTTTGACTGTGTATATCACGACAAACTGTGGAAAATTCTTCAAGAGATGGGAATACCAGACCACCTGACCTTTCTCCTGTGAAGTCTGTATGCAGGTCAAGAAGCAACAGTTAGAACCAGACATGGAACAACAGATTGGTTCCAAATTGGCAAAGGAGTATGTCAAGGCTATATACTGTCACCCTGTTTATTTAACTTACATGCAGAGCACATCATGTGAAATGCCGGGCTTAATAAAGCACAAGCTGGAATCAAGATTGCTGAGAGAAATATCAATAACCTCAGATATGCAGATGACACTGCCCTTATGGCAGAAAGCAAGAAGAACTAAAGAGCCTCTTGATGAAAGTGAAAGAAGAGAGTGAAAAAGCAGGCTTAGAACTGAACATTCAGAAGATATGGCATCTGGTCCCATTACTTCATGCCAAATAGACGGGGAAACAATGGAAACAGTGAGAGACTTTACTTTTTGTTGGGCTCCAAAATCACTGCAGGTGGTGACTGCAGCCATGAAATTAAAAGATGCTTGCTCCTTGGAAGAAAAGCTATGACCAACATAGACAGCATATTAAGAAGCAGAGACATTATTTTGCCAGCATAGATTTGTCTAGTCAAAGCTATATTTTTTCCAGTAGTCATGTATGCATGTGAGAGTTGGGCTATAAAGATGAGCACGTAAGAATTGATGCTTTTGAATTGTGATGGTAAAGAACATTTTTGAGAGTCCCTTGGACTGCAAGGAGATCCAGCTAGTCAATCCTAAAGGAAATCAGTCCTGAATATTCACTTGAAGGACTGATGTTGAAGCTGGAACTCCAATATTTTGGACATCTGATGTGAAGAATTGACTCATTTGAAAAGATCCAGATGCTGGATAAGATTAAACGCGGGAGGAGAAGTAGACAGCAGAGGATGAGATGGGTGGATGGCATCACCGACTTGATCGACATGAGTTTGGGCAAGCTCCGGAAGTTGGTGATGGACAGCAAGGCCTGCCGTGCTGCAGTCCATGTTGTCACAAGGAGTCAGACACTACTGATCCACTGAACTCACTGAATACATTTGCCTTTGCCTCCAGAATTTAGACTTTAAGTATTTGTTGAATGAATGGGTGAATGAATGACTGGTCAAACTAATTCATGGCATGGTCAATTATGTATGAATGATGCTGGACACTCCTGGAGCATCACCACCTGTTTTCATTGACCCTGGTTTAGTGACTTAGGCACAACTGCCATTCCTGAATCATGCTTCCTCTGAGTCCTATTTTTCTACTTCTCCAGTCTGTAGATCATCATTTTCTTTAGGAAAAAGTATAGAAGCCAAAGAGGAGTTGAACAGTTAACTTCCTCCCAGATATTTATAAGCATTATAATGTGTGCTTTTGACCAAAGTGTTTCTTCTAGCTACAAATATAATTAAAAAGTCCTTTTCCACAATTTTCTCTGCATTTCTTACAGCAGCTTTGGTTAAAAGCTGTGGAAGCTACCCCAAAAGCTTACCCTGCTCCTTAGATCGCTGTGGTCCATTATTTGTCTTAGACTATGGCTCTAAGAACAAAGTCAGAGATCTAAAGTGTCCATGATCTAGTTAAATTTAGTCTAATCCATTTCTACAAACTTAGGCTCTGAGACAGTCCTTAGAAATGCAGGTCACTCAACGTGAAGAGCCCGAGATGAGAGTTGGTGAACAAACTTCTGTCAATGTACCCTTAATATTGAAATGACAACTTCCCACACAGGGAAGTTGAAAGGTAAAGGAACCATCATCATTTACTGTCTCTTTGATACTTATGTAAGACTAGCTCAGAAAACTAATATATTTTCTTTAAAAATAATATATTTAGAAAGTTTATATAGTAGATGTCACATTAAGTGCTTTTTATGACTTTTTAAGGAGTGGCTGAGCAGAATTTTTGGAAGTGGTCTAGGGATTTGAGTCTGCAATTTTCCCAGAATCTCGCCTTTATGATTAAATCATCTTTCCTTTCTACTGACACTTGCCTCTTGCTTATTGGATTTTGAGCTGTGAGTAGCCAACCTGAGTTTAATAACACTAATATTACCTAACAAAATTAAAGTTATCATTTTCTTTCATTTTAATTTTAGAGTTATCATTGTCTTATGCAATAATCAGGTGATGTTCTTCAATGTAATAGCATCCATGTCTCATGTTTCCTTTTAGCCTTTCTGAAAAGGAAGTGACAGTTTTATATTATAGTGAAATTCACACAAATGGGCTGTGATTTTCACTTTCAAATAAGATTACTCCTTCCAAAAATGAAAGAATCAAATTTCATTCCAAATCACACAACTAGCTATATTAAGGCACGGTTGGCTACTCACCTATGCAAACCTGCAGGTTTATGCCAGATGAAACAATCTGGCTATAGGATTTTCAAGATTTATAGAGGGAACTCAAGTGTTTGGGAGGTGTTTTTCTTTGAGATTATCCAAAGCTTTAGTGAAGAAAGAAATATGATCATAGGGTTTAAAATGTAAAATCCAGGATGAAAATACCTCAAAAGAAATTGCAATGCTTTGTTGAATCATTTGATATCCTTACACTTCTGAGAAAATAAGAGAAATGTAGATACTGTGAAACAGAGATGAGGTAAAATTTTAAAAAGAAAAAAATTGGGGTGAATATAAATCAATATCTAAACATTTCTACGCCCAGATATATCTTGAGTGTTTTTTTTTTCTTATTCTAAAATCAGTGTAGGTATTCAGATTTGTTTAATAAACTGTTACTGAGAATATTTTCAGAATTATACAAGTGTACTAGAAATCATCTTATTCTTGTTTTCAGGAGACTGTGGGTAGTGGGGAGAGGATACGGTTGTAAATGAGTAAGCAATGAATTTGCATTATGTTTTCTATGATAAAAATGTTTATAAAAATTTCTACTTAGTTATATCAAACTTTTTTTTTGCAGCTCACAGGCATGTTGATAATTCTTCTCTTATTTAGAATTAAATTGAAGTGGATGCTTTGAATTGAAATGCAAAGAAAGTTAGTTTCAAAGATCAGAGCTCTTTTGAACCAGGCCATTCTGAGTTATGAGTGATATACTGTTATTTCTGAAGCTCTTGTTTCTTAACGATAATTTTCTATTTCTTCCAATGAGATTCTAAATTCTTTCCATGTATTCCTTATCACAGAATTCATGCTTTAAGCATCTTTTGCACATTTTATATTTTAAAAGCCAGTGTCTGCACAGGAAAATCATTCAGTTTTTGCAATGGCCACTGGGATTTCATACTTTAACATTCATTTTTTTTTTAATTGTCACTATAATTAAACAGAGTTGGCAAAGTATATCTCAGATGCAAATATCCTAAACTAAACACAGTGTTTTGCTAAAATATTCACAGCTGATCAACAATCCATTAATAGACATTTTTGAAACGTCAGAGAATTCTCTAGAGGATTCACACTATATAAGGTTGTTCCAGAGATAGTATTTTAAGTCAAATTATGATTTTTTTCCATAATACACTATCATTCTTGGATCTACCACATGATCCAATTGGCCAGCATTTAACACTTTATTGTTAAGTATATTCATCCTGAAACTTAACTTCCTTGTACTTACCTTTATTTGTTTGCTTAAATATCCGTAAACAGGCAGACTTCTATCTGGAAGTCTTATTACACTAAGAAACTTAGATACAAGGCACTTTAAAATTCAAGCTATTTTCATATACTGTTACTGAATGAAAGAAAATGAGAACTATTTAGTGAATACTCCTCAGTCATTTTCTCACATAGTAACAGGACCCTGCTTACACCTACACAGCTTTTCACTGGCTGATTTTATTTCTTTGTTCAGTATGAAGTAATTACGTTGAAGTTTCGTTCCTACAGATATTTCCAGATGCCATCAAGATGAGAGAGCTAAAGTCACATCACTCTAGGCAGCAAAGGCAAACAGTTAATCAAACTGTGACCGTGATTAGCTGGATAAAAAGTGATCATTTCTAGTAGTTCTGCAGCACCTGCATTTCCTCAGAATGTAGCTCTGGAGCATGTATGGTCGGCTCAGCAAATTCCAATATTGCAATTAAGAAATAAAGTAAAGCATTTTCGAGAAGAAGATTAGCAGAGACACAAAATGCAGACTTGCAAGGAAAACAGTGTTTAAAAAAATTGTGTAAACTTATAATTTTGTGTATAAAATGGGCAAATGTCTATAATAATCTCACAAAATCATCCTTAAACTGTGAGGAAGACAAACATTTGGAAGCCATAGTAATGGTGATAATCCTGCAAGATGAACTGCCTATAAGGAAAGGAAAAGACATGGGAATACCTATAATGCATCTGAAGAATATTAAATATGGATTAAGGTTGTATTAACATAACGAAATAACCAGTCAGGCTTGAAAAATGAATATTGCCCTTTCACCGTTTCTCACAATTATGTCATCGAGTAGCAGGCAGTTGCTTGTTTGCATTATACACATCCAACACTGATATGCTTATTATCTTTATGCCAGAAACATGAAAACTAGAATGCAAAGGTGTGCATTGCATAGAGGACTTTAAATATTCTACTGATCTCTTAAGAAATTCAAATAATCAAAGCTTTGATGAAAAATTAAAGTAATATATTATCTGCATACTTGAACAAAGTAACAGGGGGATAGAAATTTATAAAATTGTAAATCTAAGTCTATGATACAGAATTTCAACTGCAAAGAGCACCTATGTTTCAAGGAACTTTTCTTCATTCATCCATGAATGACCAGTCTGAATTTTAACATATGTTCAAATTCCCAGTACTGAATCAACCATAACAGGGCATCCTGTCATCAAGAATAGGAGTTTAGCAGTTTCAGGCCATTGAGGAGTTTCAGCGCAGAGAAGGCATTTAGTACAAAATAGCACCTTTATTGTCATCAATGCTCCAAGAATCCACAGAGTAATTAGACTAGGTCTAGAATTCAGCAATTTTACAAAAATTTTTCCTACACATAGCAGAAAGCATAAGTCCAGATGACCCCTGAGAATAGACAGTTTACAGTTTGAATCTGAAGTTACGAAGACAGAAGTCCTTATCAGCGAACTGAGGTTCAGCTCACCCATCTGAGTCTCTGGGCTTTTTAGACCAAATGTGCTCACTTGAAACTCAAGAAGTTTATTAAACCATACTCTACCTACTTTGTGGAAATAATAAACACTCAAAAAACACTTAAGGAGAAAAAACAGAGTTTAAACAAGATGAGGGAAGATTAAGAACACCTAAACTATGATGAGTTTTCCTCAATCACTTCCATGAGGCCCTGAATACAGAGTATATGTGGGCCTGATCATGTGGGAAATTCCAGTATAACACATGGCTGAGAAAAATAAAATGAATTGGGGTCTGAAGTTGGAAGGGAGGTAAGGACACGAATCTGCTACTTTCACTTTACTTTCATAAAAAAATGAAATTTATAGCTCAGAGTGATCTATCATAATTACCAGAGAGGATGGTACCACTGCAGGGCTGACGGTTATCAAAAAAATGACCTAAGTGGTAAGGAGGAATTTCCCAAGCTTGAGAGTGACAACTATCTCAATAAACTGTTTCAGAATTACTATTTTTATTGAAGTCTCCTTGACAGACAACATTTTTCACTCACCTAAAAACACATATTTCTTTTAAGACTCAAAACAGCATTAAAATTGTGTGTGTGTGTGTGTGTGTGTGTGTGTGTGTGTGTGTTGAGGTAGGGAATACATATACAAAAATGAACAATAGAATCCACTATATATATTTTTTTAATATGGGATATGGACTTTTCCTTTGTATTTGATTCAGAACATAACAATGACTGCAGAGTAATGGTTTAGTCTTTTACTTGCTTACTGGCACAACACTCTATCCTATTTTCTAAGCATTGAAAAGTATGTAAATCTCAAAAATACTATACTTTTGCATTCAATGAAAATACGGTGAATTTTCTAAACTTCATAGTTTTGGTACATTATTAGAGGAATGTTTTACAACTTTCTGCTTTCTTTTTGTTTGTTTGTTTTTAAATTTTTAGTTCACTTGTGCTAAGATCACGGTATCCAGTCCCATCACTTCATGGCAAATAGATGGGGAAACAGTGGAAACAGTGGCAGACTTTATTTTGGGGGGCTCCAAAATCACTGCAGATGGTGACTGCAGCCATGAAATTAAAAGATGCTTACTCCTTGGAAGAAAAGTTATGACCAACCTAGACGGCATACTAAAAAGCAGAGATACTACTTTGTCAACAAAGGTCTGACTAGTTAAGGCTATGGTTTTTTCAGTGGTCATGTATGGATATGAGAGTTGGTCTGTGAAGAAAGCTGAGCACAGAAGAATTGATGCTTTTGAACTGTGGTGTTGGAGAAGACTCTTGAGAGTCCATTGGACTGCAAGGAGATCCAACCAGTCCATCCTAAAGGAGATCAGTCCTGGGTATTCATTGGAAGGACTGATGTTGAAGCTGAAACTTGAATAGTTTGGCCACCTGATGCGAACAGCTGATTCATTTGAAAAGACCCTGATGCTGGGAAAGATTGAAGGCAGGAGGAGAAGGGGAGGACAGAGGATGAGATGGTTGTATGGCATCACCAACTCAATGGATATGAGTTTGGGTAAACTCTGGGAGTTGGTGATGGACAGGGAGGCCTGACGTGCTGTGGTTTGTGGGGTCTCAAAGAGCCGGACACAACTGAGTGACTGAACTGAACTGAGCTAAAAAATATAGACTGCCAGTTACTTCTCCAGCAAAAATGGGTTTATTTAGATCAACAAAGACTTAAACTGGGGTTTGCAACCATGGGGTGCCACATGCTACTTTTCACACTGTAAGGAGAGGAAAACTTTCTTCAAGAGAGGGAAAAGAAGTTGGGAGGGTTATACTAAAAGAAGAGTTCAGTTCAGTAGCTCAGTCATGTCTGACTCTTTGCGACCCCATGAATCGCAGCACGCCAGGCCTCCCTGTCCATCACCAGCTCCCAGAGTTCACCCAGACTCATGTCCATCGAGTCAGTGATGCCATCCAGCCATCTCATCCTCTGTCGTCCCCTTCTCCTCCTGCCCCCAATCCCTCCCAGCATCAGAGTTTTTTTCCAATGAGTCAACTCTTCACATGAGGTGGCCAAAATACTGGAGTTTCAGCTTTAGCATCATTCCTTCCAAAGAAATCCCAGGGCTGATCTCCTTCAGAATGGACTGGTTGGATCTCCTTGCAGTCCAAGGGACTCTCAAGAGTCTTCTCCAACACCACAGTTTAAAAGCATCAATTCTTTGGCGCTCAGCCTTCTTCACAGTCCAACTCTCAAATCCATATATGACCACAGGAAAAACCATAGCGTTGACTAGATGAACCTTTATTGGCAAGGTAATGTCTCTGCTTTTGAATATACTATCTAGGTTGGTCATAACTTTCCTTCCAAGGAGTAAGCGTCTTTTAATTTCATGACTGCAGTCACCATCTGCAGTGATTTTCGAGCCCCCCAAAATAAAGTCTGCCACTGTTTCCACTGTTTCCCCATCTATTTCCCATGAAGTGATGGGGAAGAAGAGTGCACTGGAGTAAATAAGAGTTCAAAATGTAGGTGCTTTTCATTGGCTGAATTGTGACAATCTCTCATTGACTGAACTCTTACTAAGTAAGAAGAAAGTTTTCTTCTTCCTGCTGGGCTCTGCTATTGTAGACTCTGAGAGTGTCCCCTTCTCCCCTCCTGATTCTGTTTCAATTGAGGTTTCTCTTTAATAATTTGTACAGCTCTATGAAAATGTGCCCAATGATGGACTTGATACCTTGAGAGATGAAAAAGGAGAGCATGGTGCATACTTCCTAACCACAAACACTAGATGAAGGACCCAGTTCTGTGAGTGAAACAATGGCTGCTTAAACAGGGTATCAGTGTAAATGGGATGAACCAAGTAGGGCTTCCAAAAGAGTTAAAAGATTTAAAGTGAGAAGCATTAATATTAGGCAGGCTTAGACAGCCAATCAATATTATTTTTCAGCTGTCAAGAGATGAAGTCTTAAATCACAAATCAAAAAATCAGATTAACATCAATGTATATCTCAGCCCACCACAATAAAGATATATCTGCTCCAAACTGTCAATAGCATAGCTGTTAAGAAATTCTGATTGAAACAGAATAGGTGCATCCTATCATTTTCTTTTTTAAAAGCTCTTTATTTCTGGATTTCCCTAAACTCTCAGAGTCTACCTATCTGAATTTCCTCTTTCTCCTTTTCTCATTTCTTCTTTCTCTCTTTCTCTAACGAACCTATTTTGATGAAGATCCAATTATATTTTGATGGAAAAGGACATCTTGTAATTAGAAGTGAGGACCACAAGTTGTCAGAGATAAAAGAGTAAATCAAGAAATAGTGCAGTAAAAGTTGCATCAGCAAGACAAAAAAAAAATTGATTCATAGATACTATTTTTAAAATATTTAAAACTTTCATAAAAGCAAATGGAAAGATTGAAGGTGACTATTTTTAAAACTTCATGAGAGTCAGCCTCAGCAACTATATACAGTGATATCAGCCAGCATCAGTGAGTACAAATGATGTTGCATTCATCTGTATACACCTTGCAGTATCAAATTCTTTCCCCTCCATTTCCTCAATTAATCTTTGTCAGGAAACCCTTGGATTTCAATTACTCATACTCTTTTGTCTTTGCTTCTATTATATTAAGCAAAAATAATGAGACTGTACTTTCCTTTTTGTAATTCCAAAAAATTCTTCAGCTGGGTTCAGCATGTTATTTTTTGATTCTTTCTGCCCCTCCTTTTTATGGCAAAATGTATGTAACATAAAATTTACTATATTAATCATTTCTAAATGCACAGTTCAGTAGGACTAAGCATATTCATATTCTTGTGCAACTATCACCACTCTCCTTTTTTAAACTCTTTACATCTTGCAAAACTAAAAACTCTGTGCCCATTAAAAATGGTAAGTGGATAATATTCATCCAAAATTTTGAAAGAAATTACACAAAATATAATATGATAATTTTGGCTGTCGTTTTTATTACTTTAATTTACTCCTTTAAATTCTACTCATAAACTTTTCCTTTGGACCTATTTGTTCTATATAAGCAATTTCTCTTATATTTGGCTTCACATTCATTCACTGCATTAATTAATTGAAGACAAGGGAATAAGAAAATGAGAAAGAGTCTCATTACTGACTTAATTGAATAGGAAACTTGAGATATGAAATAATGAAAAAAGAGCAAAATGTATTTCCACAATCAATTGATCATTTTACACAATTCTTCTCATATTATCTCATTCTCCCTATTAACCATTTTAGTTACTTTTGCCATGTGTTCTTCCTTTGTTTCTTATTGATACAAACACACAAGATTGAATTTTTCTATTTTCTGCTACCACTGTATTTTCACAGGCACAGGCAAAACTACATCTAATCTCTTATTTCCTGGTCTTTATGACTTACACCTGTACATATGTTTTTACTTTTTGGTAAAACCACACATTTAACACACTGGTAAAATTGGTGTTATGTATTGGTAGAAATCGGAACCAACAGGTATAGACATAGAGTGAACACAGACATTTTAGGAATCAGGGAACTAAATTGGACCGGAATGGGTGAGTTTAACTCAGATGACATTATATCTACTACTGTGGGGAAGAATCCCTTAGAAGAAATGAAGTAGCCATCATAGTCAACAAAAGAGTCCAAAATGCAGTACTTGGGTGTAATCTAAAAAATGACAGAATGATATCACTGTTCTTTTCAAAGGCAAACCATTCAATATCATAAGAATCCAAGTCTAAGCTTCAACCAATAATGCAGAAGAAGCTGAAGCAGAATAGTCCTATGAAGACCTACAAGACCTTCTAGAACTAACAACAAAAAAACCCCCAAAAAGATGTTCTTTTCATCATAGGGGACTGGAATGTAAAAGTAGAAGACAAGAGATACCTGGAATAACAGGAAAGTTTGGCCTTGGAGTATAAAATGAAGCAGGGCAAAGGTTAACAGAGTTTTGCCTTTAACTTTAACAGAGTTCTCTAACAGAGAACAAAATGGTTATAGCAAACACCCTCTTCCAATAACACAAGAAACAACTCTATACATGGACATCCCCAGATGGTCAGTACCAAAATCAGATTGATTATATTCTTTTCAGCTGAAGATGGAGAAGCTCTATACAGTCAGCAAAAACAAGACCGGGAGCTTGCAAAATTCAGACATAAATGGAAGAAAATAGGGAAACCACTAGGCTATTCAGGTATGACTTTAATCAAATCCCTTACAATTATACAGTGGAAGTGACAAATAGATTCACGGGACTAGATCTGGTAGACAGAGTGCCTGAAAAACTATGGACAGAGGTTTGTAACATTGTATAGGGAGGTGCTGATCAAAACCATCCCCAAGAAAAAGACATGCAAAAAGGCAAGATGGTTGTCTGAAGAGGACTTACAAACAGCTGAGAAAAGAAAAGAACTGAAAGGCAAAGGAGAAAAGGAAAGATATACCATCTGAAAGCAGAGTTCCAAAGAATAGCAGGGAAAGATAAGAGAGCCTTACTAAGTAAACAAGGCAGAGAAACAGAGGAAAATAATAGAATGGGAAAGACTAGAGATCTCTTCAAGAAAATTAGAGACACCAAGGGAACATTTCATGCAAATATGGGCACAATAAAGGACAGAAATGGTATGGACTTAACAGAAGCAGAAGATATTAAGAAGAGGAGGCAAGAATACACAGAAGAACTATACAAAAAAGGTCTTAATGACCCAGATAACCACGATGGTGTGATCACTAACCTAGAGCCAGACATCTTGGAGTGTGAAGTCAAGAGGGCCTTAGGAAGTATCACTATGAACAAAGTTAGTGGAGGTGATGGAATTCCAGTTGACTATTTCAAATCCTGAAAGATGATGCCAGCAAATTTGGAAAACTCAGCAGTGGCCACAGGACTGGAAAAGGACAGCTTTCATCCCAATTCCAAAGAAAGGCAATGCCAAAGAATGTTCAAAGTACTGCACAACTGACCTCATTTCACATGCTAGCAAAGTAAGGATCAAAATTCTCCCAGGTAGGCTTCAACAGTACACAAACAGAACTTCCAGATGCTCAAGCTGGATTTCAGAAAAGGCAGAGGAACCAGAGATTAAATTGCCAACATCCATTCGATTATAGAAAAAAGCAAGGTAATTCCAGGAAAACATCTATTTCTGCTTCATTAACTCCTCTAAAGCCTTTTACTGTAGATCACAACAAACTGTGGAAAGTTCTTCAAGAGATGGGAATAGCAGACCATTTTACCTGCCTCCTGAGAAACCTGTATGCAGGTCAAGAAGCAACAGTTAGAACTGGACGTGGAACATCAGACTGGTTCAAAATCAGGAAAGGAGTACATCAAGGCTGTATACTGTCACCTTGCTTATTTAACTTATATGCAGAGTACATCATGTGAAATGCCAGGCTGGATGAAGTACAAGCCAGAATCAAGTTTGCCGGGAGAAATATCAATAACTTCAGACATGCAGATGACACCACCCTTATAGCAGAAAGCAAAGAGGAACTCAACAGCCTCTTGATGAAGGTGAAAAAGGACAGTGAAAAAGCTGGCTTTAATCTCAACATTCAAAAAATGAAGGTCATGGCATCTCGTCCCATCACTTCATGGCAAATAGATGGGGAAGCAATGGAAACAGTGAGAGACTATTTGCGGGGGGCTCCAAAATTGCTGCAGTTTGTGACTGCAGCCATGAAATTAAAAGACGTCATGAAATTAAAAGACGCTTGCTTCTTGGAAAAAAAGCTGTGACAAACCTAGACAGCATATTAAGAAGTAGAGACATTACTTTGTCGACAAAGGCTGTCTAGTCAAATCTATGCTTTTTCCAGTAGTCACGGTCATGTATGGATGTTACAGTTGGACCATAAAGAAAGTTGAGCGCCAAAGAATTAATGCTTTTAAACATGGTGTTGGAGAAGACTCTTGAGAGTCCCTTGGACAGTAATGAGATCAAACCAGTCAATACTAAAGGAAATCAATCCTGAATATTCATTGGAAGGACTGATGCTAAAGCTGAAGCTCCAGTACTTTGACCACCTGATGTGGAGATCTGATTCAATAGAAGAGACACTGATGCTGGGGAAGATTGAGGGTAGGAAGAGAAGAGGATGACAGAGGGTGAAATGGTTGGAGAGCATCAGCCAATCAATGGGCATGAGTTTGAGCAAGCTCAGGGAGACAGTGAGGGACAGTGAGGCCTGGAGTGCTGTGTCTGTGCTGCATTCCAACTCTTTGCAAGTTGGACACAGCTGAACAACTGAACAACAACAAAAGGTGGCGTTTTTAGGAATTGCCTGGTATTTAGAACCCACATTCTGAACAGAGTATCTCAAAGTCAAATGCTTACAAGAGTCAAAAAATGGACACTTGTACTCATCTATGTACTTACACCTGTAAGTACATAGATGAGTGGAAAGAACTGTGGAGAACACCGAGTTGCAGGACCGCTGTGAAAAGGGGAGAGCTTCTCAGTGTGTCCTGGCATTCTGATCTTTCAATGAAGCCAGAAAATTTATTTTCATATAAAGTTGCCTAAATTTTAAATGCTCACAATTTTAAATCTCTGTAAACAAAAGTATGCCAAATATGTTTTGTAAACCTTCAGTTTCCAGCTGGTGATTTAAACATATATATCCATTTTTTCACATTAGACATTGCAGAGGGAAGTTTTCCATGTTCTATTAAGAGTATCTGCAGACCCTTGAGAAAGATAGCTTAGATGTTCTCAAGTCTTCTGCTTTTAAATATGCCTCCTCTTGATTTAATGATAACTAAAATTTGTCCAAAGAAACCTTTATTTAAATTGGAAAAAGAGAAAGCTTTCTTTCCAACTTTCACATCCTTCTCTTTCTTCTTATAATTCTCTCTTTTCTCAATGTAGGAGACTCTGGGAATATGCTACTTGCTAATTTTATTATTTCTCTTTATTATTCATAGAAAAATTATAAATACTCATTTTAAAACAGTATGCCATCTTTCAATATATGCATTATGTATGATGGAACTAGTATGTTTTCAATGAATATAAAATTATCATAAATATTTTCAATAAGAATTCTTAATAATTTCTCATCAATTATGTTTCTCCTACTAGCTTCCATTTTGAGAATTTCTGTGTGTTCGTTCCAGATCCCCAAGCTTATATTTTATTTTTTTCAGTGCATGGAATTCATTTCTAGTATTTCTACTACTCTAGTTACCAAGTTCTTATTTATTTATTTGAAAGAACTATGTTTTATTCTGTCAACTTAACTTTCTTGAGATTTATTTTAACATGCATTGATATCTTGACTTACAAAATAATTGAGCTCTACAAGAGTTATCCAATTATGAAAACTCAGTGAAGAAAGTTGACATTTAAAGGAACTCTATAATAAATATTTTACAAAGCAAGTGATGAACCCCTATTTAATTTATTCTTTATATGAAGCATTTTGCAAATGTTAGATTTATTCATAGCAAATGTGCGTTTCACTGACATCTTTCTTTAGATTAGAATTTGAAAAACACAAAGAAGTCATCTTACATGACTATAATTATTCTGATTTCTCTGCTATTAATACAATATATATCCTAATATTCAACATCGATCCAAAAATACCTCAAGTATGTGCCTGAGAGTGCATGCACGCATACAGGTCCATTCGCATGCACAAGCACGTGCACACACATACACAATTTTCCTACTGAATTGTGGGGCAGTTTTAACAATTTCCAGGTAAAGAATATACTTACATTTGATCACTTCAAATAATTACCACAACTAATAATTATTTCTGGGGTGGGGCAGCGGGTAGGATCTATAGTGAGGTTGCGTTATCAGGGGGCAAAGTCCATGGTTCTCCAGAATCCGTTCTGACAAGACTCAATTTCTTGTTACCGAAGGGACATTTAATATATACTTGACCTTCACCTCAAATTCTAAAATTGTCAGTTTTCTTTATGATAGCCTCCAGTTAAGAAATTAATCAAAAGTTTAGGAAAATAAATTAGTTATTTAATTTTTGTCACTCAGCACCAAAAATAGTATGAGAAATTTCTTGCTGCTGCTGATAGGAAATATGCAGTGTATTTCTTTATTTAATTAATTGGTATTTTTTTACTTTGGCCTAACTATCTTGAACTTCTCAGGGACAGTGATTTTCCTACTGGTCTGTGCAGTCAGTCACTCACATAAGCAGTCACAGGACAAATTTCATTATCATTTGAAAGTTGCATTATATCTCATTCTTGACTGTGCCTCCTAATGTTTTATATCTCTCACTTCTAAATTTCTATTGACCTAGATATTTATCTTTACTAAGATAGAAACCTTTAGCTGTCACAGTTGTACATATTCTTCCTCATCTCCTAATTCTGGTATCACCTGCCTCTCTTCCAAATTAAAACCTTTATAACCAGTTGCTAAAATTATACTTTTCCAACTATCCTTTTGCCACTATGATCCACTTTGCCTACCCAAAGTTTATCATAGTTCCAATTATGGAAAGTTATTTGATCATGCTCTTCTGGATTTTCTAGAGAAAGTAATAAAACAGTGCTGAATGAGCAGATGTACCATCAGTCTTTTCTTATATTCAAACTCAATTAAAACTGTAGTCTTGCCTAACAAGTGTTTCATATTTTATCATTGATTCTTATATTGGCCACTATAACCCTTCTGTAATATTAATTGGAAACTATCCAACCACATTTCCCTTATTTAAAAATAGTCTACTTTATTTGTAGCCTCATAACTTCCTTAATAGCAACATAATCCCATCTGTAATTTTTTCTCCTTGTTCAAGCTAATTATTAAATTGATCTTCTATAATTTACCCTGTTAATCCCCTTTTGACATGAATACAAACTTTAGATCAACTCTATAACCCTCAGATACAGTGACTAAACCAGAGAAGTTGACTATTTTTAGAGAAGAATTCTATAAATGTATATATTTGTTCACTTTTATTCATGATGAACAATAACAAAACAAAAACCTCAAATAGGCTTTTCAAAATTCCTGGCAGTCTCTTCTGTTTGGCTTGTTAGCTCCACTTCCCAGGAGGATTATTTCTTAGATAATCTTCCTCACTCAGATGTCCCAGTCTCCTATACCTTTGTCTCAATAATCACCCATAGCTGAAGACCTCAACCAGTATTTTCATTGCCTTTGTCTTCTCCCCAACAAACCAATAATCCTGTCCAGATTAGCTCCATCTATTTCTTCACTACTTTTATAATGAAAGGAGTATCATTCCTTCCACCAAAGGCCAGTCTTGCATGTGTGCTCTGAAGCCCATCCATTTGACTCTTCTGAAACCTCTGCTTCTTGATTAATTCTTCTTCTCTCCTTCCCCCCATGCAATCATGTCAGTGAAACAACATCTAGTATCTTCAACCATTATGTAAAGGAAAACAAACCTCCAATGCCACACTCTCTCCCACTACTTGGTCATATTCTTGATCTCTCTCGGAGCCAACCTGCCCAGAAGGTTTGTGTGTATGGCTATCTCCAACCCAATCTATTTCCCTGCTGTTCCATTAGGCATTTCTGTTAAGGTCACCGATATTGCTAATGGTATTTCTATACTTAGCTTACATGATATCTTATTAAGTTAAGTCACACACATGTTCTTAAAATTCTCTTCTCTCCTGACTTTCAAGAATGACATGTTTTGCTCTTTCTCCTTATCTTACTGATCCTCTTTCATGATCTATTTTCTTCTCCTTCACCAGTTTCTACATATTGGAGTCATTTGTGGTTTAAACTTGAACTCTCCTCTCTATACATATGTTTTTATATGTAGTCAGTCAGTTCAGTCGCTCAGTCGTGTGCAACTCTTTGCGACCCCATGAACCACAGCACGCCAGGCCTCCCTGTCCATCACCAACTCCTGGAGTCCACCCAAACCCACGTCCATCGAGTAGGTTATCCCTTTCAGAAATTGTAGTCAACTTATACATATTGTGAAGAAACAAATGCATTCCATAGTTGAGTAAACATAAATCCTATAAAAAGACATGTCTTTTAAATTTTTGATTAAAGCCTTAAGGTTAAAGTTTAGATTATGGAAATAAAAACTGAAGCTTTTAGTTACCAATTGAATAAATTGGATAGCCTCTTGATCTTTTTACTATAGGCGGTCATATCCAGGACTGAGATTCAAAATAACAAGAAATAGTATACGGAAACATTTTAACTTAAAAACTTTGCCCGCTTACTACTCTGCTATTTGCATTCTTTATAAATTTATGTGGTCATCAGAATATATATATATATATATATATATATATATATGGTTTTTATAATCTTACTGTAAATGTCAATTTCAACAAAACATTTGAGCATTAAAAAATGTGTTTTTTGCCAAACAGAAGTGAAACAATTTTGTAATTAGTCAGTTAAAGAAATAAAAGTCTGTAAATTCTAAGTTCTGTAAGGAAAATGAAGCTGTGAACCATTTCCTAAACAGGACCTGGGTTTCTATTCTCTATATTTTTCATAAAAGGGTAATACCTACCATTCTTTGGAATAAATAATCTGTCTTATTAATTATCTCATATACTTCTTAAACCCTGATTATCTCTGTGCTAAACCTTATCACTTCTCCCTATAATTTTCTTAATCTCTTTTGTTTTTCATACATTTTTTTATTCTCAAATCTATTTTGAAAAATTTCTTCAGCTATATCAACCTTTCAGTAACTCTGTTTGAACTTTTGTCTAAAATTTTGTCTAATGTGTCCATTTCATTTTTATTTATTTATTTTTTTTGGCAGAATGTTGACTTTTATTTCTTTTTTTTTTTTTGCATTTTTAAAATTTATTTACTTTTTAAATTTTATTTTATTTAACTTTACAATATTGTATTGGCTTTGCCATATATCAAAATGAATCTGCCACAGGTATACGTGTGTTCCCCATCCTGAACCCTCCTCCCTCCTCCCTCCCCATACCATCCCTCTGGATCGTCCCAGTGTACCAGCCCCAAGCATCCAGTATCGTGCATCGAACCTGGACTGGCAACTCGTTTCATATATGATATTATACATATTTCAATGCCATTCTCCCAAATCATCCCACCCTCTCCCTCTCCCACAGAGTCCAAAAGACTGTTCTATACATCAGTGTCTCTTTTGCTGTCTCGTATACAGGGTTATTGTTACCATCTTTCTAAATTCCATATATATGTGTTAGTATACTGTATTGGTGTTCTGACTCTAAAGTTTATATATATGTATTAAAAATCTTTTAGTCTGCTTTCTGATCTTACATTATTGACTTACATTTGCAAGGCTTTTGAGAAGGTATTTTTAATACCTTCAATATAAAACATGTCATCTTTTCAATATATTCCAGGCTTAGAAATTCAAATTTTTGGAGTCTTTGTGAATTTAACACTGCTCATAGTTATTTTAGTTATCTCTCACACATGATGCCTTGTTTTCAGTTTATCTCTGAAAATTATTTGAGACTTTGAACAATTTATGTGGAATATTTGCATTTGTTTCTTCCAATGATTTCAATGTTAGTTTTTTTCACACTAAGATACTTTAATTCAGGCAGTAAACTTGTGTGAGAACACGTGTTTATAAATTATGTAGAATTTTTTTTTTTTACCCCTGTTCAAATTTAGTGTCAGGAAAGGTAAATTTACTTCTTCATGATATATTTATTTCTTAATTATCCTAATACTGAAAAAAATTAGAGAAAAATCATCTCTCTAAAAGTATTAAGGTATTTTAAAAATAGATACTAATTAATATAGTGTGATTTGGTCGTATTAAACTAGATAAACAGGTAAATGAACCAAAATGGCAGTCTTGCATATATGGAACTAGACGTGGGATACAAGTGTTATTACAAATAAGCGGCTAAATTATTTTTCATTTTCTACTGAATAAATACTTCTGGAAATTAGGCTATATAGATAGTTAGAAATGATATTAGATAGCTATGTTAATCTATATAAATATACAAATTTCCAATTGATTAAGATTTAAGTGGGATACTGTTTATTTTTTTAATATAAATTTATTTATTTTAATTGGAGGTTAATTACTTTACAATATTGTATTGGTTTTGCTATACATCAACATGAATTTGCCACAGGTATACACATGTTACTGTTTATTATTGAACAGAAATGAGAAACAATTCAAATTTCCACCAATAATGAAATGGATAGTATTTGGTATCTTCATGGGGTGGGATATTATTTTGTGTTTTAAGAAAGTACATTAAGAACTATATACATATAAGTATTAATCTCAGCAGATAAAAATATGTTGACGATATATATATATATATATTACTATACACTATTTAAGACATGTAAACAAAGATGATTATTCATGTATACCTAAAATGTGATATAACTATAATGTGTATACCAATAATGTGACCATTATATCTACTACTGTGGGCAGGAATCACTCAGAGAAATGGAGTAGCCATCATGATCAACAAAGAGTCTGAAGTGCAGTACTTGGATGCAACCTCAAAAACAACAGAATGATCTCTGTTCGTTTCCAAGGCAAACCATTCAATATCACAGTAATCCAAGTCTATGCCCCAACCAGTAATGCTGAAGAAGCTGAAGTTGAACGGTTCTATGAAGACCTACAAGACCTTTTAGAACTAACACCCAAAGAAGATGTCCTTTTCATTATAGGGGGCTGGAATGTAAAAGTAGGAAGTCAAGAAACACCTGGAGTAACAGGCAAATTTGGCCTTGGAATACGGAATGAAGCATGGCAAAGACTAATAGAGTTTTGCCAAGAAAATGCACTAGTCATAACAAACACCCTCTTCCAACAACATATAGAGAAGACTCTATACATGGACATCATCAGATGGTCAACACCGAAATCAGATTGATTATATTCTTTGCAGCCAAAGATGGAGAAGCTCTATACATTCAGCAAAAACAAGACCAGGAGCTGACTGTGGCTCAGACCATGAACTCCTTATTGCCAAATTCAGACTTAAATTGAAGAAAGTAGGGAAAACCACTAGACCATTCAGGTATGACCTAAATCAAATCCCTTATGATTATACAGTGGAAGTGAGAAATAGATTTAAGGGCCTAGATCTGATAGATAGAGTGCCTGATGAACTATGGACTGAGGTTCGTGACATTGTACAGGAGACAGGGATCAAGACCATTCCCATGGAAAGAAATGCAAAAAAGCAGAATGGCTGTCTGGGGAGGTCTTACAAATAGTTGTGAAAAGAAGAGAAATGAAAAGCAAAGGAGAAAAGGAAAGATATAAACATCTGAATGCAGAGTTCCAAAGAATAGCAAGAAGAGATAAGAAAGCCTTCTTCAGCGATCAATGCAAAGAAATAGAGGAAAACAACAGAATGGGAAAGATGGGATCTCTTCAAGAAAATCAGAGATACCAAAGGAACATTTCATGCAAAGATAGGCTCGATAAAGGACAGAAATGGTATGGACCTAACAGAAGCAGAAGATATTAAGAAGAGATGGTAAGAAAACACAGAAGAACTGTACAAAAAAGATCTTCACGACCCAGATAATCACGATGATGTGATCACTGACCTAGAGCCAGACATCCTGGAATGTGAAGTCAAGTGGGCCTTAGAAAGCATCACTACGAACAAAGCTAGTGGAGGTGATGGAATTCCAGTTGAGCTATTTCAAATCCTGGAAGATGATGCTGTGAAAGTGCTGCACTCAATATGCCAGCAAATTTGGAAAACTCAGCATGGCCACAGGACTGGAAAAGGTCAGTTTTCAGTCCAATCCCAAAGAAAGACAATGCTAAAGAATGCTCAAACTACTGCATAAGTGCACTCATCTCACACGCCAGTAAAGTAATGCTCAAAATTCTCCAAGCCAGGCTTCAGCAATATGTGAACTGTGAACTTCCTGATGTTCAAGCTGGTTTTAGAAAAGGCAGAGGAACCAGAGATTAAATTGCCAACATCCGCTGGATCATAGAAAAAGCAAGAGAGTTCTAGAAAAACATCTATTTCTGCTTTATTGACTATGCCAAAGCCTTTGACTGTGTGGACCACAACAAACTGTGGAAAATTCTGAAAGAGATGGGAATACCAGACCACCTGATCTGCCTCTTGAGAAATTTGTATGCAGGTCAGGAAGCAACAGTTAGAACTGGACATGGAACAACAGACTGGTTCCAAATAGAAAAAGGAGTACGTCAAGGCTGTATATTGTCACCCTGCTTATTTAACTTCTATGCAGAGTGCATCATGAGAAACGCTGGACTGGAAGAAACACAAGCTGGAATCAAGATTGCCGGGAGAAATATCAATAACCTCAGATATGCAGATGACACCGCCCTTATGGCAAAAAGTGAAGAGGAACTAAAAAGCCTCTTGATGAAAGTGCAAGTGGAGAGTGAAAAAGTTGGCTTAAAGCTCAACATTCAGAAAACGAAGATCATGGCATCCAGTCCCATCACTTCAAGGGAAATAGATGGGGAAACAGGGGAAACAGTGTCAGACTGTATTTTTCTGGGCTCCAAAATCACTACAGATGGTGACTGCAGCCATGAAATTAAAAGATGCTTACTCCTTGGAAGGAAAGTTATAACCAACCTAGATAGCATATTCAAAAGCTGAGACATTGCTTTGCCAACAAAGGTCATCTAGTCAAGGCTATGGTTTTTCCTGTGGTCATGTATGGATGTGAGAGTTGGACTGTGAAGAAGGCCGAGCACTGAAGAATTGATGCTTTTGAACTGTGGTGTTGGAGAAGACTCTTGAGAGTCCCTTGGGCTGCAAGGAGATCCAACCAGTCCATTCTGAAGGAAATAAGCCCTGGGATTTCTTTGGAAGGAATGATGCTGAAAGCTGAAACTCCAGTACTTTGGCCACCTCATGCGAAGAACTGAGTCATTGGAAAAGACTCTGATGCTGGGAGGGATTGGGGGCAAGAGGAGAAGGGGACGACAGAGGATGAGATGGCTGGATGGCATCACTGACTCGATGGATGTGAGTCTGAGTGAACTCTGGGAGTTGGTGATGGACAGGGAGGCCTGGCGTGCTGCAATTCATGGGGTCGCAAAGAGTCGGACACGACTGAGCAACTGATCTGATCTGATCTGAAAATGTGATAACAATATAGTGAGTGAAGTCGCTCAGCCGTGTCTGACTCTTTGAGACCCCAAGTACTGTAGCCTACCAGGCTTCTCCATCCATGGGATTTCCCAGGCAAGAGTACTGGAGTGGGCTGCCATTTCTTTCCCAAGGAAATCTTCCTGATCCTGGGATTGAACCCAGGTCTCCCACACTGTAGGCAGACTCTTTACCATCTGAGCCACCTGGGAATATAAGTACATCTTAAATAAATAATTTAAGTGAATGATAGCATTAGAAATGAAAGGAAAAAGTGATAGGAGAGAGTTTTCAGACCGCAATTCTAAAGAATTAATTTTTAAAGAAATGATAATAAGATAACATATTAAGATTTGATGTAATTGAGTTACAGGTAAGTATGTCTATTGTATTATTTCCCTCCATCATTTTTTGCATGCCTAAAATATTTGCAAACATTTTAAGTGGGTAAAAAAGATAAAAATGGCTATAATTACCTTTATTCTTTCAAAAAATTATATAATCTTCCCTGGAGTGAAGTGTCTTCTTAGAGGCCACCTGCTGCGGAGCATGTTCTGTTCACTCAGATGTTTAATTATTTTTATCAGTTATGTACTCTGCTGTTATAATATCTCTGCATTTACAAAAGTAGATAAAATATATTTTTTGTTCCCTTCTGCAAATGACAAAATCATATGCATACTAGGGATTTTCATGCTATTAGTTGTCATAATGAAAGTGCAGGCAGGATTAGGTGTACTAGAGGATCAGAAAAGCCATAAAGATAGGTAAAAGACAAACATTTCTAGGTTCCTTCTTCTTTGGACACAGCAGAAACCATTCTGACCCTTGTGTTGTGTCTTCATGGTGATTCTTATAGCAGTTCAGTCATCCCAGATGAATGGTAATATTTATGTCTATAAGACTTTGATATTTATTTGAACATGTGAGTGTGTTTTGGTTTTATATTGTGTTCTATTTTTCTCCACCAATTCAAATCTTTTCTGAAAGTAAGTATGGCATAAAGTCTAAACTAAAAGCAAGTACTCCTGAAAAGGTTTCATGATGCACAACCACACAGGGATCAAAGTCACAAGCTTATTAGAAACGATGCACACCCACAGTGCCATTTAATTCAAAAGCTCATTTGTAACTGTGTGAGGTTAACTCATTTACAACAGGGAAAAGTAAGTTGAAGTTTAAACAGTGTATATGCGTTTTCCATTTCTCGAATAACAAGTTTTCAACTATTTCCCTTTAATAAGTGGTACTGTAAGGTTGCTGGATTCTTTCCTGTGCTTGCCTGACTGCTCAGATGTAGAATTTCTGATAGTACAGCAGCAGTAACTGAGGAGATAACTAACAGCAGTATTCAGAAACCCCTCGAAGAAGATCTCAATGATGTTCCTAAGCTCTGAACTTGATTTGCAACTTAGATATAAATGCATAAGCTGGTGGAAGCCTTATGAAGTCAGCCTCTGTTTGAGACTAATTTCCCAGAATAAATGTATAACATTTTAAAATATTATTTGACATTTTTTTTAAATCAAAAGAAGTCTTTTAATGGTGTTTTATTTATTCGTGTGCTTGTTCCCACAACGTGCCACTCCAAATTTTAGTTTCCTCTGCTTTCCCTGGAAGATAATGATGCTTTAATATGTGCATACATTTTTTTGAAACCATAGAGTGTCTTCAGTTTAAGCTTGTTTCTGTATCTTCAAAGAGATAGTTCCAACTGTTACAGTAACTGGGAATATGAACAGTAGTGCTCCCAAGAGCTTTGCCAACATACACACAAGCTCAAGAGTTCTTCCTGAATATCTTACTTCAAGTATCTCAAGCTGGGGACCTCAGCATGGTCTTTCATGCCTCTCTGTCTCTAACAACCATGTAATCAAGTTTCAACTCCTATTGATGCTGATTCTTTTATCTTTGCATCTTTCTACATCTCTCTTTTTCCTTTTATTCCCACAGCTTCTACCTTAGGGCAGATCCTCCTATTTATTTCTTCAGACTATTGCAATAACTTGTTGATGGCCTCTTGCCTTTAATTTGGACCCATATCATCATCCCCATCATCCCCCAATACAAACACTGTTGCTAAGATAACCTTACCCAGCACTGATATCATTTCTTCTCCCTTTAAAGAATTAAGCCTAAGTATTTTATATGGTATTAAGACTTTTACCATATCATGAATTATACATTCAAAGATCTTTTTATATTATTTCAATTACTAAAGAGCAAATGATAAAGACATATGAATCACTTTCTATTTCCTTATTTTAATTTTCCAAGTAAAATCTTCCAAAGGATTCATAAACTCAAATATTTGTTCAGCCCATCTGTTGATTTGCTCATTAGTAAAACTGAACATTTGTAGCATCCAGTGCTAGCATTTAAAGCACAGTTTATATCAGAGGAAAACAAGAAATTAAGTGTATGTGATTCAAATAAATAATTTTAAATAAACTGTAATTCACCAAACTGTACTTTAATCTGGAAAACAAGAAAGCGCATGCAGGACAAATTTTGAATTTTACTATTGCCTACTTTGCTTTTGACAACATATCTTGCAAAGAATCTTGAACTGGAGAAAATTCTTTTTAAGGACTCAAACAGTAAACTTTATTTTCCAATTGCTTTACTAATGGAGGTGACTATATAGAATTTCAGCAATACCTTTATCAGGAATTCAGTTCAGTTCAGTTCAGTCGCTGAGTTGTGTCCAACTCTTTGTGACCCTATGAATCGCAGCATGCCAGGCCTTCCTGTCCATCACCAACTCCCAGAGTTCACTCAGACTCACGTCCATCGAGTCAGTGATGCCATCCAGCCATCTCATCCTCTGTCATCCCCTTCTCCTCCTGCCCCCAATCCCTCCCGGCATCAGAGTCTTTTCCAATGAGTCAACTCTTCGCATGAGGTGGCCAAAGTACTCAGGTTTCAGCTTCAGCATCATTCCTTCCAAAGAACACCCAGGACCAATCTCTTTAGAATGGACTGGCTGGATCTCCTTGCAGTCCAAGGGACTCTCAAGAGTCTTCTCCAACAGCACAGTTCAAAAGCATCAATTCTTTGGCACTCAGCCTTCTTCACAGTCCAACTCTCACATCCATACATGACCACTGGAAAAACCATAGCCTTGACTAGATGGACCTTTGTTGGCAAAGTAATGTCTCTGCTTTCTAATATGCTATCTAGATTGGTCATAACTTTCCTTCCAAGGAGTAAGCATCTTTTAATTTCATGGCTGCAGTCACCATCTGTAGTGATTTTGGAGCCTAGAAAAATAAAGTCAGACACTGTTTCCCCTGTTTCCCCATCTATTTCCCATGAAGTGATGGGACCAGATGCCATGATCTTCGTTGTCTGAATGTTGAGCTTTAAGCCAACTTTTTCACTCTCCTCTTCACTTTCATCAAGAGGCTTTTTAGTTCCTCTTCACTTTCTGCCATAAGGGTGGTATCATCTGCATATCTGAGGTTATTGATGTTTCTCCCTGGCAATCTTGATTCCAGCTTGTGCTTCTTCCAGCCCAGCGTTAACAGGAATAAGAGCTTTCTAATATGTATTGAGGAATTTCTTTTCTATCATAAAGGTGAAAAGTAAATACTACTTTATCTCTCTTTTGCAATCTCTCTTGGCCAAATAAATACTCTCATTTTCAAAAGTGTAGACATGTTTTTATGCCAATGACTAATATAAATGGGAAAAAAGCTACTGAATTTTCTCAGAATTCTACATAATCACTATTTTTCAAAAAATAGTTCCTTTTCAAACAACTTGGTGACTAGAAAATTGTCAATTTAAAGTTAGAAGTCTCTAGGTGGAATCAACCACTTTAGAGAAACATCACTGAGCTTTAGTATGGCAGTGGTTTGGTTATGTGGGTTAACACTTTGTATTGCAAAGTAAACATTCATAAACAGTAAATCTTCTCTCTTGTGTCAATACTTATTAATATGCTAGTATTCAGTTTTAGTGGTGGTGCTATTTTACTTTACCAAAGGTAGAAGCCACTATGAATTATTTCCAATTCAACTTAGACTGTAGAAATTTCATTGAAAAAACCTCTTTTTCTTTCCCTCCCTTTATCCCTCCCTCCCTTTCTCTCTTTTCCCTCATCCCCACCCTTTCTTTCTCTCTCTTTCCTCTCCCTCATTTCTCTTCCTTCTTTCTATCCTTCTTCTCCCTCTTGCTTTCCCTCTGTCTTTCTCAATACATCCATACCTTATTTTATTGTATTTTGCTTTATACAATACACTATATTTGCAGGTACTGTGGTTTTCTACGAGTTGAAAATCTGTGGTGACTCTGCCTAGAGTAAGTCTATCGGTGCTATTTTCCAACAGCATTTGCTCACTTTGTGCATCCATATCATATTTTATTCATTCTCACAACATGGCAAACTTTTTTTGTTATTAATACTATTTTTATTATTAATAGTATTTTTATGGTGAACTGTGATCAGTACGCTTTAATGGTATTATTGTCATTGTTTTGATGTGCCACAAATCATGCCCATATAAGATAGCAAACCTCACTGATGAATGTTGTGTGTGTTCTGAATGCTCCACAGGCCAGCTCTTTCCTTTTCTCTTTTCCTCTTCTTGGCCTCACTATTTTCTGAGACATATCAATATTGTAATTAGGCCAATCACTAACCCTATATTGGCCTGTAAGTGTTCAAGTAAAAGGAAGAGTCACAAGTTTCTCAATTTAAATAAAAAACTAAAACTGGTTAAGTTTAGAGAGGAAGTCATGTCAAAAGTCAAGCTAAGGCAAAAGCAAGGTTTCTTGTACTAAACAGTCAGGCAAACTGTGAGTAAAAGGAAAAGTTCTTGAAGGAAATTAAAAGTGCTACTCCAATGAACACATGAATGATAAGAAAGTGAAACATTTTGTGAAACCTTCTTGCCTATGGAGAAATCCTGGATGGAGATCAAACCAGCTACAACATTCACTTAAAGCTTAATCCAGAGTAGGATGCTAAGTTTCTTCAATTTTATGAAAGTTGAGGGAGGTGAGTTTGAAGCTAGCAGAGGTTAGTTCACGAGGTTTCAGAAAGAGGATTTTTCAATAACATAATATGCAAGGTGAAACAGCAAGGGCTAATGTAGAAACTGCAGCAAGTTATGCAGAAGATCTATCCCCGAAAATGAATGAAAGTGGTTACACTAAACAATATTATTTTCAATGTAGGTGAAACAGCCTTATATTAGAAGAAGACACCACCCAGGACTTTAATAGCTAGAGAGGAGACGCCAATACCTATCTTCAAAGCTTCAAAGGACAGGCTGATTCCCTTGCTAGGCACTAATGCAACTGGGGACTTGGAGATGAAGCCAATGTTCATTTACCATTCTGAAAAGACTGGGGTCCTGAGGAATCATTCCAAATCAGTCCTTCCTGGGCTCAGTAAAAGGAACGGCAAAGCCTGCATGACAGCACATCTGTTTTACAGCACGGTTTACTGAATATTTCAAGCCCACTGTTGAGATCTACTTCTTAGGAAAAAAGGTTCCTTTCAAAATGTTACTGCTTATTAACAATGCATTTGATCACTTAAGAGCTCTGATGGAGATGTACATGAGAATCATGTTATTTTCATGTTGGCTAAACACAACATCCATTCTACAGTGTATGGATCAAGGAGTAATTTCAACTTTCCAGTCTTATTATTTAAGAAAAACATTTTGTAAGTATGAAGCTGCTAGAGATCGTGATTCCTCTCATGAATCTTGGTAAAGTTAAGAATATTTCTGGAAAGTATTCACTTTTCTAGATGCCACAGAGAACATTCATAATTAAAGGGAAAAGATCAATACATCAACATTAATGTGAGTCTGGAGAAGTTGTTTTTAACCCCCACAGAAGACTTTGAAAGGTCCAGGACTTCAGTGGAGAAAATAACTGCAGACGTGGTGGAAAGAGCAAGAGATCTAGAATCTGAAATAGAGACAAGATTTCACTGAACTGCTGCAATTTCCTTATAAAATTTTAACAGATGAGGAGTTGTTTCTTATGGATGAGCAATAAAAGTGGTTTCTTGAGAATGACTCTACTCCTGATAAAGATACTGTGAATATTGTCGAAACGACAATGAAGGAATTGAAATATTATATAAACCTACTTGATAAAGAAGCTGTGGGATTTGAGAGGATTAAGATTAACTCCAATTTTGAAAGACGTTCTATTGAGGGTGAAATGCAATCAAACAGCCATGCATGCTAGAGAGAAATCATTCACAAAAGGCAAAGTTAACGGAAGCAACAAACTTTACTGATGTCTTATTTTAAGAAATTTCTATGGCTTTCCCAGACTTTGGCAATGACCACCCTGATCAGTCAGTTGCCATCAACATAGAGGCAAGACATGCCTCCAGGAAACAGATTATGACTCACTGAAGGCTCAGATGATAATTCATGTTTTTTATCAATAAAGTATTAATTAAGGTATGTATATTTTTTAGACATAGTCTTATTGTACACTTAAGTGACTACATCATAGTGTAAACAATAATTTTATACGCACTAGGAAATGAAAAAACACATGTGAGTCACTTTATTGTGATATTTGCTTTATATTGTGATGGTTTGGAATCAAATCTGGACCATCTCTGAGGTATGTTTGTATTCCATTAAGAGTGTTCCTTAAAACTGGAATAATTTGTCAAAGTGGGTTTCTTTTCTATAGTAATAATAGGCATTATCATTGCTTCTTTCAATTTAACTAATAATTTACTCACAGGTATGAAAGTGATGCGTATATATGGATGTCTAAGGAACTTTCACATTGTAATGAAAACAGCTAAGTCACAGGCATCAGTGTGACCATGACAGAAGACAGTAGACATATTACAACTCTCTTTCCCAAGGGAATATTAAAGAGGAATTTAAAATCTGAATGAACGCTGACTACTACATAAGCTACGAGCACACTGTATACTCTTCCTAACAATAGTGCAAATTAGAAACAGACCTCCTCATTTTCCTACACCCTGTAAGTAGCAGGCATATATTATTACTACATCAATTAACACATCAATACTTTAGGGCATGATGGGTTGTGATGGTTGAGGAAGTTGGGAGATGAAAGTAACTCCCTCCCCTCTCCTGAGAGAAATCAAATAGACTTCAATCTTACAAACAAGGATAGTATTTACCTTGTTTGACATTATATCACCAAGGCTTATCACCATGACTTTGAGACATTCCAGTTAATAATTATTTTTGAAATAATTAATTCACCAACAAATTTGGAACTAGCTAATACATCTTCAAAGCAAAGTATGACTGCTTCTCTGTTCAGTGGACTCAAACACAATGTGTTAAAAAATGATATAAAGGAGTATACAGTACTTCTCAATATCATCATCAAATAGATTGCAAGGTTCTTTACTTCCCTATTTACAGTGATGTTGTATGCAAGACCACATACCTCCCATACCCACCAGAATTACTATAAAATCTAAATAAAAGCAGCATACATAAAATATTTTGAAAGGGTCCTGACAAATATCATTCCAATAGAATTGTTTACCCAATGGCCCTCCTTATAAGAAAGACTGGAGCCATATTGCTGTTTTACTTTATTTTTATATCAAGGAAAAGATATATTGCAAAGTGCTTCATACCATGTGGAAGAAAAGAATTTCATCTTGTTTTTGGGTATGTGAAAAATAGTTAATTTTCCTTATCTGTGCTTCACTGGGATGAACAGAAAACATATCACAAATAATAAATGTAGTAAAATACACAACATAATTTGTCATATTCTGTTTCATGTCTCTGTTGTTTACTTCATCTTTTCCTTGAAATGATATATAATATTCTCCCAAGCCAGACTCAGTTGTATAATGAATGCCTATGTTTCAAAATTTAGGATGAGCATTAAATCCCTTAGAGGTCGTCTCTGACACTATGGTTCTACAATAATACTCCCTGCATGTCTTTCTATACTTACTATACAGAGTGCTATGAATATAACTCTCCCAATAAGCAGGTTAAATTCATTGATGTTATAAGCACAAAATTATTTGATTTTTTCTAATAACTTGCTTCTCATTGTGCTTTACTAAACCCTTATTTGTCTGAGTTGTACACTCTTTATGAAATCATGTTCCCATTCTCATTTCATGAAATAATTTACTCAAAGTCAAGTCCCTATCTCCACCCTGTCACACACAAAGGGATTGAACATATTTCTATCAAGGAAATGAGATATTATTCTCCCCTTCTGAAAGTTCTTCCTAAACTTTACAAGTGATTTCCTGGGGCTTCCCTCCCTTACCTTCAGTAAGAGGAACCAGTTGAGCCTCTTGACTTTCACTGAGAGGGACTGAGAGGGAGATGAAAAGAAGCAAGAGGATGGGCTCTTGTAGGATGATATATCCACTGCAAGTGAGAGCTCAGGTTCCCTTCCCAGTCACACCCTTCTCCTTGCACAGACCTCCAAAGTGGGTTTACCACTCTCTCCCCTGAAGATTCTCATGACTAGAAGGATGACTTTTTTTAATTTAGTTCTGTATCATTCAAATTCCACTCTAATTCTCTGCACCATTAAAAAAAAAAAAAGCAAGCAAACAAACAAAAAACCTCAGGAACATGCAGATTTCAATCAGTAACTCATATCACTATTAATCTATTTTAAAACATAATTTTAAAATTATGTTTTATGGCATCCTCCCTAGAGTGTAAGCCCAGTGAAGCTAGGATCTGTGGCCTTTCCATCTTTGTGTCTCTAGGCACCTTGCAATACTTTAGATTACAGTAAATGTTTCTTGACTAAATGCCTTAAATGAAGCTAATTTTCTGTTGAATTAACAATCTCTTAAGATATGTTACCGCATTAACTTAACATGGAGATGTCAGAGTCTACTATATAAGATATTATACTAAGTGATTTACACTTAGTGTATTTACTAGTTTACTTATTCACTAGTTTGAGACTTCAAACCAGTCTGCAGAGAATTCATGATTATCAACAATTTATCATCAAATTGAGCATTAGAAAAAAGTGTCTCCCAAGATTTCACCTTTAGTGTAGAGGCAGTCATTATTCACATTTGGGCACATTTGATTTCTCAGTTTATACCATGTCAACTATAACAAAAGGCCTTCAGTGAAGGGCCCAGATTAAATTTGTTTTTAAAAAACTGTCCACTCCAATCAAAAAATGGGCCAAAGAACTAAATAGACATTTCTCCAAAGAAGACATACAGATGGCTAACAAACACATGAAAAGATGCTCAACATCACTCATTATCAGAGAAATGCAAATCAAAACCACTATGAGGTACCATTTCACGCCAGTCAGAATGGCTGCGATCCAAAAGTCTACAAGCAATAAATGCTGGAGAGGGTGTGGAGAAAAGGGAACCCTCTTACACTGTTGGTGGGAATGCAAACTAATACAGCCACTCTGGAGAACAGTGTGGAGATTCCTTAAAAACCTGGAAACAGACCTGCCTTATGATCCAGCAATCCCACTGCTGGGCATACACACTGAGGAAACCAGAAGGGAAAGAGACACATGTACCCCAATGTCCATCGCAGCACTGTTTATAATAGCCAGGACATGGAAGCAACCTAGATGTCCATCAGCAGATGAATGGATAAGAAAGCAGTGGTACATATACACAATGGAGTATTACTCAGCCATTAAAAAGAATACATTTGAATCAGTTGTAATGAGGTGGATGAAACTGGAGCCTATTATACAGAGTGAAGTAAGCCAGAAAGAAAAACACCAAGACAGTATACTAACGCATATATATGGAATTTAGAAAGATGGTAACAATAACCCTGTGTACGAGACAGCAAAAGAGACACATGTATAGAACAGTCTTTTGGACTCTGTGGGAGAGGGAGAGGGTGGGATGATTTGGGAGAATGGCATTGAAATATGTATAATATCATATATGAAACAAGTCGCCAGTTCAGGTTCGATGCATGATACTGGATGCTTGGGGCTGGTGCACTGGGACGACCCAGAGGGAGGGTATGGGGAGGGAGGAGGGAGGAGGGTTCAGGATGGGGAACACATGTATACCTGTGGCAGATTCATTTTGATATATGGCAAAACCAATACAATATTGTAAAGTTAAATAAAATAAAATTCAAAAAAAAAACCTGTCCACTGTCATGATATGTGCATATGCACACATAAACATGCAATTATATGACACATATATTCATGGCATACATATGATAAACATATAGCTATATCATATCTATATAACTGTAATTATAGACACACAATAAATATATAAATTATATTTATATTTCCTTTCTTTTATTTTCTTATATAAGGATGTTGAAGCAATGAATAAGATTATCTGAAAATGACTCTAGGAACTCACTCCAGGTTGTTGATGTTGAGCTACCAGGTACCCTCTCCTCTCAATGAAAGATGACGTACCCAGACTCAGTTTCTCAAGGATTCCTAGCAGGGATGACCACAATATCCTTTGAACTGTATGTGTGCAGGAACAAGGCAACTGACGTTCCCATTAGTCCCTTGTAAATAAGTGACAGCAAACATTAACGCTTTCTAGCAGCTTGATTATCTTTCCAATATCAAGGCCGATTTCTTATGCTTTTCTGCATAAGATGAAAAACATATAGGAAGTATGATCTCTTTACCAATATGGAAGCCATGCCTTACTTAACAGATACCCTGTTATGTGTTATTATGGGATGATGGCAAGCTGGGGATGTGTGCATCTCTCTCCTGCTTACTCTAAGCTTGAGGCAGTCTAGTTTCCAAGATAGCACCATAGCTAAACTCATTATATGATGCTGTGGATGTCACCATGAACCCTGGTGTGTAATCTGGTGAAAAATATAAAAATGATTCCAATAGGAAAACTATTTCAAACAAGAGATAAACAATTGCAAAGGCAGATTTAATCAAGATTTTAATATGAATAGATCCAACCAAATGCTCTTATCTTCTTTTCCTTTTTTAAAATTAATCTTGCCTCTCAAAGAAATATAGGCTGAAATTATTGCTTACCTTCCTATAGGTTTTATATCATCCTTGAAGACTGAAAATATAAGGAGGAGGAGACAGAGGGGGAGGGGAGCAGAAGAGAAGAAAAATAACTAAAACAACTACTGGAGTTCCAATAAACACGGTTCACTACTTTGTCAGTGAGAATCCAATGGCCATTAATGTCACCATTCCAAAAGAAAAATTACCCCCCACTTATCTATCAAATCAATATCTACACAGAAGAGGGAGAGTATCATAGATTGCAATCAGCAAGCAGCTCGATAAATTGTCTTAGGTTTCTAAGCCACATTAATCAGATCCTTGTTTTAACTGATATTAATGCAACATTTTCACAAACTGTATTGAATATTCACCTCTATTTCAGGGATATTCTTGGAACCCCTTAAAACATTAAATAGTGGTTTATAATTCTATGGAGGTAAGGGGCAGAAGTGGGGAGATAATATTTACATATTTGCTAAGTAATATTAAATTTTATATAACATTTCTTAATGCAGAAATTGAATAAATATGTTAATGCTGAGAGAAAACAATTCAGGTTACCTTCATAAAAATGATGCAGTATGGTTGTGTTATATTGGATAAATCATTTTCTTCCTTACTGATTCTAGTTTGGCTATTGACTATCAAGTATATGTTCCCTGTATCTCAGTCCTTGAACCTTTTAAAAATAGTTAAAAGAAAAATCATTTATTTACTTAATTTTTCACTTATAAGCTATCATTATTTTCCTAGAAAACACTGATGAGAGATTTACTTGTTTTGTAGATGCTATCATTAACTGCATGATCTGGGCATCCTACTTGATGAGGTAGAGTACTCTAAAGCACTCCCTCCCATATACCTTCAAGTATAAATTTCCTTAAGTGAAATGTTTCTTCTCACATAATGTCTTTCCTGGGTGCATTTTGTTCTCAGCTAGACACTGTTTTGCTAGGGGCCAGTTAAATTCCTGCTGAGTACGGGTATAGATATAGAAACAGCAAGTAGGGAAGGCTTTGCCTTCTGGAAATACTTTATTAATTCTTTTTTTTTTTTTAATTTTATCTTATTTTTAAACTTTACATAACTGTATTAGTTTTGCCAAATATCAAAATGAATCCGCCACAGGTATACATGTGTTCCCCATCCTGAACCCTCCTCCCTCCTCCCTCCCCATTCCATCCCTCTGGGTCGTCCAGGTGCACCAGCCCCAAGCATCCAGTATCGTGCATCGAACCTGGACTGGCAACTCATTTCATACATGATATTTTACATGTTTCAAAATACTTTATTAATTCTAACAAGGAAGTGAGATACAAGCACCAAAATACTGAATGGAATGTCACTAAATGCTAGGGTTCTGCAAGAAGAAAGTGCATTTGCAGACAAGGCAAAATATGACTATTTTAGAGATAGGAGGGTCATTTTATTAAACAGTTTCTTTAGCATTCAAGAATGAAACAAAATAAGTACCTTAAAAAAAAAAAAAAAAAAGAATGAAACAAACAAACCTCTCCAAAGATTCTGTGAGCTGGACTTCTCTTATTTCCTCTAAGTCACCCCAGAACCCTGGTGGCCCAGACCACTGACAAAGAAGCATCAAGTGGCAATAACTGATGGTCGGTATCCAACACTGGCCAGGGGAAAAGGTAAGTAGTTTATTGCATGCAGCTTAGTGTGCTATGGGGGAGATCAAATAATATGAAAAGAAAATAATAATAAACCATGAGTGATTCAAATCTCATCTATCCCAGCTTCTAAGAAGAAGGTGCTTTTTGTTTGCCGGGTCTAGTGATTGGAAAAGTGGCAATTAGTATCAGATTTTGGTTATTACACTTTGTTTTTTTTGTTATTGTGATTTTACACTGTATAGAGGTTGATCTCTAGGTCCAACAGCGTCCAAATGTTGGTTACATAACACATTGTGAGGAAATACGGAAGCGGAAATAGAAACATAGTAAAAACACAATGCAGTGGCCCATTCTCTATTCCATGGAACCAGAGAAGATGCCTTGGGAAAATAAAGCTTAAACTGATTCCTCTTATGTAAATCAGAATTAGCCAGGGAAAATAAGGTAACAAGGATGTTTCACGCAGATGTGCATAGGTCTAGAAATGAGAGTTTTAAATGAAAGAAGGCTATGGATGCGTGCAGTCTAATTTTCAACAGTGGAATATTTTCTAGCTACATTTCTGTTATTAACTTCTGGTTTGATTCATTATGGTCTGAAAAAATGTTTTATATAGTTTTAATCCTTTTAAATGTGCTAAGACTTGCCTTATAGCTTATGATATGATCTACCTTGATGAAGTCTATATACATGTGAACTGAATGTATATTCTGCTATTGTTGAATATGAGGCTATTGATTAGTTGGATAAATTAAGCTGATGATATCATTTAGTTCTATAATATTCAATTTTGTATTGAACAATTGATTACAGAGAAAAAAAAGTAGAAGATTCCACGTGCAATTGTACATTTACTTTTTATTTCAGCTTTATCAGCTGTGGCTTTATGTCTTTTGAACTCCTATATAAAGCACTTACAATTACTGTTTTGTGGTGAATTTATGCCTTTTTCATTATGAGATTTACCTGTGTACCCCTGATGAGTTTCCTTGTTTTGAAAGTTACTTTTTTCTGCATCTAACATAGTTACCACAGTCTTTTGATTAATGTTTGCATGATTTTTGCTCATTTTTTTTATCTTTAATTTACCTGTAGCACTACAGTTTAATATTTTAGGGCAGTAGGTCATTCAGTCTTTATACTTTACACTATCCAACAATTTCTGTCTTTTAAATAGTGTTTAGACTGTTTTTAATGTACTTATTTATATGGTTACATTATGACTCACTATTTTACTTTTTGATTTTTGTTTTTCTTTTCTTCTTTTTCCCATTTCCTATCTTCTTTTGGATTATGTCAATATTTTTTAGAATTTAATTTTTACTTACATTTGTGTTTTTAATATTTTATTTGATAAATAAATATACATTTTTTATACCCTCTTCAGAGTTAATTTTCTACAATTTCAGTTAAAATCCAGAAATCTTACAACTGTACAGTCCTTTTGTCATAAATAAGACTTAAATAAAAAATAATTTATTCTAATTATCCAGAAATATACAGCTTCCATGACTCTTCCCTCCTTATAACTTTCCCTCTGTTAAGTCTCCCTTTTTTGAAGAACTGCCTTTAGTTTTCCTTTTATATCAAGTTCTATGGCAATGGGAAAATTCTTATACTTTTTCTTCAGCAGAAAATGTCTATCTTGCTTTTTTCTGAAGATATTTTATTGGATACAAGACTCTGCATTAATATTTCTTTTGTTTCAGTCCTTTAAGAAAAGTGTTTCCCTCTTCTGTTCTCTATTTTAATTTATTCTGGTAAGCAATCTAAATACATTCAAATACACTTCCCTCTTTGTGTAATGTATCTTTTTTTTTTTTTTTCCTGCCTGTTTCAAGATTTAGTCCTTATATTTGTTTTCTGATAGTTTTTTTTGATGATTCAGAGAATGATTTTCTTTAGGTTTATCCTTTTGAGGACTGGCTGAGCTTTTTAATATATACATATATCTCCTTTGTCAAATTAAGTTTTCAGCCATTATTTCTCCAAATAGTTTTCCTTATCTCTTTCTGTTTTTCCCAGTGACTCAAATGTTAGGAATTTGGTATTGTTCCTTCAAACTCGGGCTTCCTAGGTGCTAGTGGTAAAAAATCTGCCAGCCTGTGCAAGAGAGGTGGGTTTGATCCCAAGGTGGGGAAGATACCCTGGAGGAGGAAATAGCAACCCACTCCAATATTCTTGCTTGGGAAATACCATGGACGGTGGAGCCTGGTGGGGCTGCAAAGAGTTAGACGTGACTGAGCACACACACATGACACCCTCCTCTACCAAACTTAGTTCCCTGAGTTTCCATTCATTTATTTACAATCTTTTTTATTTTGTTTGCTTCTACTATTCAGAGTGGCTAATTTCTATCAGCCTATCTTAAAATTTGTTAATTATTTACTTTGCTATCTCCTCTCCATTATTGAATGCATTCACTGAATTTTTGTTTTAGATATTATACCTTTTAGTTCTCTAATTCTCCTCTGTTTTCTTTTGTTATGGTCTTTCTTTGTCTCTCTTACTGAAAACATATATTTATTTCCACACATTTCTAGAGCCTTCACTTTTAACTCATAAAGCATGATTATAATACCTGCTTTTACAGTCTTTGATATTCTTTGCTTTTGGCATTTGTTTATATTCTTTTGTCTTCTTATTTTGGATTGTATCCTACATGTTTTTATATCATGTTGTGGGACTTGAGCCCTGTTAAAATCATCTGGAGAATTTTAATTTGTGTGTGCTGTCAATAAGTTCTGTTAGATTTAGAACACAAAGTTGATCTCATCTTCTGTGTGCAGTGGTTCCAATTTCAAGTTCAGTTTTCAAATTCATTGCTATGCTCATTAGATCTGTGCTATGCATGCCCCACTCTGAAGTTAATTTAGGACTTGGCCATTGATTTATATGACAGTTCAAAGCCTGTGCTATTGTGTCTTTGAGTCTGTTTCACACATGTGCAGCTCAAGACTTAGTTTACCTGGAGCCTAAGACTTACATTGTTCTGTATATAGAAATTATTGTATAAATGTCTTTAGCTCTCCTTCTTTGAGATTGCCCCTATATTCTCTAGCTCCTGGAAGTCCTTTCCCATTTCACCTAGCCAGGAAAATTGGTTTACTTCATGGTTTAAGTCCCTATGCTCTTGTTCAGCAGTGGGCACTGGAGTTGCCTTTTAGGCGACAGAGTAATAAAAAAGGCAAAAGAAAAAAGAGTTCTCTGAAACATACTATTTGGTCCTCAGGGGACCCTTCTCTTGGTTCTTCTGGCCAGGGTATTGGATTTTCTGTCTGAACTTTAGCTACCCACACTATTGTTTTTCTTGGGGTAATGCAGTTTAGCAAAGGGACTAACTTCTTTTCAAAACCAAAAATCAAAGGAGGCAAAAATAACTAGGAAATTCACCATTGATTTTGTCTTTCAAGTCTTGACTTTCCTTGTGAACAATTCCATATGTAATTCCTTCTTGTTCATGCTCTCAGTTTATAATCTGCCCAGAGTTTACAGAAGTAATTCATGGTGGAAACAGGCTGTAGTTGGCTTACTCCATTTGACTGGCATTTGGAAGTAAATAAAATGATTATAAAGGACCTATGGACTTAAGGGTGACCCCTATGGTTATCTCTGGTTAGAGCTATACATGTGGATTGTAAGGGCTCTCATGGGGTTCAATTTGCCCCAGAAGCTTTGACAAGTGAAATTTTGAAAAGAAAGAAGTTGTTAAAAGTTTTAAGTTCTACCCAGAGATCAAGAAGTATTAACATCTGAAAAGTATCCATTTAAGGACATAGATGTCATTGGTAACCTTGGCAAGAAGAGTTTACATAAAGTCACTAGGGCCAAATGATAGTGATTGACTGGTGAATGGGAGTTGAAATAGATATTTCAAGTTTAGATAATGCAAAATGGAATGTGGCTGTGAAAAGGAGAAGATAGGGCAGAAGCTGGAGGAAGAAGTTTTAGATTTGAGATATTTCTTTTTAAGTTTTATTTTTAGGGGATTTTCTTTGTTCTGAAACTGGAAGTGGCCTTAGTACTTTAAAATGCTAATAGGATGAAACCAGTAAAAAAGGAAAGACTAAAAACAGAGAAAGAAATGAAGTCTCTGAGATGGTGGTAAAAAGGGATCCTAAGCACAGGTGGAGCCACTCATTAAGAATGAAGAAAATAAAACTTCAGAATAATGAAAAATCTTCAGAAAAACTCTGGAAAACTCCAGTGAATTACTGGTATATAAGTGGCTTATTCCTGAGTCTGTTTCTGAAAAACCCAAACTAGACAACTCTGTAAGTATTAATCTAGCCCTGATTTCACATTCTTGACAATGTTCCCACTTCATCTATGCAAATCTCTATTTTATATCTCTACTTTTTAAAATAAAATGTATCTCAAGCCTAATATGTTCAAAGCAGAGCTCTTGATTTTTTAAAAATGCTGTTCTGTTTTTCAGTCTTCCTTCTTGTAGTAAACTCCATCCCCCTTTTTGAGACAAATAGTCATCCTTCATTTCTCCCTTCCCCTTTCAATTCCTCCTTTAACCATCAGTAAGTAGAGTTGACTTTGAGATTTCCAGAATTTGTTTAAAAATGTCCATGTACATTCATCTGTATTGCTACTGCTCTGCTAAGCCATTGATCTTCTACCTGTATTAACACAACTGTCACTTGATTTCTCTAATTGCTACATCTTTACAATCTAATTAATCAAATAATTGCCACAAAGGTCTTTGTAAATGTACCTGAAATCATGTCCTTTGATATTTAGGAAACCAGTGGTTTCTTGCTGAACTTAGAAATTTCTGCTTATTACCATGTGTACATGCAGAGGGATGTGAAATAAATATTTAACAGCTGGTGTGGAATGACCCTTCACCAGTGGGACAATACACTAGGCAGAAGGATAATGCTGAAGTACTTCCTAATAATGAATTATCAGCCTTTCCTGAAAGTGCTACATGCCCACATTCTCCCTCACTCATGCTTCCCCATCATGGTGTCCTTCCAAACATTGCATTTGACTAGAACCTTCCCATTCCTGCTCTTTCCCTTTCCATATATTATCTCAAACATTATAGTCTCTGTGAAACATTCTCTTACCAATTAATATCAAGTCCTTACTATGCCTGACTTAGTCACTATCTCACCTGCTTGCTTCATTTTCTTCGTGGGACTGAAAACTATATATGAAACTATGTTATACATTTACTTGTATCTTTTGTTCTCCTCAAATAGAATTTAAATTTATCAAGAATATGGATCTTGGCTTGTGTTCTCACCATAACCAAGGACACTGCCTGTCATAGGGCAGACATCTAAGGCTCACTTATTAAATGATTGAACCTAAACAACATGTTAAAATGCAGAGACATTACTTTGCCAAAAAAAAGTCTGTCTAGTCAAAGCTATGGTTTTTCCAGTAGTCAGGTATGGATGTGAGAGTTGAACTATAAAGAAAGCTGAGCGCTGAAGAATTGATGCTTTTGAACTGTGGTGTTGGAGAAGACTCTTGAGAGTCCCTTGAACTACAAGCAGATCTAACCAGTCTGTCCTAAAAGAAATCAGTCCTGAATATTCATTGGAAGGACTGATGCTTAAGCTGAAACTCCAATACTTTGGCCACCTGATGCGAAGAATTGACTCATTTGAAAAGACCTTGATGCCAGGAATGATTGAAGGCAAGAGGAGACGGGAACAACAGAGGATGAGATAGTCGAATGGCATCACTGGCTTGATGGACATGAGTTTGAGTAAGCTCTGGAAGTTGGTGATGGACAGGGAAGCCTGACGTGCTGCAGTCCATGGGGTCACAAAGAGTCGGACATGACTGAGCGACTGAATTGAACTGATGAATAAATAAATGTAAGAATAAATGCATAAAAAAGTTGTGATAAAAATGTCAAATAAAAATAAATTATCAACTTTATAATCTATCGATTCTGTTTCTAGCCTACTCGTGAGTGTCAGATCTATACTTTGGAATTCCTATTGAAATGCTCATCAGCAACTAAGTCTCCATATGAATTCATCCCTTTACCTTGAAGTTTTCTTCTTTTATTTTCTGTCATGTTACATGAAGCACACTCATCCTATCACATTTACAATACAGTTTAAAAGGTGGGCTTTGAATTAGAATTTAATGGGTCCTAAATTCATTTCTACCACTATCATGTGTGGAAATGTTGCTTAACCTCTTTATGACTTAATATTCTCTATAAAATAATGATAGTGAAAACATTTTTTAATATATTTGTTGGGAATATTATAAAATTAATTAATTCATGTAATTCTTTGAAATTATGCCTGGCAGAGAGTAAGCATTCTTTAAAGCATAGGATTAGTAGTTGCAAAATGAGAAATACGTAAGTACTCTCCACTTCTCCAGCAATCTTACTTTTCTTATCTGCTTGGAACACGGAATCAGCAAACATTTCCCCAATTTAACTTCTCTAATAAACTTCAATTACTATTCATATCTGCACCATATCTTCACTATTTACTGCTGGAAAAGCTTTACTATTCCCCTGCTGCTCCATCTCTGCCTTCTTGTCAATTCTATCATAATGTTCTTTCTAAAAACTGGTTTATGATTTTCCTGCCTATAATTTCTCAATAACTTTGTATTGTCTTCAGGATAAAACCTAAACCTAGAGAGATAACCTGTCATTTTCCATAACTTCCTCCTGGAAACCCTTCCTTAATCCACACTGATGGTTTACAATGGTGCCCATGTTCAGCTGCTCTCTGGCCTCTGAGCTTTTTCTTATACTGTTCACTGTTTGAAGAGTAGCCTTCTCCTGACATTCTTTTGCCTCCTTCTCCTCCCAACACCCTTTTTATTGAGCAAATGCCAATTAGTCTTTTCTAAAAAATTAATTAATTTGAACTTTTAATTTTTTATTGGCATATAGTTGATCAACATGTATTAGTTTCAGGTGTACAACACAATGATTCAGTTATACACATACATGTATCCCTTTTCAAATCCTTTTTCCATTTGTTGTTATTCAGTTGCTAAGTTATATCTGACTCTTGGGGGACTGCAGTGTTCTAGGCTTCTTTGTCCCTCACTGTGTCCATGAGTTTGCCTAAGTTCATGTCCATTGAATTGGTGATGCTACCCAACCATCTCATCCTCTTTATCCATTTAAGTTACTACGTAATACTGAGCCGAGTTCCCTGAACACGCTGCTGTATTTAAAATGGATAACCAACAAAGACCTACTGTATTGCACAGGGAAATCTAATCTACCTTTAAATTTCTCAGCACCTCTTTATTTGACTGACTTAATGAATGAAGATCTATTAAGGGCCTATCACATGCCTGGATACTTATAGTTATTGTCATATAGTTACAGTTATATATGTCATACATATAGTTATATTTATAACTATAATAACATAGTTATTATAAATATTGTCAATACACTGTGAGCCAGATTTCTTCTTGTAGGCTTTCTTTTTTTTTAATTCCAGACTGCATTTGACTTCAGATTTAAGATCTCAGTCTTTATGTGGCTAGGAAAACTGCATTTTCACAAGTGATTATTTTTCCAAATAATTTTTTTTAATTGAACGTCCTTGTAGTTCCTCCTCCCAACAGCTGGAAATATCATTAAAAGGGTTTCTTCACTAATTTCCCAGATATCATTTTCAAATTCCCATATGTCTATGAATTTATGTGAATTTTAAACTTAGTATAGACAAATATCAATGAGTGGTTATAAAATAGTTTGTCCATTATTATTCAGAATTTAATTTAATAAATAAGAAAAGTATTATAGTTTAATTACAGATAGAACATTATTTTGCCATGATTGTTAAGTGGGAAGCAGGTAATTATAATTTAAATACGGTTGGTCACATTCATTGTAATTGTGAAAATTTGCTGATATTCCTGAAAAATAAAGCTAATGTAAATATGTTTGCTATCATGAGAGATCTCTGTCATATTCAGTTCAATTTCAACTTCTTTTTAACAGGTTAAGGTGCATTAACTTCTAAGCTACAGGAATCACATGGCGAGTGAAATAAGAACTCCCTGGTTATTTAAAAAACTGCACTTCTCTCTGAACTTCTCATCAATAAACCAAAATGAGACTGGCTAAGGATCATAGTTTGACTCAGAGGTTGTAAGTGTTGCTGGGTTGCTAAAGATGAGGAAATTCTGAGTTGTTGACTAGAAATATTTATTCATTGATGAAATGTCCTCCAGCTGTTAATTACATAGACCCTGAAAGAACAATTCAGTTCCAATTCATCATGAAGACAGATGAGATCTTGAAGTTATGGCACAAAAGTTTATGTAATTTTAATTCAATTGCCCACACTACCAAGAAACCTCCATAGGGTCCTTAAAATTGCCCAATATTTAGTAACAACATCTTTATATTTCAAAAATAATGTTTTTATTGACAGGAATCTCTCCAGCATGAAACCATTGTTATAAAAATTCACAAATGATACATCATTCAAAATGGAGATTTCTATATTGTTTCCCGGGGGCCTGAGGGGATTTTCAAGAGCAGTTCCAGTGCTACTCTGTTTGGAGGAAGTACTGGGGCAGAGCTGAATGGATGGGACTCCAGTCTGAGCTAACATTTTCACTAGAGTGACCCTTCTCTTACATAATTATACCAGGGATATCTACATAAAGTTTGAAAATTAGATTCCAGTAAATATTAAGGACAGGATAGAGGTTGAAGTATTTCAAAAGCCTTGTACCTCAGCTCCTCATAAATTGTGCATTTGTTAGTTTTTATAAACTTATTTTTTTAAGTTAAAATGGATTCTGAGGCTAGTGAATGTTTTAAATACATTATTCTCAAGTAAGCCTATTTACCCTTTGAGTACATTCAGTTCAGTTAAGTTCAGTCACTCAGTCATGTCCGACTCTTTGTGACCCCATGAATCGCAGCATGCCAGGACTCCCTGTCCATCACCAACTCCCAGAGTTCACTCAAGACTCACGTCCATCGAGTCAGTGATGCCATCCAGCCATCTCATCCTCTGTTGTCCCCTTCTCCTCCTGCCCCCAATCCCTCCCAGCATCAGAGTATTTTCCAATGAGTCAACTCTTCGCATGAGGTGGCCAAAGTACTGGAGTTTCAGCTTTAGCATCATTCCTTCCAAAGAAAACCAAGGGCTGATCTCCTTCAGAATGGACTGGTTGGATCTCCTTGCAGTCCAAGGGACTCTCAAGAGTCTTCTCCAACACCACAGTTCAAAAGCATCAATTCTGCAGCGCTCAGTTTTCTTCACAGTCCAATGCTCGCATCCATACATGCCCACTGGAAAAGCCATAGTCTTGACTAGACGGACCTTTGTTGGCAAAGTAATGTCTCTGCTTTTCAATATGCTATCTAGGTTGGTCATAACTTTCCTTCCAAGGAGTAAGCGTCTTTTAATTTCATGGCTGCAGTCACCATCTGCAGTGATTTTGGAGGCCAAAAAGATAAAGCCTGACACTGTTTCCACTGTTTCCCCATCTATTTCCCATGAAGTGATGGGACCAGATGCCATGATCTTCGTTTTCTGAATGTTGAGCTTTAAGCCAACTTTTTCACTCTCCTCTTTCACTTTCATCAAGAGGCTTTTGAGTTCCTCTTCACTTTCTGCCATAAGGGTGGTGTCATCTGCATATCTGAAGTTATTGATATTTCTCCCGGCAATCTTGATTCCAGCTAGAGGCCACTAAATATACTATCAATTCAATAGTGTTTATTATAAGCATTTTATATTATAAGTAGTATACTTATTTTCAATTAACATTTCATAATCAAAATTACAAATGAATTACAACTTAAAATGATGTAAAAGTGTTTAGGGTGATTTGGGAGTAGTTGTAACCATTTCATAAACCATCCATGGAATAGAAAGTTGTACACAGACACTAACACTCTGTAATTATTTAACAAACATTTCACAATACAATGCATAACTCTTACAACATAACTTGACTGGTTTCTGGTGTGTTACAATTGTTCTTTGCTGTAAATCTTACATAAATAATTTGTAAGTTCTCTGTGCAATGCTGTATTTCCTCTTCTACATATCAGGAAGTCATTTTTAAACATATAACTCTTCTTTGTGAAATGGGAATATATCACCATGCAGTACTACAAGTGCATTTTGGGGAATAATTGTCTTGAGTTTTGGAAATTATGAGTTAAAGCCAGAAATTTAAGCATATACCTCTGTATCAAGACTAACATGAGAAAATTCACAAAGTAAGGAACATCATGTTTGAAACTTACAAAAAAGTCATTATCAATGAATTATTTCTGTATGTGCAGAAGGCACCTACAAAATATTAAGCATCATGGAAAATTCAAAAGTAATAAATAACATGATAAGGCTCCTTCACTCAAGAAACTTGAATTTCATCTGAGGCAATAGTTATTAAACATGAAATAATGAGATGGTAATGACATATTCAGCTAATTGCTCCATTTCTAATACTTCACTGCTGTAAAAGTCTACCACAAATTCACATAAACCTGGAATTAATAGGCTCTCGATTCTCCTAGTCAAATGTTTTATACAACTGTTTCCTATCTAATTCTCTGTAACTTTGTTCTCAAAGTCCCTGCTTATTAATACCTTTGAATCATAACCCCACAACCTTCATCACTGGTAAATCAAGTGCATGATAGGAAAAAAAATCAAAGCCATTCAACACATGTTCCAACTCACTCCTTAAAGCTCAAACAAACAAAATAATCATTTTCCCCCCATGTTTATTTGCTTTTTTCCTGGTGGAAAGATAGGCCAAATTTTTATAGAGGTAAATATTTTCATATACTAATTAATATGTACTCATTTCTTTTTCTAAGAATTTGAGTCATCATTTTTTTCTCTTACACCCTCCAGGCTGTTTCCACCAACTGTATTTTCACTCATCAGTAAACACGCTCAGATCTTAGCTATACTAATTATGCACAAACAAAAAGCAGTAATCACCAAAATAACAAACAAGCAAATAAAACTTTTCCTCCTAAACCAGTGGCCTTTTTTCCTCTTATAACCACATTTCTTAAAAATAATCAACCTGTCAGCCCCAGTTTATCACCGTTCAGTCTTCACTTTGAACTCTTACTTTCATCCTTAACTATTAAACTGAAAATTTTCTCCTGAAGGTTTCCCAAGGTCCTAGTAATAATTCTACTGAAATTGTGTTAAGGATCATAGGTGAAACTAAAAGTCATGATGATATTTATTTTGTAAGTATGTGCTTTAAGCCATGAATCTTTGTGATAAAAATAAGCAGAATTTAACACATCAGCCTTTAATACGTATGTGCTGAGATGAATATAACAAAATTCTTTAGTCTGTGAAATCCAAGATAGCCATAAAATAATCAACTCAGCAGTGGTTCTAGTTGAATTTTCTGTCACTTCAACTTTAGTGTATCATTTGGTACTGTTGAACCATAACCTTCTCCTTGAACTTTTTCTTCTAGTGCCTTTCATTAAATTACTCACATTCTATTGGTTAAATAGGACTTTGCAGAATATGCTCTCTTGAAAGTTGATGGGACAAACTGAGTTTTGAAACAGATCTCAGATGGCCAGTGAGGTAGGTATAGGCTTTGCAGATAGAGCTGAAAATCAGGAGCACTTAGGTCCTGAAAAGATGAGGTTAAGCAGTGGATGAGAGTTGTCAGGCAGACATTAAAGACGTGATTCATAACTAGGGTAATCTGCGAACATGCACATTCAGCATGGCAAATAGTGCTCAAGGAATAGGCAGATAGACGGTTGACATTCAGATATAAGAGGCCCACGCTCAGCATCAGAGTTAGGAATGAGGGGTCTCATCTCCACACATAGATCAAGGTCTAGAGAAAGTGAGACGGCAACCTTGAGATCTTAGAATATATTATCGCAGAAGTACTCAGGTTCAGATCTGAGACTCACTTTTCCAATCTGGTGCAGTGCCAGAAAGTGTAATAATTAGCAGATATTTTGATTGTTAAGATATCTGTCTACATAGCTTTTAAGGCCAAGGACAGGCAAGCAAGATACTTTTCTTAGAAAAAAATATTTAAGGGAAAGTAAAAATATTAAGTAATCAAGGTAAATAATATTTCAATGCAATATTTTAAGAATCAAATTAAGGTAAACATTCATGATCAACAAAATAGTGAAGTTTAAATTGTTAATCTCTTTCAACTTAAGTAACAACATAAGATATACTGTAAAGCCTTGGGCAACTAATTGTCAAACACCTGATATAAACAATAAGTACTCTAAGTGCAAAAGAATAAAAGAAAATTCTGAATTTGTGAGAACTAGAAAGAGTTTGAGAGTAGGAACCAATCTGGATTTTGAAGGAGAAACAGAAATAGCTGATATTAAAGCCAATAAATGCAGCCATGTTTTATAATGATCACAAACATTCTGTAAAAAAAGCCAAAGTCAGTTTTATTCACGAGATTCCCTCTTGGAGGTCACATTGCCTGCCTTGGAAAATTATTTTGATTCACATCACAGGGTGAGGATTAGATTTTAAGGACATACTTTGAGAAATAAGATATGATTCATTAATGAACTTGTTTAAGGTAACTAATAGCAATTTTTTTTTATGTGGCAAAAAACAACCACTTAAATTCATGTTCCCAGCAATTTCTAAGTACAATACAAGACTGTCAACCGCATGCATGTCAAGGTGGCACAGGTCTTCAACATCCATATTCTACCTGACTGAAACTCTATACCTACTAGGCAAGCGATAACTCCCCATGCCCCTACCTCCAGTTCCTAAGTGAAAGTTTTGTTTATTTTTCATTTTGAAGATTATAAATGCTTTGACATACCTCTATGATGTTTGGAGGCAGAAGCTGAGTAGATCTGCATCTTCTCTCTGTAAAAGAGGAAAGCATCATCAGAGACCAAGAAGACTTACTCTTTGTCACTACTTCAGGACATAACACACTGAATGGGAAAAGTTATACAGTCTTCTCTTACTATGTTAAAAGCATTTTATGAACCAGAAAAAAAAATAAAAAAGTCTTCTGCCTCTTCTTCCAAGAATTGGCCTTCTAGGATATAACACAGATAAAATAAAAGGAGAAATGAATGAATATATACTGAACCAAGATGTTTAGTTAGAGGGAAACTGAGAAGAAGGAAGAAGGGACGTAAAGTTCTGGGAACAAGGCAGATGGATGTCTAGTTCTTCATACAGTAAAGTTGACTCCAAAATCATCTGTACTCTTAGCATGTGTGACCATATAATTCAAAGATTCTGCCTTTATTCAGCAGCCCTGAAGGAGAACTGATCCTTTTACATTGCGATTGGACTGTAGTTGTTAATATAAACTATTCTATATTGCAAAATGTGAAAATATTGAGAAAGAATAAAATTCCACCTCTCCAATCAGTAGCAAACATGAGATCTGGAAAACTTCTTTAAAATTCTAGGATAAAAGTAAAATGAAATAGATAACAACACAAGAGCCTTGAAAGATACTGAATGTTAAAAAAAAGTATTTGATAAAAATGGAACACATTCTTGAAAATGATTTCAAGAATATAAAGAAAATAAATGTACTCAAATTTTTTGTTCAAAAACCATTCACAGCTTTTCAACAGAAATGCTTCATACAACATTTCTTGCTAGAAGACAATGGAGTGATATTTATTTAGAAGAAAATGTTGAATATATATAAAAGGGAGAGAATGACATGAGTCAGAACATACAAAACTCTTGTGCATATTTTTTGAGAGTGGATTCAAAGATGAAACAAAATTTTTGAGTCAGAAACTCAAAAAATGGAAGCACATTATTACATTGGGTGTAGAATAGGTAAATAATCTCATATTTCTGGAACTAAGAAAAGTAATTAAATTTGCCATTGTTGAGAATTATCTGTTGTATTACAGTCAAAGCTTGGATTGTAACACTAGATTCAGTTCAGTTCAGTTGCTCAGTCGTGTCTGACTCTTTGCAACCCCTTGAATCACAGCATGCCAGGCCTCCCTGTCCATCACCAACTCCCAGAGTTCACTCACACTCACGTCCATCGAGTCAGTGATGCCATCCAGCCATCTCATCCTCTGTCGTACCCTTCTCCTCCTGCCCCCAATCCCTCCCAGCATCAGAGTCTTTTCCAATGAGTCAACTCTTCGCATGAGGTGGCCAAAGTACTGGAGTTTCAGCTTCAGCATCATTCCTTCCAAAGAAATCCAAGGGCTGATCTCCTTCAGAATGGACTGGTTGGATCTCCTTGCAGTCCAAGGGAATCTCAAGAGTCTTCTCCAACACCACAGTTCAAAAGCATCAATTCTTCGGTGCACAGTTTTCTTCACAGTCCAACTCTCGCATCCATACATGACAACTGGAAAAACCATAGCCTTGACTAGACGGACCTTTGTTGGCAAAGTAATGTCTCTGCTTTTGAATATACTATCTAGGTTGGTCATAACTTTCCTTCCAAGGAGTAAGCGTCTTTTAATTTCATGGCTGCATTCACCATCTGCAGTGATTTTGGAGCCCCCAAAAATAAAGCCTGACACTGTTTCCCCAACTATTTCCCATGAAGTGATGGGACTGGATGCCATGATCTTCGTTTTCTGAACGTTGAGCTTTAAGCCAACTTTTTCACTCTCCACTTGCACTTTCATCAAGAGGCTTTTGAGTTCCTCTTCACTTTCTGCCATAAGGGTGGTGTCATCTGCATATCTGAGGTTATTGATATTTCTCCCGGCAATCTTGATTCCAGCTTGTGTTTCTTCCAGCCCAGCATTTCTCATGATGTACTCTGCATATAAGTTAAATAAGCAGGGTGACAATATACAGCCTTGACAAACTCCTTTTCATATTTGGAACCAGTCTGTTGTCCCACGTACAGTTCTAACTGTTGCTTCCTGACCTGAATATAGGTTTCTCAAGAGGCAGGTCAGGTGGTCTGGTATTCCCATCTCTTTCAGAACTTTCCACAGTTTATTGTGATCCACACAGTCAAAGGCTTTGGCATAGTCAATAAAGCAGAAATAGGTGTTTTTCTGGAACTCTCTTGCTTTTTTGCTGATCCAGCGGATGTTGGCAATTTGATCTCTGGTTCCTCTGCCTTTTCTAAAGCCAGCTTGAACATCTGGAAGTTCATGGTTTATGTATTGCTGAAGCCTGGCTTGGAGTATTTTACCTGGGTTCAAATTGGGCATGAACCATTATATTAGTGTTATGAATTATCTTTCAGTCTGAAAAACAGGAATATTAACATTGCATACCTCCTTGGGTTGTTGTGAAATTATGCACGTAAAGTTATATGTCAGGCACTTTAGTAAGTCCTTGAAAAATTATAGATATTATTGTCAGACTTTGAGACGTCCTATTTTTTTATTATTATAAGTAATGTTTGGTTTATTTGCTATGCTTCTTTGTATGGAAGCCATAATTTCCAATGAATTAAATAATAGAAGTAGAATTTCTAGGTCAAAATATATAAACATTTCAAAGGTTTTTAATAGCAGTCAGACTGTATGAGGATATATATATAAGAATACATTTCCCTTCTTCCTTTTGAAAATGATTCCTTTAACTTAAAGCACAAAATTTTAATAAATAGGTAACACTGATATACCATTACTTAAAAATGGAATTTGTAATAATTAAGTTGGCATGTTTTTACAATTTGAAATAATTGTGTGTGTGTGTGAATTGCCTGTCTCTGCAGGGTATGCATATTTATACCGGGATATTGATGTTTTTCTTGTTGACAAATAATCCAAGTGTTATTGTTTATAAAAAGAGAACCATATCATTAAAGTTATAATTATATAGTAGTATATTGAGTATATATAACAAAAGATTAAATTAACAATGACTGAAATATACTGAGATAAACTTTTTATCCTTCATGGTGGAAAATCATGAATATTAGATTATCAATATAATAATAAGAAATAAAACATAGCCTAGCAAGTCAGAAAACAAAATAATAAGCAAGGGATTTAGACTAAAAAACCAAAGAGAATTAAGAAACTTGCTTAAAACATGATGAAAGAAAATTTAAATATTAGATTTGACAATGAATTTAAATAAATTAATGTTCTACTAAATGATTAAGTATCTTTGAATGGGTTTTAGAAATGACAGAAGTATACAATGTGGGGGAAAGGAAAAATTAACATCAAATGTTACAGAACATTTAAAGTATACTTGAATTTTAAAGTAAAACTGAGAAATTTTTAGTTTAAAAAGAAAAATTAGAGGCTAATTTCCTCTGCTATTTTTAAATGTATAAATCTACACCATTTTCTTTTTAATTTGATATTCAAATAAAAATAAATTAGATCAATAGTCCCTATGTATAAATATACCTGTGTAAATGAGGGCTTCCCTCACAGCTCAGTTAGTAAAGAATTTGCCTGAAATGCAGGAGACCCCAGTTCAATTCCTGGGTCAGGAAGATCCACTGTAGAAGGAATAGGTTACCCACTCCAGTATTCATGCGCTTCCCTTATGGCTCAGCTGGTAAAGAATCTGCCTGCAATGTGGGAGACATGGATTTGATCCCTGGTTTGGGAAGATTCCCTGGAGAAGGGAAAAGCTACCCACTCCAGTACTCTGGCCTGGAGAATTCCATGGACTGTACAGTCCATGGGGTAAATGAACCTAACTAAGAAATCAAACAATTAAGGAATTAATTTTTAAATAAATTGAGTATTTGGGGAAAAACCAAGTTAGCTGGTTTGTAACTCGTACAATACCCAAATAAATCCAGATTATTTAAAAACTAATCATGAAATGTAATCATTTAAAAGAAAAACAGAGGTAAATGTAATCATTGAAAAGGGACACATTTTATAGTTTCTGGTCTTACGTTTAGATCTTTAATCCATTTTGAGTTTATTTTTGTGTATGGTGTTAGCAAGTGTTCTAGTTTCATTCTTTTACAAGTGGTTGACCAGAGTTCCCAGCACCACTTGTTGAAGAGATTGTCTTTAATCCATTGTATATTCTTGCCTCCTTTGTCAAAGATAAGGTGTCCATATGTGCGTGGATTTATCTCTGGGCTTTCTATTTTGTTCCATTGATCTATATTTCTGTCTTTGTGCCAGTACCATACTGTCTTGATAACTGTGGCTTTGTAGTAGAGCCTGAAGTCTGGTAGGTTGATTCCTCCAGTTCCATTCTTCTTTCTCAAGATCACTTTGGCTATTCGAGGTTTTTTGTATTTCCATACAAATTGTGAGATTATTTGTTCTAGCTCTGTGAAGAATACCTTTGGTAGCTTGATAGGGATTGCATTGAATCTATAAATTGCTTTGGGCAGTATACTCATTTTCACTATATTGATTCTTCCAATCCATGAACATGGTATATTTCTCCATCTATTAGTGTCCTCTTTGATTTCTTTCACCACTGTTTTATAGTTTTCTATATATAGGTCTTTAGTTTCTTTAGGTAGATATATTCCTAAGTATTTTATTCTTTCTGTTGCAATGGTGAATGGAATTGTTTCCTTAATTTCTCTTTCTGTTTTCTCATTATTAGTGTATAGGAATGCAAGGGATTTCTGGATGTTGATATTATATCCTGCAACTTTACTACAGTCATTGATTAGTTCTAGTAATTTTCTGATGGAGTCTTTAGGGTTTTCTATGTAGAGGATCATGTCATCTGCAAATAGTGAGAGTTTTACTTCTTCTTTTCCAATTTGGATTCCTTTTCTTTCTTTTCTACTCTGACTGCTGTGGCCAAAACTTCCAAAACTATGTTGAATAGTAATGGTGAAAGTGGGCACCCTTGTCTTGTTCCTGACTTTAGAGGAAATGCTTTCAATTTTTCACCATTGAGGATGTTTGCTGTGGGTTTGTCATATATAGCTTTTATTATGTTGAGGTATGTTCCTTCTATTCCTGCTTTCTGGAGTGTTTTTATCATAAATGGATGTTGAATTTTGTCAAAGGCTTTCTCTGCATCTATTGAGATAATCATATGGCTTTTATTTTTCAATTTGTTAATGCGGTGTATTACATTGATTGATTTGCGGATATTGAAGAATCCTTGCATCCCTGGGATAAAGCCCACTTGGTCATGGTGTATGATCTTTTTAATGTGCAGAAGCTTGTTGGATTCTGATTGCTAGAATTTTGTTAAGGATTTTTGCATCTATGTTCATCAGTGATATTGGCCTGTAGTTTTCTTTTTTTGTGGGATCTTTGTCAGGTTTTGGTGTTAGGGTGATGGTGGCCTCATAGAATGAGTTTGGAAGTTTACCCTCCTCTGCAATTTTCTGAAAGAGTTTGAGCAGGATAGGTCCTAGCTCTTCTCTAAATTTTTGGTAGAATTCAGCTGTGAAGCCGTCTGGACCTGGGCTTTTGTTTGCTGGAAGATTTTTGATTACAGTTTCAATTTCTGTGCTTGTGATGGGTCTGTTAAGATTTTCTATTTCTTCCTGGTTGAGTTTTGGAAAGTTGTACTTTTCTAAGAATTTGTCCATTTCTTCCACGTGTCCATTTTATTGGCATATAAGTAAATACTCTCTGACATACATCACAGCAGGATCCTCTATGACCCATCTCCCAGAATATTGGAAATAAAAGCAAAAATAAACAAATGGGACCTAATTAAACTTAAAAGCTTCTGCACATCAAAGGAAACTATTAGCAAGGTGAAAAGGCAGCCTGCAGAATGGGGGAAAATAATAGCAAATGAAGCAACTGACAAACAACTAATCTCAAAAATATACAAGCAACTCCTACAGCTCAACTCCAGAAAAATAAATGACCCAATCAAAAACTGGGCCAAAGAACTAAATAGACATTTCTCCAAAGAAGACATACAGATGGCTAACAAACACATGAAAGGATGCTCAACATCACTCATTATCAGAGAAATGCAAATCAAAACCACTATGAGCTACCATTTCACGCCAGTCAGAATGGCTGCGATCCAAAAGTCTACAAGCAATAAATGCTGGAGAGGGTGTGGAGAAAAGGGAACCCTCTTACACTGTTGGTGGGAATGCAAACTAGTACAGCCACTCTGGAGAACAGTGTGGAGATTCCTTAAAAAACTGGAAATAGACCTGCCTTATGATCCAGCAATCCCACTGCTGGGCATACACACTGAGGAAACCAGAATTGAAAGAGACACGTGCACCTCAATGTGCATTGCAGCACTGTTTATAACAGCCAGGACATGGAAGCAACCTAGATGTCCATCAGCAGATGAATGGATAAGCAAGCAGTGGTACATATACACAATGGAGTATTACTCAGCCATTAAAAAGAATACATTTGAATCAGTTCTAATGAGGTGGATGAAACTGGAGCCTATTATACAGAGTGAAGTAAGCCAGAAAGAAAAAGACCAATACAGTATACTAACGCATATATATGGAATTTAGAAAGATGGTAACAAGAACCCTGTGTACGAGACAGCAAAAGAGACACAGATGTATAGAACAGTCTTATGGACTCTGTTGGAGAGGGAGAGGGTGGGAAGATTTGGGAGAATGGCATTGAAACATGTATAATATCAAGTATGAAATGAGTTGCCAGTCCAGGTTTGATGCATGATACTGGATGCTTGGGGCTAGTGCACTGGGACGACCCAGAGGGATGGTATGGGGAGGGAGGAGGGAGGAGGGTTCAGGATGGGGAACACATGTGTACCTGTGGTGGATTCATTTTGATATTTGGCAAAACTAATACAATTTTTAAAGTTTAAAAATAAAATAAAATTTTAAAAAAGGGACACATTTTAAAAATAAATTTAAAAGAAAAATAGAGGAATATGTAATTATTGAAAAGAAAATAGGGTAAATTTTTACTGAACTTAACAGCACACACAAGTTTTTCTAAGCTTATGAAGAATGATAGAAATTTTACATATTTACATCATTAAACTTGGCAGTATAAAAATAAGATCATTTAAATGCAAAAGAAAACTATAAATAAGTTATACAGCAATTTAAAAACTAGGAACATATGGGCCACAAATATGACAAATACTGGGTTAGTGTCACATATAAAGGGATCTTAAAATACACAGAATGGCACTGAAACATGTATATTATCATATGTGAAACAGATCGCCAGTCCAGGTTTGATGCATGAGACAGGGTGCTCAGGGCTGGTGCACTGGGATAACCCTGAGGGATGGGTTGGGGAGGAAGGTGGGAGGGAGGGTCAGGATGGGAAACACATGTACACGCATGGCTGATTCTTGTGAATGTATGGCAAAAACCTCCACAATATTGTAAAGTAATTAGCCTCCAATTAAAATTTTTAAAAATTTAAAAAAATACACAGGAAAGCACTAGTAAACCAATAAATGGCCATAACCTGACAATTCCCAGGATATTTATCCTCATTAGTGATGAGACTAAAATTAAAACAGCATTGACATTGCTTCAATATGAAGTTGCTTAAGATATTTAAAACTTATAAGTCAACATGCATGTAAAGAAAGTGAAAATAGTTACTCTCATGCTCTCCTAGTGAGCCTGTTTATCATGTGAACTTCCAGTTATTGCAAAATATATGTTAGGAGTTTCAATAAGGTCCTCAGCCGACCTGGTTATTTTTTCCCCTGTATGTTTTCAAATGAAAAGAATCAGACATAGGTATGTATATGTGATCTTTATACATAATAATATTATCAGATTATTATTTATTAAAGCAAATATTAGAAACAATCTCAACAGATTCATAGTAAAGAAGTTATAGAATATAATTATAGGGGAAAGCAAAGCATAATTAAAATTATATTGGAATAGCATACAATAACATGATAAAAAGTTAATTATGTAATGTTCTGTGAAGAAAATGGAATATTAATTGAAAACAGTATACATAAAATATATATCTCAAAGACAAAATGGAATAGACTATGACAAAATATGGATAATCACTTGTATCACATGGAGTCAAGATTGTTGGGAGAAATGTCAATAATCTCAGATATGCATATGACATCACCCTAATGGCAGAAAATGAAGAGGAACTAAAGAGCCTCTTGATGAAGGTGAAAGAGGAGAGTGAAAAAGCTGGCTTAAAATTCAACATTCAAAAAACTAAGATCATGGCATCCAGTCCATCATTTCATGGCAAATAGATGGGGAAACAATGGAAACAGTGACAGACTTTATTTTCTTGGCCTCCAAAATCACCGCAGATGGTGACTGCAGCCATGAAATTTTAAAAAATGCTTGTTCCTTTGAAGAAAAGCTGTGACAAATTAGATAGCGTATTACAAAGCAGAGACATTACTTTTCTGACAAAGATCCATAAAGTTAAAGCTATGGTTTTTCCAGTAGTCATGTATGGATGTGAGAGTCAGACCATAAAGAAGGCTGAGCACTGAAGAATTCATGCTTTAGAACTGGGGTGCTAGAAAAGACTCTGGAGAGTCCCTTGGACAGCAACAAGATCAAACCAGTCAATTCTAAAAGAAATCAACTCTGAATATTCATTGGAAGGACTGATGCTGAAGCTGAAGCTCCAGTACTTTGGCCACCTGATGCAAAGAGCTGAATCATTGGAAAGGAACTGTTGCTGTTAAAGATTGAAGGAAGAGGAGAAAAGGGTGACAAGGATGAGATGGCTGGATGACATCACCAACTCAATGGACATGAATTTGAGCAAACTCCAGGAGATAGTGAAGGACAGGTAAGCCTGGCATGCTCTAGTCCACAGGTTCACACAGAGTTGGACACAACTGAGTGACTGAAAAACAACAACACATGACTAAACATCAGAATTATTTAGGAAATTAAAAAAATAATAATATACCTCAGTTGCATCTACAGATATTTGAGTGGAATTGGGCATCTTCATGTTTAAAAGCCATGATTACTCTTTACTTGACTAAACTGCACTGGGTATGGAAGATCTCTTTCAGAAGGAAATGGCAACCCACTCCAATAGTCTTGCCAGGAAAATCAAGACAGAAATACCAGGATAGAGGAGCCTGGTGGGCTATAGTCCATGGGTCACAAAAGTCATATACGACTTAGTGACTAAACAACAACAACAAAAACAACTTCATTACTTAAAGCTGAAAATGATTGAACATGGACTAAAAGAAGGATTTTCATTTACAGGTATGTACTTCAATAATATGTTCAACAAGCCTTATGGTACATTTGGCATTTTTTAAGAAATATAATTGGTGGCTCAGCTAGTGAAGAATCCATTTGCCAATGCAGGAGACACTAGAAATGTGGGTTTGACCCATGAGTAGGGAAGATACCCTGGAGAAGGAAATGGCAACCCACTCCAATATTCTTGCCTGGAAAATTCGATGGACAGAGGAGCCTGGTGGGCTAAAGTGCATGGGCTTGCAAAGAGTCAGACATGACTGAGCATGCGTGCACACACAGACATTCTATTGAGTTCCAAAGATTCTGTCTCGGTCTTTGTATTAATCAAGGATCTTCAGAGAAATAGAACCAATAGAACATGCATATAGAAAGAAAAAAAAAGCTTTATTTTAAGTAATTGATTCATGCTACTGTAAGGGCTGGCAAGTTCAAACCCTGTAGCACAGACCAGAAGATGGGAGAGTGAGGGAAGAGCTGATGTTTCTGTCTTGATTCTGAAATTGATTTGAAGGCTGAATTCTTTGTTCCTCAGGGTACTTGTCTTTCCTATTAAGGCCTTCAAAGGATTGAATGAGGCCCACCTACATTGTAGTTGGCAATCTGCTTTACTTAAAATCTTCTGATTTAAATGTTGCTGCTGCTGCTGCTAAGTCGTTTCAGTTGTATCCGACTCTGTGCGACCCCATAGACGGCAGCCCACCAGCCTCCCCGTCCCTGAGATTCTCCAGGCAAGAACACCGGAGTGGGTTGCCATTTCCTTCTCCAATGCATGAAAGTGAAAAGTGAAAGTGAAGTCGTTCAATTGTGTCTGACTCTTAGCGACCCATGGATTGCAGCGTACCAGGCCCCTCCGTCCATGGGATTTTCCAGGCAAGAGTACTGGAGTAGGGTGCCATTGCCTTCTCCGGATCTAAATGTTAAACACTTCTAAAAATTACCTTCACAGTAACATCTAGACTGATGTTTGTCTAAAATTCAGATACCCTTGTGTAGCTAAGTTGACCTATTAAAATTCACCACACAATCTTCTAGTCAAAATGATAAAATGTTATAAAGCCATTAAAATAAAATATTTTAATTTCCCCAAATGAGATACTCTAATGATATCCAATAAAACCTTTTAGGAGTTTTCAATTAAATTACATGTCTAAGAAACTTATAAATGTCTACTTATATCTCAGATCAAGCTGCTAGGAGATATTCAACCTGGTGCTCTGTGATGACCTAGAGGGGTAGGATGGGTGGGGGTGGATGGGGGCAGGTTTGGTTTGGGGGGGATGTGTATACCTGTGGCTGATTCATGCTTGTTGTTGTATGTCAGAAGCCAACACAATGTATGTCGGAAGCAAACACAATATTGTAAAGCAATTATCTTCCAATTAAAAATAAATTTGAAAAGACTAAAAAAGAATTTTCAGATTATTAACTGGTATTCTGCAACTTTGTTTATATCAATGCCTCAAACTCATCTAAACTATCTTTAGCCTTTTCTCCAAATGGGTAGGAAGAAAATATTTCAGGAGAGAGGAGCCTAGTAACAGTTAACTCTCAGTGGACTTGAAGAGCTCACTGTAGGCCATACTGTATTTTATTTATTTTTAATTTCAGGAGTTAAAAGTGAGAATTTTCAGGTAGATGAGGCACAGTCACTGCTTCTTCCCACCTCTGAGTTTCCATCTCATTTGCTTGGCAGTAAATGCTGCCAAGTACGTGTAACATTCTTTATTATTTTTCATCATTTCCTGTAGGATGTTTCCTCAGGGTCTCAAGTGAGATCCACCACCATGCTGCATGCTCTGTTTATTGCAGAACTAAATGAAGCATGCCAGGCAGCATCTGAAAACAATTAAAAATAATTGAAATGAGCTGTGGACGCTACTAGTCTCATTAAGTTTAATATTTCATCCTTCTCACATTGAGGGATTTAGATCTGAACTTCCAATCCCTCAGGTCTCCTGCTGGCAAAAGGGATCCATTTCCCAGGGCAGATAAACGGCCATCAGTTTAGGATTCTGGGACTGCAATCTACAACCAGGCAGGGGAAAGATCTGATCACCGCCAAGAGGTTTCTAGAGAGAGGAAACAACGTCTCTCTCCACTAGCTGCCTTTGAGCAGCTGCTTTATGAATTAATAAACATCACCATGAATATGCACACATTCCTTATTAAGAATTCACAAGCACATTAATCAAGTAGTTCACAGGCAACTCAGGATATTAAAGTTAGCTTTTCTATAGCTTTTCTTTGAGAGAAAGAGAGAGAGAGACAGGGACAGACAGAGAAGAAACTAAAATATTTAAAATATCTCTTTATAGGGAAGTTAAAGTAATAAAAAAAAGTTTGTAAAATTCCTGAGATGAGACGGCATTACCAAAGCCCACATTATGGTAACTTCAACACAAATAACTTTAATATTTCAAATGTTATGTTGGGATCAATTTGATAGTTATGTCAAAATAATATGTATACTCTTCTGCATAATATAAAATGCCTATCCTAGATGACAGTGTTTCTGAGTGGATAAAGCCATTCCTTTTTTTTTTTTTTTTTTTTGTACCCAGAAAGGCCAGGGAAATTTAGTTGTGAGGCAATTATTCTTAGCGAGATATTTAACATGATTCAGTGACAGGTATGAGGAAATGAGATTAGCTCTTACCGTGAAGAATGACTTAGATGTAAGCTTGGAATAATGTGTGTATAAGAAAGATAAAGGCAGGTATTTTATTAAACTGATAGTACTTGTGAAGATTATTCTATAGGCAGCACTGCGGATTTGCATGTTTGACAAAAAAGAGCACTGGGAAGCTTCAATGACAATTGACCTTTTGATTTTTCTATTTCAGGAAGATCTGATTACCCTTAGGCTTATCTTACAATGTTCTTCCCCTGTCAACTGTGGAACACTAATATTACAATTTATTCTGAATTATCATGTTGATGAGGCTTGGAAAGTTAGAATCCCTTTAATTTCTTCTTAAATGTGTATGAGTAAATAAGCCACTGGAGAAGCTCTAACATTTAAAATAAATGACCCTTTTTACATAATATTGTAAATTCATGCTTATTCTCATCAGTGCTATATTTGGCAATAACACATACCTTTCTGCCTCATCTAATTTTTTTTCCTCCTTGCAAGACATGTTCTTTATGATAATAACACTGAGAATTTATTGAACACTTTCTATGTGGCAAGCACTATTCTCAGTACTTTACTTGCACTTTATCATGGCAGATAGCAGACCTAGGAGAGGGAATATTATTATTATCTCCATTGTTGCACAGAAGAAAAGTGCAGGTAAAAGGGGAAAAGTAACTTATTTACTTAACAACTGAGGCAGAGATAAGGCTCAGATGCTGATATTTTGGCTTCCATTCATGTTCTTGATCATCATACCTACTGCCCTTATGGATCTTGTGTATTCTCCACTGGATCTTGTATATTCTCCACTGCCCTAATATAGACACAAAATCTAAAAGAAAAAAAGAGGATAGGGCACTTCTGAGGAACCTAAAGAAGTTCAACAAATCTGAAATGGGGAAGCATAGACTAAGAGGGAGATAGTGGTTAGTGACATAAAAAGAAGCTGAAGACTAAACCAGGTTCTGGAATGTTACTGTTCTCACAATCCCTGGAAAGAAATAGGAGGCTTGTGGAGAGTTTTAATCATGGTAGTTTAACCCTGACTTTTTGAGAAAATACTGATTGAAAATCAAAATCTGTATTAAGAGGCTATTGCCATGGTGTACTGAGAGATACACCTCTATTTCTTGCCTGAGTATGCTAGGAGAGTGTCTTATATGAATTTAAACAATGTGTAGATAGATGGAGCCATAATAAATAGTCAGTGACAACATAGGTATGAATTAGAGTAGTGCTGTAAGTATAGAGATAGATAGTTTTTGTTTTGTTTTGTTTGATGTGGTGTTGAGACCAGCTCAACAAGCAGGGTTTTTGAAAGTGTGATATGGCAAGAGAATGAGAAACGAGACACAAGAATTCCCAGAAAAGTGAGGATCAGGGGACCAACACCACTCCAAGGTGAAGGTGCCGAAACTTGAATCCAAGCCAGCTTTATTATATTTTCAGCTGTGAATGAAAGAATATGTGGGGAGTTAAACTATAACTCATGTGGCCTTCAGGGTCAAAGAACAAAATGATCATTAACCATTGAGTAATTAGGAAACAGTAATCAATAACAAATCAGTAACTAAGACTAATATTCTTATCTATAGATTTTCCACCAGATACATAAAACATGTGACTCTGAGACACCAGTTGAGAAACAGTCTGGGGTCGGTTTCCTGACCCCAGGATCATATCTTGTTTTTAAGATTATGAACTGTTCCCTCTAGACTTGTTCCAAGAGTCTCATGCCTTATAGCATCCAGTTTATCAATAATTATAAATTTCTTTTGCGGCCCTTGCTGGGGCCTGCTTTTCTTTTATTCTTCCTGTCTCCTACAATGTGGGGCTGTGGGGTATGCAGGATCTTAGTTTCCCAACCAGGATCAAACCCATGGGCCCTGAAGTAGAAGCATGGAGTATCAACCACTGAATGGCAAAGAAGTCCTGGCCCTAAGTGCATTTTAATTTCTTCATCTCTTTCATAGAAGTAAATGGATACATTTGCCTACTCCTTTCTCTTAATAAATGTGTTATGTAGATATTCAGGGCTTCCTAGGTGGTGCTAGTGGTAAAGAATCTGCCTGCTAATGCAGGAGATGTAAGAGACACAGGTTCAATCCCTGGATCATGAAGATCCCCTGGAGGAGGGAACAGCAACCCACTCCAGTATTCTTGCCTGGAGAATCCAATGGAGGAGCCTGGGGGGCTTCAGTCCACTGAGTTGTAAAGAGTGAGATAGGACTGAAGCAACTTACCACGTACACATTTACGTAGATACCCAGGTAAGCAAGTATACAGAACGAAGAAAAGATGATTTTCTATAGAAGAGTGGATTTGAAATTTTATTAGCAAACAATAATTCTCAGTGCAAACTTTTCTAGTTGTGTCATTCTTTTTCCTTTTAGGCTGATGGCCAACACTAATCACCACGACTACATGCAATTACAACTCCCTATTGAGAGGAAAGTGAAAATGATTTTGAGATGATTATGGCTCCATCAATATGCTTCTTGCATCATAAATCTCAAATTTAAAGCATTAAGACAGTCTAAAGGAAAGATAGCAATCAAGACTACACTAATAATATAAAACACAAATTTTTCTGTGTCCTTAGAGTTCTTTTACTCTTTATTGTTCCTCTTCCACTTGTTCAGAAACACAAAAATCGTACCTATAGGTACAGTCTCTTTTTGAAATTCTAGTGTGAGGAAGTGACTCCTGTTGTCATCAGCAAGAAAATGAGAGCAAGAATTTGAGACATGCAATAAAGAAACAGGACTAAAAGCTATTTTTATGAAATGGCTATAGTGAGGGTAAAGTTTCTTAAAGTGTAAATATTATATCAAGAAAAAGAGAGTAAAAAAATAACTGAAGAAAAAAACTGACATGCTTTGGAAGGAAATCATTGTGGCAAAATTAAGCTATGAATGCAAATATATACATGAAATGCAAATACAGATAAAGACAGATGACGGTAGAGATACAGAAATAATCATATTTAAATATATTATAACATAAATATATATATGTATATGCATTTGGACAAGAATTAACCATTTTGTATCTATTTCTTAGTCTCTGAACATATTTATACATATATACATATTGGTGTATATGTATCTATGTATATCCATGTATATATATAAATATATCTATACATACATTAGCCTTATATATATATACATATTCATATAAACATATAAATCCCTATATATTTTTATGTATATATAAAAATCCATATATGTATACATATATATTTTTTTCCTTGGAAGAGATAGCAAGGGAACATTTCATGCAAAGATGGGCACAACAAAGCACAGAAATTGTATGGACCTAACAGAGGCAGAAGATATTAAGCAGAGGTGGCAAGAACACACAGAAGAACTATTCAAAAAAATCTTAAAAACCCAGATAATCACGATGGTGTGATCACTCACCTAGAGCCAGATACCCTGGAATGCAAAGTCAAGTGGGCCTTAAGAAGCATCACTATGAATAAACCTAGAGGAGGTGATGGAATTCCAGTTGAGGTATTTCAAATCCTAAAAGATGATGCTGTGAAAGTGGAGCACTCAATATGCCAGCAAATTTGGAAAACTCAGCAGTGGCCACAGGACTGGAAAAGGACAGCTTTCATTCCAATCCCAAAGAAAGGCAATGCCAAAGAATGTTCAGACTACCACACAACTGCACTCATTTCCTTGCTAGCAAAGTAATACTGAAAATTCTCCAGGCTAGGCTTCAACAGTATGTGAACTGAGAACTTCCAGATGTTCAAACTAGAATTAGAAAAGGCAGAGGAACCAGAGATCAAATTGCCAACATCCATTCAATTACAGAAATAGAAAGAGAATTCCAGAAAAACATATACTTCTGGTTTATTGACTATGCTAAAGCCTTTGACTGTGTAGATCACAACAAACTGTGGAAAATTCTTAAAGAGATGGGAATACCAGACCACCTGACCTGCCTCCTGGGAAACCTATAGGCAGGTCAAGAAGCAACAGTTAGAAACCAATGTGGAGAAACGGGCTTGTTCAAAACTGGGAAAGGAGTATGTCTAGGCTTATAGGATCATCCTGTTTATTTAACTTATATGCAGAGTACATCGTGTGAAATGCTGGGCTGGAAGAAGCTCAAGCTAGAATCAAGATTGCTGGGAGAAATACCAATAACTTCAGGTATCAGATGACACAACCCTTATGGCAGAAAGTGAAGAGGAGCTAGAGACCCTCTTGGTGAAGGTGAAAGAGGAGAATGAAAAAGCTGGTTTAAAACACAACATTCAAAAATGAAGATCATCATATCCGGTCCCATCACTTCATGGCAAATAGATGGGGAAACAGTGGAAACAGTGGCTGACTTTATTTTCTTGGGCTCCAAAATCACTGCAGATGGTGACTGCAGCCATGAAATTAAAAGACTCTTGCTCCTTGAAAGAAAAGCTATGACCAACCTAGACAGCGTATTAAAAAGCAGAGACATTACTTTGTCACCAAAGGTTCATCTAGTCAAAGCTATGGTTTTTCTAGTAGTCATGCATGGATGTGAGAGTTGGACCATAAAGAAGGCTGAGCATTGAAGAATTCATGCTTTAGAACTGGGGTGCTGGAGAAGACTCTTGAGAGTCCCTTGGATTGCAAGGAGATCAAACCAGTCAATCTTGAAAATCTTGAATATTCATTGGAAGGACTGATGCTGAAGCTGAAACTCCAATACTTTGGCCACCTGTTGTGAAGAGCAACATTGGAAAAGACCCTGATGCTGGGAAAGATTGAAGGCAGGAGGAGAAGGATGAGATGGTTGGAGGGCATCACTGACTTAATTGACATGAGCTTTAGCAAGCTCTGGGAGATGCTGTAGGACAAGGAAGCCTGGCATGCTGCAGTCCATGGGGTCACCAAGTATATGACATGACTAAGGGACTAAACAACAACAAAAGTATTCATTTTTCCCTAGGATTTTAGCAGAGCTTCATATAGAGCAGAAATGATAAGAATGGTTAAGCAAAAGTCATCTAAACTTAACCAGTATTTTAAAACCTTACAATCTATGTAGCAGTCTAGGGAAACAAGTGTCAGACATTCAATTATGCCATCAGGAACATTTGGATAAAAGAGGAGACCCAGAAGAAATGTTATTCATGGCTCTTTTTAGCTATAATTTGATTTGTTTTGATTAAGTCATTTTAGAACTAACAAGGAATGGAAGTGTGGTTTATGGATATTATACTACCAAGTTTCTCAGAAGGGAAAATGGAAACAGTTGTTCATTTTTACTAACATACAATATCAAAATGCGTTGAGATTGTGTTTAGTTGAAATATTTTCTTTTAAATTAGTTATAAAAATTCTCCTGAGGACTTATTTATGACCATACTTACAAACCATTATTTTTTTATTAACCTTTTTTTTTTTGGTTAGTGAATATTCTTTTTCATAATGATAAATGTGTTTGTGAATTCCTTCTCTTCAATAGTCCTTGAAAAAGCTCACTAATCCGACAACCATCTTGTTGCCTTATTGTCTGTTTAATCTGTTTTATACCTTGAACAGTACATGTTTACTCCATGTATAAATTTACTTTCTCATAATTGGTTGGATTTGAGCCATCCTGGATTTGATTATATCATTTCTTCCTCACATTATACATGTCTACACCCAAAATTGAATGCTTCCAATTTAAAAGAAGAACTATAACCAAAATTCATAAATGAAATATGCATAGCAACATACTTTGTTATTGATCGAGATAGCCTTGATTTTTCCCTCAGCTTGACTAAAATTTAGGTAGGTTTCTTCCTGACAATAGACTCCTAACCTCCCATTTCTTAGAGCATTTACTCTAGAAAACTTGCTTAATCTGCCATTTTGTGATATAAATCTCTTCCCAGCCTTAACAGTTTTACAGCCTAGGAATGTGTTTCTCAAGGAGCTGGAAGTCATCCAGTTCAATAAGATAAACAGAATAAATGTCAATTGGTAAACACATGAACAAATCACATTGACTCCCATATCCTCCAGTACCTGCCCATTAGCTCACCCCAGGATTTAAAAATTTTACCAAATGTTTCACTGGAGTTAAGTTCAGTAATAAAGTTTTCATTGCCTGTTTAACTTGTCTAGGGTAATTTTATTCAATGTTTCCAAATTTTATGCTTTATTTTGATATATTTTATGGATGATATCAGGAATTTTTTCAAAAGTTGAAAATTACATCAGAACTTAATAGGAAAAAGTAAAATTAAGAATTGTATATCTCTAATAATCTGATTTTATATTTAATTACATAGCAAATGTCATTAAATCAAAAACATAATTTTAATGAGTTTGATATGGGCCCAGTTTTATGAGGGAATTGTATCAGTGTATTTGTATGTGTACATAAATAAAGAAAAAACATAAAGTAGCTATCATCAGAAAGAAAGATCATCAAATAATTTAAAAATGGTTTTTCTGTTTTCCTGAATGTTTTCCAAATTTTTAAACATAGATGTCAATGTTTAAAATTACAACTAATATTTAACTCTTCAACTTTGAATTTTTATGCCATGATAGAGTCTACTGTTGGCAACTGGCTTAGAGTATATTCATCAGTTATGCTTGATGGGTCTCTTCCCCATAAAAAACAAAGTGAACTTAGCATTCTCTGCAAAAAAAAAAATTAAAATGATTAAGCTGTTTCTCAGTTTTCCAAAGCCAATATGGAAACTTGTCTATAGAACATCAAAAACTTTACTTGGGAGTTTCTAATAAGCTAATATTGAGGGGCAGATAGGGAAATCCTGAGCTTCAAGATGTAGAAAATAAATATGCCTTACAATCACAGGAGTCAGTCTCCACTGATTAAGCACACACAACACAAAAAATTCCTGAAGGAAAAATTCTATGTCTCTGTTCTCCAATTCCATTTGTATACTTGTCAAACCAAGATCTTCTTTCCAGGAAGAGTAATTTCCCACTTGAGTGACTTTCGTTCTTATTATATATGGACTTGGGAAAGAAGCAAGCAGAAAGACAAAACTGCAGAGTTCAGGGTCTGAATTGTCAAGGTGCCAGAGTGACTGTCTATCATTTTTGTACTTAGGTAAATGTCGGTGTTGTTGGAGAGATTTTCTCCCATTTTTCTCAAGCCTCTTTTCCTTTATTTGTCTGGCTGAAACAGTCCATTACTATATTGCTGTGCTATAGCTATAAGCCCTGCAGGTGTTTATCAGAAGTTCACATGGCTGCCAAAATAGAATGCCCCCAGCTTTGTAAATAGCACTCATGAATGGAAAAAAAGCAATAATATAGTAGGGAAAAAAGCAGTTTGCATTGTTGTGTTATTGTATTGTCTGTATTTTTTTTTTTTCCTTTTTGATGGAGAAGTGTTAAAAGGAGGCTGAGGAAATGTACAAGTTGACATTTTTTTTTTTTAAGTTATAAACATATTTAACAAACATGTTACTTTAAGAGAAGTTGAAAGGTTTAAGAAGATAAATGTAGATTATTTGCATAATAAAAATATTTTTAACATCACAAAAAGTTTCAAGGGAGATTTTAAAATAGATATCTCCTCTAAATAAGAAACACAGAAAAGGTTTACAAACTCAAACCCAAAACAACAAAGTAAATGACAACAGAATCATACTTATCAATAATTACCTTAAATGTAAATGGGTTGAATGCCCCAACCAAAAGACAAAGACTGGCTGAATGGATATAAAAACAAGAGCCCTATATATGCTGTCTACAAAAGACCCACCTCAAACCTAGGGACACATACGGACTGAAAGTGAAGGGCTGGAAAAAGATATTTCATGCAAATGGAGACCAAAAGAAAGCAGGAGTAGCAATACTCATATCAGATAAAATAGACTTTGAAATAAAGGCCATGAAAAGAGACAAAGAAGTACACAACATAATGATAAAAGGATCAATCCAAGAAGAAGATATAACAATTATAAATATATATGCACCCAACATAGGAACACTGCAATATATAAGGCAAATGTTAACAAGTATTAAAGGGGAAATTAACAGTAACACAATAATAGTGGAAGACTTTAATCCCCCATTCATACCTATGGACAGATCAAGTAAACAGAAAATTAGCAAGAAAACACAAACTTTAAATGATACAATGGACCAGTTAGACCTAATTGATATCTATAGGACATTTTACACCAAAACAATGAATTTCACCTTTTTCTCAACTGCACACAGAACCTTCTCCAGGATAGAGCTCACCCTGGGCTATAAATCTAGCCTTGGTAAATTCAAAAAAAAAAAATTGAAAACACTTCAAGCATCTTTTCTGATCAGAATGGGGTAAGATTAGACATCAACTACAGGAAAAAAAAAAATATTAAAAATACAAACATATGGAGGCTAAACAACATGCTTCTGAATAACCAACAAATCACAGAAGAAATCAAAATATGCCTAGAAATGAATGAAAATGAAAACACAACAACCCAAAACCTATGGGATTCAGTGAAAGCAGTGCTAAGGGGAAGGTTCATAGCAACAAGCTTACCTCAGGAAACAAGAGAAAAATCAAATAAATAACCTAACTTTACACCTAAAGCAACTAGAAAAAGAAGAAATGAAGAACCCCAGGGTTAGTAGGAAAGAAATCATAAAAATTAGGGAAGACATAAATGAAAAAGAAACAAAAGAGATTATAGCAAAAAGCAACAAAACTAAAAGCTGGTTTTTTTGAACAGATAAATAAAATAGACAAACCATTAGCCAGACTCATCAAGAAAAAAAGGAGAAGAATCAAATTAAAAAAATTAGAAATTAAAATAGAGAAATCACAACAGACAACACAGAAATACAAAGTCTCATAAGAGACTACTACCAGCAACTATACGACAATAAAATGGAAAACTTGGAAGAAATGGACAAATTCTTAGCAAAGTATAACCTTCCAAAACTGAGCCAGGAAGAAAGAGAAAATCTTAACAGACCCATCACAAGCATGGAAATTGAAACTGTAATAGAAAATCTTCCAGCAAACAAAAACCCAGGACCGGATGGCTTCAGAAGTAAATTCTACCAAAAATTTAGAGAAGACCTAACACCTATCCTACTCAATCTCTTCCAGAAAATTTCAGAGGAAGCTAAGCTTCCAAAAACATTCTATGAGACCACCATCACTCTAATACCAAAACCATACAAAGTTGCCACAAAAAAAGAAAACTACAGGCCAATATAATTAATGAACATAGATGCAAAAACCCTTAACAAACTTCTAGCAAACAGAATCCAACAACATATTAAAAAGACCAAGTGGGCTTTATCCAAGGGATGCAAGGATTCTTCAATATTTTCAATATTCACAAATCAATCAATGTGATACACATTAACAAATTGAAAGATAAAAACCATATGATTATCTCAATAGATGCAGAGAAAGCCTTTGACAAATTCAACATCCATTTATGATAAAAACCCTCAAGAAAGCAGACATAGAATGAACATACCTCAACAAAATAAAAGCCATATATGATAAACCCACAGCAAACATTATCCTCAATGGTGAAAAATTGAAAGCATTTCCCCTAAAGTCAGGAACAAGACAAGGGTGCCCACTCTCACCACTATTATTCAACATAGTTTTGGAAGTTTTAGCCACAGCAATCAGAAAAGAAAAAGAAATAAAAGGAATCCAGATTGGAAAAGAAGAAGTAAAACTCTCACTGTTTGCAGATGACATAATCCTCTACATAGAAAACCCTAAAGACACCATCAAAAAATTACTAGAGCTAATCAATGAATATAGTAAAGTTGCAGGATATAAAATGAAAGCATAGAAATACCTTGCATTCCTATATACTAACAATGAGAAAACAGAAAGAGAAATTAAGGAAATGGAAATTCACCATTGCAACAAAAATAATAAAATATTTAGGAATAAATCTACATAAAGAAAAAAACGACCTATATACAGAAAACAATAAAACACTGATGAAAGAATTCAAAGATGATACAAATAGATGGAGAAATATACCATGTTCATGGATCGGAAGAATCAATATAGTGAAAATGAGTATACTACCCAAAGCAATCTATAGATTCAACACAATCCCTATCAAGCTACCAATGGTATTTTTCACATAACTAGAACAAATAATTTCACAATTTGTATGGAAATACAAAAAACCTCAAAAAGCCAAAGCAATCTTGAGAAAGAAGAATGGAACTGGAGGAATCAACCTGCCTGACTCAGACCATACTTACAAAGTTATGTTCATTAAGACAGTATGGTCCTGGCACAAAAACAGAAATCTAGATTAATGGAACAAAATAGAAAGCCCAGAGATAAATCCATGCACCCATGGACACCTTATCTTTGACAAAAGAGGCAAGAATATACAATGGAGAAAAGACAATCTCTTTAACAAGTGGTGCTAGGAAAACTAGTCAACCATCTGTAAAAAAAAAAAAATGAAATGAGAACACTTTCTAATAACATACACAAAAATAAACTCAAAATGGATTAAAGATCTAGATGTAAGACCAGAAATTATAAAACTCCTAGAGGAAAACACAGGCAAAATACTCTCTGACATAAATCACAGCAGGATCCTCTATGGTCCACCTCCCAGAGTAATAGAAATAAAAGCAAAAATAAACAAATGGGACCTAATTAAACTTAAAAGCTTTTGCGCAATGAAGGAAACTATAAGCAAGGTGAAGAGAGCCTTCAGAATGGGAGAAAATGATAGCAAATGAAGCAACTGACAAAGAATTAATCTCAAAAATATACAAGCACCTCAATTTCAGAAAAATAAATGACCCAATCAAAAAATGGGCCAAAGAACTAAACAGACATTTCTTCAAAGAAGACATACATATGGCTAACAAACACATGAAAAGATGCTCAACATCACTCATTATCAGAGAAATGCAAATCAAAACCACAATGAGGTACCATCTCATGCTGGTCAGAATGGCTTTTATCAAAAAGTGTACAAACAATAAATGCTGGAGAGGGTGTGGAGAAAAGGGAACCCTCTTACATTGTTGGTGGGAATGCAAACTAGTACAGCCACAATGGAGAACAGTATGGGGATTCTTTAAAAAACTGGAAATAGAACTGCCATATGACTCAGCAATCCCACTGCTGGGCATACACACCGAGGAAACCAGAATTGAAAGAGACACGTGTACCCCAATGTTCATCCCAGCACTGTTTACAATAGCCAGGACATGGAAGCAACCTAGATGTCCATCGGCAAATGAATGGATAAGAAAGCAGTGGTATATATACACAATGGAATCTTACTGAGCTATTAAAAAGAATGCATTTGAATCAGTTCTAATGAGGTGGATGAAACTGGAGCCTATTATACAGAGTGAAGTAAGTCAGAAAGAAAAATACCAATACAGTGTATTAATGCATATATATGGAATTTAGAAAGATGGTAACAATGCCCCTATATGTGAGACAGCAAAAGAAACTCAGATGTAAAGAACAGACTTTTGGACTCTGTCGGAGAAGATGAGGGTGGGATGATTTGAGAGAATAGCATTGAAACATGTATATTACCATATGTGAAAGAGATCGCCAGTTTAGGTTCGATGCCTGAAACAGGGAGTTCAGGGCCGGTGCACTGGGATGACCCTGAGGGATGGTATGGGGAGGGATGTGGGAGGGGGGTTCAGGATGGGGGACACATATGCACCCATGGCTGATTCATGTCAATGTATGGCAAAAACCACTACAATATTGTAAAGTAATTTGCCTCCAATTAAAATAAATAATTTTAAAAAATAAAATAAAATAGCTATCCCTTTCTCTTGAATTTTAACTACATTTTGATTCCTCAAATTAGTTTCATGTAAACAATTAAAAATCCCATCAGTTTATAAATTTATAAATAAAAATAATAACATCTCTTTCTAAACATAGGGACAAATTTCATGGACATTAGTAACTGCCAAAAAATAGTTATAAAAATTATCATTTTTGATTGATAGATAACACTGATCACAGAAAATTTTCTCCATCTACCTTTAAACCCAAATGAAAAGAATAGATACTAAATGAGTTATGTTGTCTTAAGATATAACACTTTTGAAAATATATGTATATTCTGTGATCTAGTGTTTCCTTTAGTTGTGAAAGATTGCAATATGATTCCACAAGAGTGTTGACTTGTGAAATAGCTGGAAACTCATTCTTGTCCTTAAACAGCCTTATATGGTTCAGCAGCTATCTACTGGTGAAATCAGATATTGATGATTGTTTTTTGACTTCTAACCTCTGTGTAATAGAGATTAAGTGCTACTTGAGTGAAGTCAGTGTTGTCTAGTATTGTAACTCTAATAACTACATTAGAATCATTGGAGAGAAGTAGAGCAGGGGGAGTGTTTGATTGGGTGGTGGATTAGCACAACTGGCTTTCATGTCAATTATCTCCTTTATTAAATCCTAGATTAAGTAGTTAATAACCTGTGTGTCTGTTTTTGCTTGTCTAATTAGGTACTGGGTGCTACTGAATTTATTGGGTTTTATTTGTTAACCTGATCATTCTATCATTTTTGAGATTGAATCCAAGTACTGCATTTTGGACTCTTTTGAACTATGATGGCTAATCCATTTCTTCTAAGGGAATCTTGTCCACAGTAGTAGATATAATGGTCATCTGAGTTAAATTCATGCATTCCAGTCCATTTTAGTTCACTAATACCTAAAATGTTGATGTTCACACTTGCCATCTCCTGTTTGACCACTTCCAATTTACCTTGATTCGTGGATCTAACATTCCAGGTTCCTATGCAAAGAAGAAAAGGAAAGATATACCCATCTTAATGCAGAGTTCCAAAGGAAAGACAAGAAAACCTTCCTCAGTGATCAGTGCAAAGAAATAGAGGAAAACAATAGAATGGGAAAGACTAGAGATCTCTTCAAGAAAATTACAGATACCAAAGGAACATGTCATGCAAAGATGGGCACAATGAAGGACAGAAATGGTATGGATCTAGGAGAAGCAGAAGATATTAAGGAGAGGGGGCAAGAATACACAGAAGAACTATACAAAAAAGATCTTCATGACCCAGATAATCACGATGGTGTGATCACTCACCTAGAGCCAGACCTCCTGGAATGTGAAGTCAAGTGGGACTTAGGAAGCATCACTACAAACAAGGCTAGTGGAGGTGATGGAATTTCCGTTGAGCTATTTCAAATCCTAAAAGATGATGCTGTGAAAGGGCAGCACTCAATATGCCAGCAAATTTGGAAAACTCAGCAATGGCTATAGAACGGGAAAAGGTTAGTTTTCATTACAATCCTAAAGAACAGCAGTGCCAAAGAATGTTCAAACCACAGCACAATTGTACTCATCTCACACACTAGCATGGTAATGCTGAAAATCCTTCAAGCTAGGCTTTAACAGTACATGAACCGTGAATGTCCAGATGTTCAAGCTGGACTTAGAAAAGGCAGAGGAACAAGAGACCAAATTGCCAACATCTTTTGGATCATCAAAAAAGCAAGAGGGTTCCAGAAAAACATCTACTTCTGTTTTGACTACCCCAAAACCTTTGACTGTGTGGGTCACAACAAACTGTGGGAGATTCTTAAACAGATGGGAATACCAGACTTCATGACCTGTCTCCTGAGAAATCTGTATGCAGGTCAAGAAGAAACAGTTAGAAATGGACATGGAACAATGGACTGGTTCCATATCGAGAAAGTAGTACATCAAGGCTGTAGGTTGTCACCTGGCTTATTTAACTTATATGCAGAGTACATCACGTGAAATGCCAGGCTGGATGAAGCACAAGCTGGAATCAAGATTGCTGGGAGAAATATCAATAACTTCAGATATTCAGATGATACCACCCTTATGGCAGAAAGTGAAGAGGAACTAAAAAGCCTCTTGATGAAAGTGAAAGAGGAGAGTGTAAAAGTTGGCTTAAAACTCAACATTCAGAAAACTAAGATCATGGCTTCTGGTCCTACCACTTCACAGCAAATAGATGTGGAAACAGTGGAAATAGTGAGAGACTTTATTTTCTTGGGCTCCAAAATCACTGTAGATGGTGACTGCAGCCATGAAATTAAAATACGCTTGCTCCTTGGAAGAAAAGTTATGACCAACCTAGACAGCATATTAAAAAGCAGAGACATTACTTTGCCAACAAAGGTCCATCTAGTCAAAGTTATTTTTTTTTTTTAACCAGGAGTCATGTATGGATATGATAGTTGGACTATCAAGAAAGGTGAGCACCACAGAATTGATGCTTTTGAACCGTGGTGTTGAAGAAGACTCTTGAAAGTCCCTTGGACTGCAAGGAGATCCAACCAGTCCATCCTAAAGGAAATCAGTCCTGAATATTCATTGGAAGGACTGATGTTGAAGCTGAAGCTCCAATACTTTGTCTACCTGATGCAGAGAACTGACACATTGGAAAATATCCTGATTCTGGGAAAGATTGAAGGTAGGAAGAGAAGGGGACAACAAAGGATGAGATGGTTGGATGGCATAACCTACTCAATGGACATGAGTTTGAGTAAGCCCCGGGAGTTGGTGATTGACTGGGAAGCCTGGCATGCTGCAGTACATGGGGTCACAAAGAGTCAGACATGTCTGAGTGACTGAAGTGAAGTGAATACTCTGCCAATGGTAACAATAAGTATTAATTGACATTTTTTGCATTGTGTCTTTGGAAGCAAAAATTACAGAAGACATTCCGTTCAGCAACCTGAAAATAAATTAACAAAGAGATAGCAAAGCAATCAATTATGATTAGTAGTACTGTTAGTCATTCAGTTGTGTATGACTCTTTGGGACCCCATGGACTGTAGCCCACCAGGCTCCTCTGTCCATGGAACTCTCCAGGCAAGAATACTGAAGAATTCACCAGGGGATCTTCCCAACCCAGGGATCGAACCCAGGTCTCCCACATTCCAGGCAGATTCTTTGCTATCTGAGCCACTAGGAAAGCCCCATTAGAAACTTGGAAAAGATTGGAAAAGTTACTCTGAGAAATACAATGAAACTGAATTTTATTATTTTCAGTCAGGTAAATCTACATAGAAAGCCACATTTGGAAAAAAAGAAAAAGAAGCTTAAATTTTGTAGAGTTTGCCGACAGAACAAAGGGAGTGAGTTGAATGACTACAGAGACTTTTGTCATGGAGCTAGGAGAGCTTGATGCATTCATCTCCCTCTAGAAATCTACCTGTCAAGCAAATGAGAAGGCTTATATTTGCTGATCAGATGTACTCAACTCAGGATGTATTAAAGAGATAATGTCAATTTTTTCACAAGGTATTTTGATACTCAAATGATGCTCCTGTAATGGGATACTAAGTGCACTTTTTCTATTGCACATATAACTAACCCAAAACTGAAGACATAGAAACTTTATAATTTTGACATTTGGAAAAAAGAAAAAAAACAATCAGTGCTGGATAGCTCTCCACATCCTTTAAAGATGTTCCAATCATCATTAGAGTTAGGTTTTGCTAACTCTGCAACTACCTCTTCCTTGTCCCTGCACCAAACACACACACCTTTTATCTCTACAGGCAGGTCATTCAGGGAAGAAAAGATCATTTCATTATCCTTATAGCTGATTTACAATGCAGGGCCCTTTCTTTTTCCTGTGGGGGCTGGGGAATACTCCACCTTTACTCCCTCCAAGTAGTGAGAGGAGGCACTGAGGAAGGGCCAGCAACAAGGGAGGCCAGAGCTCCTTCCCACACCTGGATGCTTGCTGCTGCTGAGGAAGCAAGTGACATTTACTAACATCAGAATAGAGTGTGGCGAGGTCATTCTCGAGAAACCATGACTACTACCTCCTATCATTTTGGTTCTAGGACACAGGTTTGATTCTGGTCACTACTGTATGCTATTTGCCTGCAAAATTCTGACAGTGGGATGCTTGTTAAAGAGCCACATTATGAAGCTAATAAAGATTTGAATGCTTCATATTATGAAGCAAATGGTCCATGCCTGGAATGAGAATCCCATTATTTCCCCATAGTTTTCAATGGTTCTTGGAAACCTGGAAAGCACAGTAATGGTTTCTGTGGCTCCCTCTGAACAAACGTAATGGTAAAATGGGCATAATAATAGATGGCATAGGTGGCTTCCAGAAAAAGATTTCCTACTAAAATCTGGGGTTGGCAGCATGGTCTACTGCCAGCGACTGAGAGCGACTGGGCTGAGCCTGCCTGAGGAGGTGTTAGTGATGCTTGAGGCAGCATAAAGGAGGACATTTAATATCATGAGACTTTGAATGAGACTATTCTAATCCTTAGCTTATTTAGAGGTAAAGCCTGTTGTTACCTAGTAAAGGATGAGATTGATTGAAAAAGCAAAGGCAATGAGCATAATATTTATAAAGAACCTAGTGGTAGTTGAGCTGTTATTATTGAGTCTCTGCTGTGGTTACCATTCCTTACTGTAATTCCCTGTGCTGGGCATATTGTGACCTAGTGGAATGCCCATTCCTGCAGGCATAGACATGAGGGACAGGGACCTTCTTGGAGACTTCTGTTTAAGAGAAGCTAGAATTAGGTAAGTGTTAGTTTGATAAAGGGCAGAGTGATTTCTGGGCATAGAATCGTATCAAAATGACATCTAGGTACCATGTACTTCTGTCTGAGTTGGCAGAAGACCATGAGGTCTGGGATAGGAAAAGAATAAACAAAAAGAAACATCTTTTAATAAAACTTATGCCATATATTGTACTTCCCTGGTGACTCAGCTGGTAAAGAATCTGCCTGCAATGCAGGAGACCTGGGTTAAATTCCTGGGTCTACAAGATTCCCTGGAGAAGAGAAAGGCAACCCACTCTAGTATTCTTGCCTGGAGAATTCCATGGACAGAGGAGCCTGTCCAGCTACATTCCATGGGGTCACAAAGAGTCAGACAAGACTGAATGCCTGACACACACATGCCATATATTACAACTAAACAGTAGCATTACTGTGACATTTCTTATTGAGCAAACTGTGAAACTAAATAGAACATACGTAAGTCAGAGGGAAAAATTTTGGAAATTTGATAAAGAAAATGATAGATTTCAGGTATAAGAGGTATAATTTCTGGGACATCCAGGAATTAGGAGAAAGACATTATAGAGGCCGATATGTTCTACAATAATAATGGATGCAAGAGTTAGTGTAAAGTATGTTGTCTTTTACCTAATGTTAAAATCTTATTCAAATTCTCATGAGCAGTTTGAATAGGTAAAGCTAAAATGAGAAGTTTTGCATTTTTTGATGGTAGTCTTTTTGTCCTGTGCAATCCTAACCCACCCAGTTTATAATTTATACTCTGAGAAGGAATTTTGAATGATTGTGTCCTATACAGTCTCTTTTGTACTACAGATACTCAGTTTATGTTAAATATCTTGTGTTTTTAAATGTAAGTTATTTTTGTTTTAATTTTTGCAAATGTTTCTGTGTAACAGTATTGCAAGTACTTTGACAGGCTTAAATAATGACTCTGAAACCATGATAAAAACATAATGCTCTAGACATATTCTGTTTAAAGATATTTTATACAACAAATAATATGTAAGATAAATTGTAGCAGGGATTATAATTTCTCAAATGTACAACAAATTCCTTGGGATGAATATATGCTTGTGCTCAGTTGCTCAGTCATATCTGACTCTTTGTGGCCCCATGGACTATAGCCTGCCAGACCCCTCTGCCCATGGAATTTTCCAGGCAATAACACTTTCATGTGGTGCCATTTCCTACTCCAGGGGATCTTTTCAACCCAGGAATTGAACCCCAATCTCTGGAGTCTCCTGTATTGGCAGGTGGATTCTTTACCACTAGCACCATACTGAACATAATTTTAAAAGTTTTCATGTAAGGTGCATTTATTCAGCCACCAATGATCAGGTATATTTTATAGATGTCTAGTGATTTGTTTTGTGATAATCTCTTTCTAAATAAAATCCTTGACTTCAATTTGTTCTATCTTAGCCACTACTAATGATGTTAAATTTTTATAGTATCATTGATTATTAACCAGATTATAACATCACTGATTATTAACTTTAAAAACTTGGGGGAAGTAATGAAAAATATAAATCATTATGAACCAAGATGCCAAAATATTAGAAACTATAATATAATAGCTTTTCACTAGTGACACCTCAAAGGGAAGTATAAATCTCATCTCAGGAAATTAAAAACAGATTTTATTGTGCACATGTTCTAGTCCATAGACTGAAGGCCCACGTTATATTTTACAGTAGAAAATGTGCTCTGAGTGTCCCAAGATGATATGTTTAATTTAATGTGTATATTGAATGAGAAACTTAAGGATAAGGAAAATAATTACTGATAGGGTACAGAGAACAAAATAAACCTTGGTTGATGAATCTCAGATCAGAAAGGTACCTGTTATTAAGGGCCCCCATAGCACAGTTCCAATACAGGTAAATTATTTCCAACATAAAATATTACTCTATCTTATCATCTGTAAAATAGTTAGAAACTGTCAAAGAATATATCTGTAAAGACTTTCATTAAATAAAAAAAAGGTACAGGAAAATGAACATGACTTGCCATATCTATTTTATTCTTCTTTCACCATTTTACAAAATAGGAGCAACCATCAAATTTCAGACATTACAGTCAGATTCAGGTTAACATGTATTTCTGAAGAAATACATGAGCTGAAAGGACGCAGTTCCATTTTCTAGTGGTCCACAGGGAAATTTCACTTATGGATACTTCTTGGCTTTGACTATGTCATTTTCTGAACCTGACATAAATCAGAGGAAGTGGAAATTTAAGGAAAATAACAGTCTAATTTATATTTGCCATGGCATATAGTCATAATGGCGTTTTTCCTAAGTTTTTAAATGCGTAAGTGACTTGGCTTTCAGTATTTAGAACATGTCCACAATGCTTAAAAAAAATTGTTTCTAAATCCCTTTTATTTTTTCCACTGAAGAGTTGTTGTATTCTATAATTGAAAAAGCATATAATAGTAGGAAAAATGTAATATGATCAATATAGACTGTGATGGTCTTAAGGTATTTTAGAACTAGTGAGAAATCATTTTTTTTTCTTATAATCTTCTACTCCTTGCATAAGCCTTTCATTTTATTGATTTTTTTTTGTCACTGTTAATAAATTCTTCAAGTCTGGTACATATAAGTGATTGACGTTTTAGGGTTTGCTTTTTCTAGCATGTATTTTCACCTATTTCCCTTTTTCTCTTCCTTCATAAGAAATTCTTACTATCCTGCAAGTAATTACTTATGTGAAAGAATAGCTTCTGAAAGACAATATTTCGTGACAAAAAAAATAGCAGATCAAGTGCTGTGTCCTCCCTGAGAGATAACAGACTTGCTCTGCATTATGCAACAAATGGTCTTACCTTTGCTCAAGCAAAAAATGATTCATTATCTTAGGTGCAATAATCATTTAACTCAAAGTTGCCTTCTTCACATTTTGTTAGCATTTAGATTTTTTCAACCTATTTTAAATTAATTTTATCTGTTTACTTTATTTAGATATTATGTTATATAGATGCAAGATACAAATTTAATTATAGAAAAAATAAAATCTATTGTTGCAGTCACTCAGTCATGTCCGACTCTTTGCGACCCCACAAGACTGCACCAAGCCAGGCTTCCATGTCCTTCACCATCTCCTGAAGTTTGCTCAAACTCATGTCCATTGAGCCAGTGATGCCATCCAACCATCTCATCCTCTGTTGCCCCCTTCTCCTCCTGACTTCAATCATTCCCAGCATCTAGATCTTTTCCATTGAGTCGGCTCTTCACATCAGGTGGCCAAAGTGTTGGAGCTTTGGCATCACTATCAGTCCTTCCAATGAGTACTCAGGGTTGATTTCCTTTAGGATTGACTGGTTTGAACTCCTTACTGTCCAAGGGACTCTCCAGAGTCTTCTCCAGCACCACAGTGTGAAGGCATCAGTTCTTTGGCGCTCAGCCTTTTTTATTGCCCAGCTCTCACATCTGTGAGATGTAATATAATATTTGTCCAAATGAATGTATTGAACTCAGTATATGCTGGGTACTTTGAGTATATAAATACGGGATCTGATACTACAGCTTTTGGTGTTAACATAAATATTCCAACCCTTTGATATAAAGGCTTTATGGTTTGGGAGATTAAAATTTATTCTCTGAAGTACTCAAAGGAACATGTGTGAACACTGGGTAGAAATATGGAAGAGCATTCAAGTATAAGGATTGTCAACCTATATATCCTTACAATTCTAGAAAGTGTAAATCTGCCAGTAAGAAAATTTATCTGTCTCCAAAACATTTTATTAATTAGATTTTCAGTGCAATGAAGATGCTGTAGAGGATCCAAAGAAAAATGCTTAGCAGTTGGAAATAGAAATCTGTAACATGGCATAAATGTCTGATTTAGGAAAGCTGTCATTAAAAAGTTACCAAAACAGCCAATATGAAGAGATACTCAAGAAACCCACACATATGAAGGCCCTTCGGAGGGCAATGACAACCAACAAATACAGAAGGGAAATGAGTAGGGATAAATGATGTTATATGACTGGCTAATTCTCTTTCCTTCTGCCCTCCTCCCCAGCATGATGTTCCATGTACCTGGATGAAAGGTACACAATGCTCTTCAATATTTACAAACACATATATGTGCTCACACACACACACACACACACTCTGACAGGCCTATGTTCTAGAATCCAGATTAAGATAGAAACATTTCCAACATCTCAAAAAATACTTTTCCCCTTTCCAGGTGAGTTAATGCCTCCAACATCATCAGTGGCTAACATTTGGGCTTCTATTATCATGTTCCATACTTTTAGAATATACCTTCTCTACTCAATAGTGTTTTTCATGTTGTTTTAATTCATAGTAAACATATGTATAAATTACCAAAAAAATGAAATAGACAATTGTGTACTCATCAACTATGTTAAAAATTAGAACACTGTGCGTAATATGCTGTAGGTTCATCCATATTGTTGCAAATGGCAGGATTTCATTCTTTCTTTTTTTTTTAATTTTATTTTATTTTTAAACTTTACAAAATTGTATTAGTTATGCCAAATATCATAATGAATCCGCCACAGGTATACATGTGTTCCCCATCCTGAACCCTCCTTCCTCCTCCCTCCCCATACCATCCCTCTGGATTGTCCCAGTGCACTAGCCCCAAGCATCCAGTATTGTGCATCGAACCTGGACTGGAAACTCGTTTCATACATGATATTTTACATGTTTCAATGCCATTCTCCCAAATCTCCCTACCCTCCTCCTCTCCCACAGAGTCCATAAGACTGTTCTATACATCTGTGTCTCTTTTGCTGTCTCGTACGCAGGGTTATTGTTACCATCTTTCTAAATTCCATATATATGCATTAGTATACTGTATTGGTGTTTTTCTTTCTGGCTTACTTCACTCTGTATAATAGGCTCCAGTTTCATCCACCTCATTAGAACTGATTCAAATGTATTCTTTTTAATGGCTGAATAATACTCCATTGTGTATATGTACCACTGCTTTCTTATCCATTCATCTGCTGATGGACATCTAGGTTGCTTCCATGTCCTGGCTATTATAAACGGTGCTGCGATGAACATTGGGGTACACGTGTCTCTTTCCCTTCTGGTTTCCTCAGTGTGTATGCCCAGCAGTGGGATTGCTGGATCATAAGGCAGTTCTATTTCCAGTTTTTTAAGGAATCTCCACACTGTTCTCCAGAGTGGCTGTACTAGTTTGCATTCCCACCAACAGTGTAAGAGGGTTCCCTTTTCTCCACACCCTCTCCAGCATTTATTACTTGTAGACTTCTGGATCGCAGCCATTCTGACTGGTGTGAAATGGTACCTCATAGTGGTTTTGATTTGCATTTCTCTGATAATGAGTGATGTTGAGCATCTTTTCATGTGTTTGTTAGCCATCTGTATGTCTTCTTTGGAGAAATGTCTATTTAGTTCTTTGGCCCATTTTTTGATTGGGTCATTTATTTTTCTGGAGTTGAGCTGTAGGAGTTGCTTGTATATTTTTGAGATTAGTTGTTTGTCAGTTGCTTCATTTGCTATTATTTTCTCCCATTCTGAAGGCTGTCTTTTCACCTTGCTTATAGTTTCCTTTGATGTGCAGAAGCTTTTAAGGTTAATTAGGTCCCATTTGTTTATTTTTGCTTTTATTTCCAATATTCTGGGAGGTAGGTCATAGAGGATCCTGCTGTGATGTATGTCGGAGAGTGTTTTGCCTATGTTCTCCTCTAGGAGTTTTATAGTTTCTGGTCTTACGTTTAGATCTTTAATCCATTTTGAGTTTATTTTTGTGTATGGTGTTAGAAAGTGTTCTAGTTTCATTCTTTTACAAGTGGTTGACCAGTTTTCCCAGCACCACTTGTTAAAGAGATTGTCTTTAATCCATTGTATATTCTTGCCTCCTTTGTCAAAGATAAGGTGTCCATATGTGCGTGGATTTATCTCTGGGCTTTCTATTTTGTTCCATTGATCTATATTCCTGTCTTTGTGCCAGTACAATACTGTCTTGATAACTGTGGCTTTGTAGTAGAGCCTGAAGTCAGGTAGGTTGATTCCTCCAGTTCCATTCTTCTTTCTCAAGATAGCTTTGGCTATTCGAGGTTTTTTGTATTTCCATACAAATTGTGAGGTTATTTGTTCTAGCTCTCTGAAGAATACTGTTGGTAGCTTGATAGGGATTGCATTGAATCTATAAATTGCTTTGGGTAGTATACTCATTTTCACTATATTGATTCTTCCAATCCATGAACATGGTATATTTCTCCATCTATTAGTGTCCTCTTTGATTTCTTTCACCAGTGTTTTATAGTTTTCTATATATAGGTCTTTAGTTTCTTTAGGTAGATATATTCCTAAGTATTTTATTCTTTCCGTTGCAATGGTGAATGGAATTGTTTCCTTAATTTCTCTTTCTGTTTTCTCATTATTAGTGTGTAGGAATGCAAGGGATTTCTGTGTGTTGATTTTATATCCTGCAACTTTACTATAATCATTTATTAGTTCTAGTAATTTTCTGGTGGAGTCTTTAGGGTTTTCTATGTAGAGGATCATGTCATCTGCAAATAGTGAGAGTTTTACTTCTTCTTTTCCAATTTGGATTCCTTTTATTTCTTTTTCTGCTCTGATTGCTGTGGCCAAAACTTCCAAAATGGCTGAGTAATAGTCCAGTGTGTGTGTGTATATTGCATTATTTTTATCTGTAACATTCATCTGTTGATGGACACTAAGTTTGTTAGGGTCAATTAATCTGTAATGAAGGAGATAAGTATATACAATGGAAAAAACACAGTCTCTTCCAATAAGTGGTCCTAGAAACACTGGACAGCCACATGTAAAACAATAATATTAGAACATTATCCCACACCATATACAAAAATAAACTAAACATTGATTAAATACATAAATATAATATGAATATCATAAAATTCCTAGAAAAACACATAGAACATTATTTGACATAATTCATGGCAGTATTTTTTTGGATCTGTCTCCCCTGTCTAGTCAAAGGAAACAAAAATGAAAATAAACACATTAGACCTAATTAAACTTAAAAGCTTTCACACAGCAAAGGAAACCATTCACAAAATGAAAAGACAGCCTATTGAAATATATGAGGAGAAAATGTATGCAAATGATATGACTGACAAAGAGTTAATATTAAAAACATGTGAATAGCTCACACAACTCAATATAAAAAAGTAAAACCCAATTAAAATATAGGCAGAAGACTTGAATAGATATTCTTCCAAAGAAGATACACAGATATCAACAGATACATAAAAATATGTTCAAAACCACAATGAGATATCACCTCACAAATATCAGAATGGCCATAAACAAAATCTCTACAAATAACAAATGATGGAGAGGACATTGAGAAAGGGAATCCTAGTACACTAATGGGGGAAAGTATGATGGGAAAGCCACTAAGGAACCTAGTATGAATATTCCTCAAAAAACTAAAAATAGAACTACTATATGATCTAGGAATTCCCCTGTTGGTTATATATCTGAGGAAAATGAAAACACTAATTCAAAAAGATACATGCAGCCCACAATACTATATATAAAACAGATAATAAACAAGGATCTACTGTGTGTGTGTATATGTATGTGTGTATATATATATATTGGCTTCCCTGGTGGCTCAGAGGTTAAAGCATCTGCCTGCAATGCGGAAGACCTGGGTTCGATCCCTGGGTGGGGAAGATCCCCTGGAGAAGGAAATGGCAACCCACTCCAGTATTCTTGCCTGGAGAATCCCATGGACGGAGGAGCCTGCTGGGCTACAGTCCACGGGGTCGCAAAGAGTTGGACATGACTGAGCGACTTCACTCACTCACTCACTCACTGTATATATAGAACAGGAAACTCGACTCAATACTCTGTAATTACCTACGTGGGAAAATAATCTGAAAAAGAACAAATATATGTGTATATATATTTCAATCACTCTGCTGTACACCTGAAATACTGTACATAGTATTGTAAATCAGTTATATTCCTAGATAAAACAAAAATTAAAAAATATATTTTTAAATAAATAAATTTAAATTATAAAAACAAATGAAAAAACCAAAAAGATACATACAGCCCAATGTTCAGAGCAGCACTATTTATGAGTCAAGATATGAAAGCAACCTATTAAATGCTTTTTAATATAACTTCCTTTTCCCTACACCTTTGTTTTCCATCTACTACTCAGAAACACTCTCAGCTCCTCTTTCTAGAAAACTTTCTCCTCCAATCAATCTGTCCTGCTAAGGCCAACTCTTACTACTATATCTAAACTTGCAATAAGACCCTCATTACCACCCATGTCCATACTCTTCAGCTATCTTATACTTTTGTCATGAAAATGTTAATCTTCCAACAAACTACATAGCTTACTTATTTATTGTGTCTATTATCAATCTCCTTCTGCTAGAATGAAAACTTCATAAGGGTATGGATCCTTGTTTCTTTTATCTTGTTTCTTACAGGTATAGAATGGCACCATACCTGTAGTTCACCATCAATATTTTTCTATGGCAGCTTGTGAGCCAAGCATTTTATTCCAGCACCTTGAATATTTCTCCGTCTCCTCCTACTCCACAGTCCCTGTCCTTTACCACTCTCTTTGCATCTGTTTATGAAAGTCTCAGTGCTGTCTTTTAAAAGCCTAGGTTGGGGGCAAGATGATGAGGATGAGGATTTGATATGAAATTGGCTTCTCTCTGAGGCACTGGAGAGGAAGGACATTTGCAAATACTCCCAACGCAATTATTTATTTTTTCTTTCTCATAAACCCAATGGTTTTATTGTATTACTATTATATTAATTATTTTTTCTTAACTGCAAAGAAAAGGCATTAGAAAAAAATTAAGTTCCTTGCCTGACACTTAAAAATATCATATGGTAGGATAAGAGGTAAATGGAGCAAACTGCAGGACAAAAATCATTGAATTATCTTCCAAATTATTCAATGACTCCCTATTGTCATACTAATTAGCCTTATATACCTAAATTATGACAAATACTTACTTTTCCACTTTATATTTAGCAAAAGTTTTTAAGCTTTATGTCCTATTGATTTCTTAAATGTAATTTAAACCCACAGCAAATTGAACTACAGGAAACTGCATAGACAGGTTTGATATGATATCATAAATGTTTTCAGAAAGACTTGAATAGAAGGTAGTGATGCTGAGTTTCTGGAGGTATATGTGGGATTGATGCAAGTCAGGGGAATCTGTGTAAAAATCTAAACTCAAACACTCCCTTGTTTGCAGGAACCTGAGGACTGAAGATATTCAAGTTAATTCAAAATACAAATACAAATGATTATTTTGATGGACTATTTTAAAATATAAGGAATTATATGCAAAGTCCATGCTTTTTTGAAAAAAAAAAAAAAAATGGTTAGGACCAAATTTAAAGTCATTCTATTCACTGATGTCTTAACACTGGTTATTGTAGAATCTGTAAATAATACATGAAGTGTAAAATCTCAACAACCAAAAAGTTAGTATTACTATTTCATACTTTATAAAATTTCTTTGGCTCAAGTCCCACAGATGTATGACAGTGAATATGTCAAATGATTTATATTTTTCATCTTTGGGGAATATTTGAATTCTCAACTCTGAGGAAACATAGAATGTAAAATTTCCATTTAGAGTAAACAGAAGTTCAGGAATTGCTGACAGGCCCACAAATGATTAAGCTGCACCAATAAAGAATTTATTAGAAATATGGAAACTTTACATGCTTGGAGAGACTTTCCTGCTGAGCCAGGTTAATGGGTTCAGATAAGCTTGTAGCCTAAGTAGGTTCTTCACTACTTAGCTTTTTCCTTTAACGGCCCCTCCAGGTGTGTCTGCTGCGACAGCAGTTTTAGTACTTCAACAACACTTTTCAACCTTTTGATTTCATTTTAGCTGCTGTGATTAAATAGACACACATCACTTGCTGTGCCACAGCAAAAGAAGCTTGTGGTTCACCTTTGCTGAATTAGTACCCACTGAGCACTGCAAATATTTAAAATGTCACTCCATTTGATAATGTCAGAGAGGGCTGCAAATACCACCACATAGCACCAAAGAAGCACTCATTACAGACAAAAGAACATTTAACATCTCTCTTCTTCAAGGAAAAATGAGAGTTAAATAGAAACAGTAAAACTCTGATGAAGTTACTAAGGCCAGAAAATTTAATAACCATAAATGGGACTTTAGGCTTATAACTCACTGCTTTAGTACATTCTCTCACAAAATTGTTCTGTTGCTGATCTTAAACCTAGTGCTGTTGCAGGAGAATTAATTTATATTGACACAAGATTAGAGAGTTCTTCCAACAAAATCTATCTGATGTCATTCTTGAGCGAACTGCAGATATTTGTCCCAAGAGCCAAGCTTCAAGTGGAGTCTTCATGTTTCAAGTGATGTCTTTATTTAATGCTCAAGTATTTAATTTCAAAAGGCAATAAAGGAAGACACCATACCGATGTGAAGCTTGGAAATGTCAGCAAAACCATAGACCACCCAGGAGGTTCAAGATCTTTCTATTACTCAGACCCAAAATGCAACTATGTTCAGAGGATATTTTTGTTTTGTTTAGGTTAAAGTTACGGCACTAGTGGTAAAGAACCCGCCTGCCAATGCAGGAGACATGAGACGCTGGTTCGATCCCTGCGTTGGGAAGACCCCCTGGAGAATGGAAGGGCAACCTACTCCAGTATTCCTGCCTGGAGAATCCCATGGACAGAGGAGTCTGGAGGGATACAGTCCAGAGGGTCACAAAGAGTCCAACACCACTTAAGTGACTTAGCACACAGCACATCAATACATAGTGAATAAAATTTCAAACTTGTTTTGTACTCACATATGTATGAATGAGGATAAAAGGCTTAACTTCTCTATGAAAATACGCAGGTCATTCCTCAAGCAAAGAACATTTAGAAGCAAGTGTTCCTTGTCTGTGGGCAGCTCTGATCCAAAGGCAGTGTATAGTCCAGAAGGGCAACTCTGCAACATTTACAAAACTTTCCCAAGGCCATCTGAGTCACTATCATTCTTGCCTTTGGAAAAGGGGGAAAAGCTCTAGATTTTCTCTCAAAATGTAATGCGGAAGTTGTACATCTCCCTTTCTCTCACATTGTATTTGTTTGAACTTAGTCAATAATCACACTTAGCTACAATTCTGCAAAATATAATCTAGTGTCCAAGAAGTGGGCAAGGAAATTAATTTCCCTTCACAGAATATTTGCTCATCAATGTGCTTCAAAGTGATTCTACTCTGTCATTACATAGGAAAAAGGATGAGATTTTGAATTGAACCTGACAAACAGAGAGAAGAATATGTGAACACAGATGTCAAAAATATTCCAATATTGGTAAATATACAATTCTCATATAAAATTTTAAAATAATATTGAGACAGCCATTTCAGCTGGTCACACATCTCTATTAATGAACCCATTATTTTTATTCTAAAAAAATAGTAAATTTTATTTTTGTCATTAAACACTTCTAATGTAATGTCAAAAAATTAAAAGATAGAATCAAACTTAAAATGTAGTAAATATTTATAATGATCAAAAGTTTGAAAACTATAAGAAATTCATGTTTGAAAGTAAAAGATTATGAACTGCATTATATTTCCAGTATTTGCTTTATTTTTATTTTATATATAAGGCCCCATCCTCAAAACCACTCCAGTCTAGAGATTTCTTTAAATTGCTACATAATAGATGTTGAACATTTACTCAACAGTATTTTGGAAAGGAATTTTGTGCTTGACTGAAAATTCCCCAAGTGTATTTTCACTCTATGAATCTTAGAACTAATTCTTCTACCTAATACTTTTTATCCTCAACTGGTGTTTGCATGCTTTCAATAAACACAAATTATCACCATATTTCCTTTAAACTATCTCTGAACCATGCTATTGAAATGTTACTTTCTTTGGAAAAGAACAGTCTAATTAAATGTGTCACAATTAAAATAGTAGGAGTGGAAATCTATGATGTAGAAAAAAGCTCTGTCTAGTCTGTGTAGAATGCTACTTCAAATTGAGTGCCAAAGCTGATCATTATTATTCTCCCCACATGAGTCAATCCCTCTAATTCATTAATCATTTCACTGACTTTCTTAGAAGTTCCCCCACTTTGTATTTACCACAACCATTTTTCTAACACATTACATATAAAAGATATTATTGTTTTAGTTTTAGTCTTAACAAAAAAATCAACGAGTGATATACTATCATACTTTCAGTGTTGGTAATTGTTCTTAATTTTTAAATTTATGTCAACTCAGCAGTTATAATAAAAATTCCTTCTCATTATCAGAATTTCATATGGCTGATTCTTATTGAGATTTGACGGAAAACAACATTCTGTCAAGCAATTATCCTTCAATAAAAAATAGATAAAAAAAAAGAATTCCAATTCTTCTAAGTATAATACACATAATTCATTCATTTATTTTTTCATACAGTGAATATTTCTTGAGTTCCTACTAAGTGCCTACTAAGTATAGGGGCTTCCATGATGAGGACAAAGAGACACAGAACCTGTTTTCACAGAGTTTATGATCCAGTAGGGAAGACAGGTGTCAAATATTTAAATACAAGAGTCGAATATTTAGATACAAAACTTAGATGTAAAAATCACTTTGAAGAAGAGTTACTAAGGGATTGTCTAATCTGCAATAAAGAAAACTGACCTATTCAGTGAGGAAAGGAAGCACTCCCTAAAGATGATCTGATCAAGCTATGATTCAGGGAAACACTGGAAGTAATTAGGTAAAAGCTAAGGCTAAGAGAAGTGTCAGAGGGTAAAAGTCTGTGTCATAAAATCAGTATAGGTGCATCCTGGAAAACTAGATATAAATGGTCTTTTAAAAAGCATGTTACAAACACAAGGGATGTAGGGGGAAATTACAAAACTAAGCCATATCAAGAATTTGTTTCTTTATCTGGCTCTTAGAATTATTTTAAGCAGGTGGGTGATAGTAAATATGTCACTCTTACAAACAGTTGACTATGAAAGTGAGGGAGCTAATTCTTCAGTTCAGTTCAGTTGCTCAGTCATGTCTGACTCTTTGTGACCCCGTGGACTGCAACATGCCAGGCTTCCCTATCCATTACCAACTCACAGAGCTTGCCCAAACTCATGTCCACAGAGTCAGTGATACCATCCAACCATCTCTTCCTCTGTCATCCACTTTTCCTCCTGCCTTCAATCTTTCCGAGAATTAGGGTCTTTTCCAATGAGTCAGTTCTTCACATTAGGTGGCTGAAGAATTGGAGTTTCAGCTTCAGCATCAGTCCTTCCAATGACTATTCAGAACTGATTTCCATTAGGATGGAGTGGTTGGATCTCCTTGCAGTCCAAGGGACTCTCAAGAGTCTTCTCCAACAACACAATTCAAAAGCATCAATTCTTCAGTGCTCAGCTTTCTTTATAGTCCAACTTTCACATCCATACATGACTACTGGAAAAAAAACACAGCTTTGACTAGAAGGTAGGTCAATAAGGAGACCGGGACCCTCAAGGAGGAGAAAGGAACAGACATTTTTTTTCTACATTGCTTTGTCTTAGTCACATAAGCATTTTTTTTCTTAAACTCTGAGTTGTTATGACAATAATCTATTTCACCTAAGATTAACTTTCTTTAAGCTGAGAGCTAATGATTTCACAACAAACAACATGTCTTGCTCAAACTATGTTTTTCCTTAAGCTCTGTGCTAATGATTACATAACTAAAGTGTATTTTGCCCAAGAATATGTTTCTCCTTCTTATTAAAAACCTTCTGACTAATTCTGTTATTTTATGTTGTGGGCATGAGTCCGGTAAGACCTTTATAACCTTGAGATATTCTTTTGATCTATTGTTTGTAACCAATTGAAAAAGTATATAAAGCCCCACCCCAGCTAGTGAGTGGGGCACTATCCACCCTCTTCTGATGTCTATGTCAGAAGCTTTCTCTATCCCTTTTTCACTGTAATAAAACTTTAGCTCCACAGAGCTCTAAGTGAACTGAAGCCGTGACTTTGGTCCTGAAGAGAAATTCTCTCCTTCAGGGATCACAAATCTGACACCATTCACTGTAAGCTATCAAAAGGCTGGGTGAGATCAAACAGAAACTGGAAGGACTACTGTATTCATTGTTTTTATTCATCTGTTTGTTGATACCTTTAAAGATGTTTGAATTAGAAATATCTGATTATGTTTAAAGATTTTTGAAAAGAAACAAATGAGCTGAATACAGAAATAAGAGAAGGGTAATCAAAGTGGAGAGAGGTGTGAAGGCTCAGGTTACAAAACATTGATGGGAAAGAACACTGTTTTTCAGTAGTGAAGGAGAAAACACTGGGAGAGTTTAATAGCAAGGGTTTACATGTTCAGTGAAGCTAATATTAGGCATTTGACCTTCTGATAGCTTCCATCTTGTATGTAAAATAGGGGCTTCTTTGTCTGGAAATTGAGAAAATTGGAAGGTTTTAAAAAGTCCTTGCAGAAAGGAAAGAGTACATGTTAAGGAAGCAACTGGAAATGTTGATGCATTTCTTGCTGGGAGGCATCTCCTTTGGTGCATACTAATTTTATTGGGGTTATTACATCAACAGAAAGAAAAATAAATAAATGTATTTTTCTTTTCAGTATTCATCTGTATGTGAATGACACTAAAGTTTACAGAAAAACATCATATTAGACCAAGGACTCTTTTAAATTTATTATAAAATTTTAGATTGAAAACATTTTGACATGTAGATTGAAAAACTTTTCCTTTTATCAAATATGCCCCTTTCTATTTAACTAGAATATTATTTCAACTATCTTCAAATGTGTTTAGTACATAAATACTTTTTCAACAGCTTTTTTAGCTTAATTGCTAAAAGCAAGGCATTTAGAAAAGACACTACAGTTTGTAAATTGTAAGTACTATATATACTGTATAAGAGTGTTTCAGATCCTTTTCCTAGATGCCACTTCTTCAAAATATTTTGAAGGAAGTTTCACATTCAAAAAGGAGAAATTAAAAAAAAAAAGTTGGCAAAAATATATCTAAGTGCATACTTCGCAAATGACTCAAATCTTTAAAAAAACAGGGGTGAGAATAAAATGCAAAATCTATTAAATTTTAATCAACATTGTTCATATTGGTGTTATCATCATATACTCTAATTATACCAGGCACAGTAAATTAAAGGATTAGGCAAATTCTCTAACTACTATACTAAGAATCTAATAAAATCTCTTACTCCTTTCCCCAAAAGAATGAGTTGGTGTTTTCACAACCTTTTTCTTTTTCTCTTTAACGTTGTTATCATTCAACTTCCTATAGAGCAAGAAAATATCAAAAGGTGATATCAGTGCTTTCATACTGACTTCAAGATAACAGATGGACAACAAATCATTAGAGATATATTCTCATCTCACTCAAGCTGAAATGTTTTTTGAAATGCCAATAAATTTTGAGTAGAAAAATGAACACATTTATTTCTGCAAATGTAGAAGGATCCTACATTTTCAAAGGTGAATTGTAAAATTATAGGTTTATGGTGATCCCCAAGCTTCTTTGCCTTATGTGTCTGGCATAATTGAGGATCTCACAAAACCTGATTAATAACTGTTATCTATGGTAATATTTCTTGAAAGGGGAAATAAACTGAGGAAAGGAAACAGAGTCTGGTTACATATAAGAATGAAAACAGTGTATATGGTTCATGGAGACAAGATAAGTAATTTTGAAAAATATCCATCCACGTATCAAAAAAGTTTTTAAGGGGTAATAACCTTAAAACTGCCATTGAATATCACTGGTTTGTGACATTTGATTCTGAAGAAGAAATATAGCTTATTTACTGGCACGTGTTTCTTTTAGTGGATACAAGAAAGAAAGAGAGAGAAACAGAGACTCAGATATCAATCTCTAGGGAGACTCTGTTAGTGTTTCAACTAAGTTATTTCACTATTTATTTATTTAGAAATTTATTTAGAGATATTTAGTTATTTCACCAATAGCTCAAATGTCCATCAACAGATGAGTGGATGAACAAATTGTGGTGCATAGAGCCAGAGCCAGAACTGCCTTTGAGTTTTTCAGTGTCTCCTGCAGAGGTACAGATCAGCAGTGGGCTGCAGCAGGGGAAGGGGCTCTGGGTACAGCAGACCTGGGTGTGGCATAAACCCTCTTGGAGGAGGTCACCATTAACCCCACCATAGAGCCATCAAGTAGACAACCCACAAACTGCAGAACAATTATACCAAATAAATTCTTGCACTGTTAAGAAAGTTCTAGGATCCACAACAGATCTCCCAACCTGCAGATCTAGCAAAGGGACTGAGAACCCCCATGGAATTTGACTATGGAGGCCAGTGGGATTTGATTACAGAACTTACACAGGACTGGGGAAACAGACTCTTGGAGGGCACAAACAAAACCTTGTGTGCACCAGGACCCAGGAGAAAGGAGTAGTGACCCCACAAGACACCGACCCAGACTTTCTTGTGAGTGTCCAGGAGTCTCCAGCAGAGGCATGGGTCGGTGGTGATCTGCTGCAGGGTCATGGCACTGAATGCAGCAGTGCAGCAGTGTGTGCATGGGACCTTTTGAAAGAGGTTACCATTATCTTCATTACCTCCACCATAGTTTGGTTTCAGGGCAAACAACAGGGAAGGAACACAGCCACCCCACCCATCAACAGAAAATTGGATTAAAGATTTACTGAGCAAGGCCCTGCCCAACAGAACAAGACCCAGTTTCCCCACAGTCAGTCTCTCCCATCAGGAAGCTTCCATAAGTCTTTTATTCTTATCCTTCAGAGGAAAGACAGAATGAAAACCACCATCACAGAAAACTAATCAAACTGATCACATGAACCACAGCCTTGTCTAACTCAGTGAAACTATAAGCCATGCCATGTAGGGCCACCCAAGATAGACAGGTCATAGTGGAGAATTCTGACAAAACGTGGTCCACTAGAAAAGAGAATGGCAAAACACTTCAGTATTCTTGCCTTGAGAATCCCATGAACAGTATGAAAAAGCAAACTAGATAGGACACGGAAAAATGAACTCCCCAGGTAAGTAGGTGCCCAATATGCTACTGGAGAAGAGTGGAGAAATAACTCCAGAAAGAGTGAAGAAACGGAGCCAAAGCGAAAACAGCACCCATTTGTGGATGTGACTGGTGATGAAAGTAAACTCCGATGTTGTAAAGAACAATATTGCATAGAAACCTGGAATGTTAGGACCATGTATCAAGGTAAATTCAGTTCAGTTCAATTCAGTTCAGTCGCTTAGTTGTTTGGGACTCTTTGCAACCCCATGGATTGCAGCAAGCCAGGCCTCCTGTCCAACACCAACTCGTGGAGTTACTCAAACTAATGTCCATTGAGTCCGTGATGCCATCCAATAATCTCATCCTCTGTCATTCCCTTCTCCTGCCTTCAATCTTTCTCCAAATCAGGGTCTTTTCAAATGAGTCAGTTCTTCGCATCAGGTGGACAAAGTATTGGAGTTTCAGCTTCAACATCAGTCCTTCCAATGAATATTCAGGACTGATTTCCTTTAGCATGGACTGATTGGATCTCCTTGCAGTCCAAGGGACTCTCAAGAGTCTTCTCCAACAACACAGTTCAAAAGCATCAATTCTTCAGCTCTCAGCTTTCTTTATAGTCCAATTCTCACATCCATACATGACTACTGGAAAAACCATAGCTTTGACTAGATAGACCTTTGTTGGCAAAGTAATGTCTCTGTTTTTAATATGCTGTCTAGGTTGCTCACAACGTTTCTTCCAAGGAGTAGCAACTTTTAGTTTCATGGCTGCAGTCACCATCTGCAGTGATTTGCAGTTCAGTTCAGTCGCTCAGTTGTGTCCAACTCTGTGACCCCATGAATCGCAGCATGCCAGGCCTCCCTGTCCATCACCAACTCCGAGAGTTCACTCAAACTCACATCCATCGAGTCGGTGATGCCATCCAGCAATCTCATCCTTTGTCGTCCCCTTCTCCTCCTGCCCACAATCCCTCCCAGCATCAGGGTCTTTTCCAATGAGTCAACTCTTCGCATGAGGTGGCCAAAGTATTGCAGTTTCAGCTTTACCATCAGTCCTTCCAATGAACACCCAGGACTGATCTCCTTTAGAATGGACTGGTTGGAACTCCTTGCAGTCCAAGGGACTCTCAAGAGTCTTCTCCAACACCATAGTTCAAAAGCATCAATTCTATGGTGTTCAGCTTTCTTCACAGTCCAACTCTCACATCCATACATGACCACTGGAAAACCCATAGCCTTGACTAGACAGATCTTGTTGGCAAAGTAATGTCTCTGCTTTTTAATATACTATCTAGGTTGGTCATAACTTTCCTTCCAAGGAGCAAGTGTCTTTTAATTTCATGGCTGCAATCACCATCTGCAGTGATTTTTAGGGCCCCGCAAAATTAAGTCTGTCACTGTTTCCACTGTTTCCCCATCTATTTGCCATGAAGTGATGGGACGGGATGGCATGATCTTAGTTTTCTGAATGTTGAGCTTTAAGCAAACTTTTTCACTCTCTTCTTTCACTTTCATGGAAGTGGTCAAACAGGAAATGGCAAGAATGAACATCGAAATTTTAGCAATCAGTGAACTAAAATGGACTGTAATGGGTGAATTTAATTCACATGACCATTATATCTATACTGTGGGCAAGAATCCCTTAGAAGAAATGGAGTAGCCCTCATAGTCAACAGGAGTCCAAAATGCTGTACTTGGGTACAATCTCAAAAAAGACAGAATGATCTCTGTTTGTTTCCAAGGCAAACCATTTAATATCATGGTAATCCAATTCTGGTCATGTATGGATGTGAGAATTGGACTGTTAAGAAAGCTGAGCACCGAAGAATTGACGCTTTTGAACTGTGGTGTTGGGGAAGACTCTTGAGAGTCCCTTGGACTGCAAGGAGATCCAACCAGTCCATTCTGAAGGAGATCAGCCCTGGGATTTCTTTGGAAGGAATGATGCTAAAGCTGAAACTCCAGTACTTTGGCCACCTCATGTGAAGAGTTGACTCATTGGAAAAGACTCTGATGCTGGGAGGGATTGGGGGCAAGAGGAAAAGGGTACGACAGAGGATGAGATGGCTGGGTGGCATCATTGACTTGATGGACATGAGTCTGAGTGAACTCCGGGAGTTGGTGATGGACAAGGAGGCCTGGCGTGCTGCGATTCATGGGGTTGCAAAGAGTTGGACACGACTGAGCGACTGAACTGAACTGAATCCAATTCTATGCCCCAACTAGTAATGCTGAAGAAGACCTACAAGACCTTCTAGAACTAACACCCAAAAAAGATGTTCTTTTCATTATAGGGGACTGGAATGCAAAAGTAGGAAGTCAAGCGATACCTGGAGTAATAGGCAAATTTAGCCTTGGAGTACAAAATGAAGCAGGACAAAGGCTGCTCTTTGCCAAGAGAACGCACTGGTCATAGCAAACATTCTCTTCCAACAACACAAGAGAAGGCTCTACACATGGACATCACCAGATGGTCAATACCAAAATCAGATTGATCATATTCTTTGCAGCCAAAGATAGAGAAGCTCTTATACAGTCAGCAGGAGAAGGCAATGGCACCCCACTCTAGTACTGTTGCCTGGAAAATCCTATGGACAGAGGAGCCTGGTAGACTGCAGTCCATGGGGTCACTAAGAGTCGGACATGACTGAGCAACTTCACTTTCACTTTTCACTTTCATGCACTGGAGAAGGAAATGGCAACCCACTCCAGTGTTCTTGCCTGGAGAATCCCAGGGATGGAGGAGCCTGGTGGGCTGCGGTCTATGGGGTCGCACAGAGTTGGACACGACTGAAGAAACTTAGCAGCAGCTGCAGCAGCATACAGTCAGCAAAAACAAGACCAGGAGCTGATTGTGGCTCAGATCATGAACTCCTTATTGCAAACTACAGGATTAAATTGAAGAAATAAATTAGACTATTCAGGTAAGATCTAAATCAAATCCGTTATGATTATACAGTGAAAGTGACAAACAGATTCAAGGGATTAGGTCTGATAGACAGAGTGCCTGAAGGACTCTGGACGGAGGTCCGTGACATTGTACAGGAGGCAGTGGTTAAGACCATCCCCCAAAAAAGAAATGCAAAAAGGCAAAATGGTTGTCTGAGGTTGGATGGCTTCACCGACTCACTGGACATGAGTTTGAGTAAGCTCCAGGAGTTGGTGATGGACAGGGAAGCCTGGCATGCTGCAGTCCATGGGGTTGCAAAGAGTTGGACACGACTGTGTGACTGAACTCAACTGATATGTAATATTTTATTAAATATTATTAAATCCATTGAGCCCTTATGATTGGGATTAGTGTCCTAATATTAATAAAAGAAGTGCCAGAGAGCTAGACTGCACCTTCTGCCGTGTGAGAATACAACGAGAAGACTGACATCTATGAATCAGAAAGTGAAGTCTCACCAGAAGTCTCACCAACTTTATCAGGGCATTCATCATGGATATCTCAGCCTCCAGACTACATAGTGATAAATAAATTTATGTTGTATATGTAAAAGCTATCCAGCCTCTGTTATTTTTTAATAGCAGTCCAAACAGACCATGATGTTGAATTTCAGCTCAATATATTAGTTTAAAAACTTACTATACTATAAGTGAGATTTTACTAACATAATAAACACTGGTGAAAACTAAAGTCTGTATTTATTATATAATAATAATAATTCTCATTCATTGAGCATTTATGTTATTTCATTGAATTTACCCAGTGATCTTTTAAGTTATGCATTATTCTAGAAGTAACATTATATATTACTAGAAGTAATTCTTTTACTGATATGTTAAGCCTTTGAAAGTGTAAATGCTGCATTTTTCAATCATTTTTACTCTCTTTTTTATAATTTATTCAATTACTTTTAATTTTATATTTTAACAAAACTACTCTTTCTAATTTATTAAATTGAGAATTTACTTTTGTCTTTCTTTTTAAGTAATAAACTAACTTAAATCATGTATTTACTTTGATTACCATTTTAATTGCAGCCCATAGGTCTTCTTATGCAATATTCTTTAGATCACTAAATTCATGGTGATTTGTTATTTTGTTTTTGAATGCCTCTTTTACATAGAGAGATTTATCAGTATATTTTTTAATATTGAAGATGCTTTTGTTTGTTGCCATTTTATGCTTACAAGCATTTGAAAATCATAAAAAAGACTTTATTCAGAAATTCTTCTTGGCCATACTGATTTCTGCTTGAGGTAAAAGGGCCTGTATTAAATTGGGCTCCTTATATTTATGATACATAAAAACTATGAATTATTTAATTAAAATTATAAAAGTATACTTTATATTAAGTCAAATTATGATTTAGTATCTGATTCTGACAACGCAATTCTGAATGTAAACATGCAACCAGAAAGATAAAACTAGAATGACAAATACAAATGGAATGACAGAGAAATCTGAGAATATAGAGAAAATGGAAACTATCTTTTAATGTCTATTTTCATTACTATAACATCTTAATTCTCTTCTAAATGGAGTTTAAAATTTTAAATTTTTAAAGAATATATGCTAACTTATTTAATTTAATATACTGAAGTGGAAATGTATTAAGAGTAGGCACTGTAAGGAAATGATTAAATAGTTATAAATATTAATCCTACTTTAACTGTCATTTTTTAAAAATTGGCAAAAAAATAGACATTTAATACCCATAATGGGTAAAATTACTTAATTATTTTATTGCAGTACTTACTTTTAAGACCTAAAATTACTAGCTAAAGATCCCCAAATCAAAACTCTGCCCCAATTTCTAAGTGAAATAACTCAAAATTCAGGCAGATCAGGCAATAATAATATTCCCTAGTAAGAGTTAATAATATAGCAAGATAAGAATAAATCTATGGAAATATAAATATCATAATAATAGATGCTTATTCACAATATGCCAGGTGATAGATTGTAAGTCAGTTAATCCTAAAACATCCATACACAATAGTTATTATTATCTGCATTTAACAAAGAGAAAAAATAAATCTGGAGAACTATTTGCCAAGGTTAATTTTTTCTATCAACCTTAGGTGTCTCCTGTGGTGCCTATTAAAGTAAAAACACCAAAGCTAAGATAAAACTCTATAGAGCAGGAAATTTTTTGAGTTTTTTGTTGCAGAAACAACCTCAAGGAAGTAAAAGAGGTAGTTTGTTTTAATTATTGAAAGTTATCCCATGAAATCCAATAGCAAGAGCGATAATGATGTCAGCTCACGTTTATCAAGTGTTTACTAAGTGCCAAAATCTGCTCTAGGACATTACATATATTAGCTCATTTAATCTTTGGAAACACCCCATAGTAATACCATTGAGATAATATGCTACAATTATTATAGTAATATATAGTTATTACTATGGAGTAATATACTATTACTATCATTACCTTTCTAAAGATGAGGAAATGGTGGTACAAAAAGTTAATTTCCTTGTGTTGGTTACAAGGACAGAGGTAGAAAGGTTGTAATGGAAAGGCTATTGGTCTGGTGGTACCGAGTTCATGCCTTCCTGGAATTAGAGAACTAAAAAAAAAAAAAAAAAAAAATCCATCAGAACGTTCTTTCTCAGATCTCCTCTTCTCTTTTTTGTACATATTGTAGTCTCTCTTTAGATGTGACTTTCTCTCATTATTGGGCCAAAAGAGTAGGAACCACTGCCTCCAAATTTGCATGACTTAGCATGGTCATAAGCCACTCACAACCACTTCTGAACTTTGCAGTTCAAATAATGTGAAAGGGAAAATCTATTTAGCTCAGTTTGAGTCAACTGTCCAAACTTGGTCAAATAAGTTATGAGCAGAAAGAAGAGAACAGATATCTCCATTGTAGGTAGAGGAGAGAAAACGTTCTCCCAAAAGAGTCATTCTGAGTAGACAAAATAAAAGCTACTACCGAGGCAAAAGTAAGAATCAAGGAAAAGAGAATGGACCATTAGCTATGGTGAAGTAAGATCATTATTCTGTTCCATGCTAGTTTCTCTTTCTAGACAGCCAATTCCTTCAAGTCATTAACTGTGTCTTACTCAGCTTTCCACATTTGGAAGCACTGTCTCATATAAGTAGCTGCCTTAAAATGTTTTTGGAAGTGAACTGAATGACATACTAATTATTATTCTCCCCATGACATGTGTATAATTTGTTAAGTATTCTTCCAAGGAGTAAATTTGTCAGAGAAAATGACTTTAGATTTCTAAATAATTATTTTCTTTTTATTTCTATAATTAATTAGCTGGATATTTTCTTAAACACATTAACTGAGAGTGGAGTTAAAGAAATAAGAGGAAGCAATGTGTTCACAAAAAAACAGACATTAAGGAGCCCACAAATTCAGAATCGGTATGGTGCAAGCTTCATCCCATTCTTCAGGGAGTCCAGGAGCAGTGAAAAATTTTATAATCTCCCATAAGTCAGTAGGCTACCAGAGAGCCAGAAAGTTTTCAGGATTGGATCATTCTTTAAAAGAACTCAGAAGGAAATAGAAATTGTCTAGTTTAATTTACATAAATAACAGAGGTTCCCCCTAAAACTTCATGCTGTAATTTAAATATATATGTGTATATATATATATATATGTTAAATAGACACAGAGATGTGTAACAGAAAGTAAAAAGTGCATGAATTCTAAGAAAAAAAAAAAAAAGCATTTTTCAAGGATAATTGGGTCTATAGAGGGCTTGTCCATTTTCCCAGATGTACTAGCCTCTTCCTTTCTGCCAAACTGTGCACCTTTACCTTACTCTGGATCACAAATATTATTGTATTTGATTTAAGTTCTTTTTAAAATTATTAATATGTGCATAAAGATAAAACTTTACATATAATTTTAGGGAGTCTTGATCTAGTCATGTATTCTCTATTGGTTATTGCATCTCACGGGATTAGTACACCCATAGAAAACACCAGAGAGGCTTGTACAAAGCATAGTCCAAGGGTAGAGGAGGAACTTCTTAAGCTATTGTCAGTAATTAGCATCTTACTGCAAGTATTTTCTATTCAGTAGCTGACTAAGGCACAGATGCATGTGTGCTTAGTTGCGTCTAACTCTTTGTGACCCTATGGACCTGTTATGGGCTGTAGCCTGCCAGGCTCCTCTGTCCATAGGATTCTTCAGGCAAGAATAGTGGAATGGGTTGCCATGCCTGCCTGCAGGGGATCTTTCCCGGGGATCAAACTTGCATCTGCTGCATTGGCAGATGAATTCTTTACAGCTGAGCCACCTGGGAAGCCGAGACACATAGAAAGTAGTAAATTTGACTAGATACCCTAATCTTAAACTAGAATTACCCGAGATGAACAAAATACTACTGAAATCAGAGGTGGTTTAAGAATATAGTCAAGGACAGAAGCCTTGCTATGGTTAGCACTTTTTACCAACTTTTTATTCATCTCATCTCTGAGCATAGCACGATTTTAAAAAGATAGTAGGAAATGTATTTCCTCACCAATATAGAATATTTGATCTAATCTGTAATTTAAAAGAAAAATATTTAAGAAGTCCAGTATGATCATTCGTGTTATATATGAATATTTGTGTGGGCAGGGGGGCAGAGAGAGAGAAAAAAAATGAAGAGAAGGAGAGATTAAGACAAACTTACAGTCACAAATTTAAGAACTAAATAATTGTGAAATTTATTTTAAATATGTCTATGAAGCACATATTTAAAAGACATCTTAGAATCTTAAGTATTAAGACGATTGTTAGAAACATTAAAATTTGAAAGGATTGGTGATGACTTCTGACATGATTATCAATTATTTTTGGATATGTAATTTTTACTTAAAAATATCATTTAATAATTACTTGTAGGATATCGAGTCAGTGATGCCATCCAGCCACCTCATCCTCTGTCGTCCCGTTCTCCTCTTGCCCAAATCCCTCCCAGCATCAGAGTCTTTTCCAATGAGTCAACTCTTCGCATGAGGTGGCCAAAGCACTGGAGTTTCAGCTTCAGCATCATTACTTCCAAAGAAATCCCAGGGCTGATCTCCTTCAGAATGGACTGGTTGGATCTCCTTGCAGTCCAAGGGACTCTCAAGAGTCTTCTCCAACACCACAGTTCAAAAGCATCAATTCTTCAGCGCTCAGCCTTTTTCACAGTCCAACTCTCACATCCATACATGACCACAGGAAAAACCATAGCCTTGACTAGACGGACCTTTGTTGGAAAATAATGTCTCTGCTTTTGAATATGCTATCTAGGTTGGTCATAACTTTCCTTCCAAGGAGTAAGAGTCTTTTAATTTCATGGCTGCAGTCACCATCTGTAGTGATTTTGGAGCCCAGAAAAATAAAGTCTGACACTGTTTCCACTGTTTTCCCATCTATTTCCCATGAAGTGATGGGACCGGATGCCATGATCTTCATTTTCTGAATGTTGAGCTTTAAGCCAACTTTTTCACTCTCCACTTGCACTTTCATCAAGAGGCTTTTGAGTTCTTCTTCACTTTCTGCCATAAGGGTGGTGTCATCTGCATATCTGAGGTTATTGATATTTCTCCGGGCAATCTTGATTCCAGCTTGTGTTTCTTCCAGTACAGCGTTTCTCATGATGTACTCTGCATATAAGTTAAATAAACAGGGTGACAATATACAGCCTTGACAAACTCCTTTTCCTATTTGGAACCAGTCTGTTGTTCCATGTCCAGTTCTAACTGTTGCTTCCTGACCTGCATAAAGGTTTCTCAAGAGGCAGATCAGGTGGTCTGGTATTCCCATCTCTTTCAGAATTCTCCACAGTTGATTGTGATCCACACAGTCAAAGGCTTTGGCATAGTCAATAAAGCAGAAATAGATGTTTTTCTGGTACTCTTGCTTTTTCCATGATCCATCGGATGTTGGCAATTTGATCTCTGGTTCCTCTGCCTTTTCTAAAACCAGCTTGAGCATCTTGGAAGTTCACAGTTCACATATTGCTGAAGCCTGGCTTGGAGAATTTTGAGCATTACTTTACTAGCATGTGAGATGAGTGCAATTGTGCAGTAGTTTGAGCATTCTTTGGCATTGCCTTTCTTTGGTATTGTAATGAAAACTGACCATTTCCAGTCCTGTGGCCACTGCTGAGTTTTCCAAATTTGCTGGCATATTGAGTGCAGCACTTTCACAGCATCATCTTTCAGGATTTGGAATAGCTCAACTGGAATTCCATCACCTCCACTAGCTTTGTTCGTAGTGATGGTTTCTAAAGCCCACTTGACTTCACATTCCAGGATGTCTGGCTCTAGGTCAGTGATCACACCATTGTGATTATCTGGGTCATGAAGATCTTTTTTGTACAGTTCTGTGTATTCTTGCCATGTCTTCTTAATATCTTCTGCTTGTTAGGTACCATTTCTGTCCTTTATTGAGCTCATCTTTGCCTGAAATGTTCCTTTGGAACTCTGATTTTCTTGAAGAGATCCCTAGTCTTTCCCATTCTGTTGTTTTCCTCTATTTCTTTGCATTGATCGCTAAAGAAGGCTTTCTTATCTCTTCTTGCTATTCTTTGGAACTCTGCATTCAGATGTTTATATCTTTCCTTTTTTCCTTTGCTTTTCTCTTCTCTTCTTTTCACAGCTATTTGTAAGGCCTCCCAGACAGCCATTTTGCTTTTTTGCATTTGTTTTCCATGGGGATGGTCTTGATCCCTGTCTCCTGTACAATGTCACAAACTTCAGTCCATAGTTCATCAGGCACTCTATCTATCAGATCTAGGCCCTTAAATCTATTTCTCACTTCCACTGTATAATCATAAGGGATTTGATTTAGGTCATACCAGAGTGGTCTAGTGGTTTTCCCTACTTTCTTCAATTTAAGTCTGAATTTGGCAATAAGGAGTTCATGGTCTGAGCCACAGTCAGCTCCTGGTCTTGTTTTTGCTGACTGTATAGAGCTTCTCCATCTTTGGCTGCAAAGAATATAATTAATCTGATTTCGGTGTTGACCATCTGGTGATGTCCATGTATAGAGTCTTCTCTTGTGTTGTTGGAAGATGGTGTTTGCTATGACCAGTGCATTTTCTTGGCAAAACTCTATTAGTCTTTGCCCTGCTTCATTCTGTATTCCAAGGCCAAATTTGCCTGTTACTCCAGGTGTTTCTTGACTTCCTACTTTTGCATTCCAGTCCCCTATAATGAAAAGGACATCTTTTTTGGGTGTTAGTTCTAAAAGGTCTTGTAGGTCTCAGTGAACTCCGGGAGTTGGTGATGGACAGGGAGGCCTGGCATGCTGCAATTCATGGGGTTGCAAAGATTCGGACACGACTGAGCGACTGATCTGATCTGATCTGATCTGATCTGTAGGATATCAATATTCAGGTTTCTGAAAAGATTTTCTTTAGGAGATGTGAGAGTTAGAACTTACGAGAATCTATTTGTAGAAAACAACTTACCACTTTGTCCCTTTTGAAGGCATACAATCTCTCATCAACATATGATTCCAAAAGTGTAAATTTTAATTTAAAAAGTGCATTAATTTTTTCAGGAACTAATGGTACCGCTCAGTTTATTACACAGGGTTTCCCAGGTGGCTCAGTGGTAAAGAATCTAACTGCCAATGCAAAAGCCTCAGGAGACATGGGTTTGATCCCTGGGTGAGGAAGATCTCCTAGAGAAGGAAACAGCAACCACTCCATTATTCTTGCCTCAAAAGTCCCATGAATGGAGGAGACTGGAGGGCTACAGACCATGGGGTCCCAAAGAGTCGGACACAACTGAGTAACTGTGCACACACACATGCCGTTTGTTACACATGTATTATTAGAATAAAAACAATAATTAATGAGTTCAAAAAACTCAATAAAATACATATATTTATAAATTCATTAAAATTATAGATTTTATTTTCAGTATAAATAATTTTTGGTTAAGTGTAATTCACCATCATTAATAAATCCTTATTCTCCTCACATTTTCTTATAACACCACTGAGTAGTACTCTGATCATTTTGCTATAAAGCAATTTTTTTTACTGTTCTCAAAAGTAAAAACCTGCTGATTAATATATTCTAGTTATTGAGGTGTACTAGTAAGAATCATTTTCAATGCATTGTACTATAAATTTTATGATGACCCAGCAAAAAGAGCTATATTACAGCAAATAAAAATACGAATTGCTAACGTGAAATTTGTATTTCTATGATAAGAGCACATCAGCATAAGAAAATCATCTTTCTTACATGCAACTCACCAAGACAATGAAATAAAGAAATTAGCTTAATTATGATTGTAATTACATACGGCTTCCCAGCTGGCTCAGACAGTAAAGAATCATCCTGCAATGCAGGAAACCCAGGTGTGATATCTGGGTCGGGAAGATCCCCTGGAGAAGGAAATGTCAACTCACTCTAGTATTCTTGCGTGGGAAATCCCATGGACAGAGGAGCCTGGCGGACTACAGTCCATGGGGTTGTAAAGTCACACACAACTGAGCAACTATCATTTCCACTTTCGATTGTCTGTAATTACTCTGATAATGAAACCCATTAAGTTTGAAAAGTGTATTTGCAAATAGGCCATATTAGCTATGAAAGCCATTGCCTATATGCATATCTTCCTGTTTCTAATCCATTCAGTTTCTTGCTCCAAATATATATATTTTGAATCACTTCTTTCTCTGTCTTGCTTCCCTTCTCAAACTAATCATAATGATTTCCAATTGAATCCTGTATCAAATTTAAGCACAGTCTGTAGTTTTCATAATTCTTTGTATCTGGATTTCATATCTGGACTTCATCTTTGGACACAGGCTTTTTTTTTTTTTCTATCTTCTTTTTCCACTGTATCTAATAATCATGTTAGCCTCCAGTTCAGATCAAATCTGTTACTCACTCAGTCACATATCATGGTTAAACAAATTATCCATTCACTCAACGTTTGTACTTTAAGAAAATTTTTATTCAGTCTGCATTTACTATGCCAGATGTCAAACAGGGTTGAAAAGAAATTATGAACTCTTACTAGAGTATCATTTACTAACTACTAGTTAGTTGGCAGATACTGTTCTTTATGGATTTCATGTATCATCTCATCTAATTTTCAACACAATCTTTTGACAGAGGAGTTGTTATGATACACATTACAGATGAAGGAACTGTGGCTTAGAAAATTTAAGTAGTTTCCACAAGGTCAGACCTTGGAGATGATAGAGCTAGAATTAGAACCCAGGCATCTGGATTCTTCACATGAAAGATCTACTTTGCTCTTCCCGTTTGCTCTATGCAATAGACAGTGTACATGTTACTTATCCATTTATGGACTAGAGGAAAAAATATAATAAATTAAATGACTTGTTCAGTATTAAGTAGAAAGCCAGAGGTAAAATGCAGCTTTTAGTCACATTTATTTTTTAAGCTATACCACATTCTATAACATTAGTGCAAGCTCTATCAAAGCACAAATTACTTTGGGTGTGGAATTGCCTTTGGTAGGACAGAACTAGTAAGAAATAGACAATGCAATATTTTGAATGAATAATATTACATTTCTTGGACAAGAAATAAGGTTGTCCCTTTCTCCTCCCACCTTCAATCTTTCCCAGCATCAGAGTCTTTACCAATGAGTCAGTTCTTCGCATCAGGTGGCCAAAGTATTGGGGTTTCAGCTTCAACATCATTCCTTCCAATGAAAACTCAGACTGATCTCCTTTAGGATAGACTGGTTGGATCTCCTTGCAGTCCAAGGGACTATCAAGAGTCTTCTCCAACACCACAGTTCAGAAGCATCAATTCTTCAGTACTCAGCTTTCTTTATAGTCCAACTCTCACATCCATACATGACTACTGGAAAAACCATAGCCTTGACCTGACAGACCTTTGTTGGCAAAGTAATGTTTCTGCTTTTTAATATGCTGTCTAGATTGGTCATAACTTTTCTTCCAAGGAGCAAGTGTCTTTTAATTTCATGTCTGCAGTCACCATCTGCAGTGATTTTGGAGCCCAAGAAAATAAAATCTCTCACCGTTTCCATTGTTTCCCCATCTATTTGCCATAAGTGATGGGACCAGATGCCATGATCTTAGTTTTCTGGATGTTTAGCTTTAAGCCAACCTTTTCACTCTCCTCTTTCACTTTCATCAAGAGGCTCTTTAGTTCTTTTTCACTTTCTGCCATAAGGGTGGTGTCATCTGCATATCTGAGGTTATTGATATTTCTTCCAGCAATCTTGATTCCAGCTTGTGCTTCTTCCAGCCCAGCGTTTCTCATGATGTACTCTGCATATAAGTTAAATAAACAGGGTGACAATATACAGCCTTGACGTACTCCTTTTCCTATTTGGAACCAGTCTGTTGTCCCATGTCCAGTTCTAACTGTTGCTTCCTGACCTGAATATAGGTTTCTCAAGAGGCAGGTCTGGTGGTCTGTTATTCCCATCTCTTGAAGAATTTTCCACAGTTTAGTGTGATCCACACAGTCAAAGGCTTTGGCATAGTCAATAAAGCAGAAATAGATGTCTTTCTGGAACTCTCTTGCTTTTTTGATGATCCAGCGGACGTTGGCAATTTGATCTCTGGTTCCTGTGCCTTTTCTAAAACCAGCTTGAGCATCTTGGAAGTTCATGGTTAAGGTATTGTTGAAGCCTGGCTTGGAGAATTTTGAGCATTACCTTACTAGCGTGTGAGATGAGTACAACTGTGCAGTAGTTCGAGCATTCTTTGGCATTGCCTTTCTTTGGGATTGGAATGAAAACTGACCTTTTCCGGTCCTGTAGCCACTGATGAGTTTTCCAAATTTACTGGCATATTGAGTGCAGCACTTTCACAGCATCATCTTTTAGGATTTGAAATAGCTCAACTGGAATTCCATCACCTCCACTAGCTTTGTTCATAGTGATGCTTCCTAAGGCCCACTTGACTTCACATTCCAAGATGTCTGGCTCTAGGTGAGTGATCATACCATTGTGAGTATCTGGGTCATGATCATATATATATATATATATATAACTATACATTTTTGTATAGTTCTTCTGTGTATTCCTGCCATCTCCTCTTAATATCTTCTGCTTCTGTTAGGTGCATACCATTTCTGTCCTTTATTGAGCCCTTATTTCTGTCCTTTAAGATGGGCTCAATATAGGACAGAAATAAGGGTAGACAGTATAAAAGGAAATAGGTAGGAATTTCCTGGAGATCATTTGAGTGTTGGCAAGTCATTCTGTTTGAGGGAAACTCAGGGTAAAAACAAGGCAATCATCCCTTATTTATGAGCTGGAACCAGATCATGAAGTGCTTTAAAACTTGAACTTCATTACCTCTTAAAAATAAAATTATTAAGTGCTGTTTAGCACAGAATCTGAGATTTAGGATGAGTTATATGAGAATGATGCATGGGATACAATGTAGCATAATCACCTGTGTGTATGCTATTGATGAAATTCATTTAGAGGTTTATATGAAACACATGAGCTTCTGAACTTTAAACTGGGTATGCAAGCCATGGTCCTTTGAAACTGTGTTACTATGAACATCTATATTTGGGCTTAGATTAAAAGATAGGAAAATGGAGTAGAAATATGGAAATCAGATTAGGCTCAGTAAGTATACTGAAGTAGTGAATGTGAGAAGAAAAGAAAATTTGAACTTGGGTATTTTCAGAAATAAATGTGGTAGGAATGGCAAATGTATGCTATGAAAGATTCTACACACATCTGCAAGAAATTGAATCTGGAGGAAGAAGGGCTCAGAGGTGTTCTAGGACGCTGGGCCTGTGAAGCTCTGAGATTATGTAATTTGAAGAGTTCATTAAAGCATAAATCAATATAGGAAGCAAGAAAGAAAGGGGAGGCTATGAGGAGATTATTAGGGATTTTACTTTCAGCGTGGAGTAGAGATAATTGATTGCCCCTCCGCTTGTACTTCCTTCTAAAGCAAGAGTCTTACCTTACCTCCAGCTCCTACTGAAAAGGTGAGTCTAGGTGGCCTTGTTTATACCGAGTGAAACCTTCTCCTTGGTCATAGCTCTAAGACCAGAAAACATCAGATCCAACTCACCCTAGTCTTATGGGAATGTGTCTAGCAGCTCTGGTTATAATATCAGGGAGTATCCACAGCTTTGAGGCTTCAGTTCACATTCATCAGTAAGAAAATCTGCATTCTACATTCTGGTTATCTAACTATCTATATAACTATCTATACATTATTTAATTTAAATATCAGTTGTTACTCCTTTATCTTCTTTGAGCTCCTTTTGAAGGAAAAAAATAAATAGGCTTATAGATATCTACATGTTTTTGGACAATAATGTGCTTATTAAATATTTCATAGAGGAGATGAAAGAGAGGGTACAGATTTCAAATCACACAGCAATCGATTAGGTAAAAGCCTTGCTAGACAGAGAACAGCCAGGGTGCATTTTCATAAAAATGAACAACACAAAGGCTCACCATGGAGGTGGTGAGTGGGGATCAAAATTCAGGTCATGTTTCTGTGACCAGAGTGAGCCCTCATGACAGACTGCATCAGCCTACACCAGGAGAAAGAGGTCTTTTGTACCGTATCCTCCGACAGAGCTGCCTTCTTAAAAAATCTACCCGTTGAAGGGGGATTTTTTGTGATTGATACAAGAAAGTCATATAGGCTAGGAGGCAGTTCTAATGAAATATTTTGTTTTAACCCCCAAAACACCTCTTTAGCCATATAACCAACTAAGAGGTCCTCTTACTCCTTCTACACTCCATCTTTTCTCCATTCAGCCTTCAATCCTGTGCCATCATTCTCCTGGTGCCAGTAGTTACAGATATTCAGTGATCACCAGAAAATACAACCAAACGCATGATGGAAGAAGGAAAACCAACACTTGTGTCTCCCTCCTTCCCTGAGGTCCCCTGACAGTGCCTGATATTCCTGACATCAATAGGAAGCTACAAAACAAAGGGACCCAAGTGAAAAGACCTGCAGGTATGAGCCTTCCAGTGAACACAGCAGGGCAGAGAAGGGTGAGAAATGGCTTGGAGTGGGGAAGGACTAGCAAAATCACTTTCAATCCACCTTTGCAATCTGAATACATTAGCAATATATTCTTCAAGTTTAGGTATTTTCAAGTGTGAAATGATGGCTTTCACACAACCTTTTTTTCTGAAATGCAGGATTTCAAAAGTATTACTTTGAAGCTCATGCTTATTTTGTTTGTTCATCATATCATTTATATAAACATCAGTTTAAATTATGAAAAACACTGATTCCAAAATATTTCAGAGCTTGAAAATTCAAAGACATATATAATATTTGTTTAAGGAAACTAGAGAAGTAAATAATATTTTAAATACTTCTCAAGGTATAAGGGGCTCTTTTATTCTATAAGCGTTTTGTTGTTTTTTTTTTTTTTAAAACATGACATACTGTGGGATTTTGCAAAGTATATTTTATTGTTATCTGAAAGAGAAGTGTGTCAAATGTGGCAGCAGATCATTTTTAGTCTCAATTCATTTAGTCATTTTTTGGCAGAAGAATCATGCATTGGAGGGCACATACACCCTGGGGACACCCAAGAATATAATAAAACTTTTAGAGAATGCCTCCCACCACCATCAAATAGGGGAAAAAAAGCAATCCAAGCAAAGAGAGCAAAAAAAAGTAAAGGGACCTCATAGAATATTTTTAGAATTTCAAGAAAGATTAAAAATAGATAAAATGAAATTACAACTACAATTAAATACAATATATACTATTTTTCCTTTTCATATTCATACGTAATGTCATTTGACATATCAATTTTACATCCTGATGTATATAAAATGACTAATTGCCATTTGTCACTGATTTTTCTACATCATACAACTGCCTATTCAATTCTTCATACTGTGTAGATACTATAAGTAATAAACATATACTACATCTTGTTTGTGAAGATCATTCTCAACTTAGCAGAAAAAAAGTCTCAGATCTTCATGAGAAAATAGACTTTACTTGAGCATCATATGTTGAAGACCACTGGTTACTTATACAGTGAGATGTGAGATGTAGGGAGAGAAAAGGAGAGCATTTCAGATGGAATGTACACATACATGTGTGTTTACATTTCTTTACTTGCACATTTATTCAGTTGGATCAAACCACAATGTACACTCCTCCATTGGGCAGCAAGCTGTGTCCTGACTGTGTTAAAGTCTTTGTCTATAGTATTAAGCAGTGTCCAGATGCACTGATTTTGTTCACTGCAGGAGGTAATGAGTCCAACGGAGTCATTTCAGAGCTACACGCTGGGGTTTTTCATTAGAACAGGACATGCCCACTGAAAATAGGTGATGAGGATAAGAGCTGAGAAATGGGACACAAGAACTTGTTCATCAGAAAAGGACTAACAATGGAGAAATTGAATTATTGGGAAAAGAGGTGAGGAAGAAAAAGACAATTGTGTGAAGGAAGGGCACAAATAAGGACAGAGAAGGAGACAAGAACAAAATAGGTGTGGACAGAGATTCCACACAATCACACAGTCAAGAAAGACAAATTTAAGGGGAAAAAAAAGCTTCTTTTTCTTATAGTTTATTCAGCTGTATCTGTTTCCAGCCACATTAGGATCCCATTTTCTTAGGATGTTAATTTCAAAACTAACAAACTATTCCATTTCTTTAGCTTTGCCTTTAACTGCACTTTAAAACTTTTCCAAAAGCAGTATAAACTATGTATTATTCTTCATTCTTGCTACTGAAATTCTATATTGGGGTTTCTGTAAAGCATCTTTGCTGCCAATTATCTAACAACTTCCTTTATTTTAGCCCCACTTTCTCTCCTCTTCCTAAAGCCAATCTTAGTGTCATACTTGACTTCTCTAACATCATATTCTATATACTGATATCATTTAATAGGATATACTTGAAATCATTAAGTGTTTTGATTTTTTTAATAGATATACACTTATCAGTAGAGAGGTTTTCTGGCAAGTATTGTGGTATATCCTCAGAAGTGATTTTTTTTTTTAAGTGATTTCCTTATCATCGCTTTTCAGTGTTTCAGTCAGGGTTCCTGGTTGTAAGCAACAGTAATCAGTGAACTAACTGAAGCAGAAAATAAGGGGTTGAAATGATATTTCAAGGTTCACAAACTTGACAGGAAGGGTAGAGAACCAGGCTTAAATAATAGGTAGGGACCAAGGAGGTTAGTCATCAGAGAATTCACCCAAAGTTATACTCAAGAATATTTAATTTAATACAATACTGATAATACTAGTATCAGAGTTGGCCACTTCTCTGCTTCTAGCACTAGACCATCTCTGCTGCTATCACTTCCGTGTTTCAAGTGACCTTGTGTCTTTGACTGATTCCCTCAAGATTCAAAGCCCCAGAGAGAAGCATGCGTGTTTGTGTGCTCAGCCCTGTCTGACTCTTTGCAACCCCAGGACTATAGCCCTCCAGGCTCCTCTGTCCATGGAATTTTACAGGCTGAATACTGGAGTGGTTGTCATTTTCTACCCCAGGGGATCTTCATGACCCAGGGATCAAATCTGCTTCTGCATTGGCTGGCAGATTTTTTACCACTGAGCCACCTGGGAAGCCCTAAAGAGAAGAACGTGAACTTGAATTACATGCCTGTATCCTCAGGAGTTGACTAAAGCAAAATATTTAGTTTTGGGGGCTTCTAATAATGGGGAAGTCTACTTTTGAACACATCTTATACAATGAGAGATATCCTTAAATTCATAACGATGTTTGGATATAGAATCAAAAGGGTAACAGTTGTCCACATATCACTATTAAACTCAATGTTCTTATATGTTATTGCTTTCTACAGTTACCATACTTTCTTTATATATGTAAGACCTTTTCTCCAATGTTCCAATCATGAATTTCCTAATTTACCCCACCTATCAGAAACCACTTCTCTCTTTACAATGAATAACCTTATCAGTCTTCTTTAAACACTTTCTGAATATAAAGGTCTGTTTCAATATTATTTACATCATACTATGATATAAAAGTCATGTTTTGACTCACCTGGTATGGAAAGTATAAATTAAAAGTTATAAAGTGATGGCATATATTTTAAAAAATTATGTTGAAACTGTATCCTCTTAAAATAATAGAAACTAGACTATACAGACCTAAACCATGTTAAAAAGAAAGTATCTTGAAGAGAAAACCTGTTACTTTTGATACTATATTCCATTCAGGAAATATATGTTCTGGGAACAAGTAGGTCCTGAGAATTAAAGCATGAAAAAGATAGATGAGATCCCTGTGCTCACAGAATTTGAGTTTTCATGTACTATATAATTCTTTATTTACATTATTGTTGTATATAGGTTAGGAATCATGAATTTTATTCTTCTCCATTGCTAGACTTATGACAAAGACACAATATACAAATATAATACAAGTAAACTTAGAATTTCAATTAAATTTTCACTACTTCATCATCATGTTTGATTTTTATTTTCTTTTACATCTAAGGTATCTCTTTTAAGTTGAGAGAAGAACTTTAATTACCATGCTTAATTATCTAAATATCTTACAATCAAACTTTGTAAAATTGAGAATAGTACTCAGGTTAAACTCCTTGAATCAGAGTCTTTGTTTATTGAGGAATACATGCTCAGGGTGAGGAAACTAAATAGATAATTGCAAAGCTATGTACAATTAGAAGTATCTTTCTGATAAAAACCCATAAGTTATTTTGTGGATATTGACAAACTATAACTAGATTTTATATGGAGCTATAAAAGTCACAGAGTAGCCAACATAATACTGAAAGTGTGAGAGGAGGGAAATAGTACTCACCTACTTACTTTGAAAATGAGTGGAGTCTACAAGACTAAAGGGGAAAATAACTGTGCATAATTATTGAACATCAGTTCACTCACTCAGTCGTGTTCGACCCCATGGACTGCAGCATGCTAGGCCTCCCTGTCCATCACCAACTCCTGGAGTTTACTCAAACTAATGTCCATTGGGTTGGGATGCCATTCAACCATCTCATCCTCTGTGATCCCCTTCTCCTCCTGCCTTTAATCTTTCCCAGGATCAGGGTCTTTTCAAATGAGTCAGATCTTCGCATCAGGTGGCCAAAGTATTGGAATTGCAGCTTCAACATCAGTCTTTCCAATGAATATTCAGGACTGATTTCCTTTAGGATGGACTGGTTGGATCTCTTTGCCAACAAAGGTCCATCTAGTCGAGGTTATGGATTTTCCGGTAGTCATGTATGGATATGAGAGTTGGACTATAAAGAAAGTCATGAGGATACAGATTAATAATACTAACACCAATACACATGCATATATGAATTGAGTAATTAAGGAAATGAATGGTGGGTGATGGGAAAAAGACTTACTGTTCAGAGTGGAAAGTTACAGATAAGGGGAGGAAATTAGAATGATTCATGTTGTAATGAATTAAAGTTAGAAACATCCAGAAAAATTCAACTTTAGCTTTATATACCTTGATGTAGATTTAAATGCTTACATATAGAAATATTTATAGGTACATGTATGTATGCAGATTAGTATAAATATATTTCTTTGTCTTTTTTATTAAGATGCCCTAGAAGCAAAACCAGGCACCTAATGGTAAGGAGAACCTACTCAGATATTCATTTTTAACACCTTCTTCCAATAAAAGAAGTCAGGATTCCTCAGAAAAAATTACTGATTCTGGGACTGAGGTAGAAAATACACAGGATTAGGCTACAACAACTTGTAGAGCCAGAAAGTAAGGAAGAACTCAACAAATAAACAAACAAAACAATTCTGGGGTATGCTAAGGTGGCATGCTGCTGCTGTCCGATGCTGTGCGACCCCAGAGATGGCAGCCCACCCGGCTCCCCTGTCCCTGGGATTCTCCAGGCAAGAACACTGGAGTGGGTTGCCATTTCCTTCTCCAATACATGAAAGTGAAAAGTGAAAGTGAAGTCGCTCAGTTGTGTCCGACTCTTAGTGACCCCATGGACTGCAGCCTACCAGGCTCCTCTGTCCATGGGATTTTCCAGGCAAGAGTACTGGAATGGGTTGCCATTGCCTTCTCCAAGGGATCTTCCCGACCCAGAGATCGAACCCAGATCTCCCACATTGCAGGCAAATGCTTTAACCTCTGAGCCAACAGGGAAGCCCAGATGATAAAGCATCTGTCTGCAATGCGGGAGACCTGGGTTTGATCCCAGGGTTGGGAAGATCCCCTGGAGAAGGAAATGGCAATCCACTCCAGTATTCTTGCCTGGAAAACCCCATGGACAGAGGAGCCCAGCAGGTATGTTCATGGAATCGCAAAGAGTCGGACACGACTGAGCAACTTCACTTTTCAAGTATGAAGTAAATATCTATGGTTTAGTGTAGGTATGATTGAGTAAGTACCTTTCTGGGAGAGATCAGACAAATCACCTGTGTATAAGCATTCTATCTAAGCATTCTCAATCCCAAGGAAGCGGAGCATAACTCTTCATTCCTTGAATGTAGACTGAACATTATGACTTAATTCTAAAGACCTCTGTATGAAGAGGGGTAAATAAATATACAGTGAATAAAAAAACATGGCAAACACTACCTCTGTCCAGTGATCAAGGTTATTACCAACAACAATAGTCATGCTGAAAGTATATATTCTGATAGCATGTGATGTGATGGCAGTGGGAATATATGTCTGTGGTGTCCCTCTCCCAAACCCCAAATCTTAGTCATAGGAAAACCATCAGACAAGTCCAAAGAGAGGGACATTCTACAATATGCCAGATCAGCATTCCTCAAAACAGTTAAGGTCAGGAAAGTTTGAGAAATTGCAAGTCAAGAAGAGCCTAAAGAGTCATGAAAAGTAACTGTATCATGTTATTTTGCATGGGATCTCGGAACAGAAAAGAGCATTTGCGAAAAACAAAAAAATTGAATAAAGCATGACTTCAGTTAATGTTGTTGGCTAGTCACTAAGCCTGATGTTTTTGCAATCCCATGGATTCTCCCAGGCTTGTCTATCCATGGGATTTTTCAGGCAAGAATGCTAGAGTGTGTTTCTACATCCTTCTTCAGAGAATCTTCCCAACCCAGGGATCAAATCTGTGTCTCTCGCATTGGCAGGGGGATTATTTACTGCTGAGCCACCAGGGAAGCTCGTCAGTTAATAAAAATGTATAAATAAGGGTTCATTAATTTTGAAAAATGTACCATACAGTTAAGGTGTTAATAATAGAAGAAACTGTGAAATATATGGGATTTCTCTGCACTGCTTTCACAATTTTTTTAGTTAAGCTAAAACTATTTTAAAATTAAAAGTTTATTTTTAAAAAAGTTTACTTCTGTTCTATGCAGGGCCTAATTTTGCAATCCTCTTCTCAGAGGTTAAGCATCAGACCAGTTTTTTTGTTGCCTTTCATAGTCTTCTTACTTTTGGCAACAAATCTAATAATAATAACCTATATAATTATATTTATGTTCAAAATATCATATGCTTTATATATTTAAACGCATATATCAGATAAGATCACTCGCTCAGAAGTGTCCGACTCTTTGCGACTCCATGAATCCCTGTCCATCACCAACTCCCGGAGTTCACTCAGACTCACATCCATCGAGTCAGTGATGCCATCCAGCCATCTCATCCTCTGTCGTCCCCTTCTCCTCCTGCCCCCAGTCCCTCCCAGCATCAGAGTCTTTTCCAATGAGTCAACTCTTCACATGAGGTGGTCAAAGTACTAGAGTTTCAGCTTTAGCATCATTCCTTCCAAAGAAATCCCAGGGCTGATCTCCTTCAGAATGGACTGGTTGGATCTCCTTGCAGTCCAAGGGACTCTCAAGAGTCTTCTCCAACACCACAGTTCAAAAGCATCAATTCTTCGGTGCTCAGCCTTCTTCACAGTCCAACTCTGACATCCATACATGAACAAGGAAAAACCATAGCCTTGGCTAGACAAACCTTTGTTGGCAAAATAATGTCTCTGCTTTTGAATATGCTATCTAGGTTGGTCATAACTTTCCTTCCAAGGAGTAAGCATCTTTTAATTTCATGGCTGCAGTCACCATCTGTAGTGATTTTGGAGCCCAGAAAAATGAAGTCTGACACTGTTTCCACTGTTTCCCCATCTATTTCCCATGAAGTGATGGGACCGGATGCCATGATCTTCGTTTTCTGAATGTTGAGCTTTAAGCCAACTTTTTCACTCTCTACTTTCACTTTCATCAAGAGGCTTTTTAGTTCCTCTTCACTTTCTGCCATAAGGGTGGTGTCATCTGCATATTTGAGGTTATTGATATTTCTCCCAGCAATCTTGATTCCAGCTTGTGTTTCTTCCAGTCCAGCATTTCTCATGATGTACTCTGCATATAAGTTAAATAAACAGAGTGACAATATACAGCCTTGACGTACTCCTTTTCCTATTTGGAACCAGTCTGTTGTTCCATGTCCAGTTCTAACTGTTGCTTCCTGACCTGCATAAAGGTTTCTCAAGAGGAAGATCAGGTGGTCTGGTATTCCCATCTCTTTCAGAATTTTCCACAGTTTATTATGATCCACACAGTCAAAGTCTTTGGCATAGTCAATAAAGCAGAAATAGGTGTTTTTCTGGAACTCTCTTACTTTTTCCATGATCCAGCAGATGTTGGCAATTTGATCTCTGGTTCCTCTGCCTTTTCTAAAACCAGCTTGAACATCAGGAAGTTCACAGTTCACATATTGCTGAAGCCTGGCTTGGAGAATTTTGAGCATTACTTTACTAGCGTATGAGATAAGTGCAATTGTGCGGTAGTTTGAGCATTCTTTGGCATTGCCTTTCTTTGGGATTGGAATGAAAACTGACCTTTTCCAGTCCTGTGGCCAGTGCTGAGTTTTCCAGATTTGCTGGCATATTGAGTGCAGCACTTTCACAGCATCATCTTTCAGGATTTGGAATAGCTCAACTGGAATTCCATCACCTCCACTAGCCTTGTTCGTAGTGATGCTTTCTAAGGCCCACTTGACTTCACATTCCAGGATGTCTGGCTCTAGGTCAGTGATCACACCATTGTGATTATCTGGGTCATGAAGATCTTTTTTGTACAATTCTTCTGTGTATTCTTGCCACCTCTTCTTAATATCTTCTGCTTCTGTTAGGTCCAAACCATTTCTGTCCTTTATCGAGCTCCTCTTTGCCAGAAATGTTCCTTTGGTATCTTTGATTTTCTTGAAGAGATCCCTATTCTTTCCCATTCTGTTGTTTTCCTCTATTTCTTTGCATTGATCGCTGAAGAAGGCTTTCTTATCTCTTCTTGCTATTCTTTGGAACTCTGAATTCAGATGTTTGTATCTTTCCTTTTCTCCTCTGCTCACATGAAATTTAGCATTCTAAATGCACATTATTCTGAATATTTATTTATCATTTAATATTTCTTGGAAAGAATTTTATGCTGATACACATATATACGGATTCACTTCATTTATGTTCCAACAGCTAGTGGCACTGCATTGAATGCATGTATCTTAGTAGAATTAATGAATCTCTTGTTAATGGTAAAACATATTGTTTTTGTATATATATGTGATTATACTGACCCTAAGCTTCCCTGGTGGCTCAGATGGTAAAAACTCTGTCCGCAATACAGGAGACCTACTCATATCCCTAGGTTGGGAAGATCTCCTGGAGAAGCAAATGGTCAGTAGTTAAGACTTGTTGCTTTCACTGCCGGAGTACTCACAAGTTCGATTCCTGGTCAAGGAATTAAGATCCTACAAGCCACGTGGCAAGGCCAAAGGGAAAAAGACAAAAAGAAATTATATATATATATATATATATATATATATATAGACTGAGTGCCTTCACTTTCACTTTTCACTTTCATGCATTGGAGAAGGAAATGGCGGCCCACTCCAGTGTTCTTGCCTCGAGAATCCCAGGGACGGGGGAGCCTGGTGGGCTGCCGTCTATGGGGTCACACAGAGTCGGACACGACTGAAGTGACTTAGCAGTTAGCATATATATATATATATATATATATATATGACTTGTTTGATATAAATGCCAAATTGTTTGCCAACTTGGCTGCACCACTCTACCCTCCATCAGCTAAGAATGAAAATATCTATTGTCCCTCACGATCAGCAATATCACTTATTATCAAATTCTTAATATAAAATGCATTCTATTGTTGTTTTAAATATACTTTTAAAAGTATAATCAAGGTTGTGCACCAGTTTACTATCTAAAAATCCTTTGACCATAAGTCATTGGTGGTAAATAAGAACTTATTACTCAATAATGTTAGACAAGTGAATAGTCATTTAGAAGAAGATGAAAATTGTATCCATATCTCATACCAAACCACTGGTATAAATCCACAAAATGGTCAATAATTAAAATGCTTGAAAAAAACGAAGCCTTAAAGTATTAAAAAAAAAAAAAAAGGATGGGGCATTATTTTATGGCTTTGGAATTGGAAGGCTCTTTTTTTAAAATTTAAATTTATTTATTTTAACTAGAGGCTAATTACTTTACAATATTGTATTGGTTTTGCCATACATCAACATGAATCCACCTTTTAACCACATCCCAGGAACTACTAAAAATTTCTGGGATTCAAAGAAGAAAATTTTAGTCTTTAACTATGTGGAAATTAAAACTGTCTACAAATTTAAGAGAAAAAAGCAAAACAAAAGCATATATACACAAAAATGAAAAGCAAATGATACTAAAACATGTAAAGATAGTCAATTTCATTCATATTATGGAGAATTACTCTATATAATCATCTATCCAGACTATCAAAAACATTTGACAACACTCTATTTGTTCAGCTTTGAGAAAAGAGATACTCGTCTATGCTGGAATTGATGACAGGAGTGGAAGTACTTCAGCTTATAATGAAGGAAAATTTGACAGTGTCTTTCAAAATTGCAATTACACTTACTCTTTGACTCAGGAATTCCACTTTGGGAAATACATCTTATAGATACACCAATAAATGTAGAAAATGACCTCTGTGCATCATTCTTCATAGACTTCCTTTTCATAATACCAAAATATTGAATACAAGTCAAAGGCCCATCTATATAGAAGTAAACAGTAGTATATTTATATAATGGAATGTGTAAAGCTGTCTAAAGAATACCAGCTATGTTAAAAAAAAATAAAGAAAAAACTTCACATCATACTTTTATATTGAAAAAAGAAAATATGGTATAGAAGAATGAATATTATATGGTATATTTTGTGTAAGAAGAAGGGTAATAAAGTTGTATATTTGCATCCTCTTATGTCTGCATAATAAAAACTGAACAGATACATTTTAAGGACCAATCAAAGTTGTTTCTTTCAGAGGGTGGAAGTATGGTGTGTACATGGGCACAGGGATAGAAATGACTTCTCAAGGTTTAGCACTGTGTTTCATTTGAATTTGATACAAATATTACTTATTGAAAAAAATTAAGTGATAAATTAAAAGCTATCCATTTCTCTTTTGTGCCCCTTGTCCACTTTTATACTGAGTGATAGATTCCTTTCCTATTAAATATAAGAATTCTTCACAAGGTAAAGAGATTGATCTTTTGCAATATATTTTTAAAATATTTTTTCACATTTGGCATTTGGGCCTGTTTGTGATATTTTTCCTCTTGGGAAAGTGCTTAATCAGCAATCAGATTTATCAGTCTTTATTTTATAAATGTCTCTGCTGTTTGAAACCAACTTAAAATGGTCTTTGATAAATCACTATTATAACAAAATTTACCCTTTATTTTTATCTAGTTCTAAGGTTTCTTTATATTTGACATTAGTCTTTTATTCGTTAATTTGAGATTTAAAAAAAATGTAAGTAGAGATTTACCCCACCTTGAAAAGTTCTATCCAGTTATTGTTAAGTTATTGAATGATGTACCTTTCCTCCCTAACTTAGGCAACATTTTCATCACCCATTCAATAATTTTTATAAATTACATTCAATTATTTTTCTTTATAAGTTTATTTCTGATCATTTGACCTATCATAAATAGAATATTTTCCCATTGTAATTTCCCAAGAGTTTTGTTTATAGAAAAATCTATCAATTTTTGTTAATTAGTCATTGAATCATACACTTGTAGAATATTTCTATATTCCAATACCTTTAAAGTTAATTTATTGGGTTATACAAATATAAAATATTATCAATCAAAACAGTAAATTAAATTGATACATAAACTTAGAGTCACAGCAAAAGTTTTAATTAGTGTGAACTTGTCTAAATGAAATCACTTCTTGGTAATCCACATACAATAGAGACATATTAAAATTTCCTGTGTCGTCTCTGGGTACCTTATTTTAATAATTTGTTTTGTGCCCCAGCACCCAGTACTGGTGAAAATGGTCAAGAAATGAGGGCATTCAAACTGCAGAGTTTTTTTTTTTTTTTTTTCATTCCTCAGTCTATTTCTTATAGATAGAATTTGGAACTATTTTTCACCACCAGCCACAAAGATAATATCCAATTTTGTAGTGAAGTAGGCTCAAGGTTCAGAAGAGAATGCATTGCCTGTAGAAGAAGAGTATAAATAATGATGGAGGTCATTAAATCAGCAATATAAACAGATTGCTCAGTAATGTATAGCCTTATTCTCATCTCAGAATATTACATCCATAATTCTCAGCTAGTATTTTTGCTGTGAAATAATCAATATTCAATACAATATAACAATGTTAGCTAATGCTGTAGAGGGTTTTCACGAATGTTCTGAAAAACTCTATAGGACAAACTGTCCCTTTTACTGTTTGCATTAGTTGGCTGCAATTTATTTTCTTCAGTTGTTTCTTAGCAAAATTAATAGCCACTGGAGTTCAGTGTCTTTATAACTTGGGTAGTTATCATTGTGTCTTGTTTTCATATTTCTCTTTAGAAAATGTTAAATCCTTTTTTATTACTTTTTCAATTTTCCAGAGTTGGAAATGGTGAAAAATACCTGATTCAATGTTTCATATATCAACACTTCTAGATATGTGCCCTATATTCTAAAGATTATATAATATCATGACGTGTATGTTACAAGAAAAACTATTTTTATTATCATATTTTTGACCAGTGCTGGGAATACTTTAGAGGAAATTTATATCCTGTGTCTTGAGTGTCTTCATGTGCCAGCTTGCTTTTTTTTGTATGTGACTTCTGGTCTAAGCATATTTTCATCTGCTTATATGGATAGTTGGGAACTTTCTATCAGTTCTTTCCTTTGTCTGTGGGTAAATTTAATTCAAAGAACAAATGTTATCATACATATAAGTGATATGATTCTGGGAAGTTTTAAAAGTGACTCAAAATTTGTAAATTCAGGTGTCAACAAAGGATTAATTCTCTTGAACATTATTTTACCTAGATTTATTTATAAATGCAGACATATGTGTTTCAATATATGAATGTTAGTGCCTATGATGTGTAGTATACTTAAGAGAATACTGACAAAGGTTAAAAACTCATGTTTTTTAGGATTTTTCTCTTGGAAAACTTCTAAATTTGTGCTTTTTTGAATTATAAAGTACTTCAGTCTTTCTAAAAGGATACACAGACACAACCATTAAATTGAAAAGAATAAAATTTGAGAATTTTCTGTTAATAATAAGAGAATTTGCATGAATAATAGTAGATTATGCAACTTCCTGTAGTAATTAAAACACTTGAAGACAGAGCACACTAATTCCATTAATAATAAAATACTGCTAGATCTGAGTTTTAGTTTTTGAGGCAAGATTTGTATTTTGACATTTTTAATAATGAGCAATAAAGTTCCTTTTAAAAAACACATAATTTATTATTTTATCAGTTATAATTCCATTAAAAGGTTTTTCAAGTTCTATTTTTTGAAACACATTTAAAATATTCTTTCATATATGTGGTATTCTTTATTTTTTCTCTTATAATGCTTAGTCACACTAACTTCTGAGAATTTAAATTTTTCTTATTAAAAATGTATCTTCTGTAGAATTGAAGTGAAAGTCTCTCAGTCGTGTCCAACTCTTTGTGACCCCATGGACTGTAGCCAGCTAGGCTGCCCTGTCCATTGGATTCTCCAGGCAAGGATACTGGGGTGGGTTGTGCTTTCTTCCTCCAAAAATATGTATATACACATCTGTAATTCTAACAAACCTCCTCCTGTGTGTTCAGTTTATAACTCATTCATGTGAAAGTGAAAGTCGCTTAGTTGGACTCTTTGAGACCCCATGACTATCAGATCAGATCAGATCAGATCAGTCGCTCAGTCCTGTCCGACGCTTTTCGACCCCATGAATCACAGCACGCCAGGCCTCCCTGTCCATCACCAACTCCTGGAGTTCACCCAGACTAACGTCCACGGAGTCAGTGATGCCATCCAGCCATCTCATCCTCTGTTGTCCCCTTCTCCTCTTGCCCCCAGTCCCTCCTGGCATCAGAGTCTTTTCCAATGAGTCAACTCTTCGCATGAGGTGGCCAAAGTACTAGAGTTTTGGCTTTAGCATCATTCCTTCCAAAGAAATCCCAGGGCTGATCTCCTTCAGAATGGACTGGTTGGATCTCCTTGCAGTCCAAGGGACTCTCAAGAGACTTCTCCAACACCACAGTTCAAAAGCATCAATTCTTCGGCGCTCAGCCTTCTTCACAGTCCAACTCTCACATCCATACATGACCACAGGAAAAACCATAGCCTTGACTAGATGAACCTTTGTTGGCAAAATAATGTCTCTGCTTTTGAATATGCTATCTAGGTTGGTCATAACTTTCCTTCCAAGGAGTAAGCATCTTTTAATTTCATGGCTGCAGTCACCATCTGCAGTGATTTTGGAGCCCCCAAAAATAAAGTCTGACACTGTTTCCACTGTTTCCCCATCTATTTCCCTTGAAGTGATGGGACCGGATGCCATGATCTTCGTTTTCTGAATGTTGAGCTTTAAGCCAACTTTTTCACTCTCCACTTTCACTTTCATCAAGAGGCTTTTTAGTTCCTCTTCACTTTCTGCTATACGGGTGGTGTCATCTGCATATCTGAGGTTATTGATATTTCTCCCGGCAATCTTGATTCCAGCTTGTGTTTCTTCCAGTCCAGCATTTCTCATGATGTTCTGTGCATATAAGTTAAATAAGCAGGATGACAATATACAGCCTTGACGTACTCCTTTTCCTATTTGGAACCAGTCTGTTATTCCATATCCTGTTCTAACTGTTGCTTCCTGACCTGCATACAGATTTCTCAAGAGGCAGATCAGGTGGTCTGGTATTCCCATCTCTTCCAGAATTTTCCACAGTTTATTGTGGTCCACACAGTCAAAGGCTTGGGCATAGTCAATAAAGCAGAAATAGGTGTTTTTCTGGAACTCTCTTGCTTTTTCCATGATCCAGCGGATTTTGGCAATTTGATCTTTGATTCATCTGCCTTTTCTAAAACCAGCTTGAACATCTGGAAGGTCATGGTTCACGTATTGCTAAAGCCTGGCTTGGAGAATTTTGAGCATTACTTTACTAGCATATGAGATGAGTGCAATTGTGCAGTAGTTTGAGCATTATTTGGCATTGCCTTTCTTTGGAATTGGAATGAAAACTGACCTTTTCCAGTCCTGTGGCCACTGCTGAGTTTTCCAAATTTGCTGGCATATTGAGTGCAGCACTTTCACAGCATCATCTTTCAGGATTTGGAATAGCTCAACTGGAATTCTATCACCTCCACTAGCTTTGTTTGTAGTGATGCTTTCTAAGGCCCACTTGACTTCACATTCCAGGATGTCTGGCTCTAGGTCAGTGATCATACCATCGTGATTATCTGGGTCGTGAAAATCTTTTTTGTACAGTTCTTCTGTGTATTCTTGCCAAATTCTTCAGGCCAGAATACTGGAGTGGTTAGCTGTTCCCTTCTCCAGGGGTTCTTCCCAACCCAGGGATTGAACCCAGGTTTCCCACATTGCAGGCAGAATCTTTACCAGCTGAGCCATCAGGGAAACCCAAGAATACTGGAGTGGGTAGCTTGTCCCTTCTCCTCCGGGTCTTCTGGACCCAGGAATCAAACCAGGGTCTCCTTCATTGCAGGTGGATTCTTTACCCACTGAGCTACTAGGGAAGTCCTCTTCCATAGAAAGTATGTAACGTATATGCAATATTATGCATTTTTCTAAAAATTATATAAACTGTTTAAATCCTAGAACAGAATTTCAAGACAGTGTTGGGAAGTGTTTGAGAGATGTCTGTTTCAGTAGCTAGTTAGACTGAGCTGGCTGCCACAGTGGAGAAAGCATCTTATTGTCTTATCAAGGCTTTAGTTAATTAAATCAAATCATAGCTCTATGATTTCCACCCATTCCTTTAAATTTTGACTTCTGAGAAAATAAAAATGTTATACATTTACTCTACAGCATTTCTTAAACAATGAGAAAAATTATTCTGTTTCTAGCACACCCAATATCTAATTTCTATTTACTTTATGTGCATTAAATTTAAATGTCACTCACATTACTTTAATATTACAATTTTAAAGTATTTGATATTAAATAATTAACAGTTTTGAAGACTTATGAAGGGCTAACTCTTGGACTAGGTAGTTTTTTAGACTATGTTATTTAATACTTATTCCCCAGTGGTTCAGTGATAAAGATTCCACCTGTAATGCAGGAGATGCATCCTCTCACACCTCAAGGATGTATTTTCCTTTACTTTCTAAATAAAACTGCGGTATAACATGGAGCTGTAACACTGGTCCATCCGAAGGCTATAACATTGGTCCGTCCGATGCTTCAAATTTTTGTTGCAACAAGACAGAACCGAGGAAATTACACACTCCCTTGACAATTGAACCTAGACATAGGTTTGATCCCTGGGTAGGGAAGATCCACTGGAGGAGGGCCTGGTAACCCACTCCAGGATTCTTTCCTGGAGAATCTCATGGACAGAGGAACCAGGCAGGCTACAGTCCATGGTGTTGCAAAGAGTCAGACACAACTGACGTGAGGGAGCACTCACTGACTCATTTAATACTTATAGGAACTGTGTAATACAATAAATAATTCCCAAAACTGTGACTTGACACACTAAAAGTTTTTGTCTGCTCATCTCACAATTCACTAGGATCAGCAGAAGTGGGAGGTGAGAGACATGTCTAAGGCCTAGAAATAACTATGTAATTTCCATTCAGTTTCCACTGGCTTAAACTCAGTCATGTTCCAAATCTACTACATAAAAGAGCTGGAAAATGTGGTTTGGCCATGTATCTAGGAAGAAAATGAAATTGGTCTGCTAAATGCACAGCAATATTACTGCCACAGTCCACTCTTCTCATTAACAAATATCTGTTCCTTTCATTTTTCCAAACAAAAATGACATTTTCTCTCCAGTGAGTCAAGACCTCCAACTCTTAAGTCAAGGGTGTCTGGTTAACGCATGCTCCTCTTTGTGGTCTGGATGTCACTTTTGATTGTATCAGTCTTTGAGCTAAAATGGCAAAAAAGAGGCAACGCTCATTTCCTTCCAGAAAGAGGAGGAATAAGAGTCCAGGAAAGTCACCAAACACAATTCTAAAATGCCTTTTTATAAACACTGTAAAACTTCTACTCTTAGGATGGGTGGTTCCTTGAATTGGCCATGATTCTACTCTCTGTGTGGCTTACTTCATCCATTTTTCTCCTGGAATATGCTGTGGAAAGTTTACTTATTGATAAGGAAGAAGCTGTTTTGCATCCTTCTCCCAGACCTAGGATTATTTTAAGGCTCAACCATCAATCCAGGGCATATTTATTTGTTTTATGTGAATGGACCATTTAAAAAGTTTTATTTGAATTTGTTTCAATATTGTTAGGTAGTTAGAATAGGAAAACGGAGTCCAGTATGGCGGTGGCTAAAAGACAAGGAAGGGAAAAGCCCATGAAAATAGAACAAAGGAGGGTCCCAGGACTGGAGTGAGAACCTCGGGTAAAACAAACAAAAACTGGGCTAGCACTCCTGGCTAGCCTAATTTACACAGGGCAGGCCCAGGGGGAGGAGAAAAAATATATAAAAAGAGGAGCCAAAATTGGGCTGAGGGCCTCTCTTCTCTTCACCTTTTTTGGGTTAGCATGCTCTCATGCCTTAAGGATGTATTTTCCTTTACTTTCTAAATAAAACTGAGGTGTAACATGGAGCTGTAACACTGGTCTGTCCGAGGGCTGTAACACTGATGTCTGACATTTCAAATTTTTGTTGTGACAAGACAGAACCAAGGAAATTACACACTCCACAGACAATATTGTTTCTCTGTTTTTTATGTTTTGTTTTTTTCGGCTGTGACACATGGTGGGATCCACCCAACTAGTGGAATCTCCCCAAACAGAGATCGAACCTGCACCCTCTGCATTGGAAAGTGAAGCATTAACCACTGAACTGTCAGGGAAGTCCCTCTCAGACATTTTAAAATCATTTAATTGTCCCTCTACCAATATATACCCCTGAAAAAATCTGTAAGAGTCTAATCCATTTGCTTTCAGAAAGTGCGCTGTATTAGTAACCACCACCCAAATGTCATTCTTTTAGACATAGTTCTATAGTCTTTTCTCCATAACTTCTTTTCTTTCCATTTTTTGCAGCTCAGTCCAATTCAGTTCAGTAGCTCAGTCATGTCAGACTCTTTACAACTCCATGAATTGCACAACGTCTTTCCTCCCTGTCCATCACCATCTTCCGGAGTTCACTCAAACTCATGTCCATCGAGTCTGTGATGCCATCCAGTCATCTCAGCCTCTGTCGTCCCCTTCTCTTCCGGCCCCCAGTCCCTCCCAGCATCAGGGTCTTTTCCAATGAGTCAACTCTTCACAAGAGGTAGCCAAAGTATTGGGGTTTCAGCTTTAGCATCATTCCTGCTAAAGAACACCAAGGACTGATTTCCTTTAGAATGGACTAGTTGGATCTCTTTGCAGTCCAAGGGACTCGCAAGAGTCTTCTCCAACACCACAGTCCAAAAGCATCAATTCTTCGGCACTTAGCTTTCTTCACAGTCCAACTCTCACATCTATATATGACCACTGGAAAAATCATAGCCTTGACTAGATGGACCAGTGTTGGCAAAGTAATGTCTCTGCTTTTGAATATGGTATCTAGGTTGGTCATAACTTTCCTTCCAAGGAGTAAGCATCTTTTAATTTCATGGCTGCAGTCACCATCTGCAGTGATTTTGGACCCCAGAAAAATAAAGTCTGCCACTGTTTCCACTGTTTCCCCATCTATTTCCCATGAAGTGATGGGACCAGATGGCATGATCTTCATTTTCTGAATGTTGAACTTTAAGCCAACTTTTCCACTCTGCTCCTTCACGTTCATCAAGAGACTTTTTAGTTCCTCTTCACTTTCCGCCATAAGGGTGGTGTCATCTGCATATCTGAGGTTATTGATATTTCTCCGGGCAATCTTGATTACAGCTTGTGCTTCTTCCAGCCCAGCATTTCTCATGATGTATTCTGCATATAAGTTAAATAAGCAGGGTGACAATATACAGCCTTGAGGTACTCCTTTTCCTATTTGGAACCAGTCTGTTGTTCCATGTCCAGTTCTAACTGTTGCTTCCTGACCTGCATAAAGGTTTCTCAAGAGGCAGGTCAGGTGGTCTGGTATTCCCATATCTTTCAGAATTTTCCACAGTTTATTGTGATCCACACAGTCAAAGGCTTTGGCATAGTCAATAAAGCAGAAATAGGTGTTTTTCTGGAACCCTCTTGCTTTTTTGGTGATCCAGTGGATGTTGGCAATTTGATCTCTGGTTCCTCTGCCTTTTCTAAAACCAGCTTGAACATCTGGAAGTTCAAGGTTCACGTATTGCTGAAGACTGGCTTTGAGAATTTTGAGCATTATTTTACTAGCATATGAGATGAGTGCAATTGTGCAGTAGTTTGAGCATTCTTTGGCATTGCCTTTCTTTGGAATTGGAAGAAAACTGACCTTTTCCAGTCCTGTGGCCACTGCTGAGTTTTCCAAATTTGCTGGTATATTGAGTGCAGCACTTTCACAGCATCATCTTTCAGGATTTGAAATAGCTCAACTGGAATTCCATCACCTCCACTAGCTTTGTTCGTAGTGATGCTTTCTAAGGCCCACTTGACTTCACATTCCAGGATGTCTGGCTCTAGGCCAGTGATCATACCATCATGATTATCTGGGTGGTTAAAATCTTTTTTGTACAGTTCTTTGTATTCTTGCCACCTCTTCTTAATATCTTCTGCTTCTGTTAGGTCCATACAATTTTTGTCCTTTATCGAGCCCATCTTTGGAGGAAATGTTCCCTTGGTATCTTCAATTTTCTTGAAGAGATCGCTAGTCTTTCCCATTCTGTTGTTTTCCTCTATTTCTTTGTATTGATCACTGTGGAAGGCTTTCTTATCTCTCCTTGCTATTCTTTAGATATCTGCATTCAGATGCTTATATCTTTCCTTTTTTCCTTTGCTTTTCACTTCTCTTCTTTTCACAGCTATTTATAAGGCCTCCCCAGACAGCAATTTTGCTTTTTTGCATTTGTTTTCCATGGGGGTGGTCTTGATCCCTGTCTCCTGTACAATGTCATGAACCTCCATCCATAGTTTATCAGGTACTCTATCTATCAAATCTAGTCCCTTAAATCTATTTCTCACTTCCACTGTATAATCATAAGGGATTTGATTTAGGTCATACCTGAATGGTCTAGTGGTTTTCCCTACTTTCTTCAATTTAAGTCTGAATTTGGCAATAAGGAGTTCATGATCTGAGCCACGGTCAGCTCCCAGTCTTGTTTTTGCTGACTGTATAGATCTTCTCCATCTTTGGCTGCAAAGAATATAATCAATCTGATTTCAGTGTTAACCATCTGGTGATGTCCATGTGTAGAGTCTTCTCTTGTGTTGTTGGAAGAGGGTGTTTGCTATGACCAATGTGTTCTCTTGGCAAAACTCTATTAGCCTTTTCCCTGCTTCATTCTGTATTCCAAGTCCAAATTTGCCTGGTACCCCAAGTGTTTCTTGACTTCCTACTTTTGCATTTCAGTCCCCTATAATGAAAAGGATATCCTTTTTGGGTGTTAGTTCTAAAAGGTCATGTAGGTCTTCAGAGAACCATTCAACTTCAGCTTCTTCAGTGTTACAGGTTGGGGCACAGACTTGGATTTCTGTGATATTGAATGGTTTGACTTGGAAATGAACAGAGATCATTCTGTCGTTTTTGAGATTGCATTCAAGTACTGCATTTCGGACTCTTTTGTTGACCATGATGGTTACTCCATGTCTTCTAAGGGATTCTTGCCCACAGTATTTAATGGTCATCTGAGTTAAATTCACCCATTCCAGTCCATTTTACTTCATTGATTCCTAGAATGTCGATGTTCACTGTTGCCATCTCCTGTTTGACTACTTCCAATTTGCCTTCATTCATGCACCTAACATTCCAGGTTCCTATGCAATATTGCTCTTTACAGCATCAGACCTTGCTTCTATCACCAGTCCCATCCACAATGGGTAATGTTTTTGCTTTGGCTCCATCCCTTCCTTCTTTCTGAAGTTATTTCTCCACTGATCTCCAGTAGCATATTAGGCACCTACCGATCTTGGGAGTTCCTCTTTCAGTATCCTATCATTTTGCCTTTTCATACTGTTCATGGGGTTCTCAAGGCAAGAATAGACTTGTGTGAAATTAACAAAACCTTTATCCATTCTTTGCCACAGACTGAGTCGCTCTTTTCCAAGAAGTCCTACTGGATGTTTATAACTCAAAATCTATTAGAACGTCATCTATGACTAAGTCTAAAAGAAGTTCTCTTTCCAAAATCTTAACCTCGAAATTCTTGACTCATAGTTCTTTTCATTGTTACTCCCTATCTGATCAGTTCCTTTTTAAAACTCATATTTTCTTGTGATTATCTTCTAATTGCACTCAATAAAACCCAGTGTAAATCATTACTGAGTTTTTTCCCTAGAGCTACAGACTCAGTAAGCCTTTTGTTTGTCTTCTAGTTTTCACAGGAGATAATTTTAGGAAAGGTATTACCATTATATTCCACAGATATTTAGACACATACCCAGTTCATTTCCTCCTATGCTGCTGCTGCTGCTGCATCGCTTCAGTCGTGTCTGACTCTGTGTGACCCCATAGACGGCAGCCCACTAGGCTCCTCTGTCCCTGGGATTCTCCAGGCAAGAATACTGGAGTGGGTTGCCATTTCCTTCTCCAATGCATGAAAGTGAAAAGTGAAAGTGAAGTCACTTAGTCATGTCTGACTCTTAGCGACCCCATGGACTGCAGCCTACCAGTCTCCTCCATCCATGGGATTTTCCAGGCAAGAGTATTGGAGTGGGGTGCCATTGCCTTCTCCTAGTCTTCCCCAAACCATTCAACCATACATTCACCATTTCTCCCCCTTCCAGGTCTAGTTCCCCCACAAATACAATTCCTTCATTAGTCAAGATATGGTGATTATATAACTATGTCCAAAAATCTTGCTGTTTACTATAAATTTAGAATTATGTATATCCTGATTATTATTATTTCAATCAAATATTCCCTAAGTTATACTTCATCTATCCCTATATATCAAAACATATTAATCACCATTTAAACTTGCTTTAGTCTTTCCCTTTCAAAAAAAATCTAACTATATTTAATGATGGCAGTATAAAATCTTATTAAAAAAAACAACTTCCTCTTAATAGCTAAAGAAATAAGCACACACGGGGGGGAGGGGGGAGAAGGGGCAACACCTGGCACTGGGAATATTTTAAAAAGAAAAAAAAACAAAAATATTGTAACTATACTGCACAACTCCTAGTAATGACACCCGTTTCATTTTGAAGTCATAGTGCTGGATGGGAAAACCCAAGAACTCTTTTGAGACCCTAAAACATAAAGATATGCAAGATGGTTCTTTTCCTTATTAGAATTGAAAAGAAAGGTATCACTGAGAATACATTAAAAAAGGAGAAGGAAATTACTAGAGTTGTCTGAAAGTTTTGTGCTAGGTTTCCCCCTGAAAGAAGTGCAATGATGTCAAATTTGAGAACTCTCCTCAAAAAATAAGAAATATCATCTGAATAGTGTAATTCACAGTTATCAACACATTTCCTAGTTGTGCTGCCTGAAGCAAGACACTTAACCCTTCTGTGTTTCAGGTTCATTATCTACAACATAGAGGTCATACTTCAATGAGTTGTTGTTATGACCAAATGAGAAAAGACTAAAGTGCTTGCAACACTGCCAGGGACTTAGTAAGTTCTCAATATATATTATCTATTGTTAATATTATTTTAATTAATTGCAATCTGCACTTAATTTAGCCTGTTTCCCTAGCCTGTTTTGCAGTCATTTGATCTTCCATGGATAACTCCTAGCTCAGTATTCATATGTAGACTCTAAGAACAGCTTTGGTAAACCTGAAACAGAGGCTCTCATTCTGCCTGATCATTTGCGTTATTCTCTTTTTTATTTGCCTTAGGGAAGCCTATTTGCACAGAGTTCCAAATGGCTAGTTGAGAATACCTTCTCTCTTCTCTCAATGTTACCCTTAGTTTCTTTAAATTACTTTATAATTGCTGAGAACAAGAACATCAGGACATAGGATTTGTTTCTCTCCCTTACCCTCTTGATTTTCCCCTTCTCTTTTTCATTCCCTGGAGCCAGAATACAGTTCACTTTATTTTATTATTTTCTCCTGTTGTAATCCTATGACTAAATGAAGGCCACAGAGGCCACAGAATAATAACCTCATTTTCTAAGTGTGTTTTTAACCAGTGTACTATAGGGAAAAGAAATCTATGATTTGAGATATTCAAATCCTTTCTCTACAACAGCCTGGTTTACAAGACTGTCTACCTGTTATGGCATCCTATTTTGAATGCCAAAAGCTGAAAATTATCTTGCTCTTTCTCTTTGTATACTCCAATAAAAATAAATTTAAAAATCATTTTCTTAAAGATAACCTTAAAAAATACAATTATGATTAAAACAGAGAGCCAAGATGTGAGGAGTAAGGGTGGAGAGGCAGCAATTTGTGGTAGAAATGCATGATGCTTCTTATAATACCAAACTTTTAAAACACCGTTTGTTAGAGAAAATTCTCCATTTAATGCATTCTACATACTTCCAACTCAAGCAGAAGCCAGAATGCCACTTTCTCAACCTCTATTTGTACCAAAGATACTGGTATATGACCTACATTCAGCAATGCAGACCCAACTACATGAGACTTTAATTCAGACATGGCAGTATGAAGAAGCACAAATGGAGGAGAATCCATTTGGGGAAGATGGTAGCCATAGCAGCATCTGGGTTTCAGGGCAATGGAGTGGAAATTCTGCCACATAGGTCAGTGGCAATTATGATGGTACCGGTGTCTGCATTTATTGTTGTTGTTAGACCCAGCAAATGTGATTTGAGCATTATTCCAGGTTGTGTGACCTTTAGACCTGACCATAGGGCTTTCCTAGCCAGTAAATACTTAAAAAACTGTTTTCAGAATTTCCTGCTATTTGTGTTGAGATTACTGGCTGATACAGGACAAGGCTATGAAAGCCCCAAGTCTCTAAGTGGTAAACCATACTACTGAGTATCTTTTGAATTAGTCATAATAATAATTCAGAGATTTTATTTTGTTAGGAAAAAGCAAACTTGCCTATTTTCAATCATTAAATTTAATACTTGAAAAGCCCTTAAATTATTCTTAAGAGGGCATCATATCATATGAAGGTGGTTACTTTATGAGACTTCCCTGTTGGCATAGCAGATAAAGAATCTGCGTGCAACGCAGGAGATCTGGGTTCAACCCCTGGGTTGGGAAGATTCCCTGAGAAGAGAATGGCAACCCTCTCCAGTATTCTTGCCTGGAGAAATCCATGGAGACAGTCCATGGGGTCACAAAGAGTCGGACATGAGTGACTAACATTTTCACTTTAATAGGATGGTTAAATTAAAAAACCTTAATCCACAACTATGCATATAACAGGTATTATATTAGATATCTGAGCTATAATGATAAATCAGCACAACCTATATCTCCAAAGAACCTATAATCTAGGGAGACCAGGTTTGTAACACAATAGCTTTCCATTCTTTCTCACAGGGTACCCAAATTAGGTAGTAATATAAGTAACATCAATAGTTTACATTTTTAAACTTAAAGGAATGTCATAACTTGCTGATAAATAGTAAGAAAAACTTTTAGTATTTATATATATAAAATTTATATAATACAATATAATAAATATAAACTTCTAAAATTATTGGATCTGGCACTATGTTTATTAAAGTGAAGTGAAGTGAAAGTCACTCAGCTGTGTTGACTCTGTGATCCTGGAATTCTCCAGGCCAGAATACTGGAGTGGGTAGCCGTTCCCTTCTCCAGGGGATCTTCCCAACCCAGGGATTGAACCCAGGTCTCCCACATTGCAGGCGGATTCTTTACCAGCAGAGCCATCAGGGAAACCCAAGAATACTAGAGTGGGTAGCCTATACCTTCTCCAGTGGGTCTTTCCAACCCAGGAATCAAATGAGGGTTTCCCACATTGCATGTGGAGTTTTTACCAGCTGAGCTACCAGGGAAGCCCTATGTATATTAAAAGGAATATATTTTCTAAATAACAGTATGAGTATATGGCCTAACAGATTCTTTGGAGGTTAATAATAAATAATTATCTGTGCTTTACATTAACCTATTTATCAGTATATGATTTAAATTGTTTCCAGAGGGATGGCTCATAGGCAACCAATTTTTCTAGCCCTGACTTATACTTTTGGGTTTGGAAAACTTTTATGCTACCTTCTAAATGTGTATTACTATATTGATGGTCCCTTAAAACAGAACAAAACAAAGGAGTGTTTGGATTTTTTAATTAGTTCTAAGCAACTAAAGAACCATGTACAAGTTAGCATAAGAGTTTATATTTAGGATACCAATAAGTTATTTTCATTTGCCCTTCACCCAAGATAAATTAACATTGCTTATTTATCCTGAAACCTGTTCTCTAAAGAGGCTGCAAAATTTAATCATGTAACTTAGCTTATAAAGTGCTTCCTGGACAGGATTTCAGAAATTACAATAGATCAAGTCTCTCTTGTACCTCACATTAACCATGCAATCATAAATAATATTAGTAACTTATAAATTATTGAAAACGTATTATACTCCACATTTTGTTCCAAGTGCTATATTTTGTTTCTATAATACAGTCTACATCTTAACTTCATTGTTTAGATGAGGAAACCAAAGCTTAGAGAAAATTAAAAATGCTCAAACTTTCTAGTTCCAAAGACACTGTAGATATACTATCAAAGATACCAAGATATGGTCTCTAAGAAGGTTGATTCAAAAGAGGGGGGTAGAGAGTAATGGGTTTGGGTATAGAAAACAAGGTTTCAAGTGTTTTTTTCTGAGACTTTCCAACCGTATTATGATCAGAAATTTTCTCAAATTCAGACTGTTCTGAATTGGTAGTGGAGGTTTGTTGTTTTTTTTTTTCCTTATTTGTTTTGTTTATAACTCCAAATATGAACCAAAAAATACTCACTATAAATACCCCTCGACTGACTAGTTTAAGGTCATCATGAAATGATGCAGTTTGTGACATTTTATAATCTATAAAGACCCACACAACTGTGAAAACACAGTAATTGATATTTTATACAAGTTAAGCCCTCTGATCCCTCTAGAAAAATCACATTAAAGAATGGGAAGAACTGCAAGAATGTTGATATTTGAAGCTGACTCCAACTTCTAATAAATATTAAATGAATGTGCTTCTCTGACAACTAGGTCCAAGGAATAAAGCAGTTTATAAAGTTTTAAATCAATGTGCTAAACCAATTATACTTCGTGTCTCTCATTCCAAAATATGAAATAATTATATAGCCAGAATGCATCTTAATACATTCTATAAATGTGATTCTATGGATTAGATAAATTTGGAATAGCTTCTAAATTTCTTTCAAGAAAAAATTATCATTAAATTTTAATTAATTCATTCACTTAAATTATCATCAAGACTCTTCCTTCAGAAATAGATTTATGTAAACACAAGATTGAATAAAAATATGCATGATTGGCACAAATAGCCTTTATGTTTTTACAAGATATTTTAAAGCATATATTAAAGCATATTCTTGTGTCAAAGAGGGCTAAAAGCAGAGTAACCTCACTGTTCCTTATGACCACGTAATAAAATACTTGATGGCTAGGACCCCAGCTCAGTAATTCCATTTCGCTCCTGAGGCACAGTGCCACGGGTAACTTTGCCTCACTATTTTTAAAGTATATAGTACTGCCTTGTGGCACAGTGGTAAAGAATCCCCCTGCCAGTGCAGGAGATACAAGAGATGTGGGTATGACCCTCCAGTCTGGAAGATCCCCTGGATATGGAATGGCAAACTCCAGTATTCTTGCCTGGTAAATTCTGTGGACAGAGGATCCTGGCAGGCTATAGTCCATGGAATCACAAAGAGTCAGACACTATTGAGTGACTGAGACATGCACATGCATGCATTGCCTTTCTAATTCATGTGGTAGGAGTAAAACCAGACAAGTCTGTGACTGTAAAAGGAAGAGCATTTTTACCTTATTAAGACCAGGAATTTGACGCTGGTCTTGTTATTCAGATGTAAGTGAATATTAATGCCAAGGGAATGCAGGGAGCTTAACACAGGGATCATGAGTTAGACAACAAAGATTTAAAATTTTGTACCATCATTTACAATCTATTTGACACTGAGAAAATTTATAAAATGTTCTCCCTCTTCACCTATTAAATGGAGTTAATAATAACCTGCACTCAATGTCTTTATGATTATGTAAAGACTGTATACTATAAAGTATTAACATGTGTCTGGTTAAATTCTGGGCCCCATGCAGTGAAGTCACAGGTGTCCTAGATGTGACATTAAAAGGCAAAAAATAATTGGATGAGGCAGAAGTATTGATTACCTCCATCACGTTTGGTATTGTTCTCAGCACTGAATAAATCCAGATCCATTTTGCAAGCTATATTTGTTTCTTAAATTTGAGGGAAATGACAAAAACAAGTTTCTTTGTGCTTCAAATAATTTATTGATTCCTAGTATTTCTTTGCTCTCAAGTTCTAGTTGAAAATAACAATCCAGCCATTTCTTTAAGATATCATTATGAAAAACTTAACATGATTAGAAAGCTTTCTTACTTTTCTTCTCAATTATGGTTAAAAGTATGTTTACTCATGACTATGTGTATTTATGCTGCTGCTGCTGCTAAGTCGCTTCAATTGTGTCTGACTCTGTGCAACCCCATAGACGGCAGCCCACCAGGCTTCCCCACCCCCGGGATTCTCCAGGCAAGAACACAGGAGTGGGTTGCCATTTCCTTCTCCAATGCGTGAAAGTGAAAAGTGAAAGTGAAGTTGCTCAGTTGTACCCGACTCTTAGCAACCACACGGACTGCAGCTTACCAGGCTTCTCTGTCCATGGATTTTCCAGGCAAGAGTACTGGAGTGGGGTGCCATTGCCTTCTCTGATGTGTATTTATATTATGTTCAGATTTTGAACTTCCAGCAATAGTTCATCTTTTACTATACCTAGACATCTGATGAGTGCCAGTGACCTAAAAACAATTAATTTATTTCCAAGTTCTATCTCATATATATAGCTGCAGAAGAGAAAACTTGAGACCTAAAATCAGAATTTTATAGGGAGGGGACATTGAGACTTTCCAATCTAATCTCTTCTTTGTGGAGGTGAGAAAGCTAAGGCCTGGTGATTTGAAGTGAAAGTGTAAAATCACATAGCTAAATTAGTAGTGGAGTCAGGGCTGGCTCAGTGCTATTCCCAGGGCTCTGTGGAGCTTCCATCTGCATTCTTCAGTGCTCTCAGTCACTAATTTCTTCTGTTCCAAAACAGTTATTTATTTTAGCTGTGAACTGCAGCTTTCCATGACACCTTCAGGGCTGCTTTTTAAAATAATCTCAAATATTTTTGATTGTATACTATTTCCTGGTTTCTCTGATTTGGAATGATTCATATTATGGTGCTTCCACTCATTAAGATATAGCCTCAAGTATTGGTTGCACCAGACAAGACATAAAAGAAACAATTAAAATTTTTAAACCACCTCAAAATAGTGATGCAGTTGTACAGAGAAGCAGACAACCGGATCTCATATGTTATTGGGAAAACAAAGTTTTTTAAACAAAAGAGATAGCAAGAGAAGAAACAAAGAATACCCTAGACATTCCACAGCCTCAGAATAAATCCTATGTTTTCAGAAACTACAACCAAGTTCCCTAGTTAAGTACAATATAATTTTAATTAGACTTTTGTTGTTGTTAAGATGAATATTGCAATTCAAGAGAGAGAAGAAAGAATATTGGACTAACTAGTTCATAGACCATTTCATCTTTCTGCATTTGTATCCAAACCTGGATACTGAGGAGTTTAACACTAAATTATCCCTAAGTTACTTTCCAGTTATGTTATGTAATTTTAAGGCCTTTAACCCCTTATCTCAACCTTTTGTACTTCCTCCATTGACTCATCCACACCAATAAAGATTTCCATAACCTTGAAAGTTCAGAACTGGCAGTGCTTTATTCCTGTTTTGTAAATATCCATTTACAAAAATTCTACTATCCCGTTCTTCAGAATTTCAGCACCTCATTCATATTTTGCAAGTATCTATTGGCCAGGGTAGTATAATATTCCTTGAATCAGACAACCCTTGAATTAATAACTAACTAATTAACAAATTTGGAAAAAATCTAAGGGATGAGGGCTCTGAGAATTAATATGCTACATTACTAGTTTAATTGTTAGAATCTAAATAACATGTAAGAAAATACTGTCAGTTTGATGTTGTTGGCTAGATCATTGCAGGATTTTGGTAATATAAAATCAAACTGTTCTGGACTTAATAAATGGTAGGAGTACTACTACAGTGCTGCTGCTGCTGCTAAGTCACTTCAGTCGTGTCCGACTCTGTGCGACCCCAGAGACGGCAGCCCACTAGGCTCCACTGTCCCTGGGATTCTCCAAGCAAGAACACTGGAGTGGGTTGCCATTTCCTCCTCCAATGCATGAAAGTGAAAAGTGAAAGTGAAGTCACTCAGTCATGTCCGACTCCTAGCGACCCCATGGTCTGCGGCCCACCAGGCTCCTCCACCCATGGGATTTTCCAGGCAAGAGTACTGGAGTGGGTGCCATTGCCTTCTCCAACTACTACAGTAGTGACTGCTTATTAGCTTACTTCTTGAATGAAATATGGGTGAAAGTGTTAGATGCTCAGTTGTGTCCAATTCTTTGTGACCTCATGGACTGCAGCCCACAAGACTCCTCTATCCATGGAATTCTCCAGGCAAAAATATGGACTGGGCTGCCATTCCCTCCTCCAGGGGATCTTCTCCACAAAGACATCCAACCAAGGTTTCCTGCACTGCAGGTAGATTCTTTACCGTCCGAGACACACATTTATTAACACACCTTTAACAAAGCAGATAGGTCATTAATTCTAATATATTAAATGTTGTATAATATTTTTATTCTACAAAGGAAAGGAATGACTGTAGAAAAGTAAGATAAGCTGTATGTAAAAATACAGCTCAGGGACAGTTATCCATGATGAGACACAGTGATTGTCTTGGATGACTAGCATCAACAATTACATTTCAGCTTCTGCATCAGCTTCCGTCAAACACTCTGCCAGAGCTGTTGCCAAAAAGAGATCTATTGTGGATATTACCTCAATTCTCAGGTTCCAGTGGAAAGTGCCAGTAAGTCATGCCACTAAGAGAGGAACAACCATGGAGGAGCCTGCCTGCATAGTCCTCAGCAGAAAGCAACCCCCGAAATGATGTCAGAATAAATTACTTAAAATAATTCAATTTGATCCTTATTTAAAATTATCAGAAGCATCTCAACTCAATATTTAGTCAGAAAGAAGGGTTAAATATGAGGTCTGTTAACAATTGTGCCACTTTTTGCTGAAAGCATACACTTTTACTCGAATAATTCCCCCCTTAAATTGTATATTGTCTCCCCAAATTTCTTTCTTTTTACTTTATTCTCCACACTAGAGAAACCTTTTGGCAATGAAGATAAGATTTTTCCTCCTTTGAGTAATAAATTATAGTGTTTATTCTCACTATAATTCCACCATTCACTCTCCATCCCTTCTACTCCTCAAAATCAGTAGTTTTATTTCTGTCTAACAAGTTCCCTGCAATCAACTTTTTGCAGGGAACTTGTGAGAATAATGAAAATGTGCCTAGATGGTGGAGGGAAAGGCCTCAGGTTGCAGCATTTCTTCTATCTTATTATTATGTGGGATTTCTAGAAATAATGCAAACATATTCTTTTTCTGAATTTCTCATTCTGTCATAGATTAGTTAATCTCAGACAAACTTAATCTCTCTAGGCTTTCATTTGCACATCTGTAAAACTGATGTTGTTAGGCTTATTGTAGTCCAAAATGTAAAGTAAAGAAAGAACAAGAGGGCATCAATTGCAAGAAGGCAAAGGTCTCATATTCCTAACCATCCAGGCCCTTGTGAGGAGTCTGGATTTCATTCTCAGCACAAAGGAAATTTACCTTAAAGATATAAAGCAGAAACTAACAAGATATGATGTGATCTTTTTAAAGATTACTCTGGGTATAGTGTAGACAAGATTAACACAGAGGAAGAATGAAACTGTAGAATGTTGAAGCCCAAGGGGCCAAGCAAGAAATAATGATGTCTACTGACCTAGAAATAGACAGACAATGAAACCGAGTCAGCAAATTACTAAAGTAGCCTCTTAAACAGGATATGAACTGCATTAAAAACAAGTGGACTAGATAGGAAAAATGGATCTGAAAGATTCTATAGAAATATAAAAATAGAAACATTATTTATATATGGAAAAAGACAATGGGGCAGCATTCACATGAGAAAGACTTTTAGTGTAACTAAAAAAAAAAAAATCAGTCTGATATAAGAAGAATGTGAAGTCAAATATTTTAATAATATTTTTCAGAGAGAAAACAGCATTTTTTGAGAACTCATAGTATATAATCCTGGGTATATTTTTTTCTATCTAGACACAAAAGTGATTACTTAAAATTAATTGTAAATAGGAAATCACATATTTAATTAAGCACCAAAATAATAGCTGATTTCTCAATATGAAATTGTATTTTTTAATCATCCTGAAATGATTCTCATCCATGACTTAACTGAAGGGCTTTTAGCACGTCTCTCAGAAAGAGGTTATATTCACAAACAAAATGTTATTATATGACTGCTATGAAAATTTTGATGGAATAATTTTGCCTAAACAACCTATAACTTTTGGTGAAACAGTGCCTGAGAATTGGGGAATATTTTACTTGATTATTCAGTATGCCTGGTCTTGTTCTTGTCAGAGTAATTTATTTTATCTGTTTGATGTATCATCACTTTGAAAAAAAATTTTTTTTTCAAACATGAACTCTATACATTTTGGCAAATGTTCATGAGAATTAACTGTGTGCAGTAAACTGTCACTTGGAGGCATACATTTTGGGCAGGCTCTAAACATGCACCATTTATTGAGCATCTACTATGAGCTGATGTCATAGTACTCCTGGGTTTACAGAAAGAACAAACCTTCAATTTTTTTTTTAATTTTCTTTCTTTTTTTTTAAATTGGAGGATAATTGCTTCACAACCTTGTGTTGGCCTCTGTCATACATCAACATGAATCAGCCACAGGTATACTTATGTTCACTCACTCCTGAACCCCCTCCCATATCCACCCCACCCACCCATCTGGGTTGTCACAGAGCACTGGGTTGAGTTCTTCATGTCACACAGCAAATTTCCACCTGCTATCTATTTTACATTTGGTGAAGTATATGTTTCCATACTATCCTCTCAATTCATCCCACCCTCTCCTTTGAGTCAGTCCTAATGAAGTGGATGAACCTACAGCCTATTATACAGAGTAAAGTAAGTTGTAGAAAGAGAAAGACAAGTATCGTATATTAATGCATGTGTATTGAACCTAGAAAGATGGTACTGATGAACCTATTTGCAGGGCAGCAATGGATGCAAACATAGAAAACAGATTTGTGGACACAGTGAGGGAAGGGAGGGTGATATCTTCCCTCTCTTTCAGTTTTTAGATCATTTAAATATGAGATCATTCATTCATGAGAAATGTTCTGGATACTGTAGATACAACATTGAATACACTAGATAAAAATTCTTGTCTTCATGAAGCTTACAGTCTAGTGAGGAACAGATTATTTACTAAAATGAAATATACATTGAAAAGTGAAAGTTGTTCAGTTGTGTCCGACTCATTGAGACTCCATGGACTGTCCGTGGAATTCTCCAAGCCAGAATACTGGAGTGCATAGCCTTTCCCTTCTCCAGGGCATATTCCCAACCCAGGGATTGAACCCAGGTCTCCTGTATTGCAGGCAGATTCTTTATCAACTGAGCTATCAGGGAAGCCTGAAATGTATATTGGGCAAATGTAAATTAAAAATTATTTGAATTTGTTACTTTACTTTTAATTAATAGAAGAGATTATTATATTAATCATCCTTAACCCATACTGGTTCCAAATAGGAAAAGGAATACATCAAGGCTGTATACTGTCACCCTGCTTATTTAACTTATATGCAGAGTACATCATGAGAAACACTGGGCTGGAAGAAGCACAAGCTGGAACCAAGATTGCTGGGAGAAATATCAATAACCTCAGAAATGCAGATGACACCACCCTTATGGCAGAAAGCGAAGAGGAACTAAAGAGGCTTTTGATGAAAGTGAAAGAGGAGAGTGAAAAAGTTGGCCTAAAGCTCAACATTCAGAAAACTAAGATCATGGCATCTGGTTCCATCACTTCATGGCAAATAGATGGGGAAGCAGTGGAAACAGTGGCTCACTTTATTTTGGGGGGTCTCCAAAATCATTGCAGATGGTGACCGCAGTCATGAAATAAAAAGACGCTTACTCCTTGGAAGCAAAGTTATGACCAACCTAGATAGCATATTCAAAGCAGAGACATTACTTTGCCAACAAAGGTCCATCTAGTCAAGGCTATGGTTTTTCCAGTAGTCATGTATGGATGTGAGAGTTGGACTGTGAAGAAAGCTGAGCACTGAAGAATTGATGCTTTTGAACCGTGGTGTTGGGAGAAGACTCTTGAGAGTCCCTTGGATTGCAAGGACATCCAATCAGTCCATCCTAAAGGAGATCAGTCCTGGGTGCTCATTGTAACGACTGATGCTGAAGCTGAAACTCCTATACTTTGGCCACCTCATGCAAAGAGTTGACTCATTGGAAAATACCATGATGCTGGGAGGGATTGAGGGCAGGAGGAGAAGGGAATGACAGAGGATGAGATGGCTGGATGGCATCACCTACTCGATGGACATGAGTTTGGGTAAACTCCGGGAGTTGGTGATAGACAGGGAGGCCTGGCGTGCTGTGATTCATGGGGTTGCTGTGATTCATAGAGTCGGACACGACTGAGCAACTGAACTGAACTGAACTGACTGAACCCATAGTATACTCTTGCATCTATTACCTTGTTCATTTTTACACATGGGAACCGAAAGTGCCAATCAGACTTTAAAAACATTTTTTAGCTGAAGTACAGCTGATGAGCATATTATATAAGTTGCAGATGTACAATATAGTGATTCACAACCCTTAAAGTTTATATTTCATTTATAGCTAGTACAGAATATTAGTTATATTCCCTGTTTGACAATAAGTCCCTGTAACTTATTTTATATCTAATAGTCTGTACCTCTTAATCCCCTACCACTGTATTGTCCCTCCTGCCTTCCCTCATCCCTCTGGTAACCTCTAACTTGTTCTATGAGATAGTTTCCCACAGGACTAGAACAAATAAGTTCAGAATTTGTATGGAAACACAAAAGATCCAAAACACCCAAAAGAAGAAGAACGGAGCTCAATGAATCATTCGCCCGGACTTTAGACTATACTATGAAGCTATAGTAATCAAAACGGTATGATATGGGCACAAAAAGAGATGCATAGATCAATGGAACAGAACAGACAGCCCAGAAATAAATCAACGCACTTATGGCCAATTAATCTATGACAAAGAAGGCAAGGGTATACAATGGAAAAAATGCAGTCTCTTCAATAAGTGGTGTTGGGAAAACTGAACAACTACATGTAAAACAATAAGATTAGAACATTCTCTAACCTCATATACAAATAAACTCAAAATGGATTAAAGACCTAGTGTAAGGCTAGAAACCATGAAACTCCTAGAGGAAAAGATAGGCAGAACACTTTTTGTATAAATAAAGTATATAGCAGTACTTTTTGGATCTGTCTTCTAAAGCATAGGAAATAAAAGAAAAAATAAACAAATGAGACCTAATTAAACTTAAAAACTTTCACACAATAAAGGAAACCATTCACAAAAGGAAAAGACAACCTACAGAATAGGAAAATATATTTTCAAATAATTTGACTGATAGGAGTTAATAGCCAGTCTTTCTAAATTAAATTTTAGTCCTCTCATATATAATTATCACAAATATTATGAGATATCTGCAGTTTATTTGTTGGTTATTTTGATTCATTTTCATAGACACATCAGTGAATACTTAAAAATGATTCTTAATAATCAATCATTGATTATTATCAATGACTTAAATGAAGGTATGAAACAAATACTTTAACTACAATTTCAAACACCTTTAATGAGTTCCTTCAGAAGAGTATATTGGAAGCTCCTATTTTTTTCTTGTATTTATTTTTCTGTAAAGGAATGCCTTAAATATTTCTTCCTGTGCTCATTCCAGATAGGAAAATATGACCAAATGAAATAAGACCCTTGGATAATAATGTACATTTCAGTAGCAATTTGTAGAGTGCTTCATAACAGTACCCTCTAGAATTGCATAAAGCAAACATTGAACTTTTAGCAATCAGCTAAAAGCCTGATTAAGCAAGTAAACTTTAAGCAAATATTTCAAACACTCAAGATTGATCCCTGAAGTTTATAAGCACAGGAGCAGCCTTCTTTTAACTACAAACAATAAGCCCACAAGACAGAATCAAATCTCAAATCTAAAAACAGGACTTTTGATATAACTGAAAAGCAAGATTGAGGCACATTACAACAATCTAAAGAATGAACTGCATAATTTAGAAGTTGCATCTCTGGCTTATAGGTCACCAGTGCCAATAAAGTGCCCAACTGAGGGCAGTGCTGGATCAGTGAGATAGGAATAGAGGCCCAGATGCACCAAGGACTTAGGAAGAGCACTCTTCTTTCTTTGGGTCACTATCTTTAAGAAAAAATGTGTCAGCTAAATAATTAGGTGCTTTCAGTTTGGGGAGATGTATTCTGACTACAAAAAAATAAAATCAATAAGTTCATATCTATTAACTACCAAAGTTAATATTTCTTGTTAATAAATATTTCTTGAACCACAAACAGAACTCCCATCCCCTCTCACACACACAAATAGAGAAAGAAAGGTGAGAGATTTCTATCCCTTTTGTATTCATTTATATTGCCTCTTAGAGGTATAAGTTGAATTACCACAGTACATTTCTTTAAACAAGTTAAATTACTTGAAATACTTGTTATTCAAATTGTGAATCAGGTGACAAAGTGATAAGATATCACTTCTCAAAAAGCAAGACAGTAACTACCTCAAAGGCAATTTGTTAATAAATGACTTGGTAGCATACTCATTCATTATCATCAACCTAGGCATCCCACCTAAAATACTAGTTAACACTAGTTTCTCATGTGCTGGGATTGTGCTAAAATCTTTGAAGTCACAGATCTCACCTAATTTTTGTAAAAGTCAATCACTGTAGTACATGTGGTAAATGCTGTGGTTGTTTAGTCACTAAGTGGTGTCTGAATCTTTGTCACCCCATGAACTACAAAATGCCAGGCTTTTCTGTCCTTCACTATCTCACTGAACTTGCTCAAACTCATGTCCATTAAGTTGGTGATGCCATACAACCATCTCATCCTCTGTTGCTCCTTTCTTCTCCTGCCATTACTCTTTCCCAGCATCAGGTTCCTTTCCAATGAGTCATCTCATCATATCAGGTAGCCAAAATATTGGGGCTTCAGCTTCAACATCAGTCCTTCCAATGAATATTCAGAGTTTACTTCCTTTTGAGTTGACTGGTTTGATCTCCTTGCTCTCCAAGTGATTCTCAAGAGTCTTCTCCGACTACTACAGTTCAAAAGCATCAATGCTTTAGCTTTCAGCTTTCTTTATGGTACACCTCTCACATCCACAAATGACTACTGGAAAAAACATAGCTTTGACTATATGGACCTTTGTTGGCAAAGTAATGTCTCTGCTTTTGAATATGTTGTCTAGGTTGGTCATAGCTTTTCTTCCAAGGAGCAAGTGTCTTTTAATTTCATGGCTGCAGTCACCATCTGCAGTAATTTTGGAGCCCAAGAAAATAAAGTCTCTCACTGTTTCCATGGTTTCCCCATCTATTTGCCATGAAGTGATGGGACCAGATGCCAGGATCTTCATTTGACTGACCTTAATTCCTCAAGATCCAGAAATCCAGAGCGAAAGTAGATATTCACCACAAATCACATTGCTAGCATAACTATCTAAGCCAACTAATTCAGCATAGCCAAAGTTGCAGGCCCAAAGCTACACTCTTTTTTCAGAAAGAACATTAAAAGAGCTCATTGTCCAGAAGCCACCACCCAACCCCCCCATCCCCTCACCCTACTCCACCACCCAAAGGCCAATAATAACAAAAAGACTTCCTTTGGAATTGCAGGGTTTGAACAATGCAGATTCCTGAGTTAATCTTTCCCATATACTTTTTTCACCCTTTTCAATTTAAATGATCAATAACTTGATTTTTAAAGTGGGTTTTCTTTAGATGGCATATCATATATGTTTGGATCTTGCTTTTTTAGTCAATATTGGAATCTCTGTATTTTAACTGTTGTGCTTAGTCTATTCATATTTAATGTGATTACTGATGTGACTGGACAGAGGAGCCTGGCAGGCTCCTTGGTGTCCAGGAGTTCACAAAGAGTCAGACAGGACTGAGCACACATGCATAGAGACATTTAGTCATTTATTATAAGAGTGAGCTTCAGGGGCCTCTCTAAACCTATGGGAACAGTATATAAAATTGTGTGTGTATGTGTTTGAGTACAGCTTTTGTATGTGGGCTTCCCTGGTGGCTCAGAGGTTAAAGCATCTGCCTCCAATGCGGGAGACCTGGGTTCAATCCCTGGGTTGGGAAGATACCCTGGAGAAGGAAATGGTAACCCACTCCAGTATTCTTGCCTGGAGAATCCCATGGACGGAGAAGCCTGGTAGGCTACAGTCCATGGGGTCGCAAAGAGTTGGACACGACTGAGCGACATGCATTCGCATTCACATTTTTGTGAGTGAAACTATGTTAACAGACTCTCAGATACATCTACATTTTCCCCACCAAAGAATATTATTCAAAAGGAAAGAGAAGTGGAACAGAATAATAAATAACAATTTCTGAGTATGTATCTATGTAGGTCAGCACTGTTTAAGAGAATTGCATTTATTAACTCACTTGTGATTTTCTTAAGAATCTCCTGAGGAAGTTACTATTATTATTCAAATTTAATAGATAAAGAAACAAAGAGTTTAAACAACTGGCATGAGTGCACAGATAGTAAGAGGGTGTGTGTGTGTTTATGTGTGTGCACTCAGTTGTGTCCAACTCTTTGCAACCCCATGGTCTGTAGCCTGCCAGACTCCCCTGTCCATGGAATTTTCCAGGCAAGAATACTGAAGTAGGTTGCATTTCCTACTCCAGAGGATCTTCCTGACCCCCAGATCAAGCCTGCATCTCATGCGGCTCTCTTTACCACTGAACCACCTGGGTAGCCCAGTAAGTGGTTAAATGGACGTCAAATCTAGGCTCTTTGACTCTGGAGATTATCCTCAATAATATACTGCACTACCAATCATAAAACTCTCACAAACTCTGAGATTGTTAGTCTGTCCATGTTGACACCAGCAGCAAAACATTATCTTCCATAGATACTGATTTTCATTTGTCAAATAACTGCATAAAGCAGTTCATCAATTCTACACTCTGGTGGCCAATTGTCCAATAATTGATAAAGAGGAAATCAATCTAGAGGAGCTACTGTGTGCTTTTAGAAGCTGGCAGACATTGTGTCAAGCGTGAGAAACATAGATCCAGTTAGTGAAACAAGTTATCACAGATTTCCCTTGAGTGCAAGCTCATGAGTGCTCAGTTGCTTCAGTCCTTTCTGACTCCTTGTGACCCCATGGACTGTAGCCCATCAGGCTCCTCTGTGGGGATTTTCCAGCAAGAATTCTGGAGTGGGTTGCCATTTCCTACTCTAGGGGATCTTCCTGACCCAGGGTCTGAACCTGTGTCTCCTGTATTTCCTGCACTGCAGGCGGATTCTTTACCTATGGAGCCACAGGGAAGCCATCATTTGGTTTATATTACACACGACATATTTGACCATTTGAGACTTTTTTTTTTTTTTTCCCGCATAATCATTTACAGTTTTCTCTAGTGCAGTTTTAGGACCTGAATAATGTATAACCTAACCAATATTAAAGCATATCATTGCTACAAGGCCATAAAAATATAAAGGAAATTTATATTTCACTTTGCAAATAAAGAGAATACACTGTCTAAAAGTCATCAGAAGACATTTCCTGCAATGTCTGGAAGAACAGCATGCCACACCAAGGGAGAAGACAACAAAATAGCCCTGAGATGGAGTGTGCTTGGTAAAATCCAAGAACGGAAGAGAGTCCAACATGGCTGAAATTTAGATGAGTGATTAATATACTAAGAGATGATTCAAGCACTGAAATTGATCTTATAAATCCTTGAAGGTCTTTGTGTTTTGTTCTGACTAAAAGAATCTAACAGCTAAATCTGTCCAGGAAAAAAAAAAAAAATGGTATCAGGGAGACTAATTAGGTATATTTTGCAATAACCTAGAAGAATTGATGCTTTTGAACTGTGGTGTTGGACAAGACTCTTGAGAGTCCCTGGGACTGCAAGGAGATCCAACCAGTCCATTCTGAAGGAGATCAGCCCTGGGATTTCTTTGGAAGGAATGATGCTGAAGCTGAAACTCCAGTACTTTGGCTACCTCATGCGAAGAGTTGACTCATTGGAAAAGACTCTGATGCTGGGAGGGATTGGGGGCAGGAGGAGAAGGGGACGACAGAGGATGAGATGGCTGGATGGCATCACCAACTGGATGGACGTGAGTTTGAGTGAACTCCGGGAGTTGGTGATGGGCAGGGAGGCCTCGCGTGCAATTCATGGAGTCACAAAGAGTCAGACACGACTGAGCGACTGTTCTGATCTGAACTGAGACAAGAGAAGATACTGGCCACCACTATGAAAGCAATAGAAATGATAACAGATGTTTAAATTCCAGAAATATTTTGAAGATAGAGTCAAAAGCATTTGCTTTTGGAGAGGATACATGAGGAAAAAACAGGTCAAAAATGACCCAAGATTTTTTTACCTAAGCAACTAGAAGAATAGCTTGAATTTCACTCAGATTGGGAAGAAGTGAATGGAGTAAATTTCACAGGAAAGGTTAGGAGTTCAGTTTTGGGCGTGGATTTGATATCAACAATACTGAGTAATAGCAAATGAATGAATGAATAACTCTCATATGAGATGAGGCAAAGAAAGTGTTAAGTTCTTATGAAAAAATAAACTGATTTTTGTCAATCAGAGGCTTTGTTAACTTGATATACCTATTACATGCCAGAAGCCTTTCTGAGATTGAGGGAATATACTGATAAAGAAAACAGGCATAAATCACCATTCTTATGAAAGCTACATTCCAGTGGGTAGAGATGGATAGTTTAAAAATTAAATAAACAAACAAAATATACAATAGAAGGTAATGCATTCTTTGAGGAAAAACAATGTGTGAAAGGATAGGGGATATGGAAGTGCCAGTAAGACAGGGATGGTGTTATTATTAAAACGGCTGCTGTACCTATGATTGTCCAAAATATCTAGGCAGTTAGTTAAACACTTGAAGTTTTATCAGAAGTTACACTATTTATAAAGTGCTTGAGGCAGAGGGCTGTGAGCATCACTTGTAACCTTTAATTTAACCTAAGAGGACCTTTCAAATGGAAGCATTCTACAAATGTATCTGACACCACAAATAACACTGAGACATACGAAATTTGCTCACATCAGTTCAATTCCATCATTCATGCTTAAACAGTTCAGCTCCCACTTGTAGCCTGGTGAGGTAAGAAGAGACCTGCTTTTCAGCTTGTACAATCAAGATTTCATCTGTTTCCAGTGAAGGAAAATATGGAAAGAGAAATATGAGGGGAAAAATAAGAGCTTTGGAGAGGCAACAGACAGGTGGTAGAAAACAGAGTAAAAGAGTAGTATAGCAAGAATACTGGAGTGAGTTGCCATTCCCTTCTCCAGGGGATCTTCCTGACCCATGGATTGAACCTGGGTCTCCTGCATTGCAGGAAGATTCTTTACCATCTGAGCCACTGGTACAGCATCAGTGAAAACCTAGGCTGTAAAATCTGAGAGTGGTAATAATTAAAATGTACTGAGTATTTACTGTCTGATAGAAACTATTCTAAATGCTGTACATTTATTAACTCTAACTTCATAACATAACATCTAACTTCATAACAACTCCAAGAAATAGATGTTTTTTTACCCCCATTCTATAGATGCAGAACTTGGGGTTCACAACATTTAAATAGCTTGTCAAATTCACACAACTAGGAAGTGATGAAGCTGTGGCAATCTGACGCTGCATCATATGGTCTTACCTGCTAGGCAGTGCAGCCTGCCTGACTCTAGGTGAGAACAGCCTGCCCTACTTTCACATGAGATTTGTTGCACACTCTTTTAGTCATCTTAGTGCATTTACCAAAATAGACTACAGCACTGGAAAGAAGCAAGACTCAAGGCAAAATGCCACACTACAGAAATTTTAATTTTGGAGGTTACCTTTTTCCTTTCAGAAATGATTAGAAATGTAAGTGACCATAGTACATTCAACTATATATAATTAATATAGGTACACACACATATGTATATAATTTGTCAATAGTGTTAAACTTATAATCACTAATCTATAAAATTTCTTATTACATTATTTGGAAGTTAGCAAATTAATGAATAGACATTCATCTTTCTTCCTCTCCATTGCTTCCCTAACCTTAGTTTGAACCACTTACAAAGGATGACAATAATTGTCTTTTTAAATTCTGCATGCAATATTTTCCTTGATATTTACACCAACCCAGCAGTTTCTTTCCATTTTGGAAGACAAGGAGTTTCATAGACTTAGATAATATTACCCAACTAAATAATGTCAGAGCTGGAACAAAGCTGGCTCACCCAGTCGTGTGCTCCTTCACATTCCTGTTTTATCATGCACAGAGAACAAAAAGTCATTGAAAAAGGAAATGAGTGCAGAAAAGTGGTTTATTATGCCTAAAAATTTTCTTTCTGCCACTTAATCACCAGAATGTCTTACTGCCAACTCTGATAAGCAATCTAAAAGTCTAAATTTAAATCTCTTTCTGAAAAGAGAAAAGGAAACCAAAATGGATTGCAAATCTTTGGCTACAATATTGGTAATAGGCAGAAAAGCAGTAGTGAGCATTGTCATAACATTTTAAAAATAGTACCTGACCTTGGAATTAAGTTAGTAATGTTGTTATAATTCAATTAAACTCTCTCCATGTTCTAGTGTAACCATGGTTTGAATTTTCTCTATGACTTTTTGTTAATAAACACAATCATTTCAAGGGGTGAAAGGATCAAATATTTGTCTTTATTTACGTAAAGTAGTATTTATTTATCTTTTAACAATGGAGAAAACAGAAGCTGTCATGGATGATTTTTTATTTTATCACTGACATTTTAAAAAGCCAATGCACTTAATAAGAAGATCCCAAAGAGTGCACCATTAGACTGTTGATCTGTTAAGTCATCCAATACATAGTACTTGGGGTATATAATTAAGATCCCAGAAGGCGAGGTTTCTCTGGTGGCAGACTGGATAGAAATTTGCCTGCCAATGCCGGAGACATGGGTTCGATCCATAGTCCAGGAGGATCCCAAATGCCTCCGGGCAACTAACCTCATGAGTCACAACTATTGAGCCCATGCACCGCAACAAGAGAAGTCAGCTCAATGAGAGGCCTGTGCACCGCAAGCTGAGAGTGGTCCCCACCGACAACTGCAGGAAAACCCATGCCGCCACAAAGACCCAGAACAGCCAAAAATAAATAAACAAATAAAATTATATTAAAAAAGAGCCCAGAGAGGGATGAAATTATGAAACTTTACTACAATATCCTATGAGCTCCTGTGATCTCTCTCTGTTTTGGGGAAAGGAAGAATGGAATTCTAGAGCTTGATTTTATGGCTTACGCTAGGGTTTTAGTTAACTATTCTCTTAAATTACAAGACTTGCTGCTGCTGCTGCTGCTGCTGCTAAGTCACTTCAGTCGTGTCCGACTCTGCGTGACCCCATAGATAGCAGCCCACCAGGCTCCACCGTCCTTGGGATTCTCCAGGCAAGAACACTGGAGTGGGATTGCCATTTCCTTCTCCAATGCATGAAGGTGAAAAGTGAAAGTAAAGTTGCTCAGTCATGTCCGACTCTTTGCGACCCCATGAACTGCAGCCCACCAGGCTCCTCCGTCCATGGGATTTTCCAGGCAAGAGTACTGGAGTGGGTTGCCATGGACTTTATACCAAAATACATTTAAGATGCCATCACAGAAACATGATGCATTGTTAAAACTCAGGTAAATATAATAATGAGAAAGAGTCCAAGGAGATGTGAATTAGGCAAATTAGAAAGTGATATCTTAAACTTCACTGATTTTTTTTTATTCTTTTAAAAATGTGTTTGTTGTTTCTGAATGTTCCAAACAGAATCTAGTTTCTTCTCCCTTGAACATTAGATGTAATGGGTTTTATTTAAATGGCATAACTTGTGAAATTCCCTGGGAAATATTACAGATACCTGAATGAATAAGCAATCTATTAAATTATAGATATATAGCTTTGGCGATAAGTTCACTTTCACAAACTCTAGTTCTTTTGGTCCCATGGTACAAGAACACAGCTTAAGGCACTTGAAGTTAACACAGTGGAAAAGTAATGGAATTCATATAATGTAGCAATAGATTATAGTTGACTGTGTCAGGGATGGGGGCGGGGGAGGACCTTCAATGGGGAAGCATAAGCATGCTTCATTTCACTGAGTAACAAAGAAAAGGGAAAGTGTCAGATGTATGATGGAGAATGGTGGCAAGGAGGAAAATGAGTTAGAAAAGAGAAGCCCAGAAAATGGTCGTATAAACAGGCTTAATATGTTCAGAATTGCAGGTCAAAGTGATAACATGAGGCTTCTGAGTTGCACTAAGACATGCAGAACATTTAACAGAAGATAATGTCAAGCTCTCAAATCGCCATCAAAGTGCTGCTAGAATTTAGTCAGCAATCAAGTAGAGAAGGAGCAAAGTCATGTTCCTGCAAAGGGGTGCTGATATCTTTATTTCCGCTTTTCTGTACAACTGCACAAACAAAGGGTAAATATGGATTATTTCTCTTTCAACTCTGCACCTCAATCTAGATTGCACTATCAAGAGTTACAATGAGATGGAAGAAATAATTCTCTTTATAATTTTATTAGCTTTCTTTTTCTTACTCTCTTTTTTAAAGAATGACACTTTTGGATTTATTCTCAAAATAGTATTTTCTAAATGGAGTCCAAATGATAAGCCTGTTTTCTCAGATCTACCACTACCATGTCAAATGATGAACAGATTTGAATTAGATTGCTAGAAAAAGAATAGAAAAGGAGGAATTTCTTCTAAGAAATGGAGTCAATGATATTCTCACATTAAACAAGTGATGAATGGATAAATCCTTTCATCATTCAATTTCATATAGTTAAAGGAAAAGGATATACTTTTTCATGAAATATTACCTTTTGGAATTCTGTTTGAAAATAAACATTAGTTGTAAAGCAATTTTTGGAAATATAACTAGAACATTATACTCAACAATGACAGAATACTCTTTTTAAGGACTCACAGAACTCTTAACAATATTAGCCATATGCTAGATGAGGATACAAGGCTAAACAAATTTCAATAATTAAAATATTTCAGTACTCTCTGACCACAACAGAGTTAATCTGAACATCAAGTAAAATTCATTAATAAGTCTAATTTGCTGGAATATTAAAAAAATACATTAAAAATGTATTAAACAAAAAGAAAAAGAAAAAATTTAACTTAATGATAATAATAAACAATATAGCAAAATGGATGGAATGTAACTAAAACAGAGCTTAGAGAGAAATGTATATCGTTTTAAAGAAATACTTAATCTAAAAGGTTAAAAAGCAATATCTTGTTTCTTAAGAAACTCCAGTAACACTAACCCAAATAAACTAGAACAATAATGACAATATGAGAAGAAAATGAAATAGATGTATACAATAAAGAAAATCTGAAGGCAAAAATTTAAGACTAAATAAGAATAACAGAGAGAGAGAGAAGCACTGCCAACAACCCTACAGACAGCAAAAGCATTACTTCAGCAATATAGGGAAAACAGACAAATTCCTTAGAAACAAAATATATCAAAATTGGTAAAATAAAAATATTTGCATGCTCCTTTATCTCTCAAAAACTGATATTGCTATTAAAATTCTTCTAATTAAGAAACAAAATCCTTCTAACAAAATTTTAAGGAAGAGATAGCACTAATCCTATACATCCTATACAAACACTTTTGAAAAATAGAGAAAGAGGAGAAATTTCACAATTTGTTTCAAGGGGCTAGGACAATGCTGACACCAAAACCTGATAAAGGTATAGTCCAACTTATCTCATTAACATGCAGGTAATGCGCTAACTAAAATATTAGCAAATTAGGTCTAGTGATAAATAATAAATAATAATGATTATACATCACAAACAGTGTTGATTACAGGAATTCAAGGTAGTCTCAACATTTGAGAAATCAATCTTTATATTGTGTCATATTGACTACAAAAGGGAGAGCAATTTAATAATCATGTCAATAAATGTAGGCACAGCACTTGGTAAAATTCTACGAATATTATGTAGAACAATTGACAAAGATCTAAATAATAGATATATCATACTATATTAGTCATTTGAAAATTCAAGTTGAAAATAGTCTTCTCAAACTGACCTACAAATTTAATGAAATCCAAGTGAAAAATTTCATAGTTTTTGCAGAAATTTACAAGCTGATTCTAAAATGTATAGACAAATCAGTACTAAAAAAGAAAAACAAAACTGGGGAATTTAAACTACTAAATACTAAGACCAATTGTAATGCTACAGCAGTAAGAGCAGTGTAATATTGTCACAAAGGTAGACAGATAAATGAAATGCTATGAAGTCTAGAAATAGACCCACATCTTATGTTCACCTGAATTAAAGCAGTATGGTGATCAGTAGGGTGGATGGTCAGTTGAAAATCATACAGAAAAATAGTAAATTTTAATTCTTACTTTGTAAAAATAAAACAAGTATAGATCAATTGGAGATCTAAATATGAAAGTTGACATAAAGACCAAATGTGGCTTACTGATCAAAATCCCAAATGCTGGTGGGAATTAAAATGGTACAGTCCCTGTGGAAAATAGTGGCAATTTTCTTAGAAAATTAAACATTCAACTATCATAAAACCCAAATATTACACTCCCAGGAATTTACCTAAGAGAACTGAAGGCTTTTGTTCACACAAAAACATGTACATTCATGTTTATAACAGCTTGTTATTTATTTGTATCACCCAAAAGTAGAAACAGCCTGATGTCCTTAATGAGTAAATAAACTGTTGTACATCCATAACATACTAATAAGCAATAAAAAGGATGAACTACTAATATACACAACATGATGAATCTCCAGGGAATTGTGCTGAATGGAAAATGTCAATTCCAAAAGGCTACATTAATATATGACTCCATATATATAGCATTCTTGAAATGACAAAAAATATAAAAATGGAGAATGAATTAGTGATTACTAGAGGTTAAGAGTCGGACACGACTGAGTGACTTCACTTTCACTTTTTCACTTTCATGCATTGGAGAAGGAAATGGCAACCCACTCCAGTGTTCCTGCCTGGAGAATCCCAGGGATGGGGGAGACTGGTAGGCTGCCATCTATGGGGTCGCACAGAGTCGGACACGACTGAAGTGACTTAGTAGCAGCAGTAGCAGAGGTTAAGAAGAAGGTGAGGTGGGACGGAAATAGATGTGGTTATAAAAAGGCAACATGATGGATCCTTGAGATAGAAATGTTTAATATTGATTATCTATGTCAACATCTTGGTTGCAATGTTGTACAATAGTTTTGCAAGGTGTTACTATGGGAGAAACTGGGCAAAGAATATAATGATTTTTCTGTATTATTTCTCACAGTTGCATGTGATTCTAAAGTTATCTCAAAATAAAAGATTTAATTAAAAAATATAAGCACAATATAGTCTTTCATATGTATTTGTTTAAAAAACAGTAAAAATAAATCAAATTAGGTAATCTTTAGTCAAAGAACAGAAAACGTATCATGAAAAAAATTAAATCATTCTTTCCCTGCTATTATATAGATATTTCAGTGGAACTTTATATTAATTTGAGAAAACCATTTTTATATGTTCCTTTCTGCTGTTATGTATGATTCAGCAATGAGCCTTACCTGCTCAATCACCTTTAAATGAAAAATATAACAATAATGCCACCTTCTTACAAGTTTAAAACAAATCTATACAATGAAGAGCAACTTATTAATGAATTTCACACTCTACAGAGTGTAGAATTTCAAGTCTACAGAGCTGAGCAAGACCTGATGGGAAAGACTATACTTAAGAGTGTTAAAGCATAGAATGCTGAGAACAGATGAGAGAAAAAATTAGTATTTGGACAAGTCAAGTAACCTTAAGGGAAGCTGTTCTTTACATAATTGAAAAGAGCTGGATTACACATGCTTTATAAAAAAGAATAAGGCTATACACACCTTATTATAATTTTTAATATAACGCTGGTAACAATGAAAGTATCTGCTAATTGTATCTGATGACTAAACAGTGCAACAAACACTTAAGTGTTATAGTCGTCTAATGTTAACTCAGAACAGTATCAAGGACAATTTATCTTTGAGTTTCTTGATTTAAAACTTAAATATTCAAGACTCTGACAAGCACTATTGTCAGGAAGCAACAAATTTACAAATGCGATCCAGGAAATGATGTTAAAACTGCAGAGTTATTTTTATCTATTTTAACAGACAGCTTCTGAAGGTGTTGACCGTAGTAAATCAGAAACCAGAAAAGTTTCATTAAGTACGTAATTGTCAAGGTTCTTAAAAAATATGCCTGGTGGGCTGCCATCTATGAGGTCGCACAGAGTCGGACACGACTGAAGCGACTTAGCAGCAGCAGCATATTTTTCTCATCTTCATTCTCTATTTGTTTTGTTTTCACCCAGTATTACCATAATACAAGAGCCACATACATTTTGAGTACTGTTAAGTTTCTCAACAGGCTTCCCAGGTGGAGCTAGTGGTAAAGAACTCACCGGCCAATGCAGGAGACATGAGACAGGATTCGATCCCTAAGTCAGAGAGATCCCCTAGAGGAGGGCATGGCAACCACTCCAGTACTCTTGCCTGGAGAATCCCATGGACAGAGGAGCCTGGCAGGCTACAGTTCATAGGGTTACAAAGAACTGGACATGACTGAAGCAACTTAGCTGCACTCATCCCAGTTTCTCTATATTCCAATACTTTGGCCACATGATGCAAAGAACCAACTCACTGGAAAAGACCCTGATGCTGGGAAAGATTGAGGGCAGGAGAAGGGGGTGACAGAGGATAAGATGGTTGAATGGCACCACCAACTCAACAGACATGAGTTTGAGCAAACTTTGGAAGAGAGTGAAGGACAGGAAAGCCTGGCATGCTGCAGTCCATGAGGTAGGAAAGAGTCAGACTCAACTTAGCAACCGAACAACAAATTTCTCATCCTTAGTACTGTGTTTTCTTTTAATTTTAGCCTTAAAACAAAATATTTTTTAAGAGAGTGAAGTAAGCCAGAAAGAAAAACACCAATACAGTATACTAATGCATATATATGGAATTTAGAAAGATGGTAACAATAACCCTGTATACAAGATGGCAAAAGAGACACTGATGTATAGAACAGTCTTGTGGACTCTGTGAGAGAGGGAGAGGGTGGGATGATTTGGGAGAATGGCATTGAAACATGAATAATATCACATATGAAACGAGTCGCCAGTCCAGGTTCGATGCACGATACTGGTTGCTTGGGGCTGGTGCACTGGGACGACTCAGAGGGATGGTATGGGGAGGGAGGAGGGAGGAGGGTTCAGGATGGGGAACACATGTATACCTGTGGCGGATTCATGTTGATATATGGCAAAACCAATACAATATTGTAAAGTTAAAAAAAATAAAATAAAATAAGAAGCAAGCAAAAAAAACCCCAAAAAACGCTGTTGTCTATGTTTGTTTGTTTTCCTTTTTTTTTTTTTTTAAATACTTAGGCTTCTGACAACCATGACATAGTTTTGGGGTTATCTGGATCCTTTTTCCCTCATGGTCAAGCAATAAATGAGGCAGAAGCACTAGGGTCTGATGAATACACATCTCAAGATTTTAATTATCTTCCACCCACAACCACACTGCAACTGAAAAACTGCTCACTGCCCCAGCTTATAGTTAGAAAATATTCATCTCCTGTTCTTTCTTCTACAGAAGAGATGCTGCATGACCCCTTGACCAGTATTGGCTCATTACCTCTTCAAAGCTAAAGCTGAAATTTGAGTTAAATATACTTCACACTCTTCACTGTTTGACTCAAGGCAGCATCACAGCACTTACTGTTTTGATGTGTAGCAAAGTTGATCCTTTAAAACCAGATCCTGCCACTCAGATCTGCAAATCAGACTCAGAACTGGGACCAGCTCTAAGGAGGAATGGAGATAAATCAGTAAAGGATCATAGTGTCTGGGTTCTCTATGAGGCTCCATCTCTTCCTCAGGCAAGTGATAACATTATGTTTTAGTAGAAGCAACCACTGAAAAGATTGCTTAACCATTCAGCTGACTTAAAGTTTTCAAGGGATTTGGGGAAATAATTAAACATTTGTCTGAATTAGTGGAGTTTAGATAAAAAAACTCAACTCAATGATATATTTAGAATCATATTATTGACTGAAAATGTGGACTTTTTACAGTAGAAGCCTGGAACAAGTCTGGTCTACTTAAGCATGCACTGAACATTTACATATGTAAATGAGAACTTGTGAAAAATCCTTGTGAAATTAGTGATAATTTTGTCTAATTCTAATATTGTAGGCTAACCTGAACAGATGCTAAATTAACTGGATACTTAATTTAGTCTAAATCTAGTCACTAGTTTTATACACAGATGCATTTTAACAGATTAAGGGAATGCAAGTGGCAGCATTAATCAGTGAATTAGTTTGAAAGACTAGAAAATATAATGTTCATAAATCCAAGAGTGCAAGCATCTTCCTATGGGATCTATTTATTGCACCTTTAACTTTTTCTAGCCATACTTCGATTTTCACAATACATAAATTTATGTATGTAAAACCACATTTCAAGTATACTGGCAAAGTTATTTTTTAAAGCAACCTAGAAATGCGTTTTAGAAAACAAAGATATTTGGCAATGGACTAACTGTTGGTAAGGTTTACTTTTCAATAAGTTTCTGTATCTGTAATATATATTGATCATCTCATAACAGTGAAAATTTCACTTTCCAGAGAATTAGACAATCTTAGCTAGAAAAACACCATGTCATCCTGGTCCAGTTAGAACAACAATAAATATTAGCTCTTCAAGTAAATGCATGGTAGTGCATATGTATTAGTACATAAGAAATGATAAGAGAGTTGGTTGTTTGTGTAAAATGTTTGCCAAGTCAATAATATGTCTAAATTTTCCAGTAAGAGTCACCATTTTAGATCAAGGTACAAAAACCCTTATTTAAATATATTTTGACTTAATTTAAGTTGGTTTATCAAATTAACCTTAAATTCTCTAGCAAGTCCCACAAAAAACACCCATAAATAAAAAATGGAAGGATTGAAGAAAGTAAAACACTATAAGCTCCTACAGAGCCTTCGAGTTCACTTGGGACCTGTATTATTTTTTCTATTGTTGCTACAACAAATTGCCACAAATTAAGCAATTAAAAAAAAAAAGACACATTGCTAAGAGTTAAGGAGTTGAGGGATGAATAGGCATTATAGAAGATTTTTAGGGCAGTGAAACTATTGTATAACATACTTTAATAATGGATACATGTCATTATAAATTAGTCCAAATCCATAAAGTTTACAACACAAAGAATGAATCCTCGGGTAAACTTTGGACTTTGGGTAACTATGATGTGGAATGTAGGTTCATCAATTTAGTGGGAAACCTATCTGTGGGAGAGTAGATTCCTAAAGAATTGGGGCAGGGGAAATTCAACAATAGTCTCATTTATGTTATCATCATTTCAATTCAGTTGCTCTTTGCGACCCCATGGACTGCAACATGCCAGGCTTCCCTGTCCATCACCAAAACACATAGCTTGTTCAAACTCATGTCCATTGAATTAGTGATGCCATCCAACCATCTCATCCTATGTCATTGCCTTCTCCTGCTTCAATCTTTCCTAGCATCCGGGTCTTTTCCAATGAGTCAGTTCTTCGCATCAGGTGGCCAAAGTATTGGAGTTCCAGCTTCAGCATCAGTCCTTCCAATGAATATTCAGGACTGATTTCCTTTAGGATTGACTGGTTTGATCTCCATGAAGTCCAAAGGACTCTCAAGAGTCTTCTCCAACACCACTGTTCAAAAGCATCAATTCTTCGGCACTCAGCTTTCACTGGATTGGTCATAGCTTTTCTTCCAAGGAGCAAGCGTCTTTTGATTTCATGGCTGCGGTCACCATCTGCAGTGATTTTGGAGCCCCCTAAAATAAAGTCTGTTACTGTCCATTGTTTCCCCATCTATTTGCCATGAAGTCATGGGACCAGAGGCCATGATCTTAGTTTTCCAAATACTGAGTTTTAAACCTACGTTTTCACTGTCCTCTTTCACTTTCATCAAGAGGCTCTTTAGTTCTTCTTTGCTTTCTGCCACAAGGGTGGTGTCATCTGCATACCTGAGTTTATTGATATTTCTCCCAGCACTCTTGATTCTAGGCTTGTGCTTCATTCAGCCTGGCATTTCACATAATGAAACTAAGATCATGGCATCTGGTCCCATCACGTCATGGCAAATAGATGGGGAAACAGTGGAAACAATGACAGACTTTATGTTTTCAGGCTCCAAAATCATTGCAGATAGTGACTGCAGCCATGAAATTAAAAGATGCTTGCTCCTTTGAAGAAAAGTTATGACCAACCTAAAGAGCATATTGAAAAGCAGAGACATTACTTTGCCAACAAAGGTCTGTATAGTCAAAGCTATGGTTTTTCCAGTAGTCATGTATGGATGTGAGAGTTATAAAGAAAGCTGAGTGCAGAAGAATTGATGCTCTTAAACTGTGGTGTTGGAGAAGACTCTTGAGAGTCCCTTGGACTGCAAGGAGATCTAGCCAGTCCATCCTAAAGGAAATCAGTCCTGAATATTCATTGGAAGGACTGATGCTGAAGCTGAAAGTCCCTAACTAGTCTCCCCTCCTTCTGCCTCCCCTCCCCCATAACCCTGTATTTTTTTTCTCTAAATCTGTGAGTATGTTTCTGTTTTGTAAATAAATTCATTTGTATCAGTTTTTTAGATTCTATGTATAAGCTGATATCATACAATATTCCTTTCTTTGACGGAATATGATTCTAAATAGCTTTATTAAGAATTGAAAAGGGCATTTTGTCTGAACCTAGATAGTAAGTGAAAGTCTTTTATCATTGCATTCACATTTAAAATATATCTGAGCTGGATATAAAACATATTGAATGACAAACTTTTCTCTATCAAAACTCTAAACTTTCTCTATCCAATTTGATATTAAGTTGCAAAAGAGAAGATTAAATTCAATATGATGCATTCTGGAGATAAGCAGAATTTTCTACTTAAATGTATATAGGAGTTTTCTTTTCTTTATCATTAAACTTGAAAGTGTCTCAAGTATTTTTCTAGATGTAGATCTCCATGTTAGTGTATTTTTCTTTTAGCAACATTGTTATTTTATCTCTACCTTGAATTCTGTAATGGGTCAGGAATAAACCAGTTTTATATTACTGTTTCTGTGATTATTTTGGTATTATATCCAAGGACACTAACAACTTAGATTATATCTTTGCTTTCTGACGCATGCGTCAGTTTCTCTGTCATTGTTTTACTCTTCCTCTGAATACTCTAGAAAAATGACTTTGGAAGAATGACTCAGGTATATTCTTCTGCAGTACTGGCACCATTTGACAGTGTCATTTCTGGTCTTTCATTTTTAGTTTCCCTGCAAAAGTTTCTATGTTGCTATCTCTCTTTTCACAAAATGCTGTGAGCTTTATATCTTTACCTATTCCTGCTACGTGATTTCTGTTTCTTTATCATATTGTTATTTCCTATGAAAGATACCAAACAGAGTTTTATAATTTCCGCCTGGTTCTTACAGGAAATCATTTTCAAGGATTTCAGGAAGATGTTCTTTTACTGCTGTTCTGCAACATGAATTCATGGTGCCACATTTCTTTGTATGAATCTCCTTGAAAGGTAAGAATTAGATTCAATACCTGTGTTTGCCCACAGATAATGTATTTGCCCACAAATAATGTATAGAAATACTCTTGATCTTGTTATCTGTTAATTTTAGTGGTAATCAGCCCTCTCTTTCAAATGGCTAACTGAAAACAAAATTGAGACTTTGAATTTTAAAATGAATTTAAAATGAATTTTAAAATGAATTTGTTAAAAATATTCTTCTTAAAAGCAGCTATTTCAGACTTATCTTGCTCTCCTCCCTCTAGCTTTATATGTTTCTATATAGGTAAGGCACTTGCATTATCAAAATCTTTATTACACTTTGGTGACAAAAATAATTTTGACTTCCATAACTACAATTAGAATTGTCTAGTGAGAATTCAAAAAGATCAATTTTTGAATCTCCATGCTATCACTTTCTAGTTTTATGGCTTTGGGAAAGTTTCCTACTTTTGTTAAATCATTTTTCTTATCACTTACTTCTTAGGAAGGTGGTCTTGGTTTTGTAAATTATATGAAAAGACACACATGAAGTTCCTAACACTGGACATACCGCATAGATGAAAACAAGTAATAGATTTAAGTATTATTAAACTCCTAGGATGTAATTTTGGAGAAGGCAATGGCACCCCACTCCAGTACTCTTGCCTGGAAAATCCCATGGATGGAGGAGCCTGGCAGGCTGCAGTCCATGGGGTCGCTAACAGTCGGACACAACTGAGCAACTTCACTTTCACTTTTCACTTTCACTTTTCACTTTCATGCATTGGAGAGGGAAATGGAAACCCACTCCAGTGTTCTTGCCTGGAGAATCCCAGGGACAGGGGAGCCTGGTGGGCTACCATCTACGGGGTTGCACAGAGTTGGACACGACTGAAGTGACTTAGTAGCAGCAGCAGGATGTAATTTTGCTTCCCCTGTGTCTCAGTGATAAAGAATCTGCCCGCAGTGCAGGAGCCACAGGAGATGCTTGTTTGATCCCTAGGTCAGGTAGATCCCCTGGAGAAGGGCACGGCAACCCACTCTAGTATTCTTGCTTGGAGAATCACAAGGACAGAGGAGTCTGGTAAGCTACAGTTCATAGGGTCTCAAAGAGTTAGACATGGCTGAAACCACTCAGCATGCACCCTAGCACAGGATGTAATGAGTCACCATGAATTACTCTTGTCTTTCTGTCCAGGTTTTCCCTTCAGTGTTGCAGATTTTGACTAAATAAAAAAAAAATCAAATTTATACTGTGGGATGAGATGGGGAAGGGATAAGGTTTGCATTTTGCCTCAATAAGTGACACACCCTCAGGAGAGAGACAATTGATTACTTTTACTATTGGTATAGATCTTGAATGTAGGAGCCAAAAGGTATAATGTCTCTGCTAACGAATTGCAGGCAGAGACCATATAAACTATCAATTTTCTTTTGCAATTCCATTCCCGCAGGGTCTTCAGTTGGAGGAAATTCCTCACAGTTTATTACAATATGTTGACAGCTATCCCTTAATGTTAGTGTGTTTGTGTATAATATACCTTAGTATGTATTTTAGTGGTTAGATGGGCTACTTCAGTGGCTGCTGAAGTAGATGCCATTTGGACCAAAAAGCTATGATTTAGTAAAATTTCCCTCTTTAACTCAAAGTTACTTCAGTCTTATTTTAAAAATTAGCAACTTCTATTAAGGTAGTCATATGATAAATTTGTCAAATGCATTTGGGAAATACTGGGTTGGAAAAAAGTAGTGACTTTACTGCGTTACTACGTAAGAGTTATGATATGCTATCGTGCATTATCAACCACGGAAAGAGTTTAGGAGGTAAGTAGCTACAGTGGACTTTTTTGATGTGCCACCTAGAAAACCGCACATCCCTTTATTAGCACTGTGCCCCACCTCCCAGCTTCTGCTTTCTGGCTGCTAAAATGCCTCACCTGAAAATGTCTTCAAAATATCAATTTTGGGCACTGGAACAGTCCTGCCAGTGGAATGAACTGGAAATGGAGGAAAGTGTATACCCCTTTCATTCTCATTCCTACCCCATCATCCTCCTGATTAATAGTCAATGACTGACCGGTGTAGGAATATAAAAGTCTACGTCCTTTGCTGGAAAAGCTCTCGGGTGTACTCCGGTACCTACCTGTGGTTTTATGCTGAGTCTGAGACTTCATTTGAAGTTCCATCTTTATTTGAAAGTGCCTTTTCCAGCTTTCTCACTGCCCCCACTTCCCCGTGTTTTCTCCTGGAAGCGTATTTTTAATAAATTGCTTGAACTCAAATCCTCAGCCCAGAGTCTCTTTCTAGAAAGACACAACTTAAGGCAATAGAATATTTTGGACCTATGGCTTGAGAAACAGGAATTGAAAACACTACTTTTATAGCATTATGTGCTTAGTTGCTCAATTGTGTCTGACTCTGCAACCCCATGGACTGCGTCGCCTGCCAGGTTTCTCCATCCATGGGGATTCTCCAGGCAAGAATGTTGGAGTGGGTTGCCATGCCCTCCTCCAGGGGATCTTTCCAACCCAGGGATCAAATCCAGGTCTCCCGCACTGCAGACAGAATCTTTACTGTCTGAGCAACCAGGGAAGCCCCTTTTATAGCATTATATGCACTCAAAATATCCAGAAGAGTGTTTCAGAATATGAGTATTCACAAGCAGTTCAAGTAGTGTGATGCAATTTGATGTTTAAGAGTGAAGTTGTAAGAAGGATGTTGTTATTTTGTTTTAGTTCAGTAGCAAATTCATGTCCAACTCTGTGACCCCATGAACTTTTCAACTAAAAAGGATAGGAATGGGAGAATTGAATTCAGATGACCATTGTATCTACTACTGTGGACAAAAGTCCTTCAGAAGAAATGACAGAGCCCTCATACTCAACAAAAGAGTCCAAAATGCAGTACTTGGGCACAATTTCAAAAATGACAGAATGATATCAGTTCATTTCCAAGGCAAACCATTCAACATCGCAATAATCAAAGTCTATGTCCCAACCATTGATGCTGAAGAAGCTGAAACTGACCAGCTCTATGAAGACCTACATGACCTTCTAGAACTAACACCCAAAAAAAAAGATGTCTTTACGTCACAGGGGACTGGAACGCAAAAGTAGGATGTCAAGAGATACCTGGAGTAACAGCCAAGTTTGCCCTTGGAGTACACAATGAAGCAGGACAAAAGTTAACAGAATTTTGCCAAGAGAACACACTGGTCATAGCAAACACCCTCTTCCAACAACACAAGAGATGGCTCTACACGTGGACATCATGAGATGGCCAATACTGAAATAAGATTGATTATATTCTTTGCAACCAAAGATGAAGAAACTCTATATAGTCAGCCAAAATAAGACCTGGAACTTACTGTGGCTCAGAGCATCAGCTCCTATTGCAAAATTCAGGCTTAAATTGAAGAAAATAGGGAAAACCACTAGGTTATTCAGATAAGAAGTATATATTAGCGAATACTAAATGTGTCTCAACAAAGAAAACCTATTGTCTACTGGTTCTAGTCTCTATCATTACATTCTTCAGACATATTTCTGTAATTTCTTTTGAAGATTTTTATCGTTACTTTTTCAATTATGTTAAGCAATCACCTCAGGAAGTTTCACTACCAAGAGTAAAATTTATATTAACCTATTTGAATTTCAAATAGTAGGCTATTAGAGCTGGGAGAGACCTTAATGATAATCTTTGTTAACCCTCTCATTTCAAAGATGAGGAAACTTAAATTTACAGAATAAAAGTTAAAGCCCAAGGACACACCGAACCATCTCAAATTTTTTGATTCCTAGTCCGATGATATTTAATTTTTACAGAGTGACTAACTTTATAAATCATGATTGAGCAGAATTGTATTATATTTCTGGAGTGTTCATTTTAGCTGTATTTCTCTTCACAAAAATATGATTATTGGTTTACATAGAGATCTTATTTAACATTCTAAACTCCGCAAATTGAAAACTGATTTTTCTGTTTATCTTGATTGTGGGAAAGGAAGACAATATTTAAAAATTCATATATGCAACAAAAAGCAATAAAATTGCTAATATTTTCATGGCTGATTTTACTTTAAAATGTTTAGTTATTATAAAAATCCTAATAATGCTGGCTCCAAAATAGAAAGGAAATCTTTTCTGTTGCTCAGAAGAGACAGCAGTCATTTAAATACTGAAAAGAAACATATTTTAAAACTTCTCTATAACTCAAGTTATAATAAAATTTTTTGATGTGGGAAAGGATAGTTTTGAAAATGAAAAAGGGTGCTAGTAGTAATTATGCCGGATCTATCCTAGTAAATTGGGATGTGTGGTTATTCTTCTCATGAAAGTATTACCAGACTTTCTGCAAATCCTGTTGTCTCCAAAAGGAATCCCTCATTCATCCTGACTATCTATAGCCTAGGGGCATTTCTCTTCTTTACCTCAAGTCACTTGGTTTCTTTCTGTCTGTCTGTCTACCTCTCTCTCTCCCTACATACTGCATTCTCCACAGTGGCTAGAATAGTACCTTTGTATTCACTGGTGCTCAATAAGTGATGTCTCAATTTGATTACTTTGGAGTCAATCATACACAGATGGCTAATGCGCATACTCAATAACTCAGTTGTGTCTGACTCCTTGCGACCCCGTGGACTGTAGAACCTCTCTCCATGAGATGCTCCAGGCAAGAATACTGGAGTGGGTTGCCAATTCCTCCTCCAGGGGACCTTCCCGATCCAGGGATTGAACCCGAGTCTCCTGTGTCTCCTACATTGGCAGGAAGATTATCAAAGAGCCACCTGGGAAGTCTAGACTTCAACCTAAAAATAACACATATATCAAGTCAAGCCAAACTAGAAGTCTTGTTTTCTGTATTTTGTTACCAAGCACAGAGATATATGATGCAGAGAAGTGATAACCAATTTTCACTGCTACACACATATTAAGTGGCTTCAAAATCATTTGTTGAAAAGATAAAATATACATGTATATGCTTCAATTGTTTCTTATTTACATTTTATATTTTTATATAAATATTAAAAGTCTATACACATATTAAGTGGCTTCAAAACCATTTGCTGAAAAGATAAAATATACATGTATATGCCTCAATTGTTTCTTACTTACATTTTAGACTTTTATATAAAGAATTCAGAGGAATTATAGACATTTGATGACAAAGAACATTCATTAGCTTTTTATTCTTTTCTTGCAACCCAAGCTAATTCTCCTAATAGCTAATGATTCTTCTAATTCCATTACAAGCTCAGGGAATATTGATCCTAATGTAAATACGGAGGAAAATAAGAAATGAATAAAATCAAAAGGAAAAGCTTATGCAAATTATTCTTCTCACTATCTCCTTGCATGCAACATAATGCTTGTTGATACTTAAGAGTAATCAGCATCTCTGTCTACCTGGTTCTACTATGACAAGACTGATTAAAATATCAGTCAATGGTAATAAAATCAATGTGTGCAGTATTGGTACTGAAGCATTAATATCACAACACCACTTCATATTCTTCCTACATGGAGTATAAGTTAATGTCAACTGTAATTGACAACTTTCAACCTAAAGATTCAGAAAATCCTATAGCTTAGGTGATAATATCTTCTGATGTTTTCAAATACCAGAAACAATTTGGCATCTACTGTCCTTGGAAATGTTTATTCCATATGATAGAAAGGGTGAAAATGGCTCCAAGGTATAGAAAAACCATCAAGCTCTGGGATCAATTTTGTTAACTATCCTAGTCCCTAATTAGGCTAATTCAATAATTCATAAAGCTTGCCAGTAGACAATTTTATGAACAGTTGCAGTTGAAAAAAATCAAAGAGATGTAATAAATATTGAGCAGATTTCATTTTATGTACTTTCATGTATTATTTCATTTTATGCTCAAAATGACTGACAGATATTATAACTTTTGTTACTGAGATAGAGAAAACTTGACTGACAATGTTTAAAAGTTTCCCTCAGTGTCTACCATTTACCACAGTGTCAAATCTATGATTTGAACTTGGCTTCTTTTCTAACTCCAAGTACGCTTTCCAATATAACAGAGAGTTGTGAATTCTAACCACATGCAAAGCATATTTTGAAATTACTTTTAGGTCCTTATGGGCTTCCCTGGTTGCTCAGCTGGTAAAGAATCCACCTGCAATGCAGGATACCTGGGTTGGGAAGATCCCCTGGAGAAAGGAAAGGCTACCCACTCCAGTATTCTGGTCTGGAGAATTTCATGGACTGCATAGTCCATGGGGTTGCAAAGAGCTGGACACGACTAAGTGACTTTCACTTAGTTCTTTATATTTTACCAATATCAACTTTATTAGTTCATTCACAATGTGAGGACATGTGTTAGGGTATCTAGGGTAGTTGAAAAAAATAACCTTGGAAGTTGAAGCCTGTATGACTTTGGGCAAGTTACTTAAAGACATTATCGGTTATCCTCATCTTTAAAACAGAATTATAATAACTGTTTCTCAGAGTTGGGAAGACTAAATGATAAAAGTATCTGGTACAACATTTTATTAATCATAAGATACTGTTTACATATGGGATATTTGTTGTTGTTTACATATCAGCACATATTACATACTGCTATGCTTTCCATGTCAAACCTCATACTATAAATCTGCACCTCTCTCTTAGGAGAAGAGAAGGTATCAGAAATTCAAAAAAAGATATTAGAGGTCATTTTTATCTAAATATTTTCTTTGTTTTGATTATACATTTATTTAATGAGTCAGTCTTGCCAGCATGAGTAGCTCACTGAGGACCATACATATTAGATTTTAACTGACAGCATCTATCAATTGTGAACACATGTAGGTTTAGGTAGTTATTACTCAATGATTTTGTGAGGAAATGGGACATTATTAATTGGAAAATATCCATTCGTGATCATTTATTTAAGACTTGGCAGGGAATAAACCATTATTCTCCCTCAACCTTCTTCCTATTCAGAACTTAAGAACTTTCACTTGACAAAACATCTAGATGGATGAGTCAGAAAATTAAGCACTTTGAATAAAAGGCAGGGCTCAGACAGGCAGAGGTGATATTCTGTTTGCACACTGCATTGCAAATAGGTTCCATTCTAACCATGACAACGTTAAGCATAAGGAGAAAAAATAATGGCTAGTAGCAATAAAAACACATTAAACACATTCCTGCTCCTCTGGGGAAATTGGTTAGAGATTAAACCATACTTTATACTATTGGTTAAATAATTTCTGTCTTTAGGAATGTGTAGCATTTTTTCCCTATGATTGTACAATGCCAAAGGCAAATTATGTTGAATGCTGATCCCCATTCTGACATATTTAGTACATCCCATTAGCACCTCTGCAGGTACTTTGAAAAGCATTCTTTAACTCAGTGTTTTAAATATTTGTGTGGCTATTTTACAACTTAACTATACATTGCTTAAGTCATAGGATTGCTTTCTACTCTTAGTAATTGAAACTATTTTCAGTACATTGCTAAAATAAATAAATACATGGTTGGTATTGAAGGGGAGCAGGATATGTAACTCCCAAAACTGCCACTTTGTCAAGTAGATTATTTTGAGTTAAAGGGAATTATGACCTAGCAGACTCAAAAAAGACTTTTATCTTTCATTGTCTAAAAGAATGTAGTTGTGGGCCTGGCCCAGAAAGAGAGTTATTACCAGAAATAACTTTTTATCTGAAAGATCTATTTGCAAATGTCTGGCTACCTAACATCTACTCGTTTGGTCATCCTGTGAATTGCCCTCTTGCCCTTTGAAGCCCCAAATCCCAATCCCATTCCTTAGCTCAGGATGATATATAAGCCTCAATTTTCTGACTATCTTTGGGTTTCATATCTTCATGGGACTCCCACACATCTGAAATTAAATTTATTTTTCTCTTGTTAATCTGTCTTATGTTGTTTAATTACTAGAACAGCAAAGAACCTAGAAGAGTATAGAAAAATTTCCTTTTGGCATGCTCAGCAGATATTTGCTTCTTTGCTTGCATGCTTGTTTTTAACTTATGACCCTTTTCTCGTTTCTATTTTCTATGATCTCTGAGCCCAAGGAAAATGATTTATGTAAATGAACTACATCACCTGGGCTCTCTCCATGTGGTTTGCCTTATGTTTCAGTCAATGGGAGGTGCCAAAGCAGAGCAGAAGACAGGCAAAGAGAAAGACCAGTATCTTTATTCCACCCTACTCCACCTTCTGATTCCCCTGTACCATCTGCCTAGCTGAGTGGAGGAGGAGTCTGCATTCCTTTGCAGCCACAATTCTTACTGAGCAGTCTCTTCCTCAACTTCATCTCTTTGCCCCTTCAAAACTGTGCAATAAGTCATTTGTAAAACAGAATGATTTATAAATTAAATGCAGTTAACTCTACCAACAATTAAATATTGAGGGCAGGAGGAGAAGGGGATGACAGAGAATGAGATGGTAGGATAGCATCACTGACTCAGTGGACATGAATTTGAAAAAACAGCGGGAGATAGTGAAGGACAAGGTAGCCTGGCATGCTGCAGTCCATGGGGTTCCAAGGAGTTGGACACAACTCAGAAACTGAACAACAACAACAATTAAATAATTAAGTTAGTAACAATATTTTGATGACAAATGTTTACTGTGATTAAATAGCTATTTCATTCCAATATGATGCCATGAATATACTACTGAAACTTTATGCAATTTTCTGGTCCTTTCTCCTTTTAGAATTTTATGTAAAAGATATCACCATCTTGCAGGAGATCAGATAAAACACCTGGGAGCCATCTGAAATCCTATTTATCCTTCCCGAGCATGCAAATCGATCCAGTTACCGCAACCTTTAATGCCACTATAACATAAATGACTATTTATGTTATGACTAATAGCAAATGACTATTTTCTTTTTTTAAACAAATCAGGACAGTGAATCAACCTAATTTTTCTTTCTTTAATTTGTCTCACTCCAATTACCCTCCATTTTGAATCCATGTCATTGTTATAACATGCAAACCTGACCATATCATTTTTCTTCAAACTCTCAAGTTGTGTGTGTGCTCAGCTGTGTCCGATCTTTGTGAGCTCATAGGCTATAGTCTGCCAGGCTCCTCTGTCCATGGAATTTTCCAGACAAGAACACTGGTTGGGTTGTCATTTCCTTCATCAGGGAATCTTCCGGACACAGGGATGGAACCCGTGGCTTTTGGGTTTCCTGCATTGGCAGACAGATTCTTACCACCACACCACCTGAGAAGCCCTCAAACTCTCTAATGACCTTTATAGCCTCTTTGATAAAGTCAGCATCCTTTGCACAGTTTAAAAAGACTCCTGTGAACTGGCACAGCTTTGGCATCCACTTCAACCATAAGCAGCCATCATTTTGCACTCAGTTGTTTGGTCCTTCTACCATTTGACCTGCATACAGATTTCTCAGGAGGCAGGTCAGGTGGTCTGGTATTCCCATCTCTTAAAGAATTTTCCACAGTTTGTTGTGATCCACACATTCAAAGGCTTTGGCATAGTCAATAAAGCAGAAGTAAATGTTTTTCTGGAACTCTCTTGCTTTTTCGATGATCCAACAGATGTTGGCAATTTGATCTCTGGTCCCTCTTCCTTTTCTAAATCCAGCTTGAACATCTGGAATTTCACGGTTCACAGACTAACATAATACTACCTTATATTTTCAGTAAAAAAAAATAAAGGGGGGGTGATAATGCAGTGAAAAAAACTGTGTTGAATTACAATATACTATTCAAAGTGCCAGAGAAGGCCATGGCACCCCACTCCAGTACTCTTGCCTGGAAAATCCCATGGACAGAGGAGCCTGGTAGGCTGCAGTCCACGGGATCGCTAAGAGTCGGACACGACCGAGCAACTTCCCTTTCACTTTTCACTCTCATGCATTGGAGAAGGAAATGGCAACCCACTCCAGTGTTCTTGCCTAGAGAATCCCAGGGACAGGGGAGCCTGGTGGGCTGCTGTCTATGGGGTCGCACAGAGTCGGACACGACTGAAGTGACTTAGCATAGTATAGCATTCAAAGTGCAATTTCCAAACACAAATGTTTCAAAATCTTCTAGAATTATATTTTAATAAAAATAAAAATATTTTGATAAATAAAATTATATTTAATAATGAAATTATATTTTATAAAAATTTATTTTATTAAAAATAAAATTATATTTTATAAAAATTTATTTTATTAAAAATAAAATTATATTTTATAAAAATTTATTTTATTAAAAATAAAATTATATTTTAATACATTATAAAAGATATATATATAATGTGTGTACATTTTTGGTTGAAAATAAAAAAGTTCTTTGAAAACAGTCTGGCAGGATACACAAAAAAAATTTACCAGGTGTATCTTTAGGTGGCAAGATAGCAAATATACTTAATTTAATTTAAAATTTAAATTAATTTAAATTTTAAATTAATTTAAAATTTAATTTAAAAAATCTTTAAAGTTATATATAAATCTTAATTTTTCAGAATAAATATGGCTTATCTGTTTATTAAAAAGCTTAAACTCTTTCAAATCAAAAATCAGGTGTTTCTATGTCACTCTAAGTTTACCAGATTCTGTGAACTAAAGCAAATTTATTGAAATAATAGGTAGAGAGAGCAAGGAAATTTTTTAACATTTTTCAAATCAGCCTGGTTTTTCCAAATGTAAAGCAGATAAAATATTATGCCACAGTGTACCAGGTTTTTTTTTTTTTGCATATCATCACAACAAATAAATTCTCATAGTCATCCTGAATACTCACTTATACCATTTAAACTATCCTGATATGATTACTGTGTGAACAGATTACCATTGATGTATGTAGAGATATTTTAAATCTGACATATGTAAACATGATGCTATTTCTGTATATAAAATGGTCAAATTTGCTTTCATTTCATTGAAAGCATATATGGGCAGTGTATCGTCTTCTCTAAAGTAAATCTATTCTTTCCTATTTTTACTTAGGCTTCTACATACCTTTGGAAATGACTGCTATGAAGGAAAATTTATTATTGTTGTTATCATTATTATTGATTATTAATTAAAGCCATATATTTGCCAGACTTTCATGTTCTCAACATTGATCTTTCACAGTAAATTATGTCTTTGAAGCAATATTTTATGTAACTATGTCTAATATGTAGTTATGATGACAAATGGGTTTGCCAGCCTCTTTTATTTTATAATTATAGTAAGTACATTAAAATATGAACTTGCTTTCCTTATTAAATTGATTTGCAGATAATTTCTAAATTGGTACTAACTTGTAAAGCCTGAATAAAGCATTATGGACTTAAAATTAAATGCTTAGAATTGATAAAAATTGACCTATTTCACTAATAATCTCAGTATTTATATTATATTGTACATGCAATTGTTGCTAAAATTAAGGCCCAAGACTATGTCAATTATTAATACTATCGATAAAACTGAAAACAAAGGAAACTTTTAACTTAATAGTATATGTAAAAAAATGTTGAAGGATGAAGCTGAACTAGAAAGCACTAAGCAAGTCCATCTAAAAACAGCAAGGTATGGTTCAAAGAAGCTAACTGAACTTGTAAGTTTCCTTAGAGAAACAGTATATTCTGGCTCTAAATACATTTTTCAAATCACATCTGATTTTCAATCTTAAATTTGCAATAAAACCAAAGTCTTTTCAAGGCTCACATACTAAGAATCAGTATAGATCTTATAATTCAAGAATGAGGGGAAAACCAAAAAGAATACACAGGAATCAACAAGTCAGCTAGCAGTGCTGCCAACCCTAACATATAAAAGCCTCATCACGCCTCTGGGCCTGACTGTTTAAGTTGTGATTAGTGCAGTAGGCAGATCTTTTGCTGCTTTTTAAGGAGTCGCTGAATCCCATCCTTGTAATAAGCAAACACAGAAAACATACAAGAGTCCACGTATGCTAATATTTTATCTCTAGCACTACTCCAATTTCCTGCCATGATTTTTAAATACAATTACAGATGGCATTAAAAACAAACTTGGAAATGTGAAAGGGTTACACTGACAATTTATTAACTAAGGGATAATTTTTTTTAATTTTATTTTATTTTTAAACTTTACAATATTGTATTGGTTTTGCCAAATATCGAAATGAATCTGCCACAGGTATACATGTGTTCCCCATCCTGTACCCTCCTCCTTCCTCCCTCCCCATACCCTCCCTCTGGGTCGTCCCAGTGCACCAGCCCCAAGCATCCAGTATCGTGCATGGGATAATTATTTGATAATCTTTGGTCCCTGGACATATAGATACGCATGTGTTTATGCTAAGTTGCTTCAGTTGTGTCTGACTCTGTGTGACCCATGGACTGTGGCCTGCCAGGCTTAGCCATTCATGAGATTCTCCAGGCAAGAATACTGCAGTGGGGTGCTGGGTCTCCTCCAATAGGTAGGTATTATCAGTCTCTAACTCTGTGCTTTTACCATCAGCATAGTGTGTAGTAGAGGCCATGCTTGGCACTCTGGTGAGATGCTTGTGGAGTTAAAGAAATTGATCTAAGACCTAAAAGCACCTTATTTAATTTGAAAATAACTTTCTAAGTCAACATTTGACTACATAAGTATCAGAGTGTGACATGATAGATTTTTACTTGTATTAGTGTACTAATAAGGTTCTCCAGAAAAACAGAATATATATATATACACATATATATATATGTATATGTATATAATGTCATATAGGTCACTGCTTATGCCATCCTGAAGGGCTGAAAAGTCTGACAAGGTTTATCCATGATCTAACAGAAGGCATTTAATGGTTGTCTACTTTGCTAACAACTTTTTGCATGTATTTTGTTTGAATTCTGCTCTAAACCTTCAACCTAGATGCTATTATTCCTACTTTACCAAAGATGATAAAATACTTACATTTGTTTAATTCTACTAAACTTTTGTGAGCTTACTGATATTAAAATTCTTATTATAAAATGCCATACTGCAGTTAGAGTATAAACATAATGTTTATAAATAAGATATTTGAAGAGTTTTAATAATAAACTAGTTATGATTAAAATTCCAGAAAGATGCTAGTTCTTCTTTCACAATAATCTAAACATGCATCTAAGATTTTGATAGATTCAGTCATCACAGTAATGAGTCCAATATTAAGTTCAAGAATAGCCAAATATATTTGTGTTGATTCTGTAGGAAAAAGCTATGTGGTGATAAATTATGATTAAATAATTTCAGAATAATTTCTATTAAATAAGTATTCAGGTTGGGCCATAAAGAAGACTGAGTGCTGAAGAGCTGATGCTTTCGAATAGCGGTACTGGAGAAGACTCTTGAGAGTCCCTTGGACAGCAAGGAGATCAAACCGGTCAATCCTAAAGAAATCAACCCTGAATATTCGTTGAAAGGACTGATGCTGAAGCTGAAGTTCCAATACTTTGACCGCCTGATAGAAAGAGTCGACTCACTGGAAAAGACCCTGATCCTAGGAGAGATTGAGGGCAGGAGAAGAAGGGAGCACAGACAATGAGATGGTGGGTGGCATCATCGACTTAATGAACATGTGTTTGAGCAAACTCCAGAAGATAGTGAAGGACAAGGAAGACTGGCATGCTGCAGTCCACGGAGTCACAAAGAGTTAGACATGACTTAGCAACTGAACATTAACAACACCACTGCAGTGTGTATGGGAAGGAGGGAGTTTCAAAGAAACAGATAGTTTTGATAGTTGGGATAATGTGATGAGATTAAGGAGAATATTTTCTCTAAAATTTAGATGATTAGCAATGAAATTCCTCACAGATTTATGGTGATGATCAAGTATAAGTGCTTTAGAATAATGTATGGTGCATGTTGGAGAAGGCAATGGCAACCCACTCCAGTACTCTTGCCTGGAAAATCCCATGGGCGGAGGAGCCTGGTAGGCTGCAGTCCATGGGGTCGCTAAGAGTTGTACATGACTTCACTTTCACTTTTCACTTTCATGCATTGGAGGAGGAAATGGCAACCCACTCCAGTGTTCTTGCCTGGAGAATCCCAGGGACAGGGGAGCCTGGTGGGCTGCCATCTAAGGGGTCGCACAGAATTGGACATGACTGAAGCGACTTAGCAGCAGCATGGGGCATGTCAAGGGCTTAACACATGTTAGGAAGTATTATAATATGTGAAATTGTAATGTTCTTTATAAGAAAAAATGTCTGATATTAGTTACTAACATATGAATTGCCCACTATAACTCTAAACAATTGTTCTAAATAATTGCTTAGTGTTGTTAGATTGCTTTCTAATGGATCATTTAGCTTATCACCAAGCACTATGTGTTTTGGAATTAGCATTAAATAGAATTGGGTTTAAAACTTAGCTGAGCTATTTACCAGCTGGATAATCCTGGGTGCTTTTTTAAACTTTTCTGAATATCAGTGTGATCATCCTATCTATAATTTGATTATGACTACTATACAGTCACCCTGAAAGAAGGAAGTAATAGGATGTTACAGTGCCAGTGGAGTGCCCTGGGATCTCAAAAGTGATAGCTGTTCATAAATAATAAAAATAGCAAAAACATCTACTCTCTAGTGGAAGTGCAGTACACTCATTTGTTAAATAAGGATAGTTTTCAACCTGAATATAAGCTAGTGAAAAATATTATCTATGCATTGTACTTATTTGTATTTCCCACAGCAGCAACCAGAGAGAGAGAAACCCATAAGAGCTTTTGATAAACACTTGTTAAAATGCTTTTTACTTAAGACATTTCTCTACGATCTGGCAATTGTGCACAGCACTTCATAATTTCCCCACAGAGCATTGGATTCAAGAGACCATAGAGGTGTAGTCTCCTAGTTGAATCTCACCCAGTGGAGGAAATCAACCTCCAATACCTTTTTATGTGATTTGCAAAGTGCTGGTTGAATGTTTTCATAATTACGAATTACTCCTTCTCAGTCTGTTGTTCCTTTTTTTTTTTTTTTTTTTTTAAGAAATCACTCTATTTCTTGAAAATTGTTAATGTATTTGGCAAAAATCTGATCCCCCTGTAAGTACTTCCATTCGTCCAAAATACATCACTTTGTACATAGTATCTCTATTACGAGAGCTACCACACTGCATTAAGGCTTCTTCTTCTCACATGTCTTCCTTCCCTTAGAGCATTTTTAAGGTAAAACCCTGGCACAGCTCCATTTCAGTTCCCAAACCACACAAAGTACCTGACACACAATAGATATTTACTAAGTTTATGGGATGACTGAACAAAGAATCATTCTTTCTGAAGCCACGTGTACATTAACTCCTTGGTTAGCATGATAGATAGCAAAATATATTAATTTAATTGTTCTCTTTTAAAATATCATTTTCTGTGGCTTTTAAAATATGACTTAAACATCTATTTCAACTAGTATTCTTCCCATATCCCTTACTTTTATTATCCAGTTTATTTTTTGAGTGACAAAGTTTTAATAAAAATAGATCAAGAAAATTTATTGAATGAATTGAGAATGATCACCTTAAGTTCTATGTTCTTTCTTCATACTGCTGTATATTTTCAGGAAATGCAAGCTTATATAAAATTCTGTCTCATTATAACATCAGAATCACAGTGATGCTTTGAAAAAGTAATAAAACTCTTCTTGAAACAAAAAATAAAACCGTCATAGTTTTTTTTTCTATTAGCATAAATATCTAAGTAATTTTATGGCAGGAGGGAAAAAATGAGTAAATATTTAGGGTTCAATTTTAGTTTGTTTTCCTTTCCTGTTACTAATATAATACAGTAATAATAATATAGTAATAATAATAATATAGTAATCAGTCAATAATATAAAAAGCAATAGTAATAATACCTTACAGATTACAATGATTAAATGAATTAGTACTTGAAAATATCACTTGGCACATTATAAGTTGTATATACAAAATTTAACAAGCAAGAAATCAACAAAATACTTGTATGTAGCATATCTGTAAAAGCATATTGTGTACATAAATTTGATTTTTTTCAAGTAATTGGAGAGACTGTTTTCATTTATGCACTCATGACTATGTAATACCTATTATATATTTACTACCTAATAGATAACTTTCCTTTAAGTCCATGTACTTATTTCATCATGAGTTTGCTTTAACATCAATACAAATATTGGAAAAGTCAATGTTAATTTATTTTATTAACATGATAAAGAAGAAAATCACAATTATATTAATTGATACCGGAAAAGAAAATGATAAAATTAAATGTTTATTCACAATAGGATTCTCAGAAAAACAGGAGTAGAGGTGAACATGCTCATATGATAAAATTACCTACAAAAAATCTACTATTAACATTATTATAAATAATGAGACAGTGAATGCTTCCCCACTAGCATTGAAAATAAGGCAAATATGTCCTTTCACCACTCATTCACTGTAAGGCTGGAAGTTCTAGGGTGATAAGGCAAGAAGAGGAAATAGAAGTCATAAAGATCAGAAAGAAAGAAAACTCTGCTGAGAACATGATTATTTGTGTAGAAATATAAAAATCAACTATATTTCTGTATACTAGCAAAGAAAACATAGATGCTGAAACTAAAAACATCACACTATCTACAGTCACTCAAAAAATGAAATGGTTATATGTGGATCTAATAGGAGGCAGTGAATGACAGGGAAGACTGGTGTGCGCAGTTCACGGTGTTGCAAAGAGTTGGACATGACTTAGTGACGGAACAACAAGTAATACATATATAGAACTTAGAATGGGAAAGACTAGAGATCTCTTCAATAAAATCAGAGAAACCAAGGGAACATTTCACGTAAAGATGAGCACAATAAACGACAGAAATGGTATGGACCTAACAGAAGCAGAAGATATTAAGAAGAGGTGGCAAGAATACACAGAAGAACTATACAAAAAGATCTTAATGACCCAGATAACCACGATGTTGTGATCAATCACCTAAAGCCAGACATCCTGGAATGCAAAGTCAAGTAGGCCTTAGGAAACATCACTACAAACAAAGCTAGTGGAGGTGATGGGATTCCAGTTGAGCTATTTCAAATCCTAAATGTTGATGCTGTTAAAATGCTACACTCAATATGCCAGCAAATTTGGAAAACTCAGCAGTGGCCACAGGACTAGAAAAGGTCAGTTTTCATTCCAATCCCAAAGAAAGGCAAGGCCATAAAATGTTCAAACTACCAAACAATTGCACTCATCTCACACACTAGCAAAGTAGTGCTGAAAATTCTCCAAGCTAGGCTTCAAAAATATGTGAACCAAGAAATTCTAGATGTTCAAACTGGATTTAGAAAAGACAGAGGAACAAGAGATCAAATTGCTGACATCCGTTGGATTACTGAAAAAGCAAGAGAATTCTAGAAAAACACCCACTTCTTTATTGACTACGCCAAAGCCTTTGACCATGTGGATCACAACAAACTGGAAAACTCTTAAAGAGATGTATACTAGACCATCTGACCTGCCTCCTGAGAAATCTATATGCAGGTCAAGAAGTAATAGTTAGAACTGGACATGGTTCAACAGATTGGTTCCAATTTGGGAAAGGAGTACGTCAAGGCTGTATATTGTCACCCTCTTTATTTAACTTTTATGCAGAGTACATCATGTGAAATGCCAGGCTGGATGACGTGTAAGCTGGAATCAAGACTGTGGGGAGAAATATCAATAACCTCAGATATGCAGATGATACCACCCTTATGGAAGACATTGAAGAAGAATTAAAGTGCCTCTTGATGAAAGTGAAAGAGGAGAGTGAAAAAGGTGGCTTGAAACTCAACATTCAGAAAACTAAGATCATGGCTTCTTGTCCCATCACTTCATGGCAAATGATGGGGAAACAATGGCAACAGCGACAAATTTTATTTTCTCAGGCTCCAAAATCACTGCAGATGGTGACTTCAGCTATGAAATTAAAAGACGCATTCTCCTTGGAAAAAAAGCTCTGACAAACCTAGACAGCATATTAAAAAGCAGAGACTACTTTGCTGACAAAGGTCCATCTACTCAAGACTATGGTTTTTCCAGTGGTCATGTATGGATGTGCGAGTTGGACCATAAAGAAAGCTGAGTGCCGAAGAATTGATGCTGTTGAACTGTGGTGTTGAAGAAGACTCTTGAGAGTCTCTTGGACTGCAAGGAGATCCAACCAGTCCATTCTATGAGATTAGTCCTGGCTGTTCATTGGAAGAATGATGATGAAGCTGAAGCTCCAATACTTTGGCCGCCTGATGCAAAGAACTGACTCATTAAAAAAGACCCTGATACTAGAAAATACTGAAGGCGGGAGAAGCGTACGAGAGAGGATGAGATGGTTTGATGGTATCCCCGACTCAATGGACCGACTAATGGACAGGAGTTTGAGCAAGCTCTGGGAGTTGTTGATGGACAGGAAAGCCTGGCGTACTGCAATCCATGGGGTCTCAAAAGAGTTGGACATGACTGAACAACTGAACTGAACAACTGAACTGAACTAAGGACTTGTATACTGAAAACGGCACAACACTGATGAAATCAAAGGGCTAAATAAATAGTAAGACACATGTGTTCTTACACTGAGACTCAACACAGTAAAGGTGCAAGTTCTTGACATATTGAAATCCAGGTTTATGTATTCCTGTAAAGTCTCAGCAAGGTTTTTCTATAAATATTGATGTTATTATTCTAAAATAAAACGAGTCTAAATTTTTGAGAAAATCAGAATGGGGAGTGTGGTAGAAATTATAATCTTTAAATATTTGAAGGGTTATTATCTGGAGTAGGGACCAAATGTGTTATTGATGTCATTATAATGTGAAACCAGGTTATTTAGGAGAAAAATATATCAAAGTATATGTTTGGCTAAGGTACAGACATTCTTCTTACATCAATCTGTCCTCAAAAATAGGACAGACTTTCTCATCAATAAATGAGTTCAATTGTAAATCACCTTAGCAGGAAAATAATAAAGGGAATTTGATCATCAGATCAAGAAGTAGCCTAAAGTTGACTGACTCATCATGAGCTAATAAAATTACAATGATGTAAAAATATTCACAATGCGGAATGTTGTGAATGTAGACTAATTGTAGACTACTAATTGTAGTCTAATGTAGACTAATGTTGTAAATGTAGACTAATTCAATTCTAAAGCCATTCCCTACCTAGTCAAGGCTTTGATTTCATGATTTCAGGTTAAAAGGGATGTGTTAGCTCTATTTTAGAATTGCACAAGCTGAGATGTGAAGATATAAGTACATATATTAGTGTTGCTTAAAAAATGAGAGAGCATTATAAAAGAATTATGATTTCTCAGTCATGATTGAGTTCTCAGCAAACCCTCATACACTGATATATGAAAGGAATTTTGAACATTATCTCCAAGCTGTATTTTCCTCATCTTATTTGAGCCATCAGAAAAATTATATATGTGCTTTCCTTTCATGGCCAAATGCCTTTCATAAACTTTTGAGTGGAATACTACACGATTGAGTGGCTGAGCAAGAACACAATACAATACTGTACGCTGACTCCATGGCTGACTTCTCACATACCTTATATAATAAAGTACTTTCCTTACCTTTTCAATTGATATCATGCTTTATAGCTAACAAACAACTAATAACAACTAAAAACAACTATAACAACTAATTAGTTTTTCTCCATAAACATTATTATTTATTCCATTTTCTCAGGAAACATACTTGCAAACAGGCTACTTGATTATTAAACAATTAATAATTATTATAACCCTTGCCTTAGTAACTTGTAGGTTGATAATCAAGTATCAATTTGAAAATTGTTTTCTAATTTATATTTTTTTCTAAAGAAGCCATATTTTTGGCCATTCTATTAATTTACATTTCATTTTAAAACACTGCAAATTGGCCTTTGAAAAATTCAGTAGTGCAAGAATTGTTTTTAAAAGCATATATATATATACACTACTAAATTATGAAACAATTTAGAATAAAAGATAATCTCAGTTCCATGACTGCTGTGAATTACAAAGCATAAAATATCAGTAGGCATATGGGAGAAATAAAGACAAGTATCATTAATTGACATAGATACAGTAAAGAAGTTAACCTCAATTCTCCATTGTAATATAATCATCTATAACATTTTTGAGGAGGAAAACAGTCTTCACACTATACACTGCATTTGCTGAATTAATTTCTTTATTTTCAAAATGTTTTTGGATTTTCCAAAAACCCAGTTTCATTTAATATTGGAAACTATTAAAATAATTTCCTGTAATTCTTCTGATTATTCCTAATCAAACAACAAACTCTCCTAGCTTCACAATAGTGAAAATAGACACTAATTTCTATTTTCACTTTTCAAATATTCTCTCCCACATTACTTTCCATTTCACCACACCTATCTAAATAATTCTTAGAGGGGAAAAAAATGAAAACTAGCATGAAGTTTATTGTTCATTCACATGTCTGGTAAAAGGCCAACTGATTTCCTTTGTTCAAATATTCATCCATTGCAACTGTTTATCTATCGAACAAGTTTACAAGCATGACATTCCATTTTAGCCCTCTTTCTGCTCCATAACTGACCTAATTTTCATCTAATAAAATCATACCCTAACCCCCAAATCATCCAACACTATTGAATATTTCTATCTAAGTCAGCCTTCAAAACGTCTCTATACACCTGGTCTGATTGTGTTTCAAAAGCCCAGACTTTCTGTTTTGGACTCTTAGACTGTATTTAAACAGTAAAGAAGGTATTTAAAAGGGCCCTGTCAGCTTGTCTGGTCTAACTTTTGATTTGCCTTAAAATTGTTATAATCAAAAGGGAAACTGTATGGTGAACCATGACTCTCCCATCTTTTTGCAATTTATAAGGAAGAGATGACAAAAGTGTAAAAAATTACTACCATCCTAGAAAGCATTTTTAACCAAGTCTTTGTCAAGACAGGAGGCTGTGTTTGTTTACTGAAAACTATAACCTTGGCTCTTTCTGAAAAAATTAATTATCTAATCATTCCTTCTCAGTTACCTACTTCCTCTAGTTTTCCCATATTAACAGATTGGATTACTTTCTGGAAAAAAAAAAGTACAATTTACAAATTTACAGGCAAGAATAACCAGGTTCATAACCCCGTATCTTCTAGTAGTCTTTTGCTCTATCCAGAGAATTAGCTCTACCTTTTATAGTTAAAATAACAATAATAATATTAAATTACACAAAACACAGCAATTAATTACCATAAAGCCATGAATCCAAACCTGAATTTCATACATTTTTAGGAGCTAGGAAAGGACAGCAAGCAAACAGACTAGAATCAACAAATCCTGATTAAGTAGAAAGGAGAAGCAAAGCATGGGGAAGGAGAAGAGATATGGGCAAAAGGAAGAGATAGCATTGTTACCAAAAATTAGAGAAGTCATAGAAATTAATGCTCAGAGAAAAGTCCAGGCTTTCTAAGCCAGACCTAGCTGCTTGGAGTCAGTCAAAAATCAGAAAAATTCACATCTTCAACCACACTGGAGCTAAGACAGAAGTTCAAACAAAGAAACAAACAAAAAAAATACATTAACTCCTTCACATCCTGTGTTTCACTAAGTGACCTGCCCACAATAGAAGCTTGGTAATTTGTTAATTTGATTCATTTAAACTATTACCACATGTCCTTAACAGTTTTTTTTTTTTTTTTTTTTTTTAACGTGGACTAAAATTTCTTTGGTGATACAATCTCAGAACCCAAAGCCTCCCCTACCTCCTACAGAAACCAACAATGGAAGTGTGCTAGTAACTTAGCAAAGACTTGTCAGGCTTACAGTAATAAAAGGTCATAGAAACATGATCTTTCAAAAAAACAAGCCATTTATTTTTCTTATTCAGTATCAAGTCCTAAGATGGACAACTAGGACCTCGTATTTCAGAAAGACCTAATATTGCAGAATCATCTGTCTTCCCAATTACCAATTTTCATGTGATCTCAGAATGACTGCGTAACTCTAGATATCAAATCTATTTTTCAGACAGAAGAGAAAAACAAAGATAAGGGACTTCTTTTAACATCCCATTGACCAAGCCTAGGTCATTAAGCCACCCTTAGCTGCAACAGAAGCTGAAAATTGAAGTATTTTAAATATCTAATCTCCATTTAATGAGGAAAAAGGGAAGGGGATAAGACCAGGTATTGAATGTGCTAAAAAATAAATAAGGCATATTTTACTAATATAGTGGGTTTCCCAGGTGGTTCAGTGGTAAAGAATCTGCTGGCTAATTCAGGCTTCAATTCTTGGGTCAGGAAGATTCCCCTGGTGAAGGAAATGTCAACCCTCTCCATTCCTGTTGCATGGGAAATCTCAAGGACAGAGGAGCTGGTGGGCTACAGTCCATGGGATCACAAAAGAGTTGGACATGACTTAGTGACTTAACAACAACTATTAATATTATTATACTTATTATTTGGATGGATTTTGATATGTAATATTTCTGAGCCTTATCTTTATCTTTTCTTATCTGAAAAGAGGTGATACTGATTTCCACTTCAAGTAATTCTTATGACTACTAAATGAAATTTAATCTTAAAGTGCCTGGCATATAATGTAGGCTCAATATATGTCAGTTTCTTTCCAAAAATAAATATTTAAAAAGATATCATGAAGCCATTCATTTAAAATAGCCAATTTTAAAGAACAATCCTAAAGCAAAGAAATATAGAAAAAAAGGGGAAAACATCCAGCATAAAATGTAAGCAACATTCTATTCAAGGTATAAAACTAAACATTTCATATATTTCATGTGTTGGCTGTAATTTAAAATTGTAATATACCCCATGTGCTTTTCTGGATGGTATGACTAATGTATAATAAACTGAAATACACTTACTTCATAAGCCTTTAAGAATCAAGAAAAACACAAATCCATACTTGCAGATTCTCTATTAACATTTAGGGGGTTGAATACAACAATGACAAAATATTTTCTTTTTACATTGTTACATTTTTATTTCAGTTGTTGAAAGCTATTCCATGTCCCTCTGGGAAGAGAAGAAATTCTAAATAGCACATGATGACAGTGTTTCAGAAAAGAAAAATTGCTTCCTGAAAATACATCACGAAATCAATACATTTCCACAACTGACCAGCTTAATCACCCAATGCTCCAGTCAAAACCATTCCAATTGAAATGCTATATTGCCTCTCTGTCTTCAAAACTCAGAGTCTGCTCAACAATACATTGACCATTTTATAGAAGTGAGTAGATCTAGAGAGCTATGTATTGACTTGAAGGAGAGCATTGCGAGCCCACCCAGAAATCTGCAATGCCTGCGCTTAGAAGTAATCAATAAAAAAAAAAAAAAATTGCATTCATATTTCTATTTATTTCTGACAGATGTATTATGGTGATGCTTTACATTCCAAAAGTGGCATAAATATAACAAGAATACATTCTCTACTAGATAATGGTGCTATCTGGCTTCACAAAAATACTTTAAGTAAAAGTTGCTATTTAGTGTTCCATCAAGATAAAAAAGAAACCTTTTTCTACTTGTACAGGTGCCAAGAAAACACTATGAATTTCAAAGAAAGATTATATAGGGCTTCCCCAGTGGCCCAGATGATAAAGAACTGGCCTGCAATGCAGGAGACTTGGGTTCTATCCCTGGGTTGGGAAGATCCCCTGGAGGAGGGCATGGCAACCCACTCCAGTATTCTTGCCTGGAGAATCCCCATGGACAGAGAAGCCTGGCAGGCTACAGTCCATGGTGTCACAGAGTCAGGCACAACTGAGCAACTAAGCACAGACCAATATGTGTGTGTGTGTGTGTGTGTGTGTGTGTGTGTGTGTATACATGACATATTTAAAGTGCTTTTTCAAATATCCCTTACTTAAAATTTTTTTTCATTGTGTTCTAAGAAACTTAATAGAAACTGAAAATAGTACTTCCCTGGTTTTTTTTTCTATCTCAGAAAAAAAAGTGAAATAACTATGAGATTAATTTAGCTAAAATTTAAACTATCACAATCCACCTGGCCGATAGGTAAAACAGAAATACATGACATTCTTTCTATGAGGGACAGGCTCCTACTTTTTCCATATGAAAAAGAACTGTTCTTACTTCTGAAATTGGTCCAGAATCACCGTGGAGCTACTTTAGATGGAATACTCCCCTCTAGGAGAGAGATGCTTGGCCCGCAATATCCTGTTTCGAGTTTCTGTTCTAATAAAGAAGATGACTGAGACAGTAACCACTGTTTCTTTTTCAGAGTTGTGTCTCTGTTACCTATTTCTGTGTTATCATGTACTGCCTACCTAACTGAGTCTATTATTGTATCTATTTTAAATTAAGACAAAGTGTTTGTGGAACGCTAAATCAAGGATAAAGACCCAAACAAATGCATGAAAATAATAAAAGCTTCCTTTAATAATTCCTTGCATTTGGTGTATATTTACTGTATACATGTAATTGGCAGTTAAGTTCTTCTTAACCCCTCACGTCTTTGCACTAAATTAATACAGACAAGTCCTTGAGTGATAAGAGAGTACATTTTTTGTTATAGATATCAGCTCTGACATGCTCCCAGATTTTCACCTTGGAAAAGTTATTTAACTTCCATATATTTTATTCTCTTAAATAGTAAAAATGGAGCTAACAAGAGGATCATCTTTATAAGAGATTATGTTTATACCATAATCACAACTAGCCAATCTGATCACACGGACCACAGCCTTGTCTAACTCAATGAAACTAAGCCATTCCCTGTGGGGCCACCCAAGACGGGCGGGTCATGGTGGAAAGGTCTGAGAGAATGTGGTCCACTGGAGAAGGGAATGGCAAACCACTTCAGTATTCTTGCCTTGAGAACCCCATGAACAGTATGAAAAGGCAAAATGATAGGATACTGAAAGAGGAACTCCCCAGGTCAGTTGGTGCCCAATATGCTACGGGAGATCAGTGGAGAAATAACTCCAGAAAGAATCAAGGCATGGAGCCAAAGCAAAAACAATACCCAGCTGTGGATGTGACTGGTGATAGAAGTAAGGTCCGATGCTGTAAACAGCAATATTTTATAGGAACCTGGAATGTTAGGTCCATGAATCAAGGCAAACTGGAAGTGGTCAAACAGGAAATGGCAAGAGTGAACGTCAACATTCTAGGAATCAGCGAACAAAAATGGCCTGGAATGGGTGAATTTAACTCAGATGACCATTATATCTACTACTATGGGCAGGAATCCCTCAGAAGAAATGGAGTAGCCATCATGGTCAACAAAAGAGTTCAAAATGCAGTACTTGGATGCAATCTCAAAAATGACAGAATGATCTCTGTTCATGTCCAAGGCAAACCATTCAATATCACAGTAATCCAAGTCTACGTCCCAACCAGTAATGCTAAAGAAGCTGAAGTTGAACGGTTCGATGAAGACCTACAAGACCTTTTAGAATTAACACCCAAAAAAGATGTCCTTTTCATTATAGGGGACTGGAATGCAAAAGTAGGAAGTCAAGAAACACCTGAGGTAACAGGCAAATTTGGCCTTGGAATACGAACTGAAGCAGAGCAAAGGCTAATAGAGTTTTGCCAAGAGAATGCACTGGTCATAGCAAACACCCTCTTCCAACAACACAAGAGAAGACTCTGTACATGGACATCACCACATGGTCAACACTAAAATCATATTGATTATATTCTTTGCAGCCAAAGATGGAGAAGCTCTATACAGTCAGCAAAAACAAGACCAGGAGCTGACTGTGACTCAGATCATGAGTTCCTTATTGCCAAATTCAGACTTAAATGAATAAAGTGGAGAAAACCACTAGACCATTCAGGTATGACCTAAATCAAATCCCTTATGATTATACAGTGGAAGTGAGAAATAGATTTAAGGGCCTAGATCTGATAGATAGAGTGCCTGATGAACTATGGACTGAGGTTTGTGACATTGTACAGGAGACAGGGATCAAGACCATCCCCATGGAAAACAAATGAAAAAAAGCAAAATGGCTGTCTGGGGAGGCCTTAAAAATAGCTGTGAAAAGATGAGAAGTGAAAAGCAAAGGAGAAAAGGAAAGATATAAGCATCTGAATGCAGAGTTCCAAAGAATAGCAAGAAGAGATAAGAAAGCCTTCCTCAGCGATCAATGCAAAGAAATAGAGGAAAACAACAGAATGGGAAAGACTAGAGATCTCTTCAATAAAATTACAGATACCAAGGGAACATTTCATGCAAAGATGGGCTCGATAAAGGACACAAATGGTATGGACCTAACAGAAGCAGAAGCTATTAAGAGGTGGAAAGAATACACAGAAGAACTGTACAAAAAAAATCTTCATGACCAAGATAATCACAATGGTGTGATCACTCACCTAGAGCCAGATACCCTGGAATGTGAAGTCAAGTGGGCCTTAGAAAGCATCACTACAAACAAAGCTAGTGGAGGTGATGGAATTCCAGTTGAGCTATTCCAAATCCTGAAAGATGATGCTGTGAAAGTGCTGCACTCAATATGCCAGCAAATTTGGAAAACTCAGTAGTGGCCACAGGACTGGAAAAGGTCAGTTTTCTTTTCAATCCCAAAGAAAGGCAATGCCAAATAATGCTCAAACTACTGCACAATTGCACTCATCTCACATGCTAGTACAATAATGCTAAAAATTCTCCAATCTAGGCTTCAGCAATACGTGAACCACGAAATTCCAGATGTTCAAGCTGGTTTTAGAAAAGGCAGAGGAACCAGAGATCAAATTGCCAACATCCGCTGGATCATGGAAAAAGCAAGAGTACCAGAAAAACATCTATTTCCGCTTTATTGACTATGCCAAAGCCTTTGACTGTGTGGATCCCAATAAACTGTGGAAAATTCTGAAACAGATGGGAATACCAGACCACCTGACCTGCCTCTTGAGAAACCTACATGTAGGTCAGGAAGCAACAGTTAGAACTGGACATGGAACAACAGATTGGTTCCAGATAGGAAAAGGAGTACGTCAAGGCTGTATATTGTCACCCTGCTTATTTTACTTACATGCAGAGTACATCATGAGATATGCTGGGCTGGATGAAGCACAGGCTGGAATCAAGATTGCTGGGAGAAATATCAATAACCTCAGATATGCAGATGACACCACCCTTATGGTGCAAAGTGAAGAGGAACTAAAAAGCCTCTTGATGAAAGTGAAAGCAGAGAGTGAAAAAGCTGGCTTAAAGCTCAACATTCAGAAAACGAAGATCATGGCATCTGGTCCCATCACGTCATGGGAAATAGATGGGGAAACAGTGGAAACAGTGTCAGACTTTATTTTTTTGGGCTCCAAACTCACTGCAGATGGTGACTGCAGCCATGAAATTAAAAGACGCTTACTCCTTGGAAGGAAAGTTATTACCAATCTAGAGAGCATATTGAAAAGCAGAAACATTACTTTGCCAACAAAGGTCCGTCTAGTCAAGGCTATGGTTTTTCCAGTGGTCATGTATGGATGTGAGAGTTGGACTGTGAAGAAAGCTGAGCGCCGAAGAATTGATGCTTTTGAACTGTGGTGTTAGAGAAGACTCTTGAGAGTCCCTTGGACTGCAAGGAGATCCAACCAGTCCATTCTAAAGGAGATCAGCCCTGGGTGTTCTTTGGGTGGAATGATGCTAAAGCTGAAACTCCAGTACTTTGGCTACCTCATGCGAAGAGTTGACTCACTGGAAAAGACTCTGATGCTGGGAGTGATTGGGGGCAAGAGGAGAAGGGGACGACAGAGGATGAGACGGCTGGATGGCATCACCGACTCGATGGATGTGAGTTTGAGTGAACTCCGGAAGTTGGTGATGGATAGGGAGGCCTGGCATGCTGCGATTCATGGGGTCGCAAAGAGTCGGACACGACTGAACTAACTAACCATTATATTTGATACATTATGCTAAAATGTTTATTCCTATCACCAGAAGGAAGAAGAACAAAGATTCTCTTCAAGAAAAGAAAGCAGATATATCAACAGCAGGGACTCTTCATATATCAGAACTATTTACATCCATTATAGTATAGATAGAGTGAGATTTATAAAGGCAATTTGAGCAACAGTCAAGACTAGAGAGAAATTTGAGAATGAAATTGTGTTGGACTTAACACAGTTTGGATTTTAGCCTGTACACAAAGAACCATGATGAATGGATTTAAGTAGAGACCATTTTTGTATTGGAAAAGATGTCTTAATGTATAAGGTAAAGAAGAAGCACATACAAATGAGATCAGGGACAGCAACTGTTAAACCATTTCAATAGTACAGACAAAGGATAATTAAATTTTTTACTAAAGCACAGAGAATGAGGTTGGAACTGGAAGTGGGAGGAGCGATTTTCAGAAAATAAAATTTATAGGACTACATGGTTGATTCCATGTGGAACATGAGGGAAGCAAAGGAATATCGGGATATATGGACATACCACCTGAGATAAACTTGTGCTGGAATTTTATAGTTGGTGAAAAATTCTAGACCAGATTATTAGAGCTGCTGTGATGCACCAGAGAGACTACAGAGTGAGACAAGAAGGCCAAACAATGACTCTCAGAGGATAGAATTATCTTGACCCTATTTCTACTGTTAGGCATTTGTTTTATAATCCATGGTCAACAGAACAAAGCGTATTGGAATAAATAATAAAAATGAAACAATAAACAAACAGTTTGATACACTGTTAATAAAGTCAAAAGGGAAGCCTTCTGCATTAGACATTTATGGAAATATCTGCTTAATTTTCTCCTTCACTTGGAGAGTTCTCCTCACTTGCTAACCCTGGGGGCAGTACTGAGACATTTGCCTGTTCCTTTGTTACTGTTGACTGGTCTAGAGAATTACCTCACCTGAGACAGGCACATTTTAAGTGTTCAATTTATTCATCAGGAAATTAATAAAAACAATACAACTATTGGTAACCAAACTTAGTATCAAGGGCAGTTCTTAAAAGTAGAAATTTTAAGGATATGTGAACTTTTCAGAGGTCATGCCATCTACAGAAGTGGGACTTTAAAGAAATTTTAGAGGAAGACAAGGATAAAGGAACTGAGTACACTGCTGAACTCTGTTTACCCAGATACAAGGAGAATTGAGCAAAACCTAAGTGAAATATAAGACTCTCAGAAAAATTTGGGTGGTACAAGCTCTGAAATAGAGCACAAAGGATCTGCTTCATTAGGAAGTATTAGAAATTGTTTTTGTTTTTTAAACAAATGGTTTCAAGTAACGGTAACTTAAACAACCAACCAACCAAAAAAGACAGATGAGTCACCACAAATCAGGCTTCAGAAAGCAAAGAAAACTTGGAGGACAGAAATAAATTAGAATAGTGATTTAAATCAGAGAAGTCAAGCTAAATAAAGATTTTATAATTGTTATATGTCACAATATGCAGATATGTATATAAAATATAGTTGTAATTAAGCATATTTAAAAATTATTAAATACCCCCAAAAATATTTTCTTCAACAAAAATATTTGAAGTCTCTACAGGGAGGGAATAAGTTAATTTTTTTATTAGTGATTATGTGCATGCTAAGTTGCTTCAGTCATGGCCAACTCTTTGCGACACAATGCGATGTAGCCTGCCAGGCTCCTCTGTCCATGAGATTTTCCAGGTAAGAATACTGGAGTGGGTGGCCATTTCCTTGTCCAGAGGATCTTCCCAACCAAGGGACTGAACCCTTATCTCAAGTCTCCCGCATTCATAAGCAGGTTCCTTACCACTAGCCCCACCTGGGAAGATCAGTGGTTATTTAATATTTTCCAATTCTAAAAATGCTTTCTGTTCTTCTTCCATTGAAAGTGAAAGTGTTCAATTTCCTGGGCATACACACTGAGGAAACCAGAAGGGAAAGAGACACGTGTACCCCAATGTTCACTGCAGCACTGTTTATAATAGCCAGGACATGGAAGCAACCTAGATGTCCATCAGCAGATGAATGGATAAGAAAGCTATGGGACATATACACAATGGAGTATTACTCAGCCATTAAAAAGAATACATTTGAATCAGTTCTAATGAGGTGGATGAAACTGGAACCTATTATACAGAGTGAAGTAAGCCAGAAAGAAAAACACCAATACAGTATACTAACACATATATATGGAATTTAGAAAGATATATATGGAATTTAGAAAGATGTCTCGTACCTGTGTACGAGACAGCAAAAGAGACACTGATGTATAGAACAGTCTTATGGACTCTGTGGAAGAGGGAGAGGGTGGGAAGATTTGGGAGAATGGCATTGAAACATGTAAAATATCATGTATGAAACGAGTTGCCAGTCCAGGTTCGATGCACGATACTGGATGCTTGGGGCGAGTGCACTGGGATGACCCAGAGGGATGGTATGGGGAGGGAGGAGGGAGGAGGGTTCAGGGTGGGGCACACATGTATACCTGTGCTGGATTCATTTTGATATTTGGCAAAACTAATACAATTATGTAAAGTTTAAAAATAAAATAAAATTAAAAAAAAGTGAAAGTGTTAGTCACTCAGTCATGTCTGACTCTACGCGATCCCAAGGATTATCTCTTCTGTCCATGGAATTCTCCAGACAAGAATACTGGAATGGGTTGCCATTCCCTTCTCCAGAGGATCTTCCTGAACCAGGGATCAAACTGGAGTCTCCTGCATTGCAGGCAAACTCTTAGCATCTGAGCAACCAGGGAAGCCATTAATTATGTGTTATTTTGTTTTTGATGTTTGAAATAATTGTGTTGAATTTTATTAAAAAATCTCAAGTAAAAATTAAGAAGATAAACTATCTGAGCTAAATTTATTAAATAGTCTAAAGAAAAAACAGAGCTATTTTATTTTTAAAAAAAGTTAACTAATGAGATTCTACTCAGAGTCTTACAGTAAGGTAGATAATCTTTTCTAGAGATCAAATACAAAAATTACAAGCTTTCGCCCATAATTTTTCACTGGGAGAAGTACTTAATATTTGTAGCAAGAGCATTCCCAAACCTTCCACATGAGCCCAGTATATATGTAATCAAGAGAAATGCCAACAGTCAAGGTAAATTCAATATGCTGTACTTTCTGATTTATTCTCTCTGTATCCCTGCAGAAAGACTGCAACCTTGTATGGGTATTAGAATTTATATTTACGAGAAAAAATAGTTTTGAATAGTGAATGAACACCTTCTTATTGTTCTGCTTGGCTTGTTGTGGACCAGTATGAAATATACAGGAAAAGAATTTACCAAAAGGCAGTTGACAATGCATCAAATGCTAGATGGAGACAAAAAAGAGGAAATCAATGGCAGTAATAACCCTTGCAATAATGTGTGTCCTAGAGAGCTGCACTATTTTTGAGCTACGCAAAGGAGAGGGAAGAGATAGAAATTATGACGCTACATGTGCAAGAGGTCATCCTAAACATACTCCAGAAATTTTCATGTGTTCTCCTTAGCAAACAATTTGCTCAGAGATAAGCAAAAAGGAAGAAAATAAATGTGTCATTATATTGTACCCTATATACTCTAAAGTGAAATCAGATTTTAAAAGTAAATTGAAAAAAACATCACTTTCTATTAAAAACTAATCACAATTGCAAAATACTCTTATGGGGGGCTATACCCTAGGAACCTCCGAAAGTGACCATTCACATACATTACTATGTTAATGGTACTCCTAGAAATTGGAAATAACCAGGTGAAAATGTTATTTCATTATTATTCTAGAATTCCTTATATTTAATACTAGAATGATTGGACTACTCAGAAACAGATGGAAAGTATCACCTTGGGTTCATACAATTTTACTTGTTACAGGGTCAAAGAATAAAAAGACCTCTCACTGATATGATTTGAAATCTTAAGAATGTACCTTTCTATGATACCAGTATACTTTGTTGAAAATTAGAAGCACAATATGGATAATCCTTTAAGCAATGATAACATGCTTGCTCTCTATATAAAACAATCCATCTCTATCGATCTTTTGCCTTAATACTCTCTAAATCCAATTTCAAAACCCGCTAAAGCACAACTTTCATATTATGAGGTATTCAGAACATCTCTAAGATGTTTTTGCTGTTTATATTTCAACACATACAATTTAGACACAGATTAGCATTCTTATTTATAGGTAAATTTATCTTCCTCAGAATTGTCAATATATAAAAATTGCACAAAACACCAACTTGAGTAATTTAAGCACTTCTAATAATTTGGGAGTGCGTGCATGCATGCTGAGTCAGTCACTCATGTTCAACTCTTTGTGATCCCATGGACTATAGCCTGCCAAGCTCGTCTATCCATGGAATTTTCCAGGCAAGAATACTAGAACAGGTTGCCACTTTCTTCTCCAGGGGATCCTCCCAACCCAGGGATAGAGCTCACATCTCCTGTGTGACCTGCACTGGCGGGTGGATTCTTTTCCACTCAGGGACCTGGGAAGCCCCAGTTTGTGAGTAGTTTTAAACTACTGTGGCAGCCCAGGTTCGATGCACGATACTGGATGCTTGGGGCTGGTGCACTGGGACGACCCAGAGGGAGGGTATGGGGAGGGAGAAGGGAGGAGGGTCCAGGGTGGGGCACACATGTATACCTGTGGCGGATTCAGTTTGATCTTTGGCAAAACTAATACAATTATGTAAAGTTTAAAAATAAAATAAAAAAAATAAACTACTGTAGCAATATCTATTAAAAAACAAAGGTGCCAGTGAATATACATCATTCTAATACAGCACCAGTGAAAAAGAAGAAGGGTTAGCTTATTTTTTCTTGGGAAGTTAAAGAGGTGAGTTAATTTATGCCACCAAAGAAAAAATCAATTGCACATTGTGAACAAAAGAAGAATCAATCACTATTTCTATGGCCTCTATATTCTTCATGACATGAATTTATTGAAGAAAACATTGCATTCAAATATGAATTGAGTTTGCCTCAAAAGTCACTAAGCTCATCGAGGGAATAATCAAGTCTCTTGCGTTGGAATCTTTTAGTGAAGCCCAATATTAACATAGCAACCTACAAAAAAGTGAATAATGAATAAGTATATTTGTTTGGCTTCAACATCATTTTGAGAACCATAAATCTTATATTTCAGATGCTACAATAGTAGAAATTTCCTTCTAGTATATCATCATACAGTAATTTAAATTTTATTTTAAAAAATCCCTGCAAAATGGCTCTAGTATACCAGGTCCTCATGGTTATTTTTATTACTTTCTAACAAATACATGTACAGTTACTTGTGCCCATTCTTCATTTTTGCTTTGATTTTGTCTTTATTTTTGTTTTGTAGTCATTCCTTCTCTGAAATGATTTCCCACCACTACGGTAACACTTACTAATCAGAAATGTTTATCTTTCTTAAAAGCAAATTGTATGTATTTTATTCATAACACAATTAACATATAAATTAATACATGAAAAAAAAGTATTGCTAAGTCGCTTCAGTCGTGTCCGACTGTGTGCAACCCCATAGACGGCAGCCCACCAGGCACCCCCGTCCCTGGGATTCTCCAGGCAAGAACACTGGAGTGGGTTGCCATTTCCTTCTCCAATGCATGAAAGTGAAAAGTGAAAGTGAAGTCGCTCAGTCGTGTTCTAGTCTTAGCGACCCCATGGACTGCAGCCTACTAGGCCCCTCTGTTCATGGGATTTTCCAAGCAAGACTACTTGAGTGGGGTGCCGTACAATTCCTGAACGAACAAAGTCTTTTTTTCCAAATCAAATATAGCAAGAATAAAAGCTCTTTGAAGAAAAACAGTATGTCTTCTGTGTGCTTTTTATGTCTTCTGTGTAACTTTTATTTCCTGGTCATACATCAGTTCAGTTCAGTTCAGTTGCTCAGTTGTGTCCAACTCTTCACAACCCCATGAATTGCAGCACGCCAGGCCTCCCTGTCCATCACCAACTCCTGGAGTTCACTCAGACTCATGTCCATCGAGTTGGTGATGCCATCCAGCCATCTCATCCTCTGTCATCCCCTTCTCCTCCTGCCCCCAATCCCTCCCAGCATCAGACTCTTTTACAATGAGTTAACTCTGCTCATGAGGTGGCCAAAGTATTGGAGTTTCAGCTTTAGCGTCAGTCCATCCAATGAACACCCAGGACTGATCTCCTTTAGAATGGACTGGTTGGAACTCCTTGTAGTCTAAGGGACTCTTAAGAGTCTTCTCCAACACCACAGTTCAAAAGCATCTATTCTTCGGCACTCAGCCTTCTTCACAGTCCAACTCTCACATCCATACATGACCACTGGAAAAACCATAGCCTTGACTAGCCGGACCTTTGTTGGCAAAGTAACATCTCTGCTTTTGAATATGTGTTGGTCATAACTTTCCTTCCAAGGAGTAAGTGTCTTTTAATTTCATGGCTGCAATCACCATCTGCAGTGATTTTGGAGCCCCCCAAAATAAAGTCAGCCACTGTTTCCACAGTTTCCCCATCTATTTCCCATCTAATGTTTTGAGTGTTGAGCTTTAAGCCAACCTTTTCACTCTCCACTTTCACTTTCATCAACAGGCTTTTTAGTTCCTCTTCACTTTCTGCCATAAGGGTGGTATATTCTGCATATCTGAGGTTATTGATATTTCTCCCCGCAATCTTGATTCCAGCTTGTGCTTCTTCTAGCCCAGCGTTTCTCCTGATGTACTCTGCATATAAGTTAAATAAGCAAGGGGACAATATACAGCCTTGATGTACTCCTTTTCCTATTTAGAACCAGTCTGTTGTTCCATGTCCAGTTCTAACTGTTGCTTCCTGACCTGCATATAGGTTTCTCAAGAGGCAGGTCAGGTGGTCTGGTATTCCCATCTCTTTCAGAATTTTCACAGTGGATATATCAAGATTCTAGTTAAAGTTCTTAATATTTTTGTGCAAATAGAAGTGATAGTCACTTGGTCAAACTATTTCATCCATGTCTTCGTGGAGCTAATAACCATTTGAATGTTGAAAAAAGTGTGCAAACCTTGCCTCTCCACAGGCTTTTCCTGCCCTGTTATTCTGTGATAACAAACTGAACTAACCAGTTACTCCCACTGCCACCTCAACAATGTGTTTCTGAACCTTGGCTCAGATGGTAAAGAGTCTGCCTACAATACAGGAGACCCAAGTTTGATCTCTGGGTCATGAAGATGCCCCCTGGAGAAGGAAATGCCAACCTAATCTAGTACTCTTGCCTGGAGAATCCCATGGACAGAGTGTACTGGTGGGCCACAATCCACGGGGTTGCAATAAGTCAGACACCACTGAATGACTAACACATAGACCTGTCCTGATAAGCTAATGTGGCTTAGAACTCTGCCAACTCATCCTTATTTCCAAGTCCCATTCTGGCTCTCTGATAGCAACACAGTTACCACTGCACCAATCTGGTTTCCAAAAGGTAAGGTGAGTTACTATTTCCACTGATTTGAAGAATACTCTCCTGCCATATGGGGAACTGTCTTAATCTTAGGATGAATCTTGACACTCAAAATATCCTTTTTTAAACTGTTTTTAGGGGTACAGTAGCCTCCAAAGAATGTGTATAGTGACTCCTGAGGTCAGAAGAGGATATAAAGAATCGTGTATGTGCTCCCACAGGTGCACATATGGTTATAAAGCTGACAGAAAACTTTTAGTTAATAGTACAAACCATAAAGCACAAAATATAAATTGCAGCACAGCTGATGTAGAACCAAATCAGCTTGAGACATAAAAGAAAAGCTCGGCTGGAATCATGCATCTATTTGGCTGTAGCATTAAAGACAAGCCCTTAGGAAGAACTGGATACCTCAACACAAGTAACTCTGTCTAATGATTGAAGTTTTGATTCCGGTGCCCAGAATAGGAAAAATGAGAAAAAGATTTTGCTTTACATTTGCTTTTTCTTAGGAGGCTTCGATTATAAGGACAAGTGGGTACCATTCTACTGCTGGGAGTTCCTCTCTAGCTCGGCCCTGTCCACCCTGTTCTCACTAGGGCTCTGCAGCTTGAATTGTGACTCCTTCTGACTCCCAGAAGAACTGACTCATTAGAAAAGACCCTGATGCTGAGAAAAATGGAAGCCAGGAGAAGAGGATGATAGACGATGAGATGGTTGGATGGCATCACTGACTCAATGGACATGAGTTTGAGCAAGCTCTGGGAGTTGGTGGTGGACAGGGAAGCCTAGTATGCTCCAGTCCATTGGGTCACAAAGAATCAGACACGACCGAGTGACTGAACTGCACTGATTCCCAGGACTCGGCAGGGCTCCAGTGTCATTTCTGTCCCAAAGCCTGAGAGTTCCTGCTTCAGGCCCACTGCCAGTGTACCTCAGAACTGCAGTTCCTTTCATCATCCCAGGTCATCTACCACTGACAGAAAGCAATGACTAAAATGAGAAAAGAATCTTTGAAATCAAAGAAGCCACTTGTTAAATATACTGTTTGGGAAAAATTGTTTCATACCACTGAAGTTCAGTTATCACAAGAAAAAAATACTTTATACTGAATAATGCAATAATATATGTAAACAATTTACCTCACTGAAATCATTCACTTTGTGATAGTTCTTATAATTAGCATTATTGTATAAGGACAAGTTAGTTAATTTTAATTCCTATCCAGGTCCCTTAGACAACTATGTCTTCCTACTATAGCAAGTGATGCCGGCTATGTATCATCATGCAAATAATATAGCAGTTTGGTATATAACCCAGAACTACTTCTGTATCAAAATTACCTGGTGAATGGTTTCTTTTTCTATGCAAAAGATTTTAAGCTTAATTAGGTCCCATTTGTTTTAGTTTTTATTTTCATTACTCTACAAGATGGTTCAAAAAGGATGTTACTGCAATTTACGTCAAAGAGTGTTCTGCCCAACAGATGAAAGGATAAAGAAGATGTGGTACATATGTACAATGGAATACTATTTAGTCATAAAAAGGAATGAAACTGGGTCATTTGTAGTGATATGGATGGACCTAGAGCATACCATACAGAGTGAAGTCAGTTAGAAAGAGAAAAGGAAATATTGTACATTAATGCATATATGTGGAACCTAGAAAAATGTACAGATAAACCTATTTGCAGGGCAGGAATAAAGATGTAGATATAGAGAATGGACATGTGGAATGGGGTGGCAGCGGGGAAGGGGAAGATGGGATGAATTGGCAGAGTAGAACCGACCTGTATACACTCACGTGAGTTCAGTTGCTAAGTCATGTCTGACTCTGAAACCCCATGAACTGTACACTGCAAGGCATCTCTGTCCATGGAATTCCCCAGACAAGAATACTAGAGGGAGATGCCATGCGCTCCTCCAGTGGATCTTCCCAACCTGGGGATCGAACCCACCTCTCCTGCATCGGCAGGCAGGCTCTTTATCATTGAGTTACCAGAGAAGCCCAACATATATATGCTGCTGCTGCTGCATTGCTTCATTTGTGTCTGACTCTGTGCAACCCCAGAGTCGACAGCCCATCAGGCTCCTCCGTCCCTGGGATTATCCAGGCAAGAATACTGGAGTGGGTTGCCATTTCCTTCTCCAATGCATGTATGCATGCTAAGTCGCTTCAGTCGTGTCCGACTCTGTGTGACCCTATGGACAGCAGCCCACCAGGCTCCTCTGTCCACAGGATTCTCTAGGCAAGAATACTGGAGTGGGTTGCCATTTCCTTCTCTGAGATATATATGCTACCATATGTAAAATAGATTGCTATTGGAAAGCTGCTGTACAGCACAGGGAGATCAGCTTGGTGCTCTGTGATGATCTAGAGAGGTGGGATGGGCATGGGGTAGGAGGGAGGTTAAAAAAGGAGGGGAGATATATATATGGAATTCTCTAGGCCAGAATACTGGAGAGGGTAGCCTTTCCCTCATCTAGGGGATCTTCCCAAACCAGGGGTCAAACCCAGGTCTCCCGCATTGCAAGCAGATTCTTTAGCAGCCGAGCCACAAGGGAAGCCCACACACACACACACACACACACACACACACACACAGCCAATTCACTTTGTTGTACAGCAGAAACTAACACAACAGTGTAAAGCAATTATATTCCAATAAAAAATAAGTAAATAAACTTTGTCCCCACTTCACAAGATATGAATTCTCCAAATAATCTATCTTAATAAAAAAAAAATTCTGAAGAAAAACAAACAAACAAGCAAAATTACCTAGTATAGAGTTTACCATACTTTATTCTGAGGGCTTCCCTGATGGCTCATAAGGCAAAGAATCCACCTGTAATGCAGGAGACCTGGATTTGATCCCTGGATAAGACAATGACTACCAACTCCAGTATTTTTACCTGGAAAATCCACATGGACAGAGGAGCCTGGCAGGCTACAGTTCATGGCATAGATTTCTATGATACTTTATTTTAGAAAGCTTCAAAGGTACTTTTAAAGGACAAACAGGGTTGGGAGCTTCTCTTCTTAAATATGATATTATATAAAAGTTTATTGTGTTCAGGAATTAAACACAGAATTAAATTAAGCTCTCCAGAGGTTGCACAAGTAAGGATATTCTCTTCTGACATTGAAATAGTCTACTTATATTAATGCCACCTATTTTGTGGATAATTAAGAACATCTTACTGCTGTTACTTGTGAAACATTTTTAAATTGTCTTTATAAATCTGAGTCTGTCCTGTTTTGTTGTTTTATCAAAATTCAGGCCTTGACATATTTTTATCTATTGTATGAAAGTGAAGTCGCTCAGTCATGTCTGACTCTTTGCGACCCCGTGGACTGTAGCCCACCAAGCTCCTCCATCCATGGGATTCTCCAGGAAAGAATACTGGAGTGGGCTGCCATTTCCTTCTCCAGGGGATCTTCCTGACCCAGGGATCGAACCCAGGTCTCCCACATTGCAGGCAGACTCTTTAACCTCTGAGCCACCAGGGAAGCCTGGTGTATATCTATTGTATACTCTGTTGGTAATCCCTGGAAATTCTCTGGAGTTAAATCATGATTCTCAGGTGTATTGTTTGGCTCTTTCATTTTGCATATTTATGAATAAATTTGATAACTGTACCATTTGTTTCTTCATCAAAATTGCTAACAATCATGTTTAGGTAGAATAGAGAGCAGAGTACATAGAAGGAGATAGCACAGTATCCGATTACTCCATCAGCATCTCTCAGGCCCCAAAACACCTAAACATTCTTCTTTAGAACTGAAACATAATTTATTTACAACAGAGAATGGAAAAGCCTGAATGTACATTTGTTCATGTATGATAATAAATTCTTGTAAAGGTTGACAAAGGCCATTTTCAGCAAGTGGAGTTAAAAGACATTGATATGGGAATTTCCAGAGAACTGTATCCTAGTACAAAAACATTTAAAAATGTAAATGATTGTACTTAATATATTCAAGTAAGATCCATTGAAAACTAGCACATGCCATTTATCCATTGGGGTTACTGGAAATGCCAATATAATCAAAAAGAAATGGAAGAAACTTAAGTTTGTGGAATTTTATACCAAATCACCTCACATATTAAAGACTGATTGCAGAAGCAAATGAAAGAAGTAAATAAATGACTTACTGAAGGTTACATATACCTAAATAGTGGCAGAATTAAAACCATGACCCAGTTATACTGACTCAGTCACTATTTTTTTCACTATACTAATAGTTAAACAAATCTTAATGGGTCTATGACAGTAAGCAAATCAGTGATAAATTTAAATCTACAACCAAGTATCCATTGTCTAATGTTTGATGGTGTCCTTTTGGACTTCCCTGGTGGCTCAGACGGTAAAGCGTCTGTCTACAATGCGGGAGACCTGGGTTTGAGCCCTGAGTTGGGAAGATCCCCTGGAGAAGGAAATGGCATTCCACTCCAGTACTATTGCCTGGAAAATCCCATGGACAGAGGAGCCTGGTAGGCTACAGTCCAAGGGGTCACAAAGAGTCGGACACGACTGAGTGACTTCACTTTCACTAATATATATAATGCCTACTTTCATTTATAATCCAACTTCATTTAAATTTCTATATTAGAGATAGCCAAAATCACAAGATAAAATCATATGTGTTATTACATTTGCAAATACTGTAACAAGAAGCTATAATTAGGATAAGAACAATTCTCTTAATCTTCCACATGAACAAAATGTAAACACCTACTTTCTGACTTGCTTGATAAACAGATGCAATTTAGACAGTGTATTTTGGAAAGCCTCTTTGCAGTAAGATTAGGAAATACCTTTGCTTGAGAACACGTGTATGGTACCGCATTAAAATATAATTCAGTTATTTTCTACCTAACACTAGCCAGAAGCTGTATTGTTAATTAACCAGCTGAACTCTTTGATCCCTTTGCTACTGATCATTGAAGAGTTCATCACAAATGTTAAAAAAAAAATCTCAGGATAAGCAAACTCTAGAGCATTGCTACTTAGAAAAGAAGACAGATGTCCATATGATTGGGATTTTAAAATTCAAGTACAAACAAAATGAAGAATATGTTCCTGGGAAGATGCATTGTCACATGCATTTGCAGACGGATGCCATGACATTTAGGAGAAGAATATTTCAGTGTCATAAAAATAAGTTAGTGCAATAAGCTCATGGTCACTTAGGCAGAGCACCTATGGTTCCCCAAATAGACAAGAGGGTACAACTGTGAATGCAGTTACATATCTTACCTCTTGTAAGGTTGTTAGCTAAGTCAAGGACAGATAAAAGTCCTTCACCTTCTCCTAGTGCCTTGAGCAATATTCCCTACCATGTTAAATTTAAACTACTAATCTCCAGTTTTTCAGAAAAGATTATGTAGCCATTTTGTTTTAAACAGAGAGCTACATTGAAAAAAACCAAGGACAAAATCACATAAGTGATTACCAGGTGAGATACCAAGGCCCCTGATCCTGAGAAGAATGCATTCCAGATTTCTCAGTGTCTGGTTTCTCAGGCAGCTAAGAAGTAGACAAGGCTGTTCTCAAAGCCAAGTGTGTGTTCACAGGGCCCTCGAAAGTCTTCTAAGGAAAGTCACATTAACACCTGATTTCAGCCATGTGGAGCTTCTGCCTGACATAGTTGAGGATATAACCACAATAAGTCTAGAGCAATAAGGACCCCAGAGCTCAGTTCACTGGGAGGGTAGGGGAAGGGCAGGCAGGTAACTAACCTTTTCTAGCTCTCTACAACTTCGCTTTCTCATAGGTTTGCCTACAAATCTAATTCATAAGTTCCCAAGCCAAGCCTCTTATTTATATACTTCCATAATATTAGTTTCTTGCCACCCACCTGCAATGCTCAATGTTCCTCCTATGTATCTAAATTCTACTCTTTATTCAAAGATATATTTCAAAATATATCTACTTTCCAATCTTATTCTAAACACTATGACCCATATTGCTCTTGCCACTCAAGCCACAAGACATAATTTCAACACTGTCACTCCTCTGGCGTTTTGTATTGTTATCAGTGAATATTTGTGTGGATCATTCTTTTTTATTATAGAGAAATCAGGCATGTGTTTTGTAACATTGGAAGCTCTGATTCAGGTTGCTTTTTTCACTCCAATGTGCTTATATTTTACAAGGGAAGCAAATCTTTCTTATTCTATGAGTTCAATGAAATTTTGTGAGCTGACCTATAGTATAACTAACTACTCTGTTTAAGCAATTCTTACTGACAAATATACTCCCAGTTCCAAATAGTTACATATAAATGAACCTAAGGAATGCAGTGAATATATAGGTTAAAAATTATATGTATTTTCCCAATACAAGAAAACAAGCTGAAAACCTAAAAATCACATACTATCATATTTTAAAAGTATGAAATTAAATAGGAACCCTAGTTTTTCTTACTCATTTTGTTTTCTGCAAATATAGAGAGCATCAAGAATTCTGACAATGTATTCTTGTCAATTCCTTGGGCAAAGCAAGTCACGGTTATTCCCGTGCACATGGTATGTGTGGACCTGCCTTACCTAGAAAAATTTGTGGAAGATATCACTATACATTTTCCAGTTTTTCAATTTAAGAGGAAAATACACATATAGGAATGAACATGGAGCTATAGGAATACTGCAGTAATTTTAAAATATTCAATTTAAGAGTAGATACAATATCAAATGTTGTTGTTTAGTCATTAAGTCATGTCCAACTCTTTTGCAAAACCATGGACTTTAGCCCACAAGGCTCCATTGTCTATGGGATTTCCCAGGCAAGAATACTGGAATGGGTTGTCATTTCCTTCACCAGGGGATCTTCCAGACCCAGGGATCAAAACTGTGTCTCCTGCAGGTTGATTCTTTACTACTGAGCCAGCAGGGAAGCTCCACAAAATCAAACACCAGAGATTTAACTGTAATTTTTAGCAATATGTCTTGGCTCTGTATTTGCTTTTCACTCAAAAAAATTGTTTTTCTCTGTCTAGCATATTTTATCACATCCTAATTCTGTTATTGTAAGTCAAATACAATGCTGAACTAGTTATCACTCCCAAATTAAACATGGTTTAACCACTCCAAAGATATATATCATTCAACAAAACAAAAAATTGTCAAAATGAAGCACAGCAGTGGCTTTCACAGTGCTGCAGTGATAAGGCACATTTACTGTAGCTATCCACCCAAAGTGTCTGGGAGGATTATGGATTGGTTAAGTGCACTCCCATTCCTACTTGGAAATTTAAGACTCACCATTATGCAAAGGAAGTCTTTAATAGATTAACAAGAGTCAATCTAAAATGCCTCAGAGAGAAAATGCTATAAAACACTGGGATTATATTAAATACGGATGCAACACCATTTGGTGTTGAATATTTTTAAATGTGTATCTGTTATGTCTGTCCTTGTCAGGGATTGTTACAATAAACATGTCTAAATCATTACAATTTAGAGTGATATCATTGATTAATCACAATTTTGCAACACCATGAAAATTAATGTAATGTGAGAAAATCCTATTCTTCTTTCCTGGAAACCCTCCAAAATTATGTAAATATTGTGAAAACTGTTTAATGGGTCTCCTGTGAAAAAAGGGTCTCCATACTTCTCATCTGTCTTTTTTCAGTATAAAAGTAAAAGTTTCTAAATGATATTTTAGACAGGATGATCAGGTTAATTTTTCCTGTAATTTTGGAAATCATGCTTCTGGCAATCTTTTAGTTAAAAAACAAAAAAAAGTAAATGTCTCCACTCACATGTCTGTTTCTCCCCTATCATTCAGTCTGCAGCTTGCTCCAGCCTGGTTGCCCTACTATTTACTATCACCAGAGTTTTCTTAGGGCACCAACAGTCACCAGTGGCAAGCTGTTAACTCCTTCCTGTGTTTAGCCCACCGCACTACTTAGCAATAGTCAACACAGTTAACAACTCTCTCTCTCTTACAAATCTCCTCTTTCGAATCCTCTTGAGTTTTCAATTACCCAGTAGCCAGTTTCTTTTAGTATCCTATCCCAGGTGATCTTCCTCAACCAGACTTCTGATATCTACGTGTTATTCCGATTCAATTTCTGGCTTTGCGCTACACTGTCATCTACCTCCCACTGTAATGAAATTTCCACATATCTATGCTATTCACTGTTATATACTCCATGCCAACAATAAGATCTACTCAACAGATATGTAATGTAATTAGATTTATCCATCCCCATGGATATAAAGAGCATCCTTATTCTAATGAGTCCGAGATGTATATTTTAAGGCTGGATCTTTCTGTGAGCAACAGACTTACAGTTGCTACTCTTACTTTATCTATCCTTTAAATGTCACAGACTTTTAAACTTGGTAAGTATTAACATAAAACATAAATTCTTGATTTGGCTCAACAAGTTACTCCCCATTTTCTCCTACATGAGAAAATGGCATAACCATCTATCCTGCTGCTAGATCTGGAAATTACTATACATCACCTTTGAAATGTTTCATTTGTTCAACCTCATCTTGAATACCTCAGACAATTCTGTCACTTTAACTTTCAACATAGCTGTGCATTTACCCACTGGTGTCCATAGCCATTATTACTACCTAACACTGGCATCTCTTGTCTAGACTATTGAATAGTCTCCTAATTTTTAGATATTAAGAGAACGCTAGAGAAGGTCAATTTAAGATGATAGGACTGAAAGTCCCAAAGAAATTCTGGGCTGAAATACAAATCTGAAGTAAAGAATTCAAGTCAATTTGATCTTGATTCCTTATCCCAGTCTCTCCACTTTCTGGATCAAGCTCACTCTCACAATGCTGCCAATTTATTTCCACATAATAACACAAGCTTTTTTAAATATATGCATATATATCAGATTATATGAATCCCACATGAAAAATTTATGGGATTTTCACTGCACATAGAATAAAACCCTTATTTATTATTATGTTGGAAAAGAGATTATATCCTCTTCTATTTCCCACTCTTCCTGCTATATACTAAGTCCCTGGAAATCAGTTTTGTTTTGTTTTCTTTCTCATCTTTGGAGCTCTGTCTGTTTGTTCCCTCTATTAATATCACTCTTTCCACATCTGCCTAAGCTGCTACTTCTCATCATTTCTAGGTCTCATTTCACATGAGACCTAGAAACTACTCCTTAAAGGGGCTTTTCCTGACCAATGTTTTTAAAAAAGGTCATCTTTGGTTTTTCTATCTCTGCCCTCTGTGTGTTCATTAGTAACATATCAGGTTAACCTTTGTTTGTAATAATTACATTGTTTTTTCAGTTTTACTGAGGTAGAGTTGAAAGTAAAATTTTAACACTCAAAATGTATGACATGATGATTTGCTTTACATATACAAATCCTGTGAAAGGATTTCCCTCATGAGTTAATTAACAGATCCATTACCTCACATATTATCTTTTTTTTTTTTTTTTTTGGTTGGAGAAAAACATTTGAGTTCTACTCACTTTGCAAATCTCAATTATAAAATAATGTACTACGAAAACTACAGTCGCCATGCTATGCACTGGATCTCCAGACCTCGTTCACTTGGAACTACAAATTTGTACCCTTTTACCAATCTCTCCCTATTTGCCCCATCTCTCAGCTTCTTTTTCTGTGAGTTAAACTCTTTATTTTTTAGATCTATAAGGGATGCCAAGTGGTATTTGTCTTTCTCTGTTTGGCTTCTTTCACTTAGAATAACTTCTCCAAGGCCCGTTCATATTGTTGTAAACAGCAGGGTTCCTCCTTTTCTGAGGCTGTACACACACACACACGTGCACACACACACATGCGCATGATATTTTCTTTATCCATTGATAGATACTTTGTTTTCATGTCTGGCCTACTGTGAACAATGATGATATGAACATAGGCGCACATACATCCCTTTGAGATAATAATTTCATTTCCTTTGGCTATATACCCAAAAGTAGGACTACTAGACCATATGGCAGTTCTACTTTTAATTTTTTGAGGAATCTGTACTCTTTTCTATAATAGAAAGTGACGGCACCAGTTTACATTCCCACCAACAGTGCATAAGGGTTCCTTTTGCTCCACATTCAATATCTGTATTCCTTGTTCTTTTGATAATAGGCATCACCCTAGTATAAGATGATAGCTCGTTGTGGTTTCAATTTGAATTTCCTCGATAATTAGAGATGCTAAGTATCTTTTCATGTACTTTTTATATGATACACTGTTTGTATATACTCTTTGGAAAAAATGTCTGTTCAGGCCCTTTGCCCATTTTTAACTGAGTTACTGTTTTTTTGATATTGAGTTGTATAAGTTCTTTGGATAGTTTGAATATTAACTCTCTAATGGGTTTGTGATTTACAAATATTGTCTCCTATTCCATAAGTTGCTTTTTCATTCTGTTGATGGTTTCCTTTGCTGTGCAGAAACTTTTAGTTATATGTCATCGCATTTATTTATTTATTTTTTTGCATGTGGTTTTGGTATCAACTCAAAAAAATAAAATAATTGCCAAGACTAAAGTCAAGAAGCTTGCCATCTATATTTTCTTCTAGGAATTTTACAGTTTCAAATCTTCTGTTCAAGTCCATTTTGAGTTGATTTTTGTGCATAGTATAAGATAGTGATCCAATTTCATTGTTTTGCATGTGGCTGTCCAGTTTACCCAGCACCATTAATTGAAGAGACTCTTCTTTCCCCATTGTACATATTGTGTGTTTTTCACCAAACCACATACCCATGAGGTAAACAAAAGTGTCTGGCTTTTCACTATTGTAGAATATTTGGCACATAGTTATGTAGTAATTTGGGAATGAATATATATTTAATCACTGTGTAGTAAAATGGGTATTATTCACTCATACAAACCTATTTTTAAGCAATAACATTATAGCTTTTATCAATAACAACAATAATAAAATTTATGTGCATTCCCAAGAAGAGATGGATTCAACATTTATAATCACAATCCTGAAAATCAAACTGAGAAATGCAGATCATCACCTTCTTCAATATGCAGATGATACCACCCTTAGGGCAGAAAGTGAAGAACTAAAGAGCCTCTTGAGGAAAGTGAAAGAGGAGAGTGAAAAAGTTGGCTTAAAGTTCAACATTCAGAAAACTAAGATCATGGCATCCAGTCCCATCACTTCATGGCAAATAGATGGGGAAACTGTGGAAACAGTGGCTGACTTTATTTTTCTGGGCTCCAAAATCACTGCAGATGGTGACTGCAGCCATGAAATTAAAAGACGCTTACTCCTTGAAAGGAAAGTTATGGCCAACCTAGACAGCATATTAAAAAGCAGAGACATTACTTTGCCAACAAAGGTCCATCTAGTCAAGGCTATGGTTTTTCTAGTGGTCATGTATGGATGTGACCATACATGTATGGTCATGTATGGATGTGTCATGTATTGGACTATAAAAAAAGCTGAGCACCAAAGAATTGGTGCATTTGAACAGTGGTGTTGGAGAAGACTCTTGAGAGTCCCTTGGAATACAAGGAGATCCAACCAGTCCATCCTAAAGGAGATCAGTCCTGGGTGTTCATTGGAAGGACTGATGTTGAAACTGAAACCCCAATACTTTGGCCACATGATGAGAAGAGCTGACTCATTGGAAAAGACCCTGATGCTAGAAAGATTGAGGGAAGGAGGAGAAGGGGAGGACAGAGGATGAGATGGTTGGATGGCATCACCAACTCAATGGACATGGGTTTGTGTGGACTCCGGGAGTCGGTGATGGACAGGGAGGCCTGGTGTGCTGTGGTTCATGGGGTTGCAAAGAGTCAGACAAGACTGAGTGACTGAACTGAACTGGACTGAACCCTCTTCAAAATGGTAACTGACAAACAACTAATCTCAAAAATATACAAGCAACTCCTACAGCTCAACTCCAGAAAAATAAATGACCCAATAAAAAAATGGGCCAAAGAACTAAATAGACATTTCTCCTCTACTACAAAGCCACAGTTATCAAGACAGTATGGTACTGGCACAAAGACAGAAATATAGATCAATGGAACAAAATAGAAAGCCCAGAGATAAATCCACACACATATGGACACCTTATCTTTGACAAAGAAGGCAAGAATATACAATGGATTAAAGACAATCTCTTTAACAAGTGGTGCTGGGAAATCTGGTCAACCACTTGTAAAAGAATGAAACTAGAACACTTTCTAACACCATACACAAAAATAAACTCAAAATGGATTAAAGATCTCAACGTAAGACCAGAAACTATAAAACTCCTAGAGGAGAACACAGGCAAAACACTCTCTGACATACATCACAGCAGGATCCTCTATGACCCATCTCCCAGAATATTGGAAATAAAACCAAAAATAAACAAATGGGACCTAATTAACCTTAAAAGCTTCTGCACATCAAAGGAAACTATTAGCAAGGTGAAAAGACAGCCTTCAGAATGGGAGAAAATAATAGCAAATGAAGCAACTGACAAACAACTAATCTCGAGAATATACAAGCAACTCCTACAGCTCAACTCCAGAAAAATAAATGACCCAATCAAAAAATGGGCCAAAGAACTAAATAGACATTTCTCCAAAGAAGACATACAGATGGCTAACAAACACATGAAAAGATGCTCAACATCACTCATTATCAGAGAAATGCAAATCAAAACCACTATGAGGTACCATTTCACGCCAGTCAGAATGGCTGCGATCCAAAAGTCTACAAGCAATAAATGCTGGAGAGGGTGTGGAGAAAAGGGAACCCTCTTACACTGTTGGTGGGAATGCAAACTAGTACAGCCACTATGGAGAACAGTGTGGAGATTCCTTAAAAAACTGGAAATAGAACTGCCTTATGATCCAGCCATCCCACTGCTGGGCATACACACTGAGGAAACCAGAAGGGAAAGAGACACATGTACCCCAATGTTCATCGCAGCACTGTTTATAACAGCCAGGACATGGACGCAACCTAGATGCCCATCAGCAGATGAATGGATAAGAAAGCTGTGGTACATATACACAATGGAGTATTACTCAGCCATTAAAAAGAATACATTTGAATCAGTTCTAATGAGGTGGATGAAACTGGAACCTATTATACAGAGTGAAGTAAGCCAGAAAGAAAAACACCAATACAGTATACTAACACATATATATGGAATTTAGAAAGATGGTAACAATAACCCTGTGTACGAGACAGCAACAGAGACACTGATGTATAGATCAGTCTTATGGACTCTGTGGGAGAGGGAGAGGGTGGGAAGATTTGGGAGAATGGCAATGAAACATGTATATCATGTATGAAACGAGTTGCCAGTCCAGGTTCGATGCACGATACTGGATGCTTGGGGCTGGTGCACTGGGACGACCCAGAGGGAGGGTATGGGGAGGGAGGAGGGAGGAGGGTTCAGGATGGGGAGCACGGGTATACCTGTGGCGGATTCATTTCAATGTTGGGCAAAACTAATACAATATTGTAAAGTTTAAAAATAAAATAAAATTTAAAAAAAAATGGTGCCTCCATGAGGTTTATCAATGTGTGTTTAATAACCCTTCATTAGTAAGTAGCTGATATTCAATAAGTGTGTGTTTGCTTCATTAAGGAAAAACAGATTCTTCATATCTTTTTTTGTTTTGTTTTTGTACTGCTTATTATTCCCAGAATTTCTCTGACTCTGAGAATGCAGAAGCTCCATTCCTGGCAGGCTTCCACTCTCTGTGCTATATGTGCTTAATCACTCAGTTGTGTCTGACTCTTTTGATCCCAAGGACTGTAACCCGCCAGGCTCCTCTGTTCATGGAATTCTCCAGGCATGAATACTGGATAGCCATTCCCTTCTCCAGGGGATCTTCTCAACCCAGGGATCAAACCTGGGTCTCTTGTACTGCAGGCAGATTCTTTACCATCTGAGCTACCAGGGAAGCCCAATGTGGATATACATAGATGCAAAGAACATATCACACACATGCCCTTTCTGAAAAAAACATTTAAGAAAATACTCTTCCCAGATAGTAATAATTCAGAATGGACTTCTCAAAATAGGAATAGATGAGAAGGAAAAGAAATAGTATTAATCAATAAACACAGATTTGATAGGTGATACACAGATATAAACATGATTAATAACCTGTGTATATGACATAAATACTAAGTATTAATTTTTGAAATACGGAGAAAACATTGTAGGAAGAAACTAATTATAATCTAGAACAAAGACTCCAAAATGTCTCTGCAAATCATTTGATAGTGGCGATCAGAAGAGGGAGGGGGAAGTATTCTGAGACTTGATGGAAAGAAGCAGTAAGGAAATGGAATCTATGAGTAGACGGTAAGGGAATTATTTTAAAACATTAGTAAACTGAATGTTTGACTATGAGTACTGGGAAGAAGATACTTAGAAATAAAATTAAGAAGTAAAACTTCCAAAAAGGAGAAGAGGGGTGAAAGGAATAAATAACAATTTGATCAATTCAACAGAAGTTGGCTAATGGAAAAATAATAAGAAATTTTAAAATTATACATATTTAAAAATTAGTGACAAATAAAATCAGCTTTTTTATTCATTTCATTATGTTAAAATGAATTAAAATTCCCCATTAAAAGCCAAGTACACTCATACTGACATATAAAGCATAACAAGAGGTTTATGCCATTTATAAGTAACACATTTAAAAGGGTAATAAAAGGGCATTGGAAAAATTAGCTGAAAAATACAAATTTAATAAACAAAAAGAAGAACAGGCAATACTAAGAAGAGAAGGATAGAAAAATATAAAGAGTGTAGCAGGTTATAGAATAAAGAGGGAATTATATGTGTAGTGGCTCAGATGGTAAAGAATCTGCTTGCAATGCAGGAGACCTGGGGTTCGATCCCTGGGTCAGGAAGATCCCCAAGAGAAGGGAATAGCAACCCACTCCAGTATTTCTGCCTGGAAAAGGCCATAGACAGAGGAGCCTGGTGGGATACACTATATGGGGTCACAAAGAGTCGGACACGACTAAGTGACTAACACTTCCACTTTCTTTCTTATGTGTATGTGTGTGTGTGTGTGTGTGTATACACATATGCATGTGCTTCCCTGGTAGCTCAGTTGGTAAAGAATCTGTCTGCAGTGCAGGAGACCCAGGTTTGACCCCTGAGTCGAGAAGATCCCCTGGAGAAGGAAATGCAACCCACTCCAATAGTCTTGCCTAGAAAATCCTAGGGACAGAGGAACCTTGCTGGCTCCAGTCCATGGGGTTTTGAGAGTCAGACTTAGTGACTAAACCACTGTGTGTGTGTGTGTGTATATATGTATATATATGTGTATGTGTGTGTATATATACACATATGTATATATATATATACACACACACATACTCTCTCTATATATATGCATGCATACATGTGTATATAAATCTATATATATACACATACACATATATATCTACATACACATACAAAGGCTTAGAGAGATGAGAGAGCATGAACAGGTTCACATGTGCGGTAAGCCATGTGCGGTAGTTAAAAATAATGACATAGACACTGACAACAAATGTATATACCTCTCTTAACCTTCCCTAAATTGAGAGAATTCAGTTCTATTTATTACCACTTTTGGGATCAGAGCCATATTAGCAAAAAAATATTAGGTTACAAATCTAAATCATATGTTTCAAATAGCCACAAAGTATTAAAAGGTGAAAGTCTTACAAAGAGACAATTCTGAGATTTGTACTATGCCACACTGTCATTTTTTTCTGGCTTTAAAGTTCAAACTCTGTTCATTTTTGACATACCACATTAACATGAGATAAAATATTAATTAATTTACATTCCTAATGTACTTCTGGCAGAAGAAACTAACTATATTTCAAGTAGCCAAAAAATTACTAAGTATGGAATACTACAGATGAACAAAATTCAAAGATTTTCAGTAATGTTAACTCTGCCATGTTAAACTTATTGTACATTTCATGCCTTCATTTAAGTACCACTTAACATCCAGATTGCCAAGTTAATGTAGAAGTGGTTGTAGAAATTTGGAAAACAGATACTTAAAAAACTAATAAATACACAGACTATATATTAATAAGCTTTCCATTTTAAAAAATGATAATATTTTGAGGAATAAAAGAGAACTAAGAATAGTAACATTTAAAGTGATTCCCATTCTGACTAGAATATCTCACCAGGATTTGTAATTTTCCTAATTAAAAATTTGTAACCAGAAGCCAGGAATATTTATTTTCCTCTGTAGTTATTGATTTCAATTTTAAAATGTTACATTTTAATAGAAATTGTTTACTTTCCTCATTACCACCTGTTTCCTACATATTGAACAGGCTTTTAAAATTGTGATTATAATTAATTTAGCCTACACTTATTAATTTAAGCTAAAATTTAATAGTTTTTCCATTGTTAAGGATCATAACCTTTCTCCTAGCATTCCTATAAGCTTTGTCTCATTTAAGTTCCTGTACCTGGATGCTGTGGTTATTTCCATTAATTTTTCAAAAAACTTTCATGAAGAACATGCTGCAGAACAATTTTAGCTCCAGTCAAACATATATGCATATTTTATAAATTGACTAGAGACTTTCATCTTCTCTTCATTTCACCATGACACACATACCATAGAATTATGTCTTGATTCATTTTGATATTTGGCAAAACTAATACAATTATGTAAAGTTTAAAAATAAAATAAAATTAAAAAAAAAGAAAAGGTAAAAAAAAAATTAAAGTTGATAGTTTCGAGATGATAACATGTAAATTCTTAAGAAAGAGTGTTTTCTTAAGGTTAGTAAGATCTTTTCAGATAACTATCTGTTTCCCTTTCCTTATTAAAAATTTTTTAAAAGTATACAACATTTGAAAACTATGAAGGGAAAAGACACCAATAACATTGTAACTAAATCCCAGGACCCAGAGAGAACTGCTACTACTATTTTGATATATTAATCTTTAACTATTCATATGCAAATAAAGAGAAGAGAGAGAGGGTAAGAAAGGAAACTAAGATATTCTGGATATCCAGGAGAAAAAAGAATGAAGTTGGACGTCTATGCACAAAAGATGCAAAAATTAACTCAAATGAATCATTAATTTAAAAATAAGAGATGACACCATAAAGCTCTTGGAAGAAACAGAGATAAATTTTCATGATCCTGGGTTTACCAACGAATTCTTAAATTGAAAATGAAGGCACAAATGAAAAATAAAAAGAGAGATGGAAAAATATACATTTAATTTCATCAAAATTAAAAAGCTTTGCTCTTCAAAGAACATCAGGAAGGTAAAAAGACAACCAACAGAATGGGAGAATATTTGCAAATGTTGCATCTGACGAGGGTCTAATATTCAGAATATAAAAAGAGCTACTACAACTCAACCACAGAAATACAAGTAACACAATTTTTAAAATGAGCACATGACTTGAATGGATATTTCTCCAGAGAAGGTACATACATGGCCTATAAACACATTCAGTTCAGTTCAGTTCAGTCGCTCAGTTGTGTCCCACTCTTTGCGACCCCATGAATCACAGCACGCCAGGCTTCCCTGTCCATCACCAGCTCCCGGACTTTACCCAAACTCATGTCCATCGAGTCAGTGATGCCATCTAGCCATCTCATCCTCTGTCATCCCCTTCTCCTCCTGTCCCCAATCCCTCCCAGCATCAGGATCTTTTCAAATGAGTCAACTCTCCGCATCAGGTGGCCAAAGTATTGGAGTTTCAGCCTAAACATAAGTCCCTCCAATGAACACCCAGGACTGATCTCCTTTAGGATGGACTGGTTGGATCTCCTTGCAGTCCAAGGGACTCTCAAGAGTCTTCTCCAGCACCACAGTTCAAAAGCATCAATTCTTCGGCGCTCAGCTTTCTTCACAGTTCAACTCTCACATCCATACATGACCACTGGAAAAACCATAGCCTTGACTAGACAGACCTTTGTTGGCAAAATAATGTCTCTGCTTTTGAATATGCTATCTAGGTTGGCCATAACTTCCTTCACAAGGAGTAAGTGTCTTTTAATTTCATGGCTGCAATCACCATCTGCAGTGATTTTGGAGCCCAAAAAAAGAAAGTCTGACACTGTTTCCTCATCTATTTCCCATGAAGTGATGGGACCAGATGCCATGTTCTTAGTTTTCTGAATGTTGAGTTTTAAGCCAACTTTTACTCTCCTCTTTCACTTTCTTCAAGAGGCTTTTTAGTTCCTCTTCACTTTCTGCCCTAAGGGTGGTGTCATCTGCATATCTGAGGTTATTGATGTTTCTCCCAGCAATCTTGATTCCAGGTTGTGCTTCTTCCAGCCCAGCGTTTCTCATGATGTACTCTGCATATAAGTTAAATAAGCAGGGTGACAATATACAACCTTGACATACTTCTTTTCCTATTTGGAACCAGTCTGTTGTTCCATGTAGTTCTAACTGTTGCTTCCTGACCTGCATATAGGTTTCTCAAGAGGCAGGTCAGGTGGTCTGGTATTCCCATCTCTTTCAGCATTTTCCACAGTTTATTGGGATCTACACAGTCAAAGGCTTTGCATAGTCAATAAAGCAGAAATAGATGTTCTTCTGGAACTCTCTTGCTTTTTCGATGATCCAGCGGATGTTGGCAATTTGATCTCTGGTTCCTCTGCCTTTTCTAAAACCAGCTTGAACATCTGTAAGTTCACAGTTCACGTATTGTTGAAGCCTGACGTGGAGAATTTTGAGCATCACTTTACTAGTGTGTGAAATGAGTGCAACTGTGCAGTAGTTTGAGGATTCTTTGGCATTGCCTTTCTTTGGGATTGGAATGAAAACTGACCTTTTCCAGTCCTGTGGCCACTGCTGAGTTTTCCAAATTTGCTGGCATATTGAGTGCAGCACTTTCACAGCATCATCTTTCAGGATTTGAAATAGCTCAACTGGAATTCCATCACCTCCACTAGTTTTGTTCGTAGTGATGCTTTCTAAGGCCCACTTGACTTCACATTCCAGGATGTCTGATTCTGGGTGAGTGATCACACCATCATGATTATCTGGGTTGTGAAGATCTTTTTTGTACAGTTCTTCTGTGTATTCTTGCCATCTCTTCTTAGTATCTTCTGCTTCTGTTAGGTCCATACCATTTCTGTCCTTTATTGAGCCAAGCTTTGCATGAAATGTTCCCTTGGTATCTCTAATTTTCTTGAAGACATCTCTAGTCTTTCCCATTCTGTTGTTTTCCTCTATTTCTTTGCACTGATCACTGAGGAAGCCTTTCTTATCTCTTCTTGCTATTCTTTGGAACTCTGCAGTCAAATGGGAATGTTTTTCCTTTTCTCCCTTGCTTTTCACTTCTCTTCTATTCACAGCTATTTGTAAGGCCTCCTCAGACAGCCATTTTACTTTTTTGCATTTGTTTTCCATGGGGATGGTCTTGATCCCTGTCTCCTGTGCAATGTCACGAACCTCTGTCCATAGTTCATCAGGCACTCTGTCTTTCAAATCTAGTCCCTTAAATCTATTTCTCACTTCCACTGTATAATCATAAGGGATTTGATTTAGGTCATACCTGAATGGTCTAGTGGTTTTCCATACTTTCTTCAATTTTAAGTCTGAATGGCAATAAGGAGTTCATGATCTGAGCCACAGTCAGATCCCAGTTATTACAAAACAGTTAATATCATTATTCATCAGGGAAACACAAATCACAGTAACAATGTGAAACCGTTTCATACCCATTCACTGGACTCACTATCAATTAGTCAGCTGTTCATCACCAACTCCTGGAGCTTGCTCCAACTCATGTCCATCATATCAGTGATGCCATCCAACCATCTCATATTCTATCGTCCACTTCTGCCTCAATCTTTCCCAGAATCAGGGTCTTTTTCCAATGAGTTGGTTCTTCACATCATGTGGCAAAGTATTGGTGCTTCACCTTTAGCATCAGTACTTCTAATGAATATTCAGGACTGATTTCCTTTAGGATTGACTGGTTGGATCTCCTTGCAGTCCAAGGGACTCTCAAGAGTCTTCTCCAACACCACAGTTCAGAAGCATCAATTCTTCAGTGCTCAGCTTTCTTTATAGTCCAATTCTCATACCCATACATGATTACTGGAAAACCATAGCTTTTATTAGATGAAATTTTTCGCAAAGTAATGTCTCTGCTTTCTAAAATGCTGTATAGGTTGGTCATAGCTTTTCTTCCAAGGAGCAAATGTCTTTTAATTTCATGGCTGCAGTCAGCATTTGCAGTGATTTTGGAGTCCAAGAAAATAAAGTCTGTCACTGTTTCCATTGTTTCCCTATCTATTTGCCATGAAGTGATGGGACTGAATGCCATGATCATTTTTTGAATGTTGAGTTTTAAGCCAACTTTTTCACTCTCCTTTTTTCACTTTCATTAGGAGGCTCTTTAGTTCCTCTTCACTTTCTGCATTAAGGTGGTGTCATCTGCATATCTGAGGTTGTTAATATTTCTCCTGGCAATCTCGATTCCAAGTTGTGCTTCATCCAGCCTGGCATTTTGCATGATTTACTCTACATAGAAGTATAACTATAGTAAACATTTTAGAAAGAAATTGTGTTGGCAAGGAAATGGAGAAACTGGAACCTTCATACATTGCTGATAGGAAAGCAAAATAGTTCAGCCATTATAGAAAAGAGTTTGGCAATTCCTCCTATAGTTGAAAATAGAATTACCATATGATCCATTGAGTCCACTTCTAGGTAAATACCCAAAAGAATACAAAAGAGGAACTTAACAAATACATGTAAACACAGGCTCATGGCAGTACTATTCTCTGTATCAAAAGGTGGAGACAACCCAAAGGTTCATGAAGGGATAAATGCAAAAACAAATTGTGGTATATACATACAAAGAAATATTATTCAGTCACATAAAGCAATGACATACTGACATGCTATAACATGTATAAATCTGGAAAGCATTATATTGAGTAAAAGAAGGCAAACATAAAAAGTCACATGTTGTATGATTCCATTTATACAAAATATTCATAATAGGTAGAGACAGGAAGCAGATTGGTGGTTTCCAGGAGTTATGGGTAGAAAGTAACAGGGATTAACTGATTAATGGATGCAGGGCTTTCTTTTGGGGTGATGAAATGTTTGGAAATAAACAGACAAGATGGCTACACAACATGCATTTAGTAAGCATACTAAATGCCACTTGATTGTTCACCTTAAAAAGAGGTCATATTTTCTACCCCAAAGTATGAAAGAGCAAAGTGATGGATCTGACCTCCATACTCAGGCAGTCTGGCAGGAAATTCTGTGCTATATTCTTATTTATGTACTGCCTTATTCTGTGCCTTTGTTTGGTCTTTATTGAAATGTTTTCTATATATCCATAGAATATTGATGTTCTTTACACAAACCACCTTTTTGTATCAATGGCCTATTTTTAATCAGATTGTTATTCTTTCCTTTTCTAAGAGTATCACATAAACTAAGGTAACAATAATTTATCTGGTACATACTGTGCCAAAATATTTTAAAATTATCTCATTTGTTCTTTAGTTTTGTTCCTCATGGTTTTGGCAGGAAGATGTTTGCTCTGGAAAAGCTATCAATTATTGCTTTTGGAGTTTTCTTTTATAAGGTAATGAAGGAGACTGTAATTATCAAGTGGTCCAAGAAGATTTCCCGATGAAAGAATTCTTTTAGCCCCTGGATAGCTATTTCTTCTATTTCTAAAGCTCAAGACTAAAATTTCAAAAGATCTTAAAAAAAGAAGCTTTAGAATTCAAGTTGTTAAAAAGGAAATAATAGTTATTTCAGAAAAGTTGATTTCAGTAACTTAGAAAATCTCAACATCTTGTTAAGGGGGAACTTGCATTTATAATGCCAAGCCAATTGCCAATATTTGCAATCAGTTCACAGCTCCAACAGGAAGAAAGAAGCAAATAATTTAACTTCACTTCATTTGCTTCTGTCACTACACTTAATTCCATGCTATTTCAAGTTCTCACACCTAGGGTGGCTCTATGGTAACATGAATTTTCCACCCACTAATATCTCTGTGGGAATCTTAGATATTTAGTTTGATCAAAGTTCAGAAAAGAGAAAGTGTACATTGTTAACTTCTGGGAAAGAAAAATAAGGGAGGATAGCCAGTGACTATAAAAGTACGGATTAAGATCAGGATCAAAGGGCTGGAAAAGAAAGGTTTGGAATCTATCAGCAACAAGTTTCCTTAGTGGCTACTTAAAGATTAGTAAAGTAATACTCAAAATTCTCCAGTCAGGCTTAAGCAATACGTGAACCATGAACTTCCGGATGTTCAAGCTGGTTTTAGAAAAGGCAGAGGAACCAGAGATCAAATTACCAACATCCGCTGGATCATCCAAAAAAGCAAAAGAGTTCCAGAAGAACATCTATTTCTGCTTTATTGACTATGCCAAAGCCTTTGACTGTGTGGATCACAATAAACTGTGGGAAATTCTGAAAGATATGGGAATACCAGACCACCTGACCTGCCTCTTGAGAAACCTATATGCAGGTCAGGAAGCAACAGTTAGAACTGGACATGGAACAACAGACTGGTTCCAAATAGGAAAAGGAGTACATCAAGGTTGTATATTGTCACCCTGCTTATTTAACTTACATGCATCATGAGAAACGCTGGGTTGGAAGAAGCACAAGCTGGAAACAAATTGCCAGGAGAAATATCAATAACCTCAGATATACAGATGACATCGCCCTTATGGCAGAAAGTAAAGAGGAACTAAAAAGCCTCTTGATGAAAGTGAAAGAGGAGAGTGGAAAAGTTGGCTCAACGCTCAACATTCAGAAAACGAAGATCATGGCATCTGGTCCCATCACTTCATGGGAAATAGATGGGGAAACAGTGTCAGACTTTATTTCTGGGGGCTCCAAAATCACTGCAGATGGTAATTGCAGCCATGAAATTAAAAGACGTTTACTCCTTGGAAAGAAAGTTATGATCAACCTAGATAGCATATTCAAAAGCAGAGACATTACTTTGCCAACAAAGGTCCGTCTAGTCAAGGCTATGGTTTTTCCTGTGGTCATGTATGGATGTGAGAGTTGGACTGTGAAGAAAGCTGAGCGCTGAAGAATTGATGCTTTTGAACTGTGGTGTTGGAGAACTCTTGAGAGTGCCTTGGACTGCAAGGAGATCCAAGCAGTTCATCCTAACGGAGATCAGTCCTGGGTGTTCATTGGGAGGATGAAATGCTAAAGCTGAAACTCCCGTACTTTGGCCACCTCATGTGAAGAGTTGACTCATTGGAAAAGACTCTGATGCTGGGAGGGATTGGGGGCAGGAGGAGAAGGGGACGACAGAGGATGAGATGACTGGATGGCTTCACTGACTTGATGGACGTGACTTTGTGTGAACTCCGGGAGTTGGTGATGGACAGGGAGGCCTGGCATTCTGTGATTCATGGGGTCGCAAAGAGCCGGACACTACTGAGCGACTGAACTGAACTAAACTGATGTATAGACATGGCAGATATTTCCAAAAGTGTGAGAATGCTTTTATAACTATGCTATGCTAATGTTCATATAACTATGTTAATAACTTTGAAAAGTCTTTATGAAGTGGATAAATACCAGAAAAAATATTAAAAAGTCCAAACTGGCTCAAGCATTGATAGAAAACTTAAATAGTTTTAGAGTAAAAAACATGTAAAATTTTAGAAAAATTTCTAAGGATCTACTTCCAAAAATAACATCTGGCACAGACTTATTTGGATAATCTCTAAGAATGTGGTAAATAATTCCTTTCCTCTTAATACTGTTCCAGATAATAAAAAAATCCTTGTTTTCAAAACTAGCCCAAACTCAACTCAAAAGCTTGACAGATCTAATAAATGCAGAGATTAACTATAATACAATCTCAGTTATATCAGGCTAAACGGTATAAAACTGCTGATATGATAGATATAATTTACTACAATCATTACAAATTAATAAAGTTCAACATAATTAACTACCAATTCAAAAATCCTAACTAATTTACTAACAAATAAATCTAGCAGCATATTCCAAGCATAATACATGGTATTCCTTTGTTCATAGAAATATATTCAAATTTAAATGATTTTAAGATATCTTGAATATACACAGAATTTATTTAGTTATGCCAACCCTTTTCTTTTTCTTTTTTCAGTGTTTAAACTTTGTATTTTATATAGGAGCATAGCCAATTAGCAATGTTGTGATAGATTCAGGTGGACAGCAAAAGGACTCAGCCGAACTTACATCCATTCCCCCTAAACTCCCCTCCCATCCAGGTTGCCACAGAGCATTGAGCAGAGTTTCCTGTGCTCTATAATCTTTTTATTTTTAGAAGTGCATCTAACATATTAGTTTATTAACACAACAGATATGTCTAGTTTTAATTTTATCACATTGTACATGATCTTTCCATTTATGGTCTGTATTTTCTTCATCTTGTTTTATTTTGTATTCCTTACAACAGTTTTACAGTGATTACTTTTTGTTCTAAATCCTAATCTTATAAATACAATAGTTTAAGATGCCCAGTTGTTTAATTATTAAGAGTATCCATTGAATCCTTACCATTGGCAATGATAAAATTTAAATATTTTCATTTCAAATCTCTCATAATTTATACTACTCAATATTTTTTGATTAGTATATTTGTATATTCTTATAGTTCTATATCGGAGAAGGCAATGGCACCCCACTCCAGTACTCTTGCCTGGAAAATCCCATGGATGGAGGAGCCTGGTAGGCCGTAGTCCATGGGGTCACTAAGAGTCGAACACAACTGAGCGACTTCCCTTTCACTTTTCACTTTCTTGCACTGGAGAAGGAAATGGCAACCCACTCCAGTGTTCTTGCCTGGAGAATCCCAGGGACGGGGGAGCCTGGTGGGCTGCTGTGTATGGGGTCGCACAGAGTCCAACACGACTGAAGCGACTTAGCAGCAGCAGCGTAGTTCTATATCATATTTTGTATTTAAAGTATATATTTCTAACTTCAGGGGTAAAAGCTAATATCAGCATGTTTATATTTCTCCCACACTTTCCTCCTACCCCTAACTACAAATATATATATATATATATATATATATATATATGTGTACATAATATATTCATAGTGCATATAGTATATAGCATATATCCATATTTCAGGTTATATACCATAAAGTCTATTTCATAACCAAATTTATCAGATTTACTTTAATTTAGTGGTTAAAAGCGTTCATTGTCTACCACTAGTTTTTTGACCATAGTTTTTGATCATAGTCATCTCCTATTTAGTTATATTTAATTCCCTCATAATTTTATGAAGGAGAAAAAATGTTATTCAAATGTGTAAACTGCTTACATTCAAAAGGAAAAAATCAAATTCTATCTTCATGTGATACACTAAAATGAATTTTAGGCCATTTGTACTAAAGAGATAACTATAAAAATAATTTATCTTAAATCTTAAAAGAAAATTTATCTCAATATTTATTAGATCCATAGATTTCACAGATTTCATAAAATCTATGACAATATCACAATGGTAAAACCTGAAAGATAATATTATATGAAATTTTACAAAACTTTTCCATGTCAGATATTCCTTAAACAACTTCAAAAATAGAAAAAACTGAAATTAAAATATTTATAACAAATATAACATTTTAAAATAAATATCCAGAACCTTATAACTAATCAGTTCTTATGTTGAGATGTCATTTGTTGAGATCTTCACTTAATAGGTCATTTATTCAAGATTTTAAATGTCTTAGGTAAAGAAATACATTTCAGGCATTAGATGTAGAAGGAATAGTTTGAAAAAAGAAAATTACAGATAGAATATTTGGAAGAATTTGGAAGGAGATAAGAGACTATAAAAGACTGCCATTAAAAATGGTACAATTTAGATATAAATATGAATATACTAATTATTTGATTAAATAATCACTAGAATAGTAATGGGTTTGTTTTGACCTTCAGAACTTAGTTAATTCTTCAAGATTTTTATTTATTTTTCCATATGCAAAATTTGAATGTGTACATCTGCAATGCTAAGTCACTTCAGTCGTGTCTGACTCTTCACGACTCTATGGACTGTAGCCTTCCAGGCTCCTCTGTCCGTAGGATTCTCCAGGCAAGAATACTGTAGTGGTTTGCCTGGCTCTGCTCCACAGGATCTTCCTGACCCAAGGATTGAACTTGTATCTTTTAAGTCTTCTGCACTGGCAGGCAGGTTCTTTACCACTAGCACCAACAGGGAAGAACCAAGACATGAATGCTGCTGCTGCTGCTGCTGCTAAGTCGCTTCAGTCGTGTCCGACTCTGTGCTACCCCATAGACGGCAGCCCACCAGGCTCCCCAGTCCCTGGGATTCTCCAGGCAAGAACACTGGAGTGGGTTGCCATTTCCTTCTCCAATGCATGAAAGTGAAAAGTGAAAGTGAAGTCGCTCAGTCATGTCCAACTCTTAGCAACCCCATGGACTGCAGCCTATCAGACTCCTCCATCCATGGGATTTTCCAGTAAGAGCACTGGAGTGGGGTGCCATTGCCCTCTCCAAGACATGAATATTGTCTTGTAAATCTGCCTGATTCTCAAAACCAAGCTCATCTAGTTTCTTACAGACCTTCTCTTAGAAGCCATCCATAAAGCTGAATAATATCCTCATTTCAGCTCAATTCAGTCGCTCAGTCATGTCTGACTCTCCGCAACCCCATGGACTGTGGCATGCCAGGCTTCCCTGTCCATCACCAACTCCCAAAGCTTATTCAAACTCACGTCCATCATGTCAGTGATGCCATCCAACCATCTCATCCACTGAGATCCCCTTCTCCCACCTTCCATCTTTCCTACCATCAGGGTCTTTTCTAATGAGTCGGTTCTTCGCATTAGGTGGCCAAAATATTGGAATTTCAGCTTCAGCATCAGTCCTTCCAATGAATATTCAGGACTGATTTCCTTTAGGATTGACAGGTTGGATTTCCTTGCTGTCCAAGGGACTCTCAAGAGTCTTATCCAACACCACAGTTCAAAATCATCAATTTTTCGGTGCTCAGCTTTCTTTATAGTCCACTCTCACATCCATACATGACTACTGGAAAAAACATATCTTTGACTAGATGGATCTTTGTTGATAAATATCCTCATTTACTAAAAAGCTAAGCCTAAATTAAAAATACATGCTAGGATATTCTCCCTGCAATCTTTTCTCCTGTATAGCACTGGAGGAGAGCATTTTCCAAATAATTATCTTGATAAGATAAACAATAATGACATAGAATTTCATTCTATTAAAAAAGAATGATGCTCTTTCAGGTTCAGAATCCATTGCCCCAATCATCAAGACACCAGGCAGTTTTCACACAAATGAAAGAAAAGTAGGAAAAGAAATAGAGCTTGAAATGCTTCATTACACAGATGCTGATCATTCGAGAATGCCCAGGGTCAACAGAACCTACTGGCCTGCAACAGCTGAAGACAGAGTGGTTTAATTTGTGGAAAACTATTACACTGTCCATATTGCAAAGGCAAAAGCTACTGCTAACAATAGAAAATTCTGCAGGCCATCGCCCTAGCTACCGTTCAGAATACAGTCTGTCACCTAATCAGTGTATGACCTTAGGTCACCCATCCGTCTTCCTAACCAGGCGAGTGGCCCCAATATGAAAAGTCAAATCTTGAAAAAAAAAAAAAAAAAAAAAAAAGGATGATGTATTTTATCTGTAGGCAGAAGCTGACACCAAATATCTAACTTTACAACTCTTAACATCTATAGCTAACGTCTAACATCTACCAAGCGCTTTCCACTTTGGCTTCCTTTGTTATAATAAAAGAACATTACCTCAAAACTGCAAAATCTTTCAAAGCTTATCCTCTTCTGGGAAGCAATCTCTCTAATTTCCTCACAATGAATTTAATGTTCATAATAAAGAATCTTTAATTATAGCAGGAGTAACCCATTTGGAATAGAAGTTTGATATCTACTTTTTTTTTTTTATGACAAGCTAGAGGTTTCTGAAGATGTATTTTTTTTTCCAGAAGATTCAAGCAATTTCTCAAATTAGCTTGAATCTTCAATTAGGAATAAGGCACTTATATAGGCATGGAAAAATGGCACTTATATAGTGGTTTCAATTTTAGTTTGTCAGATAATGATATAAGCCACAACACATCGGAGAGAATAATGAGCTTCTAGAGCTTCCACCAAAGCCTCATGAGCCGAAATCAGATCTCACTGTCTGTAACCTACATCTGAACATTCCACTGGACATGCAGAAAATTGCTTAAAGACAAAGATATATGGTTCTAAGGCTTTAAAATCCTTATAATACAAACACATATCACACAGATTTTTGACAAGTCTCCCTGGATACCAAAAATAAGCTGTCACTCTCATAGAAAATAAGCACCAATTATCAATTTCATAAGTAATGTATCTAGCTTATGAAAACATTAACCCAGTTCTGTGTACAGCAATTGAATTTCCATCCCAGCCCTGTCCCAGGTGACTAAAAACTCTGAGAAATGGAAGTTTCTTGTGAAAAGCAAAGTAATATTTTTTAATAGCATATTATTTCAAAATTTCTAAGTTTTATTTTTGTGTGTGTGATCTCAATGACTCCTTTTTTCACTCATCTTTTCATCTGATCAAAAAAAATTTAATCATATCAGCTTCCAAAACAAAAGTTTTATAGTAAAACAAGCAACAGAAAACAAACCAGAAGTAAGTAAAACCAGTCAAACATACACATTAGAAAATGGCAAGAGAGATCACTAACATGAAACCATCACTATTATACATTTTCAGCAACAAAATTTAGATACTAACTATCATTCTGATCAACCAGCTTAGAAAACACTAAGAGTGAGATATTTTGTTACTGTAAAAAAGTTGGGTTTTTTCCCCCATACTCTTTCAAAAGGAGAAATAAAAAGAGAACTAAGACACTTTTCAAATGTACTCTGATTTAAGAAAAACAAAGTAAATCAGAAGTCAGTTACTGACTTTTGTTTCAGGAGACAGCATTAGCAGCACAGAACTTCTAGGAATTAAAGCAGTGTTGTATAGTAAAAAAAAATTGACAGTGAAAGTCAGTCATGTCTGACTCTTTGTGATCCCATAGACTATACAGTTCATGGAATTCTCCAGGCCAGAATACTGGAGATGCTCAAAGACAGTTTCAAAGAATATAGCTCAGCCTATCTAGGATCTCTGGGCTCCCCAGGTGGCACTAGTGGTAAAGAATCCATCTACCAATGCAGGAGACACAATAGCTGTGGGTTTGATCCCCAGGTCGGTTAGATTCCCTGGAGAAGAAAATGGCAACCAGTTCCAATATTCTTACCTGGAAAATTCCATGGGCAGAGGAGCCTGGTAAGTGACAGGCTATGGGGCCGCAAAGAGTTGGATATGACTGAGCGACTGAGCACACACACACATACACATATCTTAGGATCTCCAAAAAGAAAAACATACCTGAAAACTCTTTGTTGAAGAGAAGTATGTGGGTTTAATCCCTGGATTGGGAAGATCCCCTGGAGTAGGAAATGATATCGCACTCCAGTATTCTTGCCTGGAGAATTCCATGGACCGAGGAGCCTGGCGGGCTACAGTCCATGGGTTAACAAAGAGTCAGACACAACTGAGTGACTAACACTAACACTATTGTGCTTAACAATCAAGAATCTTAAAGCAGTTTTCACCTAGCCAGGGCCAGCCATAATTCTCTGGACTCAGTGCAAAATAAACATCTGAGGGCCCTATTTAAACATTAAAAAAAAAAAGGCAAAAAACTCTTCCCTTTTTTCTACCATCTCTCCCTCTCTCTCTCTTGCCTTGGATTTATTTTCTACTTAAAGCTGCACCTTTTCCATCATGAAGGTACTCCTGGCAAGTACCTATATAAAGTTTATCTATATAAACTTCAGAGGAACACAGGACCCAATGGATGCACTGCCCAACTGCTGCCTCTCCCTACCTGCACCCAGGCTACTCCAGACATAGAGGGTGGCAGTGGTCCCTGGGCAGAAGCAGTGAGCAGGTGGCTGAAAGGTGGTCACAAGAGTAGGGGGAGGTATGGGAGCCAGAACCTTGCATGAGCTGGGACTCTAAGTTCCTAGCACCAGTCCTCCCATGGGACTCCAACTACAAAACACAAATCCCAAAATGCAATAATTAAGATTTTTGAGACTGTGACCACATATGTTAAACCTTAAGCCTCTTCTGAGCATGTAACTCTGTGAGATTGCTCATGGTCCCAAGAAATCAGCTCCAGGTTCAGCCCTAGAATTTCTCAACCTCAGTGTTGTTGACATTTGTGGTCCTTTGATTCCTTTTAGTGCTGGGTTGGCCTGTGCTTTGCAGGAAGCTTAGCTGCGCCCCTCTTGTCTACCCACCAAGTACTTACCCAGTAATGTCTCCAGACACAGCTAAATGCCCCCTGGCAAACAAAATTGTCCCTAGTTGAGAACCAAAGCCATAAGTGATTATCTATATAAACTCAGGATGACATCTATGAACTTCTCACAGTTCCCTACTGATAGGCAGATAAGGGAGAGATTACAAGATGCACAATAAACCTTATGATAATAATTCATCAATTAAAAAAAGGAAAGTAACAATAGATGGATTTTTTAAAATTTAAATTTATTTATTTTTATTGGAGGCTAAGTACTTTACAGTATTGCATTGGTTCTGCCACACATCAACAAAATAGATGGATTTTACGACAGACTTTTGGTGCACAGGGCTGACTTCCTACTGGGCCATCTCCTGTCTAGGGTAAGAAGCAGATGACTCAGCCTTTCAGGAGTGCTTAGGAGATAAGCTCGAAGGACATATTCATCATCTTCCAATACAAGGCATACAGTGCAGTTACTCTTCTATGCATCTCCTATTTCCTCTGAGACAGAAGTCAAGCAATTTTCCCCAAAGTTTAAGTCCCTTAGGAACTGTTGATTGGGCTTTGAGGGCTTCATGGAGTTGACAGCAGTAAAAGATCAGACAGCTTTAGGAGCACCACTGAGTCACTGCTCAGGACTCACAGGATCAGATAAAAAATGTTATGTCTTATCAACTTCTGTGATTGCTATACTGATTTTTTAAATATATTTATATGTTTGTTTTAATGTGTTTCTTTTCACTTTTTTAATTGAAGGATAATGGCTTACCTAATTTTGTGGTTTTCTATCATACATTAAAAAGAATCAGCCATAGGTACACACCCATACGTTATATGCTTATTTTCATTGCATTTCCTAATTTTAAGTACCCAAGTCCCAGTATATTAGTTGCCTTAATATAATTGGTAAGCAGCATCTTTACCATCTTAACTCTCTTTTCAATATCTTGCAGCTCCCATTCCTCTCCTCCCTCCCTTCATCCCTGCCTTCCAGCCCTCCCAGAGACCCTCTCCATTTCTCAGTTTCAGCATCTCTTCCTCCTTCAGGACCAAATTAGCTCCTGTTACCTGAAGAGGGGCAGGTGGCTGTTAAGGGGAGCAAGTACAACAAATTCTGCTAAACTTCTTCTGGTCCTGGTCCTGCCATTTTCCTAGAGAAGCTGACAGCTGACAAGGATGTACTCAGTATCATATATTTCTCTCTGTCCATTCTTTCTCCACGACATGTGCATGCCAACTGCTTGGACTTCTCTCGCTCATACAGATCCAATGTAGCTTCCTCTCTGAACCTTCTCTGGCCATTCCATTCCTCAATAATCACAGGCTTCCTCAATTTCATGAACATGCATGGTCTGTACAATATATGAGGTATACTGCCTGGCACATAGCAATCAGTCAATTACCATATTATTTTAAAAAATTGTCTCACATGTTAAGACGGTATTACATGTTCCAACAAATTTTTGTCATTTTTTCCAACCATATGATAACTCTGAGACCAGAAGCCATATTCCTACAACTGAATGAAGAATGGATAAATTAATATATAATTAGTCACTGCTAGAACTCTATTTCCTTTATCTGTTTCCTTCTCAAACTGAAGCAGTTATTACCAAGAAGCTTTTAGTCTCTGTTTTATAATCTATACTGGTCCCTGAATTCAGCTCTTCCAATGTTCTCTAGTTATTTCCCCCAAAGAAGAAATTGAGAGTATTGACATTTTCTCACTGCTTCCTGCCAAACTACTATCAACTTTCAGACTATGTTATATAGGCAAAATAACCATCCTACTGGGGGCTATTTCTCCAAGTTTAATTGTCTAAATAGCACCTGACAGGCAGTGAATATTGTGGTTATCATTGTAACAAAGTGTTAGTCACTCAGTTGTGTCCAATCTTTGTGACCCCCATGGACTGTAGCCCACCAGGCTACTCTGTCCATAGGATTCTCCAGGCAAGAATAGTGGCGTGGGTTGTCATTCCCTTCTCCAGGGGATCTCCCTAACCCAGGGATTGGGCCCAGGTCTCCTGCACTGCAGGCAGATTCTTTACCATCTAAGCCACCAGGGAAGCCCAAAACGGGTACAGTTCCTTTTGCTCTTATCACAAAATTAACATACATAAAAAAATTGTTGGTGTCCATCTAGAAGCAAACAGAATTTTTTGTCATAGGTATTCAGGTAAATCTGAATACCTAAATGATTAATAAAAATACTTGGTTTTGGTTAATGCATTTTCCCCTGTATCATATGAAGATAAGTGCTTAGTAGAAACATGTCTAAAAAAGTATGCATAGGAAAAGTTTATGATGTAATGGTAATTATAAAAGAATTAAATTTGATGGAGACGTGATTTAAACTATATAAACATGGGAGAACAATTATCTCTGATTGACGGACATGCCAGTGAGGTTTTCTTTTTCTGTTCTTTTATGCCTTTCTATATTTTCTAGAGTTTTATTCAATAATGATTTGTTATCAGAAAAAAAAATAAGCATATATAACACATTCGGAAAATCATTACTAACAGAAGATGGAATAAGAATTTTCTTCTGGTCTCAAAAACAGTCTTAAGTCCCCAAATCTAAGGACTGTAAATGCTAAGGACTCCTGTATAAGCAGATTACCAGGCACATTTTTAGGACTTGCTCAGAGTGAGCAAAACAGTTCTGCTAGTGAGCAAACATCACCACCACACAAATCACCACTGAGCCCAGCTTAGGAAAGATGACAAGAGCAGTTGTTCAGTGTTTTGGATATGTCTGCTCAGGGGCTCAGTGCTGTGACTTCCTCCTACCCCTTACCTAAATTAAGCAAAATAACGGCTCCCAGAGAACACAGGTGCTGACAAAGAAGAGGGGAATGGGAGCTCAATTTTCAGGCAGATATCTATTTACACACTGGATTGCTACTCTCTTTTATACACATCTAAGAAAAAACCAGCTGCAGGGATGGCAAGAAGAATGAAGAGAACAGCTGCTGATTTGCATGAATTCCTACTCTTTGGCAACACAAAAGTAGGCAAGACCCCCACAGTTCAAAGGGATGCTGCAAAAAATCTTAAGCTGCTTGCCAGGTGACAACCCCAATTACAAAACATGTTACAGGTGTACCCGGATTTCTCACTGAAAGAATTTGGGACACATCAGTACACAGTAGACATTCCCATGTGAAGATTTCTGAGGGACTTTTATGTTAACTATCCAAAAGAATTACCCACAGTAGCAGTTAATTAACCACAGCAGCAGTTAAAGAATTTTCCCTTTCCTCATCCATCTCCCGGCCCTAATTCTGTGACGGAGAAATGGAAACCCAGAATGGTCTGTTAAATGCATCATGTGTAGATGTGTGTGCTCAGTTGCTCAGTCGTGTCCAACTCTTTGCAACCCTTTGGACTGTAGCCCACCAGGCTCCTCTTTCCATGGGATTTTTCAGGCAAGAATACTGGAGTGGGCTGCCATTTACTCCTCTAGGGGATCTTCCCGATCCAGGGATTGAACCTGTGTCTCCTCTGTCTTCTGCATTGCAAGCAGATTATTTACCCACTAAGTCATTGGGGAAGCTGTTTAAATACATAAAAGCTGTTTAAATATATACATTAGTGGTTATTACTGCAGAGAAACAGCATTCTTCATAAACTTGGGGGTTTAAAAAGCAGCCATTGTGTTCTCTCTCACTTTTATGAACTCTAAAACTCTATATATAAAAGTCTATATTCTTAAATCCAAAATATCCTAAATTTCAAAATCTATCTGGCTTCAAGAGTTGTTCATCAGAAATTATGGACCAGATTCAATGCAATCCATAACAAACTACTATTGGTATTTTTAACTGAACTAGAAAAAATAATTTCACAGTCTATATGGAAACACAAAAGACCCCAAATTGCCAAAGCAATCTTGAGAAAGAAGAATGGAGCTGGAGGACTCCAGACTGTACTTGTAATACAGTATACTTGTAGTACAGTCTGTATATAGCAATATAGACTGTAGTACAGCTAGTCATCAAGACAGTATGTTACTGGCACAAAATCTGAAATGTAGAACAATGGATCAAGATAGAAAACCCAGAGATAAATCTACATACCTATGGGCAACTTTTCTTTGACAAAGGGGGCAGATATACAGTGGAGAAAAGATAGATAGACTCTTCAATAAGTGATGCTGGGAAAACTGGTCAGCTACATATAACAGAATGAAATTAGAACACTTCCTAACACCATACACAAAAATAAACTAAAACAACAACAACTACAAAAAAAACCTGAAATGGCTTAAAGACCTAAATGTAAGACCAGAAAATATAAAACTCTTAGAGGAAAATATAGGCAGAACACTCTTTAATATAAATCGCAGCAAGATCCTCTATGACCTTACCTCCTAGAGCAATGGAAATAAAAACAAAAATAAGCAAATGGTATCTAAGCTTTTGCACAGTGAAGGAAACTACAAGTAAGGTGAAAAGAAAACCCTCAGAATGGCAGACAGTGCAAATGAAACAACTGACAAAGGATTAATCTCCAAAATATACAAGCAGTTCATGCAGCTCAATACCAGAAAAACAAATAACCCAAACAAAAGTGGGCAGAAGACCTAAACAAACATTTATCCAAAGAAGACATAAAGATGGCTAATAAACACATGAAAAGAGGCTCAAAATCACTCTTATTGTGTGTGCTTAGTCGTTCAGTCATATCCAACTCCTTGTGACCCCATGGATGGTAGCCTACCAGGTTCCTTTGTCCATGGGGATTTTCCAGGCAAGAATACTGGAGTGGGTTGCCATGCCCTCCTCCAGGGGATCTCCCCAATCCAGGGACTGAACCCAGATCTGCTGCCTGCAGGCAGATTCTTTACCATCTGAGCCACTAGGGAAGCCCCACTCATCATTAGAGAAATGCAAATCAAAACTACAATGAGGTAGCCTCTCACACTGACCAGAACGGCCATCATCAAAAAGTCTACAAACAATAAATGCTGAAGAGGGTGTGGAGAAAAGAGAACACTCTTGCACTGTTGGTGGGAATGCAATTTGATACAGTCACTATGGAGAACAGTATGGAGCTTCCTTAAAGAACTAAACTACTATATGACCTAGGAATCCACTACTGGACATATACCCTGTGCGTGTATGTCTAAGTTGCTTCAGTCATGTCCTACTCTTTGCGTGCCTATGGACTATAGCCCATTAGACTCCTCTGTCCTTGGGATTCTCCAGGCAAGATTACTGGAGTGGGTTGCCTTGCCATGCCCTTCTCCAGGGGATGTTCATGATGAAGGGATCAAACACACATCTCTTAAGTCTTCTGCATTGGCAGGAGGGTTCTTTACCAATAGCACTACCTGAGAAGCCCATATACCCTGAGGAAACCATAACTGAAAAAGATACACATACCCCAATGTTCATTATAGCACTATTTACAATAGCCAGGACATGGAAGCAACCTAGATATCCAAAGACAGCTGAATGGATAAAAAAGTTGTGGTACATATACACAATGTAATAATACTCACCTTTAAACAGGACTGTATTTGAGTCTGTTCTAAATGAGGTGGATGAACACTAGAGCCTCTGTTATATATTCAGAGTGAAGTAAGTTAGAAACAGAAATATCAATATTAATGTATATAAATGGAATCTAGAAAGTTGGTACTGATGATCCTATTCACAAGGCTGCAAAGGGAGATGCAGACATAAAGAAAGTTCTTTGGACACAGTAGGGAAAGGAGAGGGTGGGATGAATTGAGAGAGTAGCAGTGAAACACATACATTCAGTTTAGTTCAGTCGCTCAGTTGTGTCCGACTCTTTGTGACCCCATGGACTGCAGCATGCCAAGCCTCCCTGTCCATCACCAACTCCTGGAGCTTACTCAAACTCATGTCCATTGAGTCGGTGATGCCATCCAACCATCTCATCCTCTGTCATCCCCTTTACCCCCTGCCTTCTATCTTTCCCAGAATCAGGGTCTTTTCAAATGAGTCACTTCTTTGCATCAAGTGGCCAAAGTATTGGAGTTTCCGCTTCAGCATCAGTCCTTCCAGTGAACACCCAGGACTGATTTCCTTTAGGATTGACTGATTGGATCTCCTTGCAGTCTAAGAGATTCTCAAGAGTCTTCTCCAACACCACAGTTCAAACACATCAATTCTTCAGCACTCAGCTTTCTTTATAGTCCAACTTTCACATCCATACATGACTACGGGAAAACCATAGATTTGACTAGACAGACCTTTGTTGACAAAGTAATGTCTCTGCTTTTTAATATTCTGTCTAGGTTGGTCATGACTTTCCTTCCAAGGAGTAAGTGTCTTTAATTTCATGGCTGCAGTAACCATTTGCAGTGATTTTGGAGCCCCCCAAAATAAAGTCTGTCACTGTTTCCATTGTTTCCCCATCTATTTGCCATGAAGTGATGGGGCCAGATGTCATGATTTTAGTTTTCTGAACGTTGAGTTTTAGCCCAACTTTATCACTCTCCTCTTTCGCTTTCATCAAGAGGCTCTTTAGTTCTTCACTTTCTGCCATAAGGGTGATGTCATCTGCATACCTGAGGTTATTAATATTTCTCCCGGCTATCTTATTCCAGATTGTGTTTCATCCAGCCCAGCGTTTCTCATGATGTTCTCTGCATATAAGTTAAATAAGCAGGGTGACAATATACAGCCTTGACATACTCCTTTTCCTATTTGGAACCAGTCTGTTGTTCCATGTACAGTTCTAACTGTTGCTTCCCGAGTTGCATACAGGTTTCTCAAGAGGAGGTCAGGTGGTCTGGTATTCCCATCTCTTTCAGAATTTTCCACAGTTTGTTGTGACCCACACAATATGTTAAATAGATAGCCAGTGGCAATTTGCTGAATGACACATGGAACCCAAAGCTGGTGCTGTGTGACATTATAGAGGGCCGTGACGGGACATGAGAGTAAGGTTCAAGAGGGAAGGGACATATGTATACCTATGGCTTATTCATGTTGATGTATGACAGAAACCATCACAATATTGTGAAGTAATTATCCTCCAATTAAAAATTAAAATAAATTAACCAAAAATGATTATGGACCATTTTGGGATCTTTAAGACCCATCTTTTAAAAATGATATGCCCCACATCTACCATAGATAAGAACATTCCAGAGAAAAATCCTTCCTTTATAATTCTTTAGGCAGATGCTTTTCAATTAATTTTTTTGTAATTGATGTCTTTAAGCACACATTTTGGGCTTCCCTGGTGGCTCAGATGGTAAAAGAATCCACCTGAAATATGGGAGAACTGGGTTTGATCCCTGGGTCGGGAAGATCCCCTGGAGAAGGAAATGGCAACCCACTCCAGCATTCTTGCCTGGAGAGTCCCCATGGACAGAGGAGCCTGGCGGGCTATATAGCCTCTGGGGTCACAAAGAGTCAGACAGGACTGAGCAACTAAGCACAGGATGCAGCACAAGCACCCATTTTATATGTTATCAGGCATAAAGACAAATAAGAAATATTCTGTTGTTGGTAACCTCACAGGTCAAGAGCTAAAATCAAAGCCTGTAGACAACATATGCCTCCTCAAAAAGTCCTACATAAAAGAAGCATAGTTTTTTTTCAATCACAGCAGTCTTCATTTTGTGACTCTCTTATGATCTAACAAAATCAGGAATATATTGGACATTATTTGTGGTCTTAGAGAATCAAAATTGTCTCTTTACACTGAAGGTAGAACAATGTAAGATTAATCATCTGAGCTAGTAAAAAGTAAAATAATAGAGTGACCAAAAAAAATGGACAGTTATGGTGCAAGACTGGCAAAATAGTGAGGGAAGAGTTTGTTGTGCTAATTAAAATCTTTATTTTATTGGAGTATTTGTCATCTCTGCACATCAAAGAATAAGTTATATCTCAAAGGAATTGTTTAACAGATATGGTCAAACTTGGCCAGAGGGAAGAGGATGTTACTAGAGTTAATCTAGGTCAGCTTTAATTATGAATATATTTTGATTCTTGCAACACTTGTTGACATATATTTAATCACTCTAAAAGAAGGATATGTTAGATATGCATTTATCAACTATTTACATATATGGTATGATTCTGCCTTTTTTTTTGCTTTGTCTGTCCCAAGGATTAATGGAACATCACCCAGTCTCTTACATTAAGACTAAACATACAAAATGCATATTTTCAATCAAAGTGATTTTTTTATATAACTGAGTCCTACTAAATAAGACCAAACATACTGGGAAGGAAGGCCTTGCTCTGCTAATTTTTTTATTTTTCTCTTAATGATAATAATTCAGATTCTGGGATTTTAAAAAGTATTAATACATTAAACATATAATTATCTTAGTAAAGTGGATATTTCAATTAGGGAAAATTAGAGAAAAGAAGAAATGAGGCATGCAGGAAAAGTGGCCAAATAGCAGGGATCTTTATGTATCAGTGAAAGACAAGACAGGCTGAAAAAAGAGCAGTCATGACAGATTCTATCCAGAACAGATGGACCCCGGACAGTCCACCTGCACCAGCAGCTTCAGTGGAAACTGATACTCCACTGGATTTTGAAGATAATGTGTTTTAAGCTTCCAAACTTACAGGCACTGAGCAGGAAAAAATTGCTGTCAATTCATTCCAATCGGTGTCACATTTTGCCATACCTGAGAGCTGCCCAACATGCAGATCCAAAATTTGTACACAAATGCTTTCAAGATTATAAAGGGGTAATGGCTGGTGTGAGAAACAGGGATTTTTCAGAAATTCCTTGAACATTACATTAGGCTTGAAAAGCTAAATGTCATATGGAAGTATCAAAGAACAGTATACATTTCCAATCCTGAAATAGATATCTTTTCCTTCCTGCTTTGTCTCCCATGTCCAAGAAAGAATGTGCATAAAGGTTCTTGGCAAAGTTTCTACTTTAATGAATGCAGAGTATCTAGGCTTGAAAAGGACTTTCTGGAGTATTTCTGGAAGCCTAGTTTGTCCCTCTGATCACATGAGTGGCAGCCAGAAACTTTGGATTTATTATCTCTTTTGACAAGAACCAGTCAATGTGCATGATGTTTTGCCATCCTAACTTAATGTCTATCAGTGAAAATACTGTAGTAGACACTATTAACACAAAAATTACCATTATGCATAATAAATTCATGAAACGATATCCAAGTAACTAGGAACAACTGCGTTTTAGATTGAAAATTTTCCTATCACATCTTGGGGACAAATTACAAATGCAAAGATATGACCTCTCTTGAAACATCTGGCATATTACCCAGGGTATGCTTAGTCTTTCCTCCTTCAGCCTGCTGTGGGAACCAAACTACAACCAAGGCAACTCAAGTAAGTGGCACTTACTCACTCACCCAAACATGACTGCTTGACAAATGACAGAATCAGTGTTATTCCAATATAGAAAAAATGTGGAAAAATGTTTAATATGATTGATAGGCAATTTATTCTCTGTTTTTTCAGTAATCAATAATTTCCATATAATATAAACATCAGAATCAGCTGCTCCTAAAGTGAATAAATTATTTTATACTTCTTAAAACTGTACATTAAGAAAAAATGTTATGTCATTTTCTTCTATTACATTCAAATAGTTCTATATTCTTAAATATTGGTATATTATCCTAATCAATCACAAACATAATGTCCTAATAAAATGTTGCTCTATTATTATGTTATTTTAAAATAGTTTATTTCAGATAATACAGAAAATCAATTAACAATGGTTTTATTTCAGTGAATTTAAACAATGTTCTCTATAGCAAATAAATACAAGAGAAAAAAAGATACAATAAACCTTTTTATGTCAAGTGGAAATACGATAAAAATCACCTTTTTAGAACTTTCAAGAAGTAGACTACCAAAATTAACCCAGAGGAGCTTTTTTTTTTTTTTAACATATATAGGCTCTCTCTCTTTTTTAATATTTATTTATTTGGCAGCACTAAGGTCTTAGCTGCATATGGGATCTCTAAGTCGCAGCATGTGGGATCTGGTTCCCTGATCAGGGGTCGAACACCAGCCCCCCACATTGGGAACATGGACCGCCAGAGCAGTCCCTAACCCAAAGGTTTTAAAAAGGGAATTTCTGATTGCCTGGCTCTTGAGGGATGTGGATGATCCCCAGGTAGGCAATGTTTCCAGAATACTATTAGAAACCTTTCAACAACCCTTCCTCTTTTTGATATAGTAATTCTGAGAGTTGTATTTAATAACCACCACTGATGCCAAATTGTTTAGACTAGACTAAGTGTTTCCCAGGTGGCAATAGTGGTAAAGAACTCACCTGCCAGTGCAGGAGACATAAGAGACACAGTTTCAACCCCTGGGTCAGGAAGATCCCTTGGAGGAGGGCATGGCAACTCACTCCAGTATTCTTGCCTGGAGAATCCCATGGGCAGCGGAGCCTGGCGGGCAACAGTCCATGGGTTCACAGAGAGTTAGACACGACTGAAGAGACTTAGCATGCATATAGGACAAATGAAATATGTTGCCAAATATCCTTACCACTTCATCACTTAAAACAAGCAACACAGAAGACTCATATATTGCTAGAATCTTGGCCGCTGAACGGTGGAAAATACAAATAAGCATCTACTTACAAGAAGCAACCTTCATGAGGAGTGGAGTTCAAATGGAAAGCTTTGTTTAAAGTATTTACAAATACTCTAATTTCATGTATGAATATTTGATGAAATTTAGTATTTTTAGATTACAGATAAATAAGAGTATAAAAGAAGTATATGTTCACTTTCTATGAAAAGCAGTAGGTATAAATCCTCCTTTCTTCATGTGAATGTTTCCAGGCTACATGAATTAGGGTCTATAATCTTTTCAAAATGTTTCACAGTCTATATACTCTTCTGAAAGTGAAATTCATCAAAAATATTGAGTGGACAAATTCTAGAGTCACTGAGCTCTGACACTCAAGTCCTCGCATTCAGTTTCATTCTGCTTGCAAGCATCAGGGTCCTGGCAGAAAACATCTGGCACACTTACATAGGTTAATTGCAAAACGTTTGAGAAGGAGATTTTTATATCTGTGGATAGGTTTCAGGCAAATGGCCAGGCAGGGGTGTGCCCTATCTACCGCTGTAGAGGCCCCACACTTAAGTGCCTTGTGTCTAGTGTCATGTTCTATTGCTGCCATCTTGAAATTCTTTAATTTTTTTTTTAACAAGGGCCCCCGCATTTTCATCTGCACTGGGCCCCAGGAACTATGTAGTCATTCCTTCCAGTAGGAAATAGTGGAGGATCTAAAGGACTCTGTTCCAGGCTTCCTTCAGACTCAAAACAACAATACTAACTCCTCCCTGGGTCTCTTCCCTCTGACCTGTCTTGTGGGTTTTGGACTTGCCAGTTTTCACACTCACATGAGAAATTCCTTTAATAAAAATTTAGATAAATAGATGTAGGAATATATATGGATGAATAGACAGGTAGGTGTAGACAGAAAAAGATGTATAGATTTACTTGGTAAAAACATCTCTATCACCTATCTCCGTGACAGTTTACTTTCTCTAGTTTCCTACTCCTTCTTCTTGCTCCTTTAGGTTTAGAAATGAAACAGTTTCTTTTTTAGATAGTAAGAGAGAGAGACCAGGGAAATAAATATGCCATGCCTAAATGTCCTCCACTCTGAAATTTCCCTCTTAGACTCTCTCTGCCCTAAGCTGATTGAAAAATCAAAGGGTAAGAGAATTTGTTTATGTGGCTCACAGATGTCAGCCTCTTGAAACACAAAGATGGAGAAAAAGTGGGAATGAATCTAGAGGGCAAAATAAGAACATTCATCATCCTAATATAGCTATATGATAAATCTAAATGTAGCTTCCAGTTGATGCAATACGTAGCTTCAGTACAATGGTTGACTTATCCTATTGACATTTTTTTAACTTCATGAGATACAGCTGCATTCCCTCTTCACATATAAGAAAACAGAGACTTAGAAAATATAAGTAATGTGTCCAAAACCAGACAGCTAGTAAATGACAGAGCTGGGATTCAAATATTAGTCTGTCTGATCCCAGAGACAGTGGTCTTGATGACTTTCCAAACATGTGGGTATTTTTCTTTGATGAATTTCTCTCTTTAATACACTCCACACAAAATATTCAAATTATTCCCAGTAGCTCCCTTATATCTTATGATCAGCATATATCCTACCCTTATAATCTTATTTTCCCAACTTATTCTTTTAGTAAGAAATGATCTCTGCTAAGATGTTACCTAACAACATTCCCTGGAAAGCATGGGGATGTTTTATCAAATACCAGACGTCTACAGAATCTGCAGCTGACTGCGTGAAAGGCATATTTCGTATTTGTGTTTTTGTGAATATTCAATTTGTTTACTCTACCATCTCTTTTGAGTATTCTTTAGAAGGAAAGAAGAATTATAGGATTGTTTTCTCCTGTTTCTAACACCTTCCACACATCTCTATTCTAACATAAATAGCTGACGATCAACATCTAGTGAATAAATAGTTTAAGAATGTGGGTAGTGTGTCTGATCATTCCCAGCAGGAGATCTGAGTATGGAGAGTCTTGACCAGCTATTACCTATCCACCAGGGCAGGTAAAAGAACCAGGCACTGACTCGGTCACAAACTCTGACAGGTTAAGTAGGACAGGGAAGTAGAGTGTAGTCTCTGTCCTGGGTATATGCAAATCTCCAGCAAATGGGGCTTCAGTCAAAGGAGATCCAAGATAAAATGCAGAATGTGAAGGTTTTACATCACAGAGGTTACTGAAGGTACAGTCAGTATCAAAGGCATCTATCAGGTGTGGTGTAATTACATCCAAAGGTGAGGATTCAGAGTCAGAATTCTGCAATCAAGAGAGAAAATGACAAGAGCAAGTCAGGGTCCATAAGGAGAAATCGCCCTGCATACTAAGCAGACTATTAAAGAGAAGTATAATTGTAACAGCTAGGTCACAGGAGCAAGGAACAAGATAGAGGCCAATTTATCCAACTTGAACCTCATACCAAATCCTCAAAGCTAGCACATTGACAGTAGACTCAGGACTGCCTGCCATTCTGGGGCCAGGCCTGACTCAAGATGAGTCAGACTAGAGCAACTGATGGGGACAGAGACTGTGGATCAGACTGAGTTCCATTAATGCAGACAGCCTTCATTTCAAATTTCAGACTATTTATAAACTTAGGTGCAAAGCACAATCCAATCTGAAGCAGTTGAATGCCCTAGGATATAAACTCATTGACTCATTTGGAGCATATATTATTATCTGATTTTGAGCTCTAAAGCCCCAATGAATTAAAATCTTTGCAGTTAAACTAAAAAGAAGTTTGAGAGAAAACAGATGTTAATTTTGAAACTGGGAGAACCTATCAACTTTTTAAATTTCTCTGATTATTTATGAGGTTCATTTAATTACTATGGGGGTGGGAGGCTGTATATACATACAGTCAATCCCTCAAAAATGAATATCTCAGTTACTTTCTCAGACAAGTAATAATTTGATAATTGCCCTGCTATACTTATACAAAAGCACCTACATATCAAGACTTCCCAAGTTGTAATTGGCTAAGCTATTGCTCATTTATTTATGCAGGGAATTCAATTGCTAAAAGCTGACCGTTAACGGAAGAGACCGAAGAAAAAACGTACAAATAAAAATAAACGGGACCAGGAGAAGAATTGTGACCTCCAGACTTTCTCCAAAGATAAACTAAGATTTTACTGTTGGAAATTAATGAATTTACCAAAAGAAAAGAGCAGACTAATAAAAAAAACAAAAAGCAGCTATTTGCAGAGAAATCACATGCTAGGTAAATCATTACGTAACTCCTTAAAAAATAAAAATGAAAGCTCAAGCAAAATAATAAAAATGAGAATGTAGAAATAACCAAGAACAAAGGGAACTAAAATAATTTTTAGCATTTGGTTATATGTATACAAAAACTTAAAAATCAGGGTAAAATTGCTTTTTTCTGTGAAAATATAAATATGCTCATTGCCCTAATAAAAATTATAATGAATTATTATTTCCAAACATACATCAGGCAATTGTATAGATTATATCTTTCAAATGTTTGTGGAAAGAAATAAGGATATCTCTGTTTTTTGTTTCACCTGTGAACTGCCTGCATTCAAAACCTATCTTCAACTAGTTTTACTGGAGTTTCTTAACCTCTTTGTGCTGCCATTTCATAATTTGCAAAATGAGGATACTCATAGTATTTCCCTCATTCATCTATCATGAAGATATTTGAAAAGCATGTAGAACAGTACCTAGTATATATATACCTGGTATATATAATTTTTTGTTAAATAAACTATCTAACAAATACAATGATTTTCTTAAAACCACTATCTATTAATATTAATATAAGCACCATGAATAAACATTAGCAAAACTATTTCATCAATGCAATAAATATACAATGAAAAACACGTTACATATCAGGAATGCAGTGATAATAGTCTAGTAATACAATTTACTAAATTTAATTATTAAACCATAATCATTTCCATGGATGTTGAAAAAGCATGTTAAGAGTTTATTTATTCCAGTTGAAAATTTCTAATAAATATGAAGAATAGACACAATTTTATATGTGAATGTATAAATAAATTTAACATCATTTTTAAGGGTCAAATAATAAAATAAAAATTAGGAACAAAAGAAAGACATTGTCTTATTGGATGTTATTCTAGAGATGTGAGTTGATGGAATTAGAATTGAGAAAAAAATCAATATGTATAAAACTGTAAAATCAATATGCAAAATTATAATAATTTAGAAATGATAATATGGTATAAAAATATCCAATAGAGTTAGTTGGAAAAATGTTACAAAAAAAAGAAAATAGACTGTGAACACAAAGAAGAAAAAGACATGTAATTGTCTTAATTGTGCAAACTACTGATTAAAAGATAGCTGGGGCAAGGAACTTAGGTAAGTGTAGCAAAGTGACTCCAACAATGACTCTTCTATTTATTTCCAAAGCCATATTCTACTGGAGAAGTTTTCTAAATCTCCGAACCAGATCAAATAGGAAGCAAAAAATAATGGAGCAGGAAATCTAGACTCGCCTTCCAATTTTGCAAACCAGCTACTTGATTATAGAAAAGTTAGAAACTGAACCTCTCTAGGAGTCAATATTCTTGTTTGCAGGTAGGGAAGTGAAGGCATGATACTATCAGTTTTCATGTCCCATTTCATATAGATATAGGATAGAGAAATTTCATGTTTTTTAGCATTCCAAAGCTCAGCAAAACGTTTGGGTCAACAATAGACATCTATTGTAAGAATAATCATAATGTCTTGAGTAGGGAAGGTATGAGGTCAAAATAAGTTTAGCTAAATATTGAAAATGGTTGAAGCTGAGTGATAGGTAAATGGAGGTTTGGTGTATTTATCTTGTAATTTTCTTTTTACATTTGAAATGTTTCATTAGCTCTTATAATAAGGGTTCATATCACAAAGTAAGAATAATGATGATAACAATAATACAAAAGAGGAGGAAACTTTTAGAAGTGATGGCTATGTTTATGCCATGGATTGTGGCGATGATTTCACAAATGCATACTTATCTCCAAACTCATGTAGTTGGAACACATTGAATATGTATGGCTTTTTCTATGTTAATCATGCCTCAAAAAGTGGCTTTAAACATGTTTCATTATAAAAAGTTTTCAAAAACCAATTACCATTCCCATAGAGAGGAAAGATTTAAACAATTTTAAGAAGAACAAGATATAAAATGCAGCATTTAGTTGAATTTTTTTTCTAGAAAAATAACACTACAGGCAGCTAATACTTTTCAAAATGTTCTCAAGAAGACTATAGAGAAATAGTCATTTTTCACAGAACTCCCTTTGAACTAAGAAACTAATCTACATAGAATCAACGCTTTTTAAAAATCAAATTGTCTACATTTTAAAGTGCCAGAGCAAACAGAAGTAATAATATATTCCTTATATTTCCTTTATACTAATAATCATATTTTTGAGAAAAGTGAGGCTGAAATGCTATTTTGGTACAATCATAATCAATATAAATTCTCATATTGTGAATTTCATGCTTGCAAATAGAATTTTTTGCTATCATGATATATTTTCCAATTTTAAATTAAATCTGGAGTTATGAGATAACCTTTGGCTGGACATCATAAGTTCCTATATTAAGTAAAGGAAAAAAGAAAGAATACATATACAGAAGAAAAAGGTAGGATTTTTTTCTTTTATACTTGCTTTTATATTTTTAGGTATCTACATAAACTATATAAAAACACTCTTCAATCTCACATTCAAGAAAAATATAAGAAACATATCTCAAATATTTGTTGAGAAACTCCTATACTTCCCAAATTCTGTAAGGGTTTATGAGAACTAAAAAGGATAAAAGATGGTTCTTTTCTCTGAGAAGCGTAAGAACTGGTTGGAGGAAAGACAACTATAGCTGAAACAATTAGAGAAGAGCTGTGTGCTAGAATATGTAGAACTCACGGTAATAGTAGTAGTGTCTCAGAAAAGTGGGGAGTGAGGTCAATGAAAGAATGGTAAGTGCGGTCTTAGGATACAGCACCTGAGCTAGGTCTGGAAAAGTAGGAGGCTTTGAGTGGATAAAAGAGGAAGAAGGGAGGGGAATAATGTTAAGATAGAAGGCAAAGAGTCTGACTCTGGCAGTGTCTTGTGGAAATTGTCCAGTCTGTAAGTCTAGAAAGTTGGAATGTGCAATGAGATTTAATAACAAGATTCAGCTCATATTATGAGCTTTATAATTTAAAAGGAGCTTATAGGCAACATTAGAAATCAGATAGTCAAGTCAACTTGAGGAAGGTGCCTTCATCAGTGAAGTAATATGAAAAAAAAAATCTGATTACTCCTTGCCAACTAGATTTAAAGTAAGAAAATCTTAGAGTCAGAGAGATCATCTGGGGTCTGTAGTACTCCCGATATTAGAGAGCACAGTGGTTTTAACATGAGCCCACAAATTTTTTAGTTAAATTCTATTCTAACCAAGAGAAGACAGTAGAAGTGAAGGCACATCACTTCTGAGACTGGATCATTGCTTATTAGTCCATCCTTTCTCTTTCAGAGTATTCAGCTGTCATGTCACGAGCAGCCCTTTGGAGGTGAGCTAGATAATGAAGCCTCTATTCAACAGCCATGTGGAAGATCCTTCTTGAAGCATATTTTCTAACCTTAATCAAACGCCTTCAGGTGGCTACAGCTCCTGCCAATATTCTGACTACTACTCATGAGTGACTTGGAACCAGAACCAACCACCTAAGCCACACCCAGGTTCCTGACACTTGGAAATCATATAAGATAATAAGTATTGATTTTTTTAAACAACTAAGTTTTGGGCTGATTTGCTATGCCATAATAAAAGCCAATAACAGAATGAGTTGACAATAATTAGTTGGCTTTCTGTCAGTGTTTGGTTCATTTTCTAATTTTTCTTAAGGGTGAAAGAAAATATGTATAGTATGTAACAATTTGATCATTTCAAGGCAAAATAAAAAAATCCAAATGACTGCTGTAATATAGTAGCTTTGGCAAAATTACAAGACAGCCTCATTTTGACCTAAAGCATCATATTGTTAAGATCATCACTTTCTGGCACATGGTCATTGTTTTGACATTTTAGTTCAAAGAGAGACCAGATCCTGAAAAACCAAATCAGGAGACCAATGTAAGATCCAGAAAAAGAGAAGCAAAACTCAGCTACAATTGGAGAAACATTCTGAAGAAAGAATGTAAATCTGTCCTTGCTCCGGCGCTCAAGTACAAAATCCAAAAACATACATGGGAAGTAAGTTAGCTATCAGATGTTAATTTAGCAAGGATGGAAGTAAGGCAGACATGTCTGACTGAAGTGGTGATAGAAACTGAAACTTTAAAATAGAGAAGCTGGCTGCTTTGTGTGACCTCCACTTTGTATTTATTAGTTCAGTTCTCTTTGCTCTAGGCAGTATTGAATAAATACTTATAATCATGCATAAACTTCTTCATTGACACACCCAATGATATATAGCTTATTTATATTATCTTTCACGTTGGTTGCTTCTTGATGATATGTATGCCCTAATCTTATGGATAAGTAGTTTCAAAAACTAAAGGTAGGTAATTTCACTCCAAGAATTAGCATCATGCCAGTGTGTGATATTTTTTATTCTGCTTCTATCAGAAGAAAACTAATGTTTTTTATGACTTTTGTACATGTATATTCTGCAAAATGGACTCAGCAGAATTGAAAAATACAGTCAGACAGAGTTTGATTTTAAGGTCTAGTCTTTCTGAGTTAGTGTCTACAGTAGCATAAAAGATTTGTACCTTCAGGAAATAGAAGAATGGTGATATTACTGACAAATAATGTTGTTGATATTACAGCCAATTTTAAATGGAAGAAGAGTTGGGTAAAATTTGATTTCCCCGAAGAGTGTTTCTCAGTAGTCAGTTAATAGAAGTTGTTCATAAATAGACTCTGAAGTCAAAATATTTGGGTTACAAAACCCTGGCAAACACATTTTGGTATGTGATATACTTGATGATTTTCATGCTAATTTTCATTCCCTTGAAGCCTATGAAAAATTCAGTTTAAGTCATATAGGTGGAAATAATAAGAGCACAATTTGAATCATGAATCTCTAATAAGTTTAAATAATACAACAGTGCTATAAAAAGTTGTAATTATCTTTACTGCACTGATTTTAAAATGAATGAAAACCAAGACACTTTGTGAAATGGATCCATATGTTTCTTCCTACATTTCCCTAAAAAAAATTGAATCCCCAAATGAAATTGGCTGAAAGGCATTGTCTTGTTATTAATCCAGTAATGTGCAAGCAGATTCCTTGTGCCTAGACAAACACAAGTTGTCTGGATGGTGATTTTTTTTAATGATCCAATAAGTAGGATAAATTAGGGGATTAATAGAGTCAGTACAGAAATGTGAATCCTGCTATAACAGGTATTTCCCAATATTCCCAAGATATAAAAGGAAAGACAATTTTCATATCTTCCATGGTAAATAATCCTACTAATTAGAAAGCAATATCCATCATTGCATGCAATAGACTAAAAGAAAGATGAGACATTTGCAATTATAGTAAATGATTAGAAAAAGACCTCAGGATGAGAAGTATGATCCAATGTGCCCTGGTGATGTATACAATGTAATAATGTGGCTATAAAATGTTCCACTCACTATATGTCCAACCATCTGTACTCTATTCAAAACAGGTTCAAAATAGTATACAAAAAACACCCTGGGAGACGTGAAGGTAGGGTTGAAGGAATCCTTTCTATCTTTGGGCCACCTAAGAGTTGAAGAATGCGTTTTATTTAAAACTTTTTTCTGTTCCCATGATAGTTCTGTGAATTTCAGTCATGGTAGAAATAATCATTTAAAATTTCACAGTATGGTATGGCTTTCCCTTTGTGAGGTTGAAAGCTCTCTTATAAACATCTAAAATTTCTACCTTTTTCAAATAATTATAGTAAGAAAGACCTCTGCAAACCACTTGGAGAGCAACAATTCAGCATGTCCCATACCAATACACAACTTTTTACAACTGGTTTTCAAGTTTATTTTTTATCCTTATATAAACAATTGGTAAGGTTTTGAGATAAAATATATGACTCTCAAATAAATTTGAACTTCAGATAAACAACAAATACTTTTTTTTGTTATAAGTATTCCCCAATATTGCATAGAACATACTTACATAATCAAAGTATTTTTGTTTTCTTAAATTTGAATTTAACAGTATCATACATTTTTACTTGATAAATATGGTTGGGCTTCCCAGGTGGCACTAGTGGTAAAGAACCTGCCTGCCAATGCAGGAGACATAAAAGATGAAGGTTTGATCCTTGGTCTGGGAGGATCCCCTGGAGAAAGGCACGGAAACCCACTCCAGTATTCTTGCCTGGAGAATCCCATGAACAGAGGAGCCTGGTGGACTACAGTCCCTGGGGTCACAATGAATCAGACTGGACTGAAGTGACTTAACAAAAAAAAAATGTATCATGCATTTTCACTTGACAAATATGGTAGCACTAATAGCTGGCAATGACATTTACAAATTAATTGAAAGTTTAATGGTAGCTCAGACAGTAAAGCATCTGCCTGCAATGCAGGAGACCTGAGTTCAATCCCCAGGTAAGGAAGATGCCCTGGAGAAGGAAATGGCAATTCACTCCAGTACTCTTGCCTGGAAAATTCCATGGATGGAGGAGCCTGGTAGGCTACAGTTGATGAGATTGCAAAGAGTCGGACACAAGTGAGCAACTTCACTGACTAAGGAGTGTGAATAGAAATCATAACATTAAATTAAGTGAAAACATGAATATCAGCATTAAAAAAAACTTTCACTGAATTCTAATAGACAATAAAAAAAGCTTTCCCCCCAAAATGAAATTTACTTGATTGTGAAGTAAACCTTAAAGTTTATTGTATAGTTGCCAATTGTTGTCTGCTGTCTTAGTTGCTAAGTCGTGTCCAGCTCTTTTGCGACCCCATGGACTATAGCCCACCTGGCTTCTCTGTCCATGAGATTTCCCAGGCAAGATACTTGAGTGGGTTGCCATTTCCTTCTCCAGGGGATCTTCCCAACCCAGGAATCAAACATGCCTGTCCTGCATTGCAGGCAGATTCTTTACCACTTAGTCACCTGATATATAAACTCATTTTCTGTGTGGTACATATTTCAAATAGGCAGCTCAATTACTTTTTTATAATACATTTATTGAGTATAATTCACGAACCATAAAATTCACCATATTAAGGTATGTAAATTAGTGGTTTTAGTGTATTTACAAAGTTGTGTATCAAACCCAGGTCTCCTGCACTCCAGGCAGACACTTTAACCTCTGAGCCCCCAGGGAAGCCTTCATTACAACAATAAATTTTAGCAAATCTCCACCATCCCTAAGATAAAAAAGCTGCCTTCCAGCAGTCATTCTCCATTCTTTATACCTGCCCCCAAGCCCAAGGCAACTAACAATATTTCTATCTCTATAGATTTGCCTATAATGGAAAATGTATGTTAATGGAATCATATGGTATGTGGACCTCTGTGGCTTGATTCTTTTATTAGCATATTTTCAAGGATCATCCATATTGTAGAATGCACCATTTTTTTTTCCTTTTGATTGTTGAACAGTATTTTACTGTATGGATATACCACGTTTTATTTATCCTTTCACCAGTTAATGAATATTTGGTTGCTTCAAGTTTTTAACAATTGTTAATAATGCTGCCATAAAATTTGCATCCACATATTGCAATTAATCTTGGTGGAAAAGCTCTAAGTTTTTCATCATTAAGTACAATGTTAGTTGTTTTTCGTCGATATTTTTTCATTAAGTTGAGGAAATTTTCCTGTTTTCTTAGTTTATGGAGAGTTTCTATAATGAATTGGTGTTGGATTTTGTCAAAAGCTTTTTTGTATCTAGTAATATGATTATTTAATTTTTCTTTCCTAGCCTGTTGATGTGGTGGATGACATCAATTAATTTTTCAATGTTAAACCAGCCTTCTGTGCCTGGGATAAATCCCACTTAATGGTGGTGTAATCAGCTTTCCTTGAACAATACAAGATTTAATTGTACAGGGCCACTTATATGCAGATTTTTTTCAATAGATAATTGGAAAAAACAATTGGGTGTGTGCAACAATAAAACTCACAAACTATAACCTGAAAATATGGAAAAATCAAGAAAAATTTAGGTATGTCATAAATGTGTAAAATATATGTAGATATTAGTCATTATTTACTATCATAAAATATACAAAAATCTAATACAAAAAGCTGAAATTCATCAAAATTTATTCACACAGAGATCATACATGGAATCATCTGGAACGGAGAGAAATGTAAATAAATGTAAAGATGCAGTGTTGAATCATAACTTCACGAAGTTAACTCTAGTAATACTGTACTACCATAACCGAATAATTTTGTAGCCACCTCCTATTACTATTGTGGTGAACTCAAATGCTATATCTGCTTAAATCACTATGTAATTATAATCATCTTTTCAAGAGCAGTTTGTTTCTCCAGTAAACTTCATAAAACAGTAAAATTGCACAGTAAAATCGAGCACTGAAGAATTGATGCTTTTGAACTGTGGTGTTGGAGAAGACTCTTGAGAGTCCCTTGGGTTGCAAGAAGATCAAACCAGTCAATCCTAAAGGAGATCAGTCCTGAATACTCATTGGAAGGACTGATAATGAAGCTGAAGCTCCAATACTTTGGTCACCTGATGCAAAGAGCTGACTCATTGGAAAAGACCCTGATGCTGGGAAATATTGAAGGCAGGAAGAGAAGGGGACGACAGAAGATGAGATGGTTGGATGGCAGCACCGACTTGATGGACATGAGTTTGAGCAAACTCTGGGAGTTAGTGATAGACAGGGAAGCCTGGCGTGCTGCAGTCCATGGGGTCACAAAGAGTCAGACACGACTGAGCAACTGAACTAAATGAACTGTGGTTCTCATGTATTTCTCATTGTGTTTAATGCATAACCATAAACCTTCAATAATTCCATGGGGCACATATGAAGTGCCACTAATGATACTGGAAGGGTTCCCAAGAAGCAGAAAAAATCATGACATTATAAGAAAAAGTTGAATGGTTTGATATGTATTATAGATTGAGGTCTACAGCTGTGGTTGCCCACCATTTCAAGATAAATGAATCCAAAAGGTAAGGACCTTTCTTTTTTTACAAAAACAGAAAAGGAAATTCATGAAACCATCTCTGCAGCTATGCCAGCAGGTACAAATAGCTTGCCTTTTCAGGAAATACCCTTTAATCTCATATTGAAAATGCAGCTTTTATGTGGATGCAGGGTTGCTATAAGAAATGTATCCCTATAAACTAGAATAGGGTTTGAGAAAAGTAAAGTCATTGCATAACAGCTTAAAGCATAAGGAAGGTGAAGGGTATAAAGCTAGAGAACTGAGTTCCAGCAAAGAATGGTTTGATAATTTTAGAAAAGAGGCTTGCCTTTGAAAATGTCAACATAACAGGAGAAGCAGCTTCTGCCAACCAAGAGACAGCAGGTGAGTTCCAGGATTCCATTAAGAAAATAATTGAGCAGAAAGGATATCTGCCTGAATAGGTTTGTAATGCACAAGAAAGCACTCTATTTTTGGGGGAAAAAAAATAGTGTGACAAAGGGCATTTATTAGTAAGGAAGAAAAGTGAGCAATAGGATTTGAGGCAGGAAGTGATAGGCTAACTCCTCTGTTTTGTGCAAATATCATCCAATTTATAGTCAGGGCTACCTTTATAAAGTTGCTAACACTGGAGCCTAGAAGGGAAAGATAAACACCAGCTGCCAGCCATTTGGTCGTACAACAAGAAAGCCTAGATGACAAGAATGCTTTTTCTGGATTGGTTCCATTGATGCTTTATCCCTGAAGTCAAGAATACCTTGCCAGTAAGGGAAAGTCTTTTAAAGTTTTTTGACAATGAACAATAGCCCTAGCCACCCCAGAGCTGCATGAGCTCAACACTGAAGATATAGAAGTGGTCTACTTTCCCTAAAACACAAAGTCTCTAATTCAGTATCCACATCACAGGATCATAAAGACCTTAAAGACTCATTACACAGAGTATTCTATGGAAAGGACTATCAATACTATGAAAGAGAACTATGATGGAAAAGAACATCATGAAAGTCTGGAAGGATTATACCATTAAAGATGCTAATGTTGTAACACAAAAAGCAGTTAAATCCATCAAGCCCAAAACAATAGATTCTGCTGGAGAAAATTGTATCCAGATGTTCTGTAATGACTTCACAGGATTTATGACAGAACAAATCAAGGAAATCTTGAAAGAGATTGTGGACATTAAAAGAAAGAGTTGAGAGTGAAAAGTTTTAAGATATGAATCTTGGAAAAATTAAAAAGCTAATAAACATCATGAAAGTAAAAGATGCCAGTTGTGTCTGACTCTTCGTGAGGCCATGGAGTACACAGTCAATGGAATTCTCCAGGCCAGCATACTGGAGTGGGTAACCTTTTCCTTCTCCAGAGGATCTTCCCAACCCAGAGATTGAACCCAGGTCTCCCCCATTGTGGGCAGAGTCTTTACCAGTTCAGCCACCAGGGAAGACCAAGAACACTGCAGTGGGTAGCCCATCCCCTCTCCATCGGATCTTCCTGACCCGGGAATTGAACCTGGATTTCCTGCATTGCAGGTGGATTCTTTACCAACTGACCTATCAGGGAAGCCTAATAGACATCATATCAAAGGAATTAACAGAAGAAAACTTGATGAAGATGAGTGTTTTCTGAACCACTACCAGATGGGAGGAAGAAGTAGAAGAAGCAGTGCCAGAAAACAAATTGACATCAGACAATCTGACAAGAAGGGTTCCTATTATTCAAGAATTTTTTGAGTTATTTTACAAAATGGACACTTCTGTGATACAGGTATTAAGACTAAGGCAAATAGTGGAAAAAGGATTTGTACCAGGGAGTAGGTAGGGTGCAGAGAGATAAATTAGAAGATTGGGATTAACATATACACACTACAATATATAAAATAGATAACCAACAGGACCTACTGTATAGGACAGGGAACTGTACTCAAGATTTTGTAATAATCTATAAGGGAAAAAAAATCTGAAAAAGAATATATATATACATGACTGAATCACTGTGTTGTACAAGTGAAACAATACTGTAAATCAACTATACTTCAATTAAACAATAAAGGCAAACAGAAAAAGTTTTAAAAAAGGGATTTGTACCATATAGAAACATTTTTATTTTTATTTAATTTTATTTTTAAACTTTACATAATTGTATTAGTTTTGCCAAATATAATGAATCCGCCACAGGTATACATGTGTTGCCCATCCTGAACCCTCCTCCCTCCTCCCTCCCCATTCCATCCCTCTGGGTCGTACTAGTGCACCAGACCCAAGCATCCAGTATCGTGCATTGAACCTGGACTGGCAACTCATTCCATACATGATATCATACATGTTTCAATGCCATTCTCCCAAATCTCCCCACCCTCTCCCTCTCCCACAGAGTCCATAAGACTGTTCTATACATCAGTGTCTCTTTTGCTGTCTCGTACACAGGGTTATTGTTACCATCTTTCTAAATTCCATTTATATGCGTTAGTATACTGTATTGGTGTTTTTCTTTCTGGCTTACTTCACTCTGTATAATAGGCTCCAGTTTCATCCACCTCATTAGAACTGATTCAAATGTATTCTTTTTAATGGCTGAGTAATACTCCATTGTGTGTATGTACCACAGCTTTCTTATCCATTCATCTGCTGATGGGCATCTGGGTTGCGTCCATGTCCTGGCTATTATAAACAGTGCTGCGATGAACATTGGGGTACTCGTGTCTCTTTCCCTTCTGGTTTCCTCAGTGTGTATGCCCAGCAGTGGGACTGCTGGATCATAAGGCAGTTCTATTTCCAGTTTTTTAAGGAATCTCCACACTGTTCTCCATAGTGGCTGTACTAGTTTGCATTCCCACCAACAGTGTAAGAGGGTTCCCTTTTCTCCACACCCTCTCCAGCATTTATTACTTGTAGACTTTTGGATCGCAGCCATTCTGACTGGTGTGAAATGGTACCTCATAGTGGTTTTGATTTGCATTTCTCTGATAATGAGTGATGTTGAGCATCTTTTCATGTGTTTGTTAGCCATCTGTATGTCTTCTTTGGAGAAATGTCTATTTAGTTCTTTGGCCCATTTTTTGATTGGGTCATTTATTTTTCTGGAGTTGAGCTGTAGGAGTTGCTTGTATATTTTTGAGATTAGTTGTTTGTCAGTTGCTTCATTTGCTATTATTTTCTCCCATTCTGAAGGCTGTCTTTTCACCTTGCTAATAGTTTCCTTTGATGTGCAGAAGCTTTTCAAGTTAATTAGGTCCCATTTGTTTATTTTTGCTTTTATTTCCAGTATTCTAGGAGGTGGGTCATAGAGGATCCTGCTGTGATGTATGTCAGAGAGTGTTTTGCCTATGTTCTCCTCTAGGAGTTTTATAGTTTCTGGTCTTACGTTGAGATCTTTAATCCATTTTGAGTTTATTTTTCTGTATGGTGTTAGAAAGTGTTCTAGTTTCATTCTTTTACAAGTGGTTGACCAGAGTTCCCAGCACCACTTGTTAAAGAGATTGTCTTTAATCCATTGTATATTCTTGCCTCCTTTGTCAAAGATAAGGTGTCCATATGTGCGTCGATTTATCTCTGGGCTTTCTATTTTGTTCCATTGATCTATATTTCTGTCTATGTGCCAGTACCATACTTTCTTGATGACTGTGGCTTTGTAGTAGAGCCTGAAGTCAGGTAGGTTGATTCCTCCAGTTCCATTCTTCTTTCTCAAGATCGCTTTGGCTATTCGAGGTTTTTTGTATTTCCATACAAATTGTGAAATTATTTGTTCTAGCTCTGTGAAGAATACCGTTGGTAGCTTGATAGGGATTGCATTGAATCTATAAATTGCTTTGGGTAGTATACTCATTTTCACTATATTGATTCTTCCAATCCATGAACATGGTATATTTCTCCATCTGTTAGTGTCCTCTTTGATTTCTTTCACCAGTGTTTTATAGTTTTCTATATATAGGTCTTTAGTTTCTTTAGGTAGATATATTCCTAAGTATTTTATTCTTTCCGTTGCAATGGTGAATGGAATTGTTCCCTTAATTTCTCTTTCTGTTTTCTCATTATTAATGTATAGGCATGCAAGGGATTTCTGGGTGTTGATTTTATATCCTGCAACTTTACTATAGTCATTGATTAGTTCTAGTAATTTTCTGGTGGAGTCTTTAGGGTTTTCTATGTAGAGGATCATGTCATCTGCAAACAGTGAGAGTTTTACTTCTTCTTTTCCAATTTGGATTCCTTTTATTTCTTTTTCTGCTCTGATTGCTGTGGCCAAAACTTCCAAAACTATGTTGAATAGTAATGGTGAAAGTGGGCACCCTTGTCTTGTTCCTGACTTTAGAGGAAATGCTTTCAATTTTTCACCATTGAGGATAATGTTTGCTGTGGGTTTGTCATATATAGCTTTGATTATGTTGAGGTATGTTCCTTCTATTCCTGCTTTCTGGAGAGTTTTGATCATAAATGGATGTTGAATTTTGTCAAAGGCTTTCTCTGCATCTATTGAGATAATCATATGGTTTTTATTTTTCAATTTGTTAATGTGGTGTATTACATTGATTGATTTGCAGATATTGAAGAATCCTTGCATCCCTGGGATAAAGCCCACTTGGTCATGGTGTATGATCTTTTTAATGTGTTGTTGGATTCTGATTGCTAGAATTTTGTTAAGGATTTTTGCATCTATGTTCATCAGTGATATTGGCCTGTAGTTTTTTTGTGGGATCTTTGTCAGGTTTTGGTATTAGGGTGATGGTGGCCTCATAGAATGAGTTTGGAAGTTTACCTTCCTCTGCAATTTTCTGGAAGAGTTTGAGCAGGATAGGTGTTAGCTCTTCTCTAAATTTTTGGTAGAATTCAGCTGTGAAGCCGTCTGGACCTGGGCTTTTGTTTGCTGGGAGATTTTTCATTACAGTTTCAATTACCGTGCTTGTGATGGGTCTGTTAAGATTTTCTATTTCTTCCTGGTCCAGTTTTGGAAGGTTGTACTTTTCTAAGAATTCGTCTATTTCTTCCACGTTGTCCATTTTATTGGCATATAATTGCTGATAGTAGTCTCTTATGATCCTTTGTATTTCTGTGTTGTCTGTTGTGATCTCTCCATTTTCATTTCTAATTTTATTGATTAGATTTTTCTCCCTTTGTTTCTTGATGAGTCTGGCTAATGGTTTGTCAATTTTATTTGTCCTTTCAAAGAACCAGCTTTTGGTTTTGTTGATTTTTGCTATGATCTCTTTTGTTTCTTTTGCATTTATTTCTGCTCTAATTTTTAAGATTTCTTTCCTTCTACTAACCCTGGGGTTCTTCACTTCTTCCTTTTCTAGTTGCTTTAGGTGTAGAGTTAGGTCATTTATTTGACTTTTTTCTTGTTTCTTGAGGTGTGCCTGTATTGCTATGAACTTTCCCCTTAGGACTGCTTTTACCATGTCCCACAGGTTTTGGGTTGTTGTGTTTTCATTTTCATTCGTTTCTATGCAAATTTTGATTTCTTTTTTGATTTCTTCTGTGATTTGTTGGTTATTCAGCAGCGTGTTGTTCAGCCTCCATATGTTGGAATTTTTAATAGTTTTTCTCTTGTAATTGAGATCTAATCTTACTGCATTGTGGTCAGAAAAGATGCTTGGAATGATTTCTATTTTTTTGAATTTACCAAGGCTAGCTTTATGGCCCAGGATGTGCTCTATCCTGGAGAAGGTTCCGTGTGCACTTGAGAAAAAGGTGAAATTCATTGTTTTGGGATGAAATGTCCTATAGATATCAATTAGGTCTAACTGGTCTATTGTATCCTTTAAAGTTTGTGTTTCCTTATTAATTTTCTGTTTAGTTGATCTATCCATAGGTGTGAGTGGGGTATTAAAGTCTCCCACTATTATTGTGTTATTGTTAATTTCTCCTGTCATACTTGTTAGCATTTGTCTTACATACTGCGGTGCTCCCGTGTTGGGTGCATATATATTTATAATTGTTATATCTTCTTCTTGGATTGATCCCTTGATCATTATGTAGTGACCTTCTATGTCTCTTTTCACAGCCTTTGTTTTAAAGTCTATTTTATCTGATATGAGTATTGCTACTCCTGCTTTCTTTTGGTCCCTATTTGCATGGAAAATCTTTTTCCAGCCCTTCACTTTCAGTCTGTATGTGTCCCCTGTTTTGAGGTGGGTCTCTTGTAGACAACATATGTAGGGGTCTTGTTTTTGTATGCATTCAGCCAGTCTTTGTCTTTTGGTTGGGGCATTCAACCCATTTACGTTTAAGGTAATTACTGATAAGTATGATCCCGTTGCCATTTACTTTATTGTTTTGGGTTCGATTTTATACATCCTTTTTGTGTTTCCGGTCTAGAGAATATCCTTTAGTATTTGTTGGAGAGCTGGTTTGGTGGTGCTGAATTCTCTCAGCTTTTGCTTGTCTGAAAAGCTTTTGATTTCTCCTTCATATTTGAATGAGATCCTTGCTGAGTACAATAATCTGGGCTGTAGGTTATTTTCTTTCATCATTTTAAGTATGTCTTGCCATTCCCTCCTGGCTTGAAGAGTTTCTATTGAAAGATCAGCTGTTATCCTTATGGGAATTCCCTTGTATGTTATTTGTTGTTTTTCCCTTGCTGCTTTTAATATTTGTTCTTTGTGTTTGATCTTTGTTAATTTGATTACTATGTGTCTTGGGGTGTTTCGCCTTGGGTTTATCCTGTTTGGGACTCTCTGGGTTTCTTGGACTTGGGTGATTATTTCCTTCCCCATTTTAGGGAAGTTTTCAACTATTATCTCCTCAAGTATTTTCTCATGGTCTTTCTTTTTGTCTTCTTCTTCTGGGACCCCTATGATTCAAATGTTGTAGCATTTAATATTGTCCTGGAGGTCTCTGAGATTGTCCTCATTTAATTCATTTTTTTTTTTCCTCTCTGATTCATTTATTTCTACCATTCTATCTTCTAATTCACTAATCCTATCTTCTGCCTCTGCTATTCTACTATTTGTTGCCTCCAGAGTGTTTTTAATTTCACTTATTGCATTATTCATTATATATTGACTCTTTTTTATTTCTTCTAAGTCCTTGTTAAACCTTTCTTGCATCTTCTCAATCCTTGCCTCCAGGCTATTTATCTGTGATTCCATTTTGATTTCAAGATTTTGGATCAATTTCACTATCATTATTCGGAATTCTTTATCAGGTAGATTCCCTATCTCTTCCTCTTTGGTTTGGTTTGGTGGGCATTTATCCTGTTCCTTTATCTGCTGGCTATTCCTCTGTCTCTTCATCTTGTTTAAATTGCTGAGTTTGGGGTGTCCTTTCTGTATTCTGGCAGTTTGTGGAGTGCTCTTTATTGTGGCGTTTCCTAGCTGTGTGTGGGTTTGCACAGGTGGCTTGTCAAGGTTTTCTGGTTAGGGAAGCTTATGTCGGTGTTCTGGTGGGTGGAGCTGTATTTCTTCTCTCTGGAGTGCAATGAGATGTCCAGTAATGAGTTATGAGATGTCTGTGGTTTTGGGGTGACTTTGGGCAGCCTGTATCTTGGAGCTCAGGGCTATGTTCCTTTGTTGCTGGAGAATTTGCTTGGTATGTCTTGCCCTGGAACTTGTTGGCCCTTGTGTGGTGCTTGGTTTCAGTGTAGGTATGGAGGCGTTTGATGAGCTCCTGTCAATTAATGCTCCTTGGAGTCAGGCGTTCCCTGGAGTCAGGGTTTGGACTTAAGCCTCCTGCTTCCAGTTATCGGTCTTATTTTTACAGTAGTTTCAAAACTTCTCCTTCTATACAGCACCATTGATAAAACATCTACGTTAAAGATGAAAAGTTTCTCTACTGTGAGGGTCACTCAGAGAGGTTCACAGTGTTACATGGAGAAGAGAAGAGGGAGGAGGGAGTTAGAGGTGACCCAAATGAGATGAGGTGGAATCAACAGAGGAGAGAGTGGGCTAGCCAGTAGTCACTTCCTTATGTGCACTCCACAACTGGACTGCTCAGAGATTCACGGAGTTAGAGAAGAGAAGAAGGAGGAAGGAGACAGAGGACCTTTATGATGACCCACTTCCACTTCAGATCAGTTCAGTCGCTCAGTCGTGTCCGACTATTTGGGACCCCATGAATTGCAGCATGCCAGGACTCCCTGTCCATCACCAACTCCCGGAGTTCACCCAGACTCACGTCCATTGAGTCAGTGATGCCATCCAGCCATCTCATCCTCCGTCGTCCCCTTCTCCTCCTGCCCCCAATCCCTCCCAGCATCAGAGTCTTTTCCAATGAGTCAGCTCTTCGCATGAGGTGGCCAAAGTACTGGAGTTTCAGCTTTAGCATCATTCCCTCCAAAGAAATCCCAGGGCTGATCTCCTTCAGAATGGACTGGTTGGATCTCCTTGCAGTCCAAGGGACTCTCAAGAGTCTTCTCCGACACCACAGTTCAAAAGCATCAATTCTTCGGCACTCAGCCTTCTTCATAGTCCAACTCTCACATCCATACATGACCACTGGAAAAACCATAGCCTTGACTAGATGAAACTTTGTTGGCAAAGTAATGTCTCTGCTTTTAATAAGCTATCTAGGTTGGTCATAACTTTCCTTCCAAGGAGTAAGCGTCTTTTAATTTCATGGCTGCAGTCACCATCTGCAGTGATTTTGGAGCCCAGAAAAATACAGTCTGACACTGTTTCCACTGTTTGCCCATCTATTTCCCATGAAGTGGTGGGACCGGATGCCATGATCTTTGTTTTCTGAATGTTGAGCTTTAAGCCAACTTTTTCACTCTCCACTTTCACTTTCATCAAGAGGCTTTTGAGTTCCTCTTTATTTTCTGCCATAAGGGTGGTGTCATCTGCATATCTGAGGTTATTGATATTTCTCCCGGCAATCTTGATTCCAGCTTGTGTTTCTTCCAGTCCAGCGTTTTTCATGATGCACTCTGCATATAATTTAAATAAACAGGGTGACAATATACAGCCTTGACGTACTCCTTTTCCTATTTGGAACCAGTCTGTTGTTCCACGTCCCGTTCTAACTGTTGCTTCCTGACCTGCATACAAATTTCTCAAGAGGCAGATCAGGTGCTCTGGTATTCCCATCTCTTTCAGAATTTCCCACAGTTTATTGTGATCCACCCAGTCAAAGGCTTTGGCATAGTCAATAAAGCAGAAGTAGATGTTTTTCTGGAACTCTCTTGCTTTTTCCATGATCCAGCGGATGTTGGCAATTTGATCTCTGGTTCTTCTGCCTTTTCTAAAACCAGCTTGAACATCAGGAAGTTCACGGTTCACATATTGCTGAAGCCTGGCTTTGCTCCACTTAATGAATAGTAAATAATCATGTCCCTCCGTTAATAAACTTATCTGTTGTGTATATGTTTGTCTGTGAAACTCTAACTAATTTCAAGAGCTGTATGAGACATTGTTTGTGTCATCATCACTATCACCCAAGTATGCATTGTGTAGAATATCATGTACAAGACCTGTGTTAAAAGTGGATAGCATGAAGCATAAGGTGAGTGATACTTAATATAAAATTAATAATGTGTTAGCTTTCTTATTGTTTTATAACTTTGCTTTCAAAACTTTCATTACTGAATAGTACATCTCTGTCTCTCCTAAAACTGGAGAAATTTCTGTTATCAGCCAATCATTACTAGTGATTCTTTAAGTTAACGTTTCTAATACTGTATTATGAATATTACTACAATGCTGCAGCTGCTGCTAAGTCGCTTCAGTCGTGTCTGACTCTGTGCGACCCCATAGTTGGCAGCCCACCAGGCTCCCCCGTCCCTGGGATTCTCCAGGCAAGAACACTGGAATGCGTTGCCATTTCCTTCTCCAATGCATGAAAGTGAAAAATGAAAGTGAAGTTGCTCAGTCATGTCCGACTCTAGCGACCCCATGGACTGCAGCCCACCAGGCTCCTCCATCCATGGGATTTTCCAGGCAAGAGTACTGGAGTGGGGTGCCACTGCCTTCTCCGAATGACTACAGTAGTGTATAGCATAAAAATTTTATAATGATTTATTCATTAGTAGACAGGATAGGCTACCATGAAACAGTTATATTGTTATCAATGCATGAATCATTATATCTGTAAATAAATATGATTTTTTTCACATTTTCACATCTTTTTTATTTTTGATGTCTAGAGTTAGTAATACTTATAACATCTGCAATGTTTTGTATCATATAAGGTGACATTTGTATAAGTACTGACAGACAATTCATCTTGTAAACAATGTAAACTTACAGTAATAAATACAGTAGTGAAAATGTATTTTCTCTACTTTATGATTTTTCTTCATAACATATTCTCCAGTGGACTTCACTTAAGAATGTGTATAAAATGCAAATAATATGCCAAATAAGTGTTAGTCAACTGTTACAGGTAAGGCTTTGTGGTCAAAAGTGGGCTATTTGTAGTTAAGTTTCTAGGAAGTCAAAAGTTATACATGAATTTTCAACTGCACATAGGGTTGCCATCCCTTCAGTTCAGTTCAGTTCAGTCATTCAGTCATGTCCAACTCTTTGCGAGCCCACGGACTGCAGCACACCAGGCTTCCCTGTCCATCACCAACTCCCCGAGTTTACTCAAATTCATGTCCATTGAGTTGGTGATGCTATCCAGCCATCTCATCCTCTGTCGTCCCCTTCTCCTCCTGCCTTCAATCTTTCCCATCATCACGGTCTTTTCAAATGAGTCAGCTCTTCGCATCAGGTGGCCAAAGTATTGGAGTTTCAGCTTCAGCATCAGTCCTTTCAATGAATATTCAGGACTGATTTCTTTTAGGATGCTTTAGGCATCACTAATCCCCTCATTTTTCAAGGGTCAACTGTAATTCTTTTAATATATAATGGGGTTTAATTTGCAAATATTTTTTGAGTTTTTTTCATCTATGTTAACAAGAGATATTGTCTTGTAGTTTTCGTTTTGTAATATATTTGTCTGATTTTGGTATTAGAATAATACTTGTCTCATTGAAGAGTTAGAAACGATTCCCCCTGTTTCTATCTTCCTAAAGTGACTGTAAAGAATTGGTATAATTTCTCCCTAAAATGTTTGGTAGAGTTTACCAGTGAATCCATTTAGGTGTAGTGCTTTCTGTTTTGAAGGTTATTGCTTGATTTCTCTATGCTTCTTTAATAGATACAGGTCTATTCAGATTATCCATTTCTTCTTGTGTAAGTTTTGGCTATTGTGTCCTTCTTGAGACTGGTCTACTTCATCTAGGTTATAAAATTTGTGGGCATAGAATTGTTAACAGCATTCCTTTTTTTTTATATTGTCAATGTTTATAGAATGTGTAGTTATGTCTCTTTTCATTTCTTATATTAGTAGTGTCCTCTTTTTTTTTTTTTTCAGTTAGGTTGGCTGGAGGCTTCTCAACTTTACTGACCTTTTCAAAGAGGCAACTTTCTTTGATATTCTATATTGATTTACTCTTTTCAATTTCATTGATTTTTTTTCCTTTAATTATTTTTATAAATTGAGATACACCTGACATATAACATTATATTAGTTTCAGGTATATTACATAATTAATATATATATAAATATTACAGAATGACCACAATAATCTCTTTAACATTTGTCATTGCACATAGTTACAATTTCTTTTGATGAGAACTTTTAAGATCTACTTTCTCAGCAACTTTCAAATATACAATCTAGTAGAATTAGCTATAGCTATTTATCATCCTGTACATTTACTTTCCTGGGGCTTATTTATTTTATCGCTAGAAGTTTGCTTTAATTCTTATTATTTCTTTTCTTCTTACTTTGGATTTAATTTGATCTTTTTTCTAGTTTCCTGAGGTGTAAATTTAGATTATTGATGTTAGATTTTCAATTACTTTTTAAATATTAAATAATAAATCCTTAAAAATGTTTTAATCCTTGTTTGATAGTTGAAACTGGCAAGTAATGTGGGTTTCATTTAAATTGTAAATAAATAAAAACAAAGACTTAACAATTTTATGTGACGTATCCCAGAATTTTCAGTAGCCTGTAGAAAAATTATCTGTAAATATCTAAAAGTTCAGATATTTATTTTTATTTTGGTGTCTTCAGAAACTTTCATAGGATTTTGCAATGGTAGAATCTTAGAAATGGGATCTATGTTATCAAGACTGAAAAAGCTACAAAAATATTTTTGGAGAAAATCTCAGTTCACTATTTCAGAATTTCATTGCCCCCTTTATGACAACAAGCACATTCTGAATAGTTAGAAAATGACAACAATAATTTTATGAAGTACAATGACTAAATTTTCTATAAGAGAAGCAGTCATTTTTCCAAGTTTTCAGTAAACAGTTTCCAGCATCTTTTACTCTGTGGAAATTGAGGCTATTCTATAGTATGTAACAATTTTAAAGCTCATCTTACTCTTGATAATATGTTCGGTTCTGCTTTAACTTGAGGTAGTACATTTTTAAACAGGTTAAACTGTGAAGAAATATATAAATATCACCATACATGTGGCACTGTATCTTTTTAAAAATATCTGAAATTTTTTTGTAGCAGTGAGCATAAGAATGTTCTCAGCTTGTAAATTATTGCTAAATAATGAAACAGGTTTACTGAATGAAGAGAGAAAGTTGTAACTTCAGATGTGAACAAGTGTCTGGGAGACATGTGGAAAATGGGGGATATTTGAGATGTGCATGTGGGTTTGGTTTGTTCCTTCACAACTGCATTCAGCTGAGTGCACATTTTGAATTCACCTAGTGTTTCTTGTGGGGAAATTGCATATAGGCAAACGTGGAATTTACATTCTGCTCCAATTATTTCCTAATATATCAATTGCTTTGGAACAAAATTGTGTTTCAAAACAAACATCACAGCAGAGCTCACTGTATCTGAAAATGTCTACATTAAAAAAATAAGGTTGACTGCAGGTTCATGGCAGATACATTCTTGAGTAAGGAGACTGAGCATAGTAAGCCTATCTTTTATAGTTGACAATCCAGGGGCTGGTTGGGAAGTCATTGGAACTGGCACAGCCAAGGTGGGAAGGATATGTGATGGATCATTTGAAGAGACTGAAAATGTGCTGCATAAGAAAGCAGGTGTAGCATCTGTAAGCCTCAGAAAAAAACAACGTGCCCAGTCAGCTTTCAGTACAGCCATTCCTGCACCGCACTAAACCAGGTGTCATACATATATGTATCTTAAACACTGATAGTCTTTCTCCTTGTGCTTTTTTTGAAGCTTTCCTAGAGAATAATTTAAGGAAAGCTGATTTCATTTCATGCCACCAGCCTGTCACACTAGCTAATGTCTTCTGTATATAAGTTACACAAAATAAGAACCAAAAGGTATCTGACGTCAGAATGCCCATGTCTTCATCAGCATAATTTCGTATTTTTGAATGTTTTATTTACAGAAGTAAACATGAAACAGGCAGTATAATATTGATATGAGGAGATTACATGTTTAAAATTTCCCCTTTTTCTTATTTAAGTCTATATCATAACATCATTCATATATTTATTTCTGTCCCATCTTACATACAGTTTTGTGTTTTATTCAGTAAGTCATACCTTACCTCAGTATTTTTAAAATCTCTTTGGTACTGGTATTTAAATAAAGGTATAAGGTATTTATCGCTTTCAATTATTCCTATGGTTCTTTGATTAAATGTTTGCAAGTTGCATTCCATTCTAAATGCTTGAATATTTGATACATTTAAATGAGAATTAAACAAGGTATTATATTTTCTATACTTAATTCATATTTTTGTATTTATTATATATGTTATCTATACATTATAAATATATGACAGGTCTATGCTTTTATATTTCCTTATTTATACATTTCATATATAAATTTGAAAGAGGTAAACCACAGATATTTTTCAAGGATTTTTACAGTGACTTCTTTACGATTAAATACATTAAAAAGCAAAACTCCAGAGATTATAGAATGTGCCTATTACCTGAACCAAAAGGAAAAAAAAAGTTTTAAAAACTTTGTATTAATGTTAATGGTTTCTATACGGAGAATTATGCTGTTTGCCTCTTGGTTCCTTGAAATTTGGAGTGAAAGAAGTAATTTCATGGTACTAGGTGTTAGAGGCTGCCAGATGTACCTGCCATTTGTTTTTTTTGTTTTTTTTCTTGGCTAAATTCCTGGCAAAAAGACTTATCCAAATTCTATTCCCTAATCATTACTGGGGAATTTTCAGCCCACATACTAGGCTTGTAAGTAGATCTGCGGTGTAGGCATTCTTTGCGTGTTTTGTTCCGTCTGTTAGCCCATGATTATAGCTGGCATTGGACTTCACTCTCTATTACAGTAGGTTAAATTATGCTGTCAAATAGCCTGACAATGGACTCATGGCCCTAGTATAATAGCACTATAGTTCCTCACATGTCCTAAATGTAAACTGGATTTCCAACAGAAGTTTCCTTCTTAGCAACAAAATTTTACCAGCCTTGTAAGTTTTAATTCATATCTCATCTACTGATTTTAGGATTTCAGTTCAAATTGTTACTTCTTATACCATCTCCATATCCTACTTTGATAATACTCAAATATTTTTGCATATAAGAATTTCAAAGGTATATTTTGTCCCTAATTTTAGAATTTTTATATAAATTCAAACTCAAAATTTTACAATATTAATCCTCTTGGCTTATAGTAGTTCATTTTATTTGGTCTAAATTATTATTTACAGACAATTAACTCAAAGACTAAAACAGAGGTATGCCTATCACCTTAGGCTGAATGCAAAGATCTCAGTTTAAAAGGGCTCAAATTCTCTAATTCTGTATTGCTAAGTCACTTCAGTCGTGTCCGACTCTGTGCGACCCCATAGACAGCAGCCCACCAGGCTCCCCCATCCCCGGGATTCTCCAGGCAAGAACACTGGAGTGGGTTGCCATTTCCTTCTCCAATGCATGAAACAGAAAAGTGAAAGTGAAGTCTAACCATAAGAAATTCTAGACTGCCTGAAATAAATCACACTAAGCGGAGTCCTGTTGTATTCATAGGAATTAGCAATGTGGAAAGGAAAGGAGGTGGTGATAGAAAGTACCAGAAATTAAAAGATAATCATGAGCAAAGGTTTTGAAGTGCACAACACATTACATGCAACTGAAAGATGAGTGGGAAACGTAGCACAGGAGGATGAGATAAAGGAAGTGATGAACAAGGAGGCTGGAAAGACACAGAGATAAGATCGAAAAGCATGTGTCCCAAGTTCAATGAGTCACCAAGAATTTCAAGAAATGTCTCCATTAAATTTTTAGTTTAGAAATTAGTTTAGAAAATTATAAAAGTAAATGTACGGAAAATTACTTGAAATATAACACTAGTAAATTTTGGATATAATTAGGAGACTGTTTCAATCATCCAGAACTATACCATGAAAAACTGAACTAACAGAATGAAATGGGAATAGGAAAAACAGACTTTAGCAGTATCATGGAGGTGATTTGTATTTAATTTGTAGCTCATTTAGAAACAAGCAGTGAAGGAGAGAGTCATGGTTTGCTTTCAAGATTCTACTTTTAGCATTAGAAGCAAATGAGGCATAAGTGAAAAGGAACAAAATTAGCCAGGAAGAAAATCAGTGCACTTTCTATGTACAGTTTTGGGTACCTGTCTTACATACATATAGAGATGTTCTTCACAGAATCGAACATGTTGTTTTGAAGCTAAGAGAGAACTACGTTAATGATACAGATTTGGAAGTAATTAGCACAAAAATTGTAGTTTCAGACTTTGGAAAAGAGCACCAGCAAAGTCAAGATTCAAAAGTTACCAGGTAGATTTTCTGAGTCAATAGGTTGTTTATTAAATTCCTGCATCTGACATTCTTTTATGAGGCAATCCCCCCCTAATTTACCCCAGTTCTCACCAGACCATATCAGGGTAAACACAGCACAGCCTGCTCTGTACCTTTCTGTTACCAGCCTGGCTCCTAAAGGTGATTGGCTGCAAAACCCAAAAGGAGATAAGAGGACAAATGATGGACCTCTGAAAAATATCAGCGTTTTGGGGACAGAGGAAGACAATCATGTGAATGATACTGAAAAGGGATCTAGAGAGCAAGAAAAAGAGATTTAGAATAACCCACTTGTATTGAGGTTCTTTAATTCCCTTACCAATTGCTGTGTTTATTCTCATTTATATTTAATTTACTAACTAAAGAAAATACCTCTTATTTTTCTCAATAGTTATCCCTACCTTTTTTTTTTTATATAAATTACAAGTAATTCCACAGTTACTTACAAAAATCATAGAATAAGATTTGAGATCCCAAGAGTTTAGTGTAGTTCTCCATCATTTTGTTTGTTCCCCTCTTTTTTCTTTTTCAGTTTGGAAGTATATATTGTTAAGGTGCCTGCCATATAGAAGTTTCTAAAAACACTTTGTTCTTTTCTTCATATAGCATAATTTCCTTTTGCACAAAGTTGGGAATACAAATGTGTTTAATGACACCCTCTACCTCATTAACAGCAAGTTTTCATAAAAAAAAAAAGAAAGAAGGAAAATGAAAAGGAAGAAGGATTGGAATAAAGAGATTATCATTTGTTTATTCTTGAAAGGCAGTTTGAACAGAATGCTGTTTACTAGAAAGGAAAAATTTGTAGAAAAATAGTAGTGAGGAAGAATCAGTCCCATCTGATATTAAAGTGTATTATGAAATATGAGAAACCACTTGAGCAGAAGAGAGAACATATAAATTAGAAAAACAAAATAAAAATCCCAGACAGAAAAAAATCCCAGACACACACACACACACACACACATACAGCTAACATACAAATATGAGATTTAAGGATAGAAGAATTGCAAAGGTTTCAGGAACCCAATAAAGTTTTCAGTTATTGGACTAAAATTCTTGCTATTATTAGATGATATTATAAATTTATTATTATTTCTCTCTATATATCCCTAACTAACATACAAATAAAGATTGAAAATTACATAAACATTTTCAACTGGAAAATTAAAAGCCCAATTTACATAGTAAAAATGTGAATAAAGTACTGGGGGGAGAATTTTTGGTATTAGTTTTTAGAAAAACATAGGATTAGTTAAGCACATTTAATAGTTTATATGAATGACAAAAGAACATATAACCCAAAAGAATACAGGCAAGAAAAATAAATAGGCAATTGTAGAATAAGAAAAATATTAAGTTTGGTTAATCTCACATTAAAAGAAGCACAAATTTAAATAAAGAATTATATTCTTCTGTCCAATCCTTGCACAAAAGGGAAAAAATTGACTGCATTTGTGAATTATTTATCTTAGGGAAATACCATTCTTATACTCTATAAGAGGATATTTTAGAAGAGGTTAAATTGGTTCAACTTTTTGGAAATCATTTCAATAGTAATAGCTTAATTTTTCAAACAACTAGATTCAATTTCCATTTCTATGTAACTATCCTAAAGAAATACTTGCACATGTACACAGAGGCATGTATAAAAAATTCAACTGAAACATTGTAATACAGGGAAACAAATATCCATCAATATGGATATAGTTAAAGGCTACCAGATTACTATGAAATACTACTCATCAATTAAAAAACTGACACTGGAATTCTTCAGGACATGTGAAGAAGGAGGAGAAGCAGTGAGGCTGAGCTGATCATTGCGGTAGGTTTTGGGTTTGAGGTATTATTATTAAGATCAGTGTTTCTCATTGAAAGTCCACAAACAAACCAGATAGAATTACATGGGATCTAGGGTAGGATCCAGGAATCTGCATTTTGACATTTTACTCATTTTTAAAATAATTTTATTAAGCATATTTTCTATTTTACACATCATATGATCCATTCATTTCAACTGTACGATTCAATGATTGCTTAAAAATTTTATCAAGCTGTGACACCATCACCATAAATCATTTTTACAGCATTTTCATCACCCCAGAAAGATCTCTTGCATCTTTTTACTGTTAATCTCCATGCCCACCCTGCCTCAGACAACCATTAATCTACTGTCTCTATCGATTTGCCTTTTCTGGATATTTCATTTAAATGGAATCACACAGCATGTCTCAAACTTTAACATGCATAGAAATCACCTGGGAATCTCGTTAAAATGCAGATTGAGCAGGTCTAGAGTAAAGCCTTAAAATCTGCAGTTCTAACAAGTTCTCAAATGATGCTGACGCTGCTGGTCCACGAAGCACAATACCTAGAGCAGGATCCTAGGATGCTTCTTGTTTTCACACACAGCAAATTTTGAGGACCACTGTTACTTATCTGTCTGAAATTTGTTAAGAACAAATATTTGTTCTAGTCTTACATCTATCTTATTTTAAGAAGAAATTGAGAAAGTAGGATGCTTATAGCACTATCTAATAATAGCAAGAATTTTATTCCAATAACAATAACTAAAAATTTTACTAGATTCCTCACACCTTTGCAATGGCTCTGTCCTTAAATGTTATATTTATATTATCTTTTATTTGACAGAGAGAAATTAGTCAAAATATGTGGATTATCTTGATCAACAGATAAATGGAGATCCAGCATCATGGGGAAATCATCATCCAGTCTCAGGAAATAAAGAAGAAAAATATTTAAAAAGAAAAGAACAGTTGATGTGTGGCAGAACCAATACAATATTGTTAAGTAATTAGCCTCCAATTAAAATAAATAAATTTAAATTAAAAAAAAAAGAACACCAAATAAATTTCTATGGGAAAATGTGCCCAGATGGGCAACCAAGAAAGGATGGAGAGAGGACTCAGGCTGTTCCCAACTCTTGCGTGTGTGTTTCTGTCACTCAGTCGTGTCCTACTCTTTGCAACTCCATGGACTGTAACCCATCAGACTCCCCCGTCCATGGAATTCCCCAGCAAGAATACTGGAGTGGGTAGTCATTTCTTTCTCCAGGGGATCTTCCCCACTCAGGGATCAAACCCAGGCCTTCAGCATTGTGGGCAGATCCTTTACTGTATGAGCCACCAGGGCAGCTCCTGTCAACTCTTAATACTGCAAATAAATAACAAAAGGTATTTTACTTATTTGCATTCTCTTGACAAGCTTATTTTTAATGATTGCCCTTAAATTGTTTCTCCAAGACTATTAGTGGTTGGACCAATTTATTTCTATTTTCATATTTTCTATGTGTTATATAATATGAACTTCTAAGGCAGCACTTTTCTAATATTATGTACAGCTATTTGTGGCCTGGAGGATGCATCACTAGATGTATTAGCATCTACTCTCTCCCTGGAAAATATCCTGTTGTGAATACAGACAAAGAAAGTATAATAATAGATGCCCAGAACAGTTATCTTTATTGTGAATTTCTGGTTGAGTAAATACAAATTATATCTTTTAATATCAAGCCAATCAATTTTATTCAACTTATACCTACCATACTCCATTGTCCATCTCCCACTTAGTTTCAATATTACCAACTATTAAGTTTCTCTATGAGGAAAAGCTGTGATTTGGGTAATCCAAAGCTGTGATTTGGGTAATCCAAAGTAACAGTTAAAACTAAATTTATATTTAAATAAAATAAAAAACTAAATATTTGGTTTTGAAATATTTTATAAAATTCTATGGTTTTTATTTGCTTGAGTTCCCAAACCCCAGAAGTTAGGTACAGGGACTGCTGGGACTATAAGAGGTATCTGAGTAAAATCAGAAAGAAAGGAATATAATATGTATTTCAATTTTCCACTGTTTTTTTGTATTCCTGCATGCACATCTTTTCTCATGCTAAACATTATTCATTTTATGCAATAAAATATCTTTAACCTGAAACTTTATAACAAATCTATCATTTCTCTAATGATCTAAAGGTAAATTGAAGTTTTTTCTTAAAAAAATTGTTTGACCTTGTATTATCATTTAGACAAATATATCTAAGAAAGTATACTGAAAGCAGAAAAACCTTTACATTTGAAAATGCTCATTATGTGAGAGTTGGACTGTGAAGAAGGCTAAGCACTGAAGAATTGATGCTTTTGAACTGTGGTGTTGGAGAAGACTCTTGAGAGTCCCTTGGACTGCAAGGAGATCCAACCAGTCCATTCTGAAGGAGATCAGCCCTGGGATTTCTTTGGAAGGAATGATGCTAAAGCTGAAACTCCAGTACTTTGGCCACCTCATGCGAAGAGTTGATTCATTGGAAAAGACTCTGATGCTGGGAGGAATTGGGGGCAGGAGGAGAAGGGGACGACAGAGGATGAGATGGCTGGATGGCATTACTGACTCGATGGACATGAGTCTGAGTGAACTCCGGGAGTTGGTGATGGACAGGGAGGCCTGGCATGCTGCGATTCATGGGGTCGCAAAGAGTAGGACACGATTGAGTGACTGAACTGAACTGAAGCAAATAATTACATAATTATGGAATATTTGCCTGATTAAATAAGTCAAAACTTAAAAATAAGTTTTATGGTGAATTTCAACATACATTGTCTTACAATAACTATATTCATTAATTTATTCATATATTTTAGCAAGTGTCTTTAGCATGTGCTAGACATTGAATAATAAAGTACTTATATGATTGTAAATTTTTAAAGCAGCATGTAATATGCAATTAGAAATTGTATATGATTGAAACTTTTTTAATATCACAACAAAAATTATAAATATAAAAATATCATAGGGAAAGTTAGTAACTGTGAAACATTAATGTTAAGTTTCCAATTTTCTGTATATTTATTATGCATACACTAACTTTTACAAAGAAAACTTTAAAAATTTAAGAAATAAGTAGAGCTTGAAAACCCTGACATATAAATTAGTGACAAAAGAATTAAAATACACTCTGTAGGCTTTTATGTATATAAAAAATGCACTGTCTTATTCAGTTCTCTCTTCTCTTTATGCATAACAGAGCTTGTCTACTTTAGTTATTTTCTATTTCAATATCAATGATAACCAGGCCAGAGGGCTCCCAGTCTTTGAAAATGTACTGTATAACAGATTAGTTTTAGGGTATCAGTAAATTAGATCTAAACTCAAGGCATTTCTCACAGCGCATCTCAGTGTTGTTTTTCAGATTCTTGCTTGTAACTTCAGTAACAGCACAAGTGGAAAGCTAACTTAGCCTACAGGAAAAAAAAAAAAAACCTGTTTGATATTAATTTTTATGTCCAAAGTAAAAAATTTCAGAGGTTGACTCAGTGGCTGGCTGCGTTAATTCCAAACCAAGTAAGTTTCTACATAGTTACATACATAAGTTTCTCTCAGCAGGACTCCTAAATCTTTTGCAGAATGTATCTGAATTTTCTGGCCACAGGACAATGATAGGAGAAAGAGTGCAGTATGGAATAATTAATGTAATCAAAATGTGTGTTTCCTTCTATTTTAGAAACTGTGAAGATGATCTGTGATGGTTGATTTTACATGTTAATTTGATTAGGCTACAGTACCAAATATGTGGTCAAACAGCACTCTACACGTTCGGGTAAAAGTATTTCTGGGGTGGAATAACACTTAAATCAGTAACTTTGAGTAAGGTATTTTCCTCCATTATGTAAGTGTAACTCAGGTAATCAGGTGAAGGACTTGAGAAAATGACATACCACCCTCCACAGAGAGCTCTGCCAGCAGACTACCTTTGGCCTTGTTATGCAACGCTTCCCTGCTTCTCTAGCCTGCTGATCTACTCTGTGTGTTTTGGACTTGCTGGTATCCACAATTATGTGAGATAATTCCTTAAAATAAATCTCTCTCTTTTTCTCTCTCTTGAAATAAATTTCTCTCTCTCTTACATACACATACCCCGCACATACGCTCACACATGCTATTAGTTCTATTTCTCTGAAGAACCTTCACTAATATTAACATATTATCTTATGTGTCTTCTTCATCATATTGACTAGTATCAATATCCAGTGGACTGATCTCTTTCTTAAGCGCCATCATTACACAAAGTTGCTTATGGAATATAAAATAATTGGACATTTACACATTCATAGAAAATTTTCTTGTAATTAAACTAGTGAATCAGGTCCTAATTCAGGTGTCTCCCCCATGAACCCCTTTTAGATACATTAATAAGAAGACACTTTGGGTACTAAAGATACAAAAGATCACCATATCATTAAAACCACAAATAATCTAGGTTTTACAAACAAGAAGTACATCTGGAAGCTTAATTATAATCTAGCTGTATCATAGAAATGGATATTTAAAACTCAACATTCAAAAAACTAAAATCATGGCAACCAGTCCCATCACTTCATGGCAAATAGATAGGGAAAAAGTGGAAACAGTGACAGATTTTTATTTTGTTGGGCTACAAAATCACTGTGGATGGTGACAGCAGCCAAAAAATTAAAAGATGCTTGCTCCTTGGAAGAAAAGCTGTAACAAAGCTAGAGAGCATATTAAAAATCATTTTGCTGACAAATATCCATATAGCCAAAGCTGTGGTTTTTCCAGTAGTCATGTACAGATGTGAGAGCTGGACCATAAAGAAGCCTGAGTGCTAAAGAATTGACGCTTTTGAATTGTGGTGCTGGAGAAGACTCTTGAGAGTTCCTTAGACAGCAAGGAGATCAAACCAGTCAATCCTAAAGGAAATCAACCCTGAATATTCTTTGGAAGGACTGATGCTGAAGCTGAAGCTACAATACTTTGGCCAACCTGATGCGAAGAGCCAATTCATTGTAAGAGACACTGATGCTGGGAAACATTGAGGGCAGGAGGAGAAGGGGCTGATAGAAGATGAGATAGCTGGATGGCATCACTGACTCAATGAACATGAGACTGAGCAAACTCCAGGAGATGGTAAAAGAGAGGGAAGTATGGCATGCTGCAGTCCATGGGGTCACAGAGAATCAGATAAGACTTAGTGACTGAACAACAAGGTGAAAGAAGCAACTTTAAATATGCTGCTGCTGCTAAGTCGCTTCAGTCATGTCCAACTCTGTGCGACCCCACAGACAGCAGTCCACCAGGCTCCTGCGTCCATGGGATTCTCCAGGCAAGAGTACTGGAGTGGGTTGCCATTGCCTTCTCCATTAAATATGCTAGGTTAGAGTAAATAGGTAAATCCTAATGGTTTCATAGAACTTAACATCAGATTCAACGTTACACAGATTTTTTTATAAGCTTTGCATTTGCTGTGCACTCATTTTTAAGATTCCCAGTCTATCAGGACAAAAGGCTTCCTGTCTAGCAAGTCTTGTGGTTAAGCCTGGCACAACCTTTTTTTTTCCCTACAGTGTTTTGCCTGACACCAGAGATGACGTCTCAAGTAATTTTACATTTAAAGAAAAGAAAATAATAACCTGTAAGAGGAAAATTTCTCCAATCTAAAAAGTAAATACTTTTCTACCGAGAATTTTTATATATAGCTAAAAGCTATATATAGCCCATAAGATAATCAGAACAAAAGATAATATTTCAAAATGAAAAACCAAATCACATTAATATGTCCAACTAACACTAAAATGAGCTCAAAATTAAACTCCAGATTTAAGGATTTCAATGATTGGATAGGATACTGGACATACCCACTATTGAGTTGAAGGAAATCTTGTATCAGTAATGATGTTTCCCAGGTTTTTTTTAGTACTGTTTTTCTTTTTTTTTAAGCTATTACTTGCTGCCACAGTTCACCATGATGAAGCTTTACAGACACAAACAGTAAACATATCATGTTTTGGGTTGTTGGTCTTGTGGTATACTAACTATATCATAGAGTTTATTCAGAAATATGTGGTGACCAAATTATCTGCACAGTTCTCTCATGGACTTCATATCTCAAGGGGGTACTACAGGCCTCCTTAAGCTATTGGAAAAAATAAAGACACAGAAAACTTTGGGTAAGATGTTTACACCCTGAGCTGCAAGAGATTCAGATAGCTAAATAAAGAGGATAAGTATGTGTAAGAGTTAAACGGATAGACACATATCCCAACTTCACAGGAAAGAGTATGGCACACCTCGGCAGGGCGACATCCACTGTATAAACAACGTTCTTGTGTGTAACAAGAAAGTCACTCAGTGTCTTCCAATATAATGCCACGATACTGTGCAGAACTGCCCTGTGGAAAGTTGGAGAAATTATCCAGACTCAAGTGTACCTGTAACAGCAAAATGAACAGAAGTCGAGAATCTGCTAATAACTAGAGTTGCAAATAAAATGAGAACAGAAACATGGTTTAGACAACAGGAAGAAATGTCAGCCATGTGAGAATATGAACCACCTAGCAGTAAGGAAAAAAAGAAACTACTGGCAGCTTCCATTCAGAGGAAAGCTGAACAGAACTGAAAGCCATTATAGCCACTCAGTTCTGAAGGGAGTATGGAACCCATGGGCATATAGGTACATGTACTTAATTCACCTTATTTTCTAAGTAACTAGATGATGTGTAACACCAGATTGCCTCAAATACTTTTACAGTCCACATGTTCACAATTCATCAATAAAGAGGGCTTCACTGGGGCCCCAGAGAGTAAAGAATCTGTCTGCAATGCCATAGACCCAGGTTCGAACCCTGGTAGGGAAGACCCCCAGAGAAAGGAATGGCTACCCACTCCAGTATTCTTGCCTGGAGAATTCCATGGACAGAGGGGCCTGGCAGGCCTGGGGTCACAAAGAAGATAAAGAAAACTAGTAAAATTCTTATTTCTCTGAGAATATAATCAACAATAAACTTTATTTGAAAGAATAATTCTAAATATAGTCCTGCTGCTGCTGCTGCTAAGTCACTTCAGTCGTGTCCGACTCTGTGTGACCCCATAGGCGGCAGCCCACCAGGCTCCCCCGTCCCTGGGATTCTCCAGGCAAGAGTACTGGAGTGGGGTGCCATTGCCTTCTCCGAAATATAGTCCTAGTATTCGATAACTGTCAATCCCTCTTAAATGTAGTTGTCTCCTTAAAAACAAAGTATTCCAAAACATGTGACAAAAATTTAGCACCTGAATAACCTTTCCTCTGACTTTCATATATGCACAGATCTAGATTTCTCCTTTTCTTGATGACACCTCAACTTCTGTGGTAGCTTCTCAGCTAGTCAGACTATTCAACTATTCAGATTTCTCACTGTTATATAATTGACACTTTTCTTCTAACTCTACACTTTATCTGTGTATCATTTGTCAATTCTTATGTCTTCAATTTTGTTACCATCCAATGGCCAATGACTTCCATATTTGCATTCCAATCATGTTGCTTATTTAATGCACATATAGAGAGAGATGCTAGAATATATGAGTAATTTGGCATCTTAGATAATTTGGATGGTTCACAGGAATTTCAAACTTTTGAATATTCAAATATTTGAAAACATGAATTATTAATCTCTTTCTGCAAAACTTTCTTCCCAGTCTTTGTCACATTATTAAAGGATATTTCCTAGCCTAGTCTTTTCCCTCTTTATCATTCTCTGTGCTCAGTTCACTATCAAATCTTCTGGATTCTACTTCCAAAAGTATATATGTGTATCTCTTCATTTTCATCATCACCACCTTAATTCCATCCATCATATTTCTTACCTGGATCACCACAAAGGACTTCTAACTGGTCTCCCTGCTTCCTCATTATTGTCATAGTAATTCTTTCTCATGCATATACGAATGTGACTTTCCCCAGTCCTCACCTGGACCATGTCACTCTTCACTACAAAATCCTTCCAGAGTCCACTGTATTCTGATCAATATCGAAAATCCTCAACACAATTTAGAAAGTCTTTTCAGATTCATCTGATGCCACAGTTCTTCCATCTTTACCACTGACCTGCATCCATTTATTTCTCAACTCTGATTCATTTGGTGCCTCTCAGTTCCTCAAGTATGTGAAAGTGCAGTTTCCTCTAACCAAATTATTCTTATTTCTTGTTTATGACTCTAATAACTCTTAGTGTCTACCATGTCATATATTCCTCTGAGAATAGTTCCCTGAGTACTTAACCAAAATTAGGATCCCTAGTATACTTTCCCGTTGCATATAGTGCTTTCTTAGAATACTTTTATGCTACATAATCATATATTGGAGTAATTATGCTTTTCTTTCCCTTACAGCCAAAAGATTGGGGTCAAAAAGTTTTGTTTAATATTATATATTCAATATGGAGTCAATAAATAGCTCATGTTAAATAAAATCTAGGCTTTATTCTGCTCTATTCCAATATGAAATATTCATAATAACACTGATACAAGTTGTTTCCCTCAAAATGCTTTCTGTTAAATTTATAAACTCACCATGACTTATAAATTTGTAAACAACTGCTAAAAAATGTTTGATGAATAATCTTTCTTGTTCCATGAAGGACTTCTTGAAAAATCCCCATCATAGGAATCAAGAGTACTGGCTCACATATTGCTTAGAAGTCACTTTACACACACACACACACACACACACACACGTTGTTTTCCCTTAATTTTAATGTAAAATCTTTGAGGACTTGTCTCTTTATATGTAAATTATACTGCTTATTTTTAAGCAGGCAGACTCTCTGTACTGCCAGATTTATTTTTGTATTTATAGTTATATGGGCCTGGTATGTGATATGCCATTAAATTAGTAGAATCATTTGTATTTTCCAAAGTTTTCTTAGCAAATAGATCATTAGGGTTGCAGAAGCTGGGATACCTAGAAAAATATTTACTAAGAAAAAACAACAACAACAACAACTATGCAATATCAGCGGCTTCCCAGGTGGCTCAGTGGGTAAAGAGTCCACCCAGCAAAGCAGGAGACGCAAGCTTGATCCCTGGGCCGGGAAGATCCCCTGGAGGAGGGCATGGTGACCCACTCTAGTATTCTTGCCTGGAGAATCCCATGGACAGAGGAGCCTCACAAGCTACAGTCCATAGGGCAGAATGGAGTGAGACATGACTGAAGCGACCGAGTACACACATGCATACAGTATTGGCATAGCCTCTTGTTTCAGAAACTAAAGTAAAACAAGTTGATTTTAATAAAATATTATTCTAGAGAGTTCGAAGATTTTGTAATTTGAGTCATGTTGTGCTTTTATTCTCACTGATTCTGGTGCAATTTTGCTCTCTCAAGTTAGGTTTTCTACTAAAAGACCGGAACGGTACCTCACCTCCTTTGACCAGTAACTTGCTCCCCCTGGTGGTCTTGTTAAGTTTAAACTGTTAACAAAAGAGAAATATTTAATTTATAATTTTTCTTTCCTTAATGTTTTGGTAGGCTGACATCTCAGCACCTATTTCTAGGTGAGTAGGAGATGTCCCTAGCCTTATTGGTAAGAAATGCTATTCAGTGGTTTTGAGGGATCATTCCAATATCTTTATTTCAAAAAATTTCTCATTATAGTCCCCAAACCAAACAATTTTTTATAAGAGTTAACATTATGAAGCATGGTGACAAATAATAATTATAAGCTTATTTAAAGATCTATCAAGACCAATATCTAGGAATGCTGAAGTGGGTGAGGGAACAGGGTAGGCAAAGATTTCTTGCTTGGGAAAAACCTTTCATCTGACACTATAACATTATTTCCTGTTTCACTGAATATCATTATGACTTAAGAAGTTTCTTTTGAAATCACTGAATATTTCTGACATAAAAGAGATACAGGTTGAAAAGGAATTTGATTAAGGAAAGTAGCACTTCCTCGAATCCAGTCTTCCAAAATAAGGTAGAGCATTAAAAATAAATGGCCACATCTCTAAAGATCATTAAAAATAAATGGTCTTTTTTAATTTGACATCACATAAATACTTCAAATGTTTAATGGTGGCAGAGTACAAGCTAAATTCTGAGTCAAATGCTGAGACAGTGTATTTGTGTCAAAATGTCATATTTGCTTCCAGTTTAAGAAGCCTTCAGTGAAATGCTCTCAGAGCAAAAGGGAGGGGAGCTGTCTTCAGCTGAATATATACATGCTCCCAAGCTGTACTTGAAATGTTTTACTCTGAGCTCTTCATGCTGAAGAAGGCATTCAGAGGGAAATCTACAATATTTTTTCCTCAGATGTCTTATCGTGAAGACTTCGCATTTTTTAAGCCTCCCTATCTGTCAGAGCCCAATAAAAAGATGGATTCACTCCAGTACATTTTGAAAAAGCTACTGGCTATTAAGAATAATGAATGAAAAGAGAAAACAGAAAGAGAGCTGAGAACTAGGTGGGGTAGTGAGTTGAGAATTTACATCTGAAGCATAAAGACTTAGAAATTTTCTGGCTTAACAATATTGTTTACATAACAAATACTTAAGAAGATTTAGAACTCCTTGGAATCATAAGGATTTAGGAGATTTTAGGAATTTTTCATTCAACCACTGTTCAGTCCAGATTTATAGTAATGCTACTGGATTTATCCCATCAACATTAGCTGCTTATGGATGGGTAGGTACTGTAACTGTGCAGAAATAATAACTAGTAACTGCAGCATATTTAGAACCCTCTGGAGAAATCATCTGTGACACTCTTTTGTAAGATCAGGGCATCTATGAAGCTTTTCTGTATTGATTTTGAGATACTGGAGAATTTGAGAGTTAAACCTTTTCCATTTATGGTAGCCCTAATCTTAACAGAGGGCCAGCTGGTCCCTTATAAAGCCCTCTGATACATTTGCTATGAGGCTTTGTTGTACATAGGTCTCTCAAGCCAATTAAAACTTGACATTTTGTACCCCCTGCAATTAAAATGCAAATGAAGGGATGAATTTTATTTTCAAAAATAGGTTAATTAAAATGAAAACTTAACTAGACCCTGGGTTTACAAATAAATATTGTTTTCAAAGAACCTACTAACATGGCAGAATATGAGTTCTGAGTCTATGCTCTACGTACTAGATCATATCAAAGCAAGGGAAGGAAATTTTGGAGACTGAAAACTATAATTATTAGATAAACTTTTTAAAGTAATGGTATAGAGAAAGCAGTTCACCAGTTTCTATCGGAAATCAACTTTTCTATGGTTTCATTTTGCTTCAGACTTGGAAAATGGAGCTTTAAAAAGCACACAGCCTTCAGATGGTATGGATAATGAAAATCATCACAATGGATGCATTTATGAAAACCATAAACTTGTGTACACTTAATCTATTTTTATCTGCCCACCTGAGTAATTAAAGGGGAGCTTCTGGATACACAAGAGACATTAGGGTCACAATTCAAACATATAACCTCCTTCTCTCAGAGGAAAGGTGAACAAAGCTAAGAAAAGCAAACACTTTAGAAATGACCTTGCATTATTCTTGGTGCTATTGCAAGAAGATGCAATTCTAAGGGAGATGATGGAAAGGAATAAAATGCAACATTCATTTTCCACACTGAAAAGCCAAATAATGCTTGTTACTGGTTTTTCTAAGGAAGCACTTTCTAGTGCTTGCCACTTCATCATAGTTGAACTCCTTGCACATACAAAACACAATGTCATATTTAATTTTTAGCCATTAGAGAGATAGATACCATGTAGATCTTAAAAAGCAGCAAAGATAAAGAAGCAATTATATAATATTTGTGGCAGGAGAAATAAAATATTCTGAGATACCATAGATCAAATACAATAATTATTTTAAAAACTTACAAGACACCAAATGGAAAATTTGGGGCATAGAATTATCATGGGGCTAGAAAAGGTCATTTTAGCTACCTTGAAACTAAAACTATTGCCATAATATAAATTAGGCCTTTAGAAACTGAACGTGGGAGTTGAACCAGCATCCACAGCATGATACAGCACCCTGGAACATCTCATTAAATACTTCAAATTGATGAAGTGCTTTAACAGCCTTATGTTTTTATTTACTGATTTAAATTCAGTCCTACAAAACAGAAAATGAGACAGAGTATAGCTAAGGGCCTAAAAGAGAGCTTGAAGGGAGGAGACATTTTACTCGAGTCTTTAGAATATATCTGTTTCTTATGCAAGTCATTTCAGCAGGCTTCCGGGGCACAGCTTTTCTCAAAAGAAAATGAAGACTCTAAAATTTTCTCTCATTTAGACATTTATCCCTTCATTTATACCTTATGCCTTTTTAAGAACCAAATACCTAATTTCTCTTACCTTTATTCTACAATTTGGATATAGCAAGATATTAAAGTCCCAAGCTAATACAATCTGTGTTCCTTTTTTGCTTATAAAAAATAACGTGAATTTTTCAAAGATAATTGCTTACCATTTTCTTCATATTCTCAGTGTGTTAGTCATTCTTTAGTGTTTCTGTTATTTTGTTCACACACACACACACTCACACTTTTTTAAAATCTTTTACTTTCTGGAGGTTTCTCCCAAGCCTTATAAACATTTATAAGCATCCCAAGAGTCTTTACTCTCAAGTATGTGGTTATTGGCCCTCTCTCTTTCTAAGACTTAAATCATTTCTTTGAATCTTTAATTCACTCTTTTTTCCTCCTCATAATTTTAATCATGTGGTTCCAGAATCATGTGGTTCTTTTGCTATGGGGCATCAGATCTAGCCAGCTGTGGGGTCTCTGCATGGCAAGCTAATAGACCCTGGTTATTTAGGAAATTCAGCCCTTTCATCCACTCTGAGGACATAACGGGAACTCAAAGGCCCAGTTCAGAGCACTCTTAAACTGCAGAAAGGCAATGATTGTGCCCATGGAGCTAGATCACACCCTTGCACTCCCCAGTGGCTAGTCAAGTCCTTTAAAGACACTGATGGGCAGCAACACAGAGTGTTCCCAGGGCATGTTCTACCAGCCCTGGAAACAAGCAAGCCACCCCTTTGGGATAACCAGACTGTTGCCACTGAGCCAGTCTGGCTTCCCCTCATTTATTTTCTCTCCTTTTGGACTGCATATCCTGTTCTCAGAAACAATTTGTTGCTCTTTCAAAGACTGTTTCAGTCCACCCCAGGGAAGATTCCCTATTTACATCTTGCTCCAGCCTTAGGGAAGTCCATTTTCCATGGTTACCAGCTACCACTTCAATAGGGAATCAGGAATCCACACCACAGATTATTACTCTAAAAACTAGCTTAGTTCCCTGGCTTCTTCTGAAGGAGTACACGGTTATCCATCTACCAAACACTGACACAATTACGAAGAAGGGATATGTCCCAAGAACTAAAATTGTCTTTCCTCTCTAACCTTAGTCTAGAATTTCCCAGGAGCACTGTATTGAATTCTCCCTACCAATCTGCTGGAACACTGAAGAACAGCCCATTTGCCTATGGATTATATGACTCTACCCTGGCGGTTCTGATAGTAAAGAGTCTGCCTGCAATGCAAGAGACCCAGATTCAATTCCTGGCTTGGGAAGATCCCCTGGAGAAGGGAATGACTACCCATTCCAGTATTCCTGCTTGGAGAATTTCATGAACAAAGGAACTTGGCGGGCTACAGTTCATGGGATTGCAAAGAGTTTGACACAGCTTAGTCACTTCCACACTTTCACCTGGAACCTGGCCCTATAGAAATGCTGAAATAACTTAACAACAGAGATACATGGCACTTTAAGATTCAGAAAAACACCATACTTAGCATCTGGGCCCCCTTGATCAGAACCCAGAGTGTTCTGTTCACTCTTGTTTCCATACAGTTTCATGCTTTACTGTCCTACTTAGACATCACTGATCTCCTCCTAAAACTGTAAAAATCCCCGTTCCAAGGTAAGCAAAACAAAGCAAAGCAAAGCAAAAAAAAAAAAAAAAAAGAACAAAAAGCCCTTCATCAAACTGCCCCTTCAGTTCTGACTCTGTGCGACCCCATAGACAGCAGCCCATCAGGCTCCCCTGTCCTTGGGATTCTCCAGGCAAGAACACTGGAGTGGGTTGCCATTTCCTTCTCTAATGCATGAAAGTGAAAAGTGAAAGTGAAGTCACTCAGTCATGTCCGACTCTTCGCAACCCCATGGACTGCAGCCCACCAGGTTCCTCCGCCCATGGGATTTTCCAGGCAAGAGTTACTGGAGTGGGTTGCCATTGCCTTCTCCTACCCCCTAAGCCTAGGTCTTTGAAATGGCGACAGTAAGGTCACAGGGTCAGGGAATTCAAGAATCAGAAAAGATGTCAGCATTCTGATAGTCCCCAGCTCCACCCCATCCAAAGCCTGACACCGGAACTCTTTCTCTTCCACCCTCATGGAGAAAGCCTCCCTCCTTTGATATCATGCCACTCAACTCTGTGATCCAGAATCATGCACCAGCTTCTGGGTCACTTTTCCACGTTTATCAACGGATTCAGCACCATGCTTGTGGCCTTCCCCTTCACTCAAATTCTTGTCAAAACTCTCCCATGCAGGTGACTAGTTCAAGTGCTTGCTTCAAAGTTTCTAGAGTTTTTTGACTCTGATGAACTTTACATTCACCTTGTCTCAGGCCCTCAAACCCAAAACTACACATGTGATGTGTGCTTAGTCACTCAGTCATGTCTGATTGCTTGCGACCCCACGTACTGCAGCCTACTAGGCTCCTCTGTCCATGGGGATTCTCCAGGCAAGAATACTGGAGTGAGTTGCCATGCCCTCTTTCAGGGGATCTTTCCAACTCAGGGATCGAACTCAGGTCTCCCACATTGCAGACGGATTCTCTACTGACTGAACCACCAGGGAAGCCCAAGAATACTGGAGTGGGTAGCCTATCCCTTCTTCAGGCAAACTTCCTGACCCAGGAATCAAACCTGGGTCTCCTGCATTGCAGGCATATTCTTTACTAGCTAAGCTACCAGAGAAGCCCAAAACAACACCTGGGAACTATTCCATCTCTGAAGTTTTCAACTGTAAATTCTCATTTGTTCTAATACCTATCCTTCCATGTTCTCACATGTTTCTTCCTACTACAACTATAACTGAAGCCCATAGACCTCTAGTTGCTTGTCTCCCTACCTTTTCTCAATCAGTGGACAAACTCCACATTCCTTCCTATCCAGTCTAGAGACACCAACTTGAATGCATTTCTTGTTGGCATCAGGTTTCTTTCTCTTTAACCTCCTGCCAGCCCCGCTCTGAAAAAAAGGTCCAACCTGGATCTGGAACAACATATTTCCTCTACTCTCACACCCAAGCTGCTAAAATCAGATCAGAGACAATCACAGAGCTGTGCACATCAGGCCACAGCAAAGTCCAAGTGTCCAACCTCAGCAGGGTACCTTACATTGCCTGGCAGTCTTTCCAATTAGTAACACTTTACAAGCACCAGCTATTATATGAATTCTCAATCCTTGTATCCTGACATATCCCCATGCATTTTAAAAATAATTTTTTATGAAAACATAAAATGATGTAACAAAATATGCACATAAGTTTACATCTTGATGGATTTTCAAAAATTTTATATACCTGTGTAAGCTGGCAGCCTAATCAGGAAACCAAATATCATCAGTAACCTGGAAGCCTTGCTAGGCTCCTTAGTGCTCCAGTTGCCTGACTTCAAACAATACAGGTTATTTTGCTTTTAAAATTTTTCCCTTTTCCTTTTTTCCCTTGTCGTCTTCTTTTTTTAACTGAATATACCATAGTATGTTTATCTATTATACTACAGGCAGACATTTGGTATGGTCCTAGTTTGGAGATATTAAAAATAATGTTGTTATAAACATTCTAATACATTTTTGGGGTGAACACTTGTGTACTTATGATGGATAGATACAGAGGGGTAGAATAATTAGATTATATGGCCTATTTTCAGCTCTATTGAAAGTTTCGAACAACTTTTCAAGTTGAATGCACCATTCTGTACTTGTATGGAGACCTTGACCTCATGAACTATATTTTAGTAAGAGAACACAAGGAAAAACATGTGCTAGGCAAAAAGAAAAGAAAAATCACTGCAGATGGTGACTGCAGCCATGAAATTAAAAGGCACTTGCTCCTTGGAAGAAAAGCTATGACCAATCTAGACAGTATATTAAAAAGCAGAAACATTACTTTGCCAACAAAGTCCATCCAGTCAAAGCTATGGTTTTTCCAATAGTTATGTATGGATGTGAAGTTGGACTATAAAGAATGCTGAGTGACGAAAAATTTATGTTTTTGATTTGCAGTGTTGGAGAAGACTTTTGAGAGTCCCTTGGACTGCAAGGAGATTCAACCAGTCAATCCTAAAAGAAATCAGTCCTGAATATTCATTGGAAGGACTGATGCTAAAGCTCAAACTCCAATACTTTGGCCACCTGATGCAAATAACTGACTCATATGAAAAGACCCAGATTCTGGGAAAGACTGAAGGCGGGAGGATAAAGGGATGACAGAGGATGAGATGCTTGGATGGCAACACTGACTCAATGGAAAGGAGTTTGAGTAAGCTCCAGGAGTTGGTGATGAACAGGGAAGCCTGGGGTGCTGCAGTCCATGGGGTCGCAAAGAGTCGGACATGACTGAGCAACTGAACTGAACTGAAGAGAACACCAATTACAAAAACATAAAGAAATAAATGAAATAACTACAGGTTGTGTTAAGTGCTATGAAGGACATAAACAAGTAATGAGATTTATAGTGCTTGGAAGATGAAAAGTAAGCTACTTGTGTGGTTAGGAAAGAGCATTCTGATGCAGTGACATTTGAGCTTAGACTTATCAGGAAGAACCATAGGTTCCTAGGACCATAGGGACAGCCAGAAAAAGCATATGCTAGGCAAAAAGAAAAGAAAATATAAAAGCCCTCAGACAAGAAAGTTGTGTATTTTCATGGTACACAGAAAAGACAAGAGACTCATTTGGCTGAGAGATAATAAAAGAAGAAGAAGAAAGGGAGGAACATACATTTTGAGGTGAGTTAGGAAAGATGAACAAAATCAACTCATGGATGGTCTTGTAGGCCATTGCCTAGAGTTTGCTTTTAATTTTACATTCAGTGGAACTCTCCTGGAAGTTTGAAGCTGGGACTGAGTTTGTGTTTGGTGGGTGGGGGGAGGTGGCAGGTGGAGTGGGGAGAAATGACACAATCTGATAACTCTTCATTCTGGCAGCCACATGGAAGAATAAACTGTTTACTGACAAGAGTAGGAACTGGAGCATCCATTAATAAGCATACCATTAGTAAGGTGATTTTGTGTCTTTAATGGAGTCAAATTTTTTTTCTAATACTTCACCTAAGCATGGGCTTCCTGGGTGGCTCAAGGCTAAAGAATCTGCTTGCCAATGGAGGAGACACAGGTTCAATCCCTAGGTGAAGAAGATGCCCTGCAGGAGGAAATGTCAACCAGGTCTGGTATTCTTGCCTGGAAAGTCCCATGGACTGAATAGCCTGGCAGGCTACAGTCCATAGGGTCACAAAGAGTCAGACACGACTGAGTGACTGAGCACCAATGAAGTATGAATAGCATCTTTTATCAATATCAAAAATGCTTTGTTTAAGTTAGGAAGCTAAGCATATGGTCACTCTAACCATTAAGGAACTACCTATGTATAAAATAAGTAAATATAACATAATAAGCAGGAGTATAAAAGACAGAGGGGGCTTCTCTGGTGGCTTGGTGGTAAAGAACCTGTCTGTCAATGCAGGAGATGTGGGTTCAAACCCTGGGTGGAGAAGATCTCCTGCAGGAGGAAACGGCAACTCATTCCAGTAGTCTTGCCTGGAAAATCCCAGGGACAGAGGAGCCTGGCAGGCTACAGTCCCCGGTGTCGCACAGAGTCAAACATTCCTTAGCAACTAAACAGCAACATAGAAGATATATACTGTTGGCCTGAATTGTTAAAGTAAGGAGTGATTCAATTCAAGACCTATTTTGAAGGTAGTATTAAAGGATGTATTTATGGATTGCACGTGGGAGGTAAGGGAAAGGCACAGATCGAGGGTAATTTCTAGATATTTGTCTAAAATTAGTGGGGGTACCATTTCTTAGATAGGTACATATGAGGTAAAAATAGGCTCTTGGTAAAGAAAGACAAATCTACTCAACTGACTGAGGAATAAGAACAGGAGAGATGGAAGAAAAAAACTGAAGGTAAAATTGCCAAAATAGATATTTACTTATTTCCTTCCTCTGTTAGTAGAAGAACTGTTTTTAACCTGAAGTATAATCCTTCCACTTATTCTCTAAATCTTCTCTCTCATTTTTTAAAAAACTTTTCATTTTGCATTGGGGTATAGCCAATTAACAAACAATACTGGGATAGTTTCAGGTGAACAGTGAAGAGACTCAACCATACATATATATGTATCCTTTCTCCTCCAAACTTCTCTCCCATCCAGGCTGCCACATAACATCGAGCAGAGTTCCATGTGCTATATATACACTAGGTCCTTATTCTCCTTTCTTCTTAATTTGCTTCACACTCTCAGTTATCCCCACTTAAATGTAATCTTCACCATCTTATTTACTTTCTGAAAAATCTATAGATGTGAACAACTGTCAATAATCTTAAAAAATAAATACTGAGTAAGCAAACCCCCAACACTCCATGAATCCCATATCCTTTCCTCACTACCACAGTTCCTGGAACTTTTAGAGCCATGTTTCTGAAAGTGATAATCTACGGTCAAGATCACCCTTTCTTTGCTTCCTATTTTCATGAAATCACCGGTACTATGATTTCCATTCTCATCACTTTTATTAAATTCTCCCACCAATTACCTCCATGGCCCAAATGAGTGACTTCTTCATTTATTTGACTTTAAGAATCTTTTTTATCACTTTGTGGATACTGCCTCGTACATTTTTCCTGTGAAGTGGCTCAGTTGTGTCTGACTCTTTGCAACCCCATGGACTGTAGCCTACCAGGCTCCTCAGTCCATGGAAGTTTCCAGCCAAGAGTACTGGAGTGGGTTGTCATTTCCTTCTCCAGGGGATCTTCCTGACCCAGGAATTGAACCTGGGTCTCCCGCATTGCAGGTAGATGCTTTACCATCTGAGCCACCAGGGTAGCTCATTTTTCCTACCTTTCCATAAAATTAATATTCTTTAATATATTCTTTAATTTTAGAAATATATTTAGTCCAATTTTATTCTCATTTTAAAAGGTATTTCTCCAAAAGATTCCATTCAGTTTGTACATTCACCTCAATGTGAGTAATGATTGTGGTAATGTTTTCATAGATGGGAAAACAAAGCAAAGCTTATCAAATTATTTACTTCAAATGTGTGAAATTTACTGTAAATAAATCTAATTAAAAATTTGTCCCTTAGTTTGAGTGAATCTTGGCAGAAAATTGATAAAAAGAGAAGACTTGTTCCCATAACACTTGCCATGGTGGATATTTTCTGATCTACAGTGAGACATGCACACCTGCCATGGGAGTTCAATCATATATAGCGAGCTATTAATTGTTCAGATGTGGATAATATGTTCCTAAAGGCAAAATTCAATGAAATTAACTTGAGTTACTTTTCAGGTATGAATCTAGTTATGATTTTTCAGATATGAGTCTGGTATGAAGCTTGCTGAATGGGTAATATTTTTTCTCATGCCTCAGGTATAGATCTCATGTTTTGTCTGAAAACTGTCTCCTATCTTGTATAAGAGGAACAAAGATTGAGTTAGCTAACTATTTTCTCTCTGGGCCTCCAACATTACCATAATTTATTTCCAGAATATTACAATATTCTATAGAGTACATGCTCAGTTGCTAAATTGTGTGTGATTCTTTGTGACCCCATGGACTATAGCCCACCTGGCTCCTCCGTCCATGGGATTCGCTAGGCAAGAATACTGGAGTGAGTTGCCATTTCCTCCTCCAGGGGATCTTCCCCAGGGATAAAATCTGCATCTCCTGCTTTGCAGGTGGATTCTTTACCACTAAACCACCTGGGAAGTTATGTTCTAGAGGGTATCGCATGATAAAGTGATATAGTTTCTAGAGCAGCAGTCTCCTACCTATGGAGAACAGGCTCTCCCACCAAGACTCAGTATTTCCCTTCAAGGATCACTCTCTGAAACTCCAAATCACTTTGTCAGCAATCATTAAGCCTAGGGTTTCATCATTACTGTGGTATGGTATAGTTTTCAGACAGATAGCTCAGATACTACCTTTACTAAACTTTTTAGGATAAAACAATCTTTTCACAGTTGCAGAGGTCCTACATCTCCTTGCTAGGTGGAATACTGGTATTCTGAGAATGCAACCTGTGGGACAGAGCAAATGCATCTCTTTTGCTCAACCCTGAACTAAAATAAGGGGGCTTCCCAGGTGGTGCTGGTAGTAAAGAACCTGCCTGACAGTGCAGGGAGACATAAGAGACATGAGTTCCATCCCCGGGTCAAGAAGATCCCCTGGAGGAGGAAATGGCAACCCACTCCAGTATTCTTGCCTGGAGAATCCCATGGACAGAGGAGCCTAGCAGACTACAGTCTGTAAGGTCACAAAGAGTCGGACATGACTAAAGCAACCTAGCGTGCATACATGACCTAAAATAAAGCCTGGAACACAGTCACTGAGAGCGACCACTCTCAAATGCTCTGTAGTATCCAGTTAACACTGGTCAAGACTAAAGGGATGGGGTTGTTATCAGTCCACTCTTAGAAGAATAGTCCATACATATACTTCTGATCATTACCTATGGTTAGCCATTTCAGCAGTAAAAACTAACATTTAGAAATATCATTGGAAAGGAAAAAAAAAAGAAATAGGGTATCAGATTTAGATGTCAGGTTTTAATTGGAACTGTCCCTGGGAATTTTTCCCTAGAATTTGGATATACTAGGCTAAGCTTTCCAAATTGACTTCAGTGTTATTATGAAAACGTTTCGGGAGTGAGGACAAGTCAATACTGGAGTGCTATTAGTCAATAATTCAGGATCATTGTCAGACATTCCCTGTCTCTTATCTGATGCTTAGATTTACTTTGGGGTATGTATATTAATAAGTATTCACTTGCCATTAGCACCTACTATTTTGCCTAAACAGGCCTTAGTACAATTTATCCAGGATAATGCCAAATTGACTATCTGTAATAGTAGACTACAAACTTTTTTGAACAACGTAATGAATAATTCATATAATTAACTAATTTAAAATATAAAAATAAAATGGTCATGCAGAATCAAAATCTACATATGCATTCCATTTCTTTAAAAATGGATTCATGTGTGTACTACTATTACAAGCTAATAATTTAAGGCACAAATATGCTTAAGATGAAGATTATTGCTAAAAATAAGGTATATAAATTTATATTTCAAATAGCTTTCTTAGTAATTTCAAGGAATTAAGCTAACTTTTTAAATCAGATCTGATTAGATCTTCATTGATCTTACTTTTCAATGTGACTGACCAAAAAACCACACATACTAGTAGCAGAAATTTCAGCTCTAACATTTTTAGGGGGTGGAAAGGAGGCTTGCTTGCTTGCTTCTGCTTAACAATATTAATATTTAAAAAAGAAGAAAAAATATTATCCTCAACCCAGGATTATTCTGCAGAGTTCATTTTGAGCCAAGTATTAATTTTCACAAGTTTAATGTAGTAAAAACTACATAATATAATCCATATAATAAATTAATGAGACACATGTAAACTATACAGCCTTACAAAATGCTGAATCAAACATCCACTTGGTTTTGTGCAAACGACACTCTTCCTCCAAATACCTTACGGATTCTTCAAAGAAATAGGAAATATGACATAATGACCCAGTGAAGACTCTAGTACCTATTCATAGTTTAAACATCAAGACAATTTTTATTTCATCTTCAGGAAAAAATATAAATGTCATCGCTAATCTTTTCTTCTCAACTCTTCAATGGACTATCCATGAATTAATAGTGCACTCATCCCAATTTAAAGACAGTTGATTTACACATGAGTGCTCAAACCATAATTACTGCTTATCCTATCTTCTTGATATTTTAACACTGCAGGCAAGATCTCTTCCCACCAATAATATGTATTTATTTTAAACACAATTAAGTAAAACATTATATCTCTTCCTTTTCTTAGTCTATATATTTAACTACATATACCTCACTAAGATCTTAAAAAATCCACAACTTTTTGTATGTAAAAAAGACAATTTTTTATTTTTACCTTTTGCTATGACTGTTTAATTACTATATTCAGTATTAATGAATCAAGATAAGTTTAATTTAGGAAATCCTGAAATCAAGCACTAATATACAAGAACTATTGACATCTCACAGCCAACAACACAGGCCTCCAGCTACTCTTATTTGATGAACACCCACTTGGTTTCACCTTTGATAGCAAACTATCCATCTATATGCTCAAGAGATGCAATGATTGTTGTTTCACTACCATTATCTAAAGGAATAAAATATGAATCCCATTTTATATATTCCTGCCCTCTAAGAACATTAATATTTAAACATTATTAAATATTCAATAGTTTAATTTCATCGTTAGATATTTAGAAAAAGTCACTGAATCTTAGACATGCAGAGTATTGAATAGACAGTACCTGTAAAGGCGTTATTTATGAATAGAGCAAAATAATCTAAAGTTGAACACATGCCAGTTCAGCAGGAATTGCAAGAGTGAAACATGGAATTAATTTCATTTATTTAATAAGTGGCCACTATGTTTAGAACAGGCTAGAGGATGCTGTTATGAATCATGAAGTTGATTAAAAACAGAAGTATATGATAAGGATAAGCACTAAATACAAAGATGAGGGAAGATAAATGTACAAAAATAAATGGAATAGGGAGGTGCACTGAGAAGATTAGAGGGAATAAACAAATATTCCTTTTCTCAGTAAATAAAACTCTGGAGTTCAGAACTCAGCTTGTCACAGAAAACCTATCATCTTGCTTACTTTTCTAAAATTCTAATTTGTGACTCTTGGATTGTCAAAGTTTTTAGAATATATGGCAACTTCTACATAATGTTCAACACATTTTTATTAAATAATATGAATAAATGAGAAAAAATGGGTATCTAGTATAATGTACACATTTTTGTTTTGCAGTGCCTAATATAAACTTAAGTGAGTGAAGTCGCTCAGTCGTGTCCAACTCTTTGTGACCCCATGGACTGTAGCCCAACAGGCTCCTCCATCCATGGGATTCTCCAGGCAAGAATACTGGAGTGAGTTGCCATTTCCTTCTCCAGAGGATCTTCCCCACCCAGGGATCGAACTCAAATCTCCCGGATTGCAGGCAGATATTTTAACCTCTGAGCCACCTACATTAACTCTTTTGCTACTGTCCAATATATTAAGATTATACTAACATAATTCTTGGAGAAGGCAATGGCACCCCACTCCAGTACTTTTGCCTGGAAAATCCCATGGACGGAGGAGCCTGGTAGGCTGCAGTCCATGGGGTCGCTAGAGTCGGACACGACTGAGCGACTTCACTTTCACTTTTCACTTTCATGCATTGGAGAAGGAAATGGCAACCCACTCCGGTGTTCTTGCCTGGAGAATCCCAGGGATGGGGGAGCCTGGTGGGCTGCCGTCTATGGGGTCGCACAGAGTCGGACACGACTGAAGCGACTTAGCAGCAGCAGCAGCAACATAATTCTACACAGTCTCTCAGACTATGAGAAAAAATTGTTTTAAAACATTAAACTATACAGTCGGTGTTACTACTTATGAAGTGACATGGTTAATATTAAGGTTAAGGTTGTGCATGAGTGCTAAGTTGCTTCAGTCATGTTTGACTCTTTGTGACCCTATGGACTGTAGCCCACCAGGCTCCTCTGTCCATGGGATTCTCCAGGCAAGAATACTGGAGTGAGTTGCCATGCCCTCCTCCAGGGGATCGTCACAATCCAGGAATTGAACCAGCATCTCTTGTGTCTCCTACATTGGCAGGCAGGTTCTTTACTGTGAGTGCCACCTGGGAAGGGTTAGGGTTAAGTATGGGTTTAGAGAAATAACCCTTAAAATCTCTGTAATATATGCTCAGTGTTTTGGAGTTGTTTGTGATTATTGTTGGATTAATGTGATAGCAAACATTTTGCAAACAGCCCCCAAGCAGCCTTTAAATCATTTATGCTTTACTAATGGTTTTTCTGATTAAAGAATTAACTTAATGGTAATTTTTGAAAATTAGAATATTGTACAGAGTATAAAGAATAAGTTTACCCATAATCATGATTAATATTTTGGTAGGTTCCAAGCATGTCTTCTCTTAGACATATACATTTGTCACAAGATATTATATTTTTTCATTACATACAATATGGAGTTGCATACTAACTTTTATCTCTTAATGTCCCTGTTACAAATATTTCTCCATTCATTAAATACTTCTAAAACCATGGCTTGAACATTTTTTATAATATTCCATTATATAGTTTAGGAATTTATAAAGTCTTTCTCAAATTTGTGGATACTTAGACTACACCTGAGAAAAATCCACATATTTTGAAAATTTTCTATACATAGAATTTCTGGTCCTAAAGTTATTTCAGTCTCCTAATATAATTTTCCAACTGTGCTTACAAAAATGTTTTTATGACCCAGCTGGTATTGCATAAGAAAATTTATATATACTAAATATAATGCTACTAACTGTTACTTCATGGGAGACGAAAGAGTAGTATATATTACTTTTATTTTCCTTATAAACTACTAATATGCTTTTACATGTTTGTATTTATAGATAGCTACTAAGTTTATACTCTATGTTCTTTAATTTCTACTGCTGTCATAGTTTTCTAACTGATTTTAAGAACATATGCCTTTACATATTAAGGATGATAATGCTATATTTACTATGTGGATTTTTATTATCCCCTTGTTTATTATTTTTTCTGATGTTTTGAAACTCAAATTTTATTTATTTTTAAAATTTATTAAATGGAGGCTAATTACTTTACAATATTGTGGTGGTTTTGCCATACATTAACATGAATCAGCCACCGGTATACATGTGTCCCCCATCCCGAATCTCCCTCCCACCTCCCTCCCCATCCCATCCGTCTGGGCTGTCCTAGTGCACTGGCTTTCAGTGCCCTATTTCATGCATCAAACTTGAACTGAGCATCTATTTCACATATGATAACAACATCTTTCAATGCTATTCTCTCAAATTATCCCACCCTCACCTTCTCAGAGTTCAAAAGTCTTTTATTTACATCTGTGTCTCTTTTGCTGTCTCACATATAGGGTCATCATTACCATCTTTCTAAATTCCATATATGCATTAACATACTGTATTGGTGTTTCTCTTTCTGACTGACTTCACTCTGTTTAATAGGCTCCAGGTTCATCGACCTCATTAGAACTGATTCAAATGTATTCAATAGCTGAGTAATATTTCATTGTCTGTATGTACCACAGCTTTCTTATCCATTCGTCTGCCTATGGACATCTAGGTTGCTTCTATGTCCTAGCTATTGTAAACAGTGCTGTGATGAACACTGGGGTACATGTGTCCCTTTCAATTCTGGGTATACATGGACATTGGGGTACACGTGTCCCTTTCAATTCTGGTTTCCTCAGTGTGTATGCCCAGCAGTGGGATTGCTGGGTCATATGGGAGTTCTATTTCCAGTTTTTTAAGGAATGTCCACACTTTCTCTACAGTGGCTGTACTAATTTTCATTCCCACCAACAGTGTAAGAGGGTTCCCTTTTCTCCACACCCTCTCCAGGACTTATTGTTTATAGACTTTTGGATAGCAGCCATTCTGACTGGCGTGAGATGGTACCTCATTGGGGATTTTATTTGCATTCCTTGATAATGAGTGATGTTGAGCATCTTTTCATGTGCCTGTTAGCCATCTGTTTGTCTTCTTTGGAGAAATGTCTGTTTAGTTCTTTGGCCCATTTTTTGATTGGGTCATTTATTTTTCTGGTATTGAGCCACATGAGCTGCCTGTATATTTTTGAGGTTAATTCTTTGTCAGTTGCTTCATTTGCTATTATTTTCTCTATTTCTGAAGGCTGTCTTTTCACTTTGCTTATAGTTTCCTTCATTGTGCATAAGCTTTTAAGTTTAATTAGGTCCCATTTATTTTTGCATTTCTTTCCATTACTCTGGGAGGTGGGTCACAGAGTATCTTGCTGTGATGTATGTCAGAGAATGTTTTGCCTATGTTCTCCTATAGGAGTTTTGTAGTTTCCTGTCTTATATCTAGATCTTTAATCCCATTTTATTTTTGTGTATGGTGTTGGAAAGTGTTCTAGTTTCATTCTTTTACAGGTGGTTGACCAATTTTACAGCACCACTTGTTGAAGAGATTGTCTTTTCTCCATTATATATTCTTGCCTCCTTTGTCAAAGATAAGGTGTCCATAGGTACATGGATTTATCGCTGGGCTTTCTATTTTGCTCCACTGATCTGTATTTCCGGCTTTGTGCCAGTGCCATACTGTCTTGATGACAGTAGCTTTGTAGTATAGTCTGAAGTCAGGCAGATTGATTCCTCCAGTTCCATTCTTCTTTCTCAAGATTGCTTTGGCTATTCGAGGTTTTTTGTATTTCCATACAAATTGTGAAATTATTTGTTCTAGTTTTGGTAGCTTGATAGGGGTTGCATTGAATCTATAGATCACTCTGGGTAGTATACTCATTTTCACCATATTGATTTTTCCAACCCATGAATATTGTATATTTTCCATCTATTTGTCTCATCTTTGATTTATTTCATCAGTGTTTTTATAGTTTTCTGTATATAGGTCTTTTGTTTCTTTAGGTAGATTTACTCCTAAGTAATTTACTCTTTTTGTCATAATGGTGAATGGGATTGTTTCCTTAATTTCTCTTTCTGTTTTCTCATTGTATGTGTATAGGAATGCAAGGGATTTATGTGTGTTGATTTTATATCCTGCAAATTTACTATATTCATTAATTAGCTCTAGTAATTTTCTGGTGGTGTCTTTAGGGTTTTCTATGTAGAGGATCATGTCATCTGCTAACAGTGAGAGTTTTACTTCTTCATTTTCAACCTGGATTCCTTTTATTTCCTTTTCTTGTCTGATTGCTGTGGCTAAAACTTCCAAAACTATGTTGAATAATAGTGGTGAGTGTGGGCACCCTTGTCTTGTTCCTGACTTCAGGGGAAATGCTTTCAATTTTTCACCATTGAGGATAATGTTTGCTGTGGGTTTATCATATATGGCTTTTATTATGTTGAGGTATGTTCTTTCTATGCCTGCTTTCTGGAGAGTTTTTATCATAAATGGATGTTGAATTTTGTCAAAGGATTTCTATGCATCTATTGAGATAATCACATGGTTTTTATCTTTCAGTTTGTTAATGTGGTGTATCACATTGATGATTTGTAAATACTGAAGAATCCTTGTATCCCTGGAATAAAGCCCACTTGGTTATGATGTATGATCTTTTTAATATCTTGTTGGATTCTGTTTGCTAGAATTTAATTGAAGATTTTTGCATCTATGTTCATCAATGATATTCTCTTCTTTTGTGGCATCTTTGTCTGGTTTTGGTATTAGGGTGACGGTGGCCTCATAGAATGAGATTGGCAATTTACCTTCCTCTGCAATTTTCTGGAAGAGTTTGAGTAGGATAGGTGTTAGCTCTTCTCTAAATTTTTGGTAGAATTTACCTGTGAAGCCGTCTGGTCCTGAGCTTTTGTTTGTTGGAAGATTTTTTATTACAGTTTTTATTTCTGTGCTTGTGATGGGTCTGTTAAGATTTTCTATCTCTTTCTGGTCCAGTTTTGGAAGATTATACTTTTCTAAGAATTCATCTATTTATTCCAAGTTGTCCATTTTATTGGCATATAGTTGATGATAGTAGTCTCTTACGATCCTCTGTATTTCTGTGTTTTCTGTTGTGATTTCTCCATTTCTAATTTTGTTGATTTTGTTGATTTGGTTCTCCCTTTTTTTCTTGATGAGTCTGGTTTGTCTATTTTATTCATCTTCTCAAGGAACCAGCTTTTAGTTTTATTGCTTTTTGCTATAGTCTCCTTTATTTTTCATTTATTTCTGCCCTAATTTTTATGATTTTGTTGCTTCTACTAACCCTGGGGTTCTTCATTTCTTCTTTTTCTAGTTGCTTTAGGTCTAAAGTTAGGTTATTTACATGATTTTTCTCTTGTTTCTTGAGATAAACTTGTATTGCTGTGAATCTTCCCCTTAGCACTGCTTTTACTGAATCCCATAGGTTTTGGGTTGTCATGTTTTCATTTTCATTTGTTTTTATGCATATTTTTATTTCCTTTTCTTTCATGATTTGTTGGTTTTTCAGAAACATGTTGTTTACCTTCCATATATTTGTATTTTTAATAGATTTTTTTCTTGTAGTAGACATCTAATCTTACTGCATTGTGATCAGAAAAGATGCTTGAAATAATATAAATTTTTAAAAATTCACCAAGGCTAGCTTTATGGCCCAGGATGTGTTCTATCCTGGACAATGTTCCATCTGCACTTGGAAAAAAGGTGAAATTTATTGTTTTGGGGTGAAATGTCCCATCAAATAGGTATCAAATAGGTCTAACTAGTCCATTGTATCACTTAAAGTTTGTGTTTCCTTGCTAATTTTGTTTGGTTGATCTCTCCATAGGTGGGAGAGGGGTATTAAAATTTCCCACTCTTACTGCTGCTGCTACATCGCTTCAGTTGTGTCCAACTCTGTGCGACCCCAGAGATGGCAGCCCACCAGGCTCCGCCATCCCTGGGATTCTCCAGGCAAGAACACTGGAGTGAGTTGCCATTTCCTTCTCCAATGCATGAAAGTGAAAAGTTAAAGTGAAGTCGCTCAGTCGTGTCTGACTCTTTGGACCCCATGGATTGCAGCCTACCAGGCTCCTCCATCCATGGGATTTTCCAGGCAAGAGTACTGGAGTGGGTTGCCATTGCCTTCTCCAGCCCACTCTTACTGGATTACTGTTAATTTCCCCTTTCATACTTGTTAGCATTTGTCTTATGTATTGAGGTGCTTTGAATTCTTTTAAGAGTTGGTTTGGTGGTGCAGAATTCTCTCAGCTGTTGCTTGTCTGTAATGCTTTTGATTTCTCCTTCATATTTGAATGATATCCTTGCTGGGTATAGTAATCTGGTTTGTAGGTTTTTTCTCTTTAATCACTTTAAGAATGTTCTGCCATTCCCTTCTGATCTGAAGAGTATCTTTTGAAAGATCAGCTATTATCCTTATGGGGATCCCCCTGTGTGTTATTTGTTGCTTTTCCCTTGCTGTTTTTAGTATTTTCTCTTTGAGTTTGACCATCATTAGTTTGATTAATATGTGTGTTTTGCCTTGGGTATCCTGTTTGGGCCTATCTGGGTTTCTTGGACTTGAGTGGCTATTTCCCTCCCCATTTTAGGGAAATTTTCAACTATTATCTCCTCACATATTTTCTCATGCCCTTTCTTTCTGTCTTCTTCTTCTGGGACTCCTATGATTTGAATATTGGGGCATTTAACATTTTCCCAGAGGTCTCTGAGGTTGTCCTGATTTCTTTTCATTCTTTTTTCTTCTCTGCTTCATTTATTTCCACATTTCTATATTCTGCCTCACTTATTCTATCTTCTGCCTCAGTTATTCTACTGTTGCTTCCCTCCAGAGTGCTTTAGATCTCATTTATTGCATTATTTGGATGTGCAGCACTGGAGTGGCAGCTGTGCAGTGCTGGAGCAGCAGCTGCATGGCGCTGGAGCAGCTATGAGGCGATACCCCACATCTAAGGACAGAGAAGCCCCAGGAAGATGGTAAGAAGGACGAAATTGCATTTAGAATCAAACTCCATAGTCAACAGAGACGCTCAGAGGGCTCAAACAAACCTTGTGCACATCAGGACCCAGAGCCCCCACAGACACTGGGACAGAACTGTGTTTGAGTGTCTCCTATGGAGGTACAGGTCAACAGAGGACTGCCACAGGGGCAGGGGCTTTGGGTGCAACAGACCTGTGTATGGCATAAGCCCTCTTGGAGGAGGTCACCATTAACCACACCATAGAGTCACCAGAACTTACACAGGACTGGGGAAACAGACTCTTGGAAGGCACAAACAGAAACTTGTGTGCACCAGGAACAAGGAGAAAGGAGAAGTAACCCCACAAGAGACTGACCCAGGCTTGCCAGTGAGTGTCCGGCAGAGGCATGGGTTGGAGCTGGCCTGCTACAGGGTTGGGAGCACTGAATGTAGCAGTGCATGCATGGGACCTTTTGAAGGAGGTCACCATTATCTTCATTACTTCCACCATAGTTTGGTCCCAGGTAAATAACAGGGAGGGAACACAACCCAACCAATCAACAGAAAATTAGATTAAAGATTTACTGAGTATGGCCCTGCCCATCAGAACAAGACCCAGTTTCCCCCTCAGTCAGTCTCTCCCATCAGGAAGTTTCCATAAGCCTCTTATCCTTCTCCATCACAAGGCAGACAGACTGAAAATGACAATCACAGAAAACTAACCAATCTGATCACATGGACTACAGCCTTGTCTAACTCAAAGAAACTATGAGCCAAGTAGTGTAGGGTCACCCAAGACAGACGGGTCATGGTGGAGAGATCTGACAAAGCATGATTCACTGGAGAAGGGAATGGCAAACCATTTCAGTATTCTTGCCTTTAGAACCCCATGAACAGTATGAAAAGGCAAAAAGATGGGACACTGAAAGATGAACTGCCCAGGTGGGTAGGTGCCCAATATGCTACTGGAGATCAGTGAATGAAGAGATGGAGCAAAGCAATACCACCACCTGGTTGTGGATGTGACTGGTGATGGAAGTAAAGTCAAATGCTGTAAAGGGCACTATTTCATAGGAACCTAGAATGCTAGGTCCATGAATCAAGGCAAATTGGAAGTGGTCAAACAGGAGATGGTAAGACTGAACATCAACATTTTAGAAATCATCAAACTGAGATGGACTGGAATGGGTGAATTTAACTCAGATGACCATTATATCTATTACTGTGGGCAAGAATCCCCTAAAAGAAATGGAGTAGCCATGATAGTCAACAAAAGAGTCTGAAATGCAGTACTTGGATGCAATTTCAAAAACAACAGATGAACTTTGTTAATTTCCAAGGCAAAGCATTCAATATCACAGTATGTTTATGTCCAAGTCTGTGTCCCAACCAGTAATGCTAAAGAAGCTAAAGTTGAATGGTTCTATGAAGACGTACAAGACCTTCTAGAATTAACACCCAAAAAAGATGTCCTTTTCATTACAAGGGACTGGAATGAAAAAGTACGAAGTCAATAAATACCTGGAATAACAGACAAATTTGGCCTTGGAGTACAGAATGAAGCAGAGCAAAGGCTAGTAGAGTTTTGCCTAGGGAATACACTGGCCATAGCAAACACCTTCTTCCAACAACACAAGAGAAGACTCTAAAATGGACATCACCAGATGGTCAATACTGAAACCAGATTGATTATATTCTTTGCAGCCAAAAATGGAGAAGCTCCATACAGTCAGAAAAACAAGACTGGGAGCTGACTCTGGCTCAGACCATGAACTCCTTATTCCCAAATTCAGACTTAAATTGAAGTAAGTAGGGAAAACCACTAGACCATTTAGGTATGACCTAAATCAAATCCCTTATGATCATACAGTGAAAGTGAGAAATAGATTGATTCAAGGGGTTAGAGCTGATAGACAGAGTGCCTGAAGAACTATGGACAGAGGTTCATGACACTGTACAGGAGGCAGGGATGAAGATAATCCCCAAGAAAAAGAAAAGCAAAAAGGCAAAATGGTTGTCTGAGGAGGTCTTACAAATAGCTGAGAAAAGAAGAGAAGCAAAAGGCAAATGAGAAAAGAAAAGATATACCCATCTGAATGCAGAGTTCCAAAGAATAGCAAGGAGAGCTAAGAAAGCCTTCCTCAGTGATTAATGCAAAGAAATAGAGGAAAACAATAGAATGGGAAAGACTAGAAATCTCGTCAAGAAAATTAGAGATACCAAGAGAAAATTACATGCAAAGATGGGCACAATAAAGCACAGAAATGGTATGGACCTAAGAGCAGAAGATATTAAGAAGAGGTGGCAAGAGTACACAGAAGAACTATACAAAAAAATCTTCATGACCCAGATAATCACAATGGTGTGATCATTCACGTAGAGCCAGACATCCTGGAAAGCAAAGCCAAGTGGGCCTTAGGAACCATCACTATGAACAAAGCTAGTGCAGATGATGAAATTCCAGTTGAACTATTTCAAATCCTGAAAGATGATGCAGTGAATGTGCTGTATTCAATATGCTAGCAAATTTGGAATACTCAGCATTGGTCACAAGACTGGAAAAAGTCAGTTTTCATTTCAATCCCAAAGAAAGGCAATGCCAAAGAACGCTCAAACTACTGAACAATTGCACTCATCTCACACACTAGTAAAGTAATGCTCAAAATTCTCCAAGCCAGGCTTCAACAGTACATGAACCGTGATCTTCCAAATGTACAAGCTAGATGTAGAGAAGGCAGAGGAACCAGAGATCAAATTGCCAACATCCGCTGGATCACTGAAAAAGCAAGAGAGTTCCAGAAAAACATCTACTTCTGCTTTAGTGACTACACCAAATCCTTGACTGTTTGGATCACAAAAAACTGGAAAATTCTTCAAGAGATGGGAATACCAGACTACCTGACCTGCCTCTTGAGAAACCTGTATGCAGGTCAGGAAGCAACAGTTAGAACTGGACTTGGAACAACAGACTGATTCCAAATCAGGAAAGGAGTACATCAAGGCTGTATATTGTCACCCTGCTTATTTAACTTATATAAAAAGTATATCATGAGAAATGCTGGGCTGGATGAAGCACAAGCTAGAATCAAGATTGCCAGGAGAAATACCAATAACCTTGGATTTGCAGATGACACCACCCTTATGGCAGAAAATGAAGAAGAACTAAAGAGCCTCTTGATGAAAGTAAAAGAAGAGAGTGAAAAAGTTGGCTTAAAACTCAACATTCAGAAAACTAAGACCTTGGCATCTGGTCCCATCACTTCATGGCAAATAGATGGGGAAGCAATGGAAACAGTGACAGACTTTATTTTGGGGGGCTCCAAACACTGCAGATGGTGATTGAAGCCATGAAATTAAAAGACACTTTCTCCTTGGAAGAAAAATTGTGACCAAGACATTATTTTGCCAAAAAAGGTCCCTCTAGTCAAAGCTATGGTTTTTCCAGTAGTCATGTATGGATGTGAGAGTTGGACTATAAAGAAAACTGAGCAGTGAAGAATTGATGCTCTTTAACTGCAGTGTTGTAGAAGACTCTCAAGAGTCCCTTGGACTGCAAGGAGATCCAACCAGTCCATCCTAAAGGACATCAGTCCTGAATATTCATTGGAAAGACAGACGCTGAAGCAGAAACTCCAATACTTTGGCCACATGATGCTAAGAACTGACTCACTGGAAGAGACTCTGATACTGGGAAAGATTGATGGTGGAAGGAGAAGGGGACGACAGAGGATGAGATGGTTGGATGGCATCACCAACTCAATGGAGCTGAGTTTGAGTAAACTCAGGAGTTGGTGATGGACAGGGAGGCTTGGCATGCTGCAGTAATGGGGTCACAAAGAGTAGGACACACTGAGCAACTGAACTGAACTGATTGCATTATTCATTATTGATTGACTCTTCTTTATTTCTTCTAGGTCTTTGTCAAATATTTCTTGCAACTTCTAAATCCTCGTCTCCAGTGTATTTATTTGTAACTCCATTTTAAAGATTTGGGATCATCTTTACTATCATTATTCCCAGTTACTTTTCAGGTAGACTCCCTATTTCCTCCCTTTTTTTTTCTTTTTTTCTTGGTTTAGTGGGCATTTATCCTGTCCTTTAACTGATGAATATTTATCTGCCTTTTCATTTTGTTTAGACTGATGTGTTTGGGGTGCCCTTTCTGTAGGCTGGAAGTTCACGGTTCCTCTTTATTGTGGAATCTGCTCCCTGTGGGTGGGGTTGGACTAGTGGCTTGTCAAGGTTTCCTGGTTACAGAAGCTTATGTCTGTGACTGGTGGGTGGAGCTGGAGCTCTTCTCTCTGGAGTGCAATGAAGTGTCCAGTAGTGAGTTTGGGGGTGTTTTGGGCTTGGCATGGCTTTCAGAAGCCAGTCTTTTAATGCTCAGGGCTGTTTTCCTGCTATGCTGGAGAATGAGCTTGGTATGTCTTGCTTTGGACCTTGTTGGCTCTTGGGTGAAACTTGGTTTCATTGTAGGTATGGAGGCTTTTGGATGAGCTCTTATCTATTAACATCCCCTGGAATCAGGAGTTCTCTGATGTTCTCAAATTTTGGAGTTAAGCCTCCTGCCTCTGGGTTTCAGTCTTATTCTTACAGTAGTCTCAAGACTTTTCTATCCATACAGCACAGATGATAAAACATCTAGGTTTTAGAATTGTTAATGGTGAAACAATTCTCCATACTGAGGGACACCCAGAGAGGTTCATGGAGTTACATAGAGAAGAGGAGAGGGAGGAGGGAGATATAGAAGATAACAGGAGGAGAAAAGGGGAAGTCGTAAGGGGAGAGAGCAATCTAGCCAGCAATCAATTCCCTAAGTACTCTTCACAGTCTGGAACACCCAGAGAGATTCACAGAGTTAAGTAGAGAAGAGAAGGGGGAGGAAGGAGATAGAGGTGACCTGGGGGAGAAAAGGGGGAGTCAAAAGGGGAGAGAGCAATCAAGCCAGTAATCACACCCTTAAGTGAAAATGGATACTGAAGATTAGATTCTTAAAGGTACAAAACTGATAACAAATACCAAAAAGCAAAGATTAAAAATCTAGAGTAGAGGTTAGACTCTCAAAAAAAAACATTATTGAAAATACAAAACAAAATCAATCACAAAAGTTGTAAAATACATACATATGAAATTTGCTTTAATAATGGGGGTTTTTTTTGCAAGATAATAGTAGGTTATAAAAATGAAAATTAAAGGAATAATAAAGAATTTAATTTTTTTTTAATTGATAGTAAAACTGTATCTAGGAATTTCTCTGGAGCTGTTGTGGGCAGTGTGGGGTCAATCCAGTTTCAGATAGTTCCTTGTTCCAGCTTGTACTTGTTCTCAAGGTCTATTGGCCCCCTCCAATGCTTAGTCAATTTTAACTACAGGGTTTTAATCTGTTGCACCTCTCACTTCCATAGCAGTTACCCCTTCTTTATTTTGGCTTTCTCTTTTTGCAAGTCTCTTCAGTGTCTAATTTCCACCCTGACACAGAGGGAGAAGGTGGTCACTTATTTAGGCTCACTTGTTCAGTTGTGTTGTGAGGAGGGAGGGACACTGCAAATACCACTGGACTTTATTTGGGGGGTGGGCTCCAAAATCACTGCAGATGGTGATTGCAGCCATGAAATTAAAAGACACTTACTCCTTGGAAGGAAAGTTATGACCAACCTAGATAGCATGTTCAAAAGCAGAGACATTACTTTGTCAACAAAGATCTGTCTACTCAAGGCTATGGTTTTCCCAGTGGTCATGTATGGATGTGAGAGTTGGACTGTGAAGCAGGCTGAGCACCAAAGAATTGATGCTTTTGAACTGCAGTGTTGGAGAAGATTCTTGAGAGTCCCTTGGATTGCAAGGAGATCCAACCAGTCCATCCTAAAGAAGATCAGTCCTGGGTGTTCATTGGAAGGACTGATGCTAAAGCTGAAACTCCAGTACTTTGGCCTCATGCGAAGAACTGACTCATTGGAAAAGACTCCAACGCTGGGAGGGATTGGGGGCAGGAGGAGAAGGGGACGACAGAGGATGAGATGGCTGGATGGCATCACCAACTCGATGGACATGAGTTTGGGTCAACTCCGGGAGTTGGTGATGGACAGGGAGGCCTGGCATGCTGCAATTCATGGGGTCACAAGGAGTCGGACACAACTGAGTGACTGAACTGGACTGAACTGAACTGAACTGACTGATACCGCTTCTTGTGCCTGGAACATGTTAATTATTGCCTATTTATAACTCACTGTAATATTTAAAGAGGCAGATCCTCTTCAGATGTCTCTAGCTATTCTGTTTGTTTGGAAACTTCGGGAGAATGTGTGGAGGAGGACAGTAATCTTTTAAATTTCTTCATTCAATTATGTATGGTTTTAATTTTAGTAACAGATTACTTTTATAACTTCACTTATTTACTGCTTTATCACTTTTTAACTACTTCATGAAGTTTAATATTCCTACCATTATTCCATTTAGAATCATATATTATTATGAAAATGATTAATGTATCTACTTTCATAATATTCAGTTTCCCATTTGAGAACATACTATGCATGTCTTTTCGTTTAGCCATTTAATTCCACCTTCATTATTGTTTGTCATAGTGTTCACAAATGCCTTCTGTGTGTTTTATAATTCAAGTGTTAGGTTATTAGAAATGCAATATTTTAAAATTACTTTTGCAACTATTTTGGCTACTATATCAAACTCTATTGTTTTGTATATTTACTTGTAACAATTTTGTTTTAAAAACAGTATTTCTAATTTATTTTTAGTAGAATCTCTTGATTTATACTTATTTTTTCTGAGAATGCTATGATTGTGTTTCTTTTTTTTTTTTTACAGTAATTCTATAGTTGCTGATGGTTGCAATTGATTGATTTCGGCTCCCAGAACAATGCTAATAGTAATGTCAGTGCCTTCTGGTCTTGTTTACAATTTAATGGGAATGCCAGTACAGTTTCAAGGTTAAGTATAATGTCTGTTGACTTCAGTAAATAGCCTTTAATATAAATGATAACTATTTTTACATTACTTTCTATAGACTTAGAATAATAATTTGCTATAAACTATAAAATTTCCTGATTCTTTTGAAAATAGTGTTTTTTTCTCTCTGACCTGTTGATTATTAGTGGATTTTGTAACACAAACCTTTTTTTTTTTTTTGCTATAGCAAGCCCCACATAGCTATGTTTGATGAAAAGATCTGAAATATAGTCTGTAGTTTTGTCTTTTGTGCTTTCTTCTAAAGATTTCAGACTGTAGATTATCATGGCTTAATAAAACAAAGTGATATATTTACAAATAGGATTGTGGGGGTTGGGGGAGGGAGAACAGAATGGATTATACAGAAAGAGAATTACCAGTTATTTGAAAACTGAAAATATATTCATTAAACGATCGGGTTTAGAGTCTTTAGGAAGTAATTCTTTGACTTTTTATTTCCAGGTTTTCAAGGGCTTAGTCAATAATTTCTAACAATTTTACATTGTATTTATTTGCTGCTGTGCTATTTAATAGGGTTCTAGGTAAATCTTTACTGTATTTGATATTCACTACAACACTATGAATCAGGCATATCTAGTCATTTCCCCATTAAAGATAAAAATAGTAGGCCAAACAGGCTTGACTTGTCGAATATCACACGGGTATAACAAGCAGCAGCCACGGTTAAAATCCCAAATAATTTAGAGTCCAGTTTTCTTTTGAGCACACTATCTTGCCACTTTACCTTTTAAAGGCCCCATGGGTCATCTTAATTTATCTCTCCAATGCAATTTAACACTTATCTTCCTATGTTTTCCTTGAGATAAACTCCATCACTTCATTCATCACACTGAATTGACCAGACACCCTTAATGTTGCCTCTGCTTAACTAAACTTGAGTCAGATTTCTTCCTGCCCAAAGGCCCCAGACATCCCTTTTCTTAGAGAATTTACTTTAGAGAACAACGGTAAATGCTGTCTTTGTCTTTTTGAGATGTAAGCATTTTCCCAGCCTCTTGCCAGTTTTACAAACCAGGAAGGTCCTTCTCAAGGACCTAGGAGACATCCCTTTGAAAAGTAATCATCAAAAAAGATAGCACCTTTATTTTCCAGGTCCATGTGAAGATAGCAGCCCAACCTTCCAAAGATAAGCACCAATTAGCAAACACAGAAGGCCCACTTTCATTGACCAGCTTTCACTTCTTCTTTAATATTGTCCTGTATTTTTCACTGGCTGACCCCTGTGCTTGAAAGCTCTTCCATCTATTGTCTGAGTAGAATTCAATCGCTCTCCTGTGTTACAGTAGTCTTGAATAAAGTACTCCTCTATTTAACTGTCAGGTACAGTATTTCTCTTACAGTATTAAAATGTTTCAACTTATTTGGTAGTCTGCCTCTCTGCTCTTTGAAGTTCTTAAAAGCTAGCATGCATGCACGTATACTGGGTTTCAATCCTGTTTTTAATTCCTAACACAACAAAAGTACCTAAATATATGAAGTATTTAATAAATGTTGATTGAATACATGGAATATGTTTGAATAAATAACTAAATGACTGAATGAATGGGCTACCAGAAGGAAGTTTGTGGTCCAGAGTCCCTGCCTCCATGTAAGTATAGCTCTCTTAACTTTTGAAAATAACATTTGGAAGTGCTGACCCATAGCAGATGCTTCCTAGTATGTAAAGACAGAAAGTCAACAAGTGACTGCTATATAAGAGGAACTCTAAAGAGATCCAGATAATGCTAAGGGGGTGATCTCATCCTTCTAATTTAAATCCACCCTCCGTTTTCCCTTAAGATCATTAGTTGAAATAACACTGTCAGGCCTGTGCCTCAAGAATAGTAAGTTAAATGAGTGTTTTGTTGGAATACAGCAGCTGCATAAAGCTTTGCTTCAATGAGAGAGTTTGGTTTCACCCACCAACATTCACCTTTTCTCAGATACCAAAAAATCAGGAAGTGTTCTGCTATCAGTTTAAGGAACAGGCATACAGTTTGGAAAAAGCATGAATCAGATAAATAGTAATGCCTTCTTCAGCCCTTTGTTTTAAAAACTGTCTTCTGAAATTGTGATGTAATTGAATTTCTTTATTAATGAAAGTCAGATCACTAGATTTCCTATTATGATATACCCTGATAAAGCAGCTTTTCTACATCATTAGCAGCCAACACCTTGGCATTTCTTTTTGCTATCTTCTCATACTAGCTTTAATTCCTTCTGTTTTTACTGTTTCATATAGCCAGCCAATATGTACAGTGTTTGTAATTGTCTGTTTGCCAAGTCATATTCTTTCATTCAGGTTGAATCAACCTCACTTTTATTTTAGCTTAATTTCTGTCTGTAGGGTATGTGCATTTCCACCACCCTCCTTCCCAGGAGGACAGGCTCTTTAACAGAAGTAGACCCAGCAGGAGGCCAGCCAAGGGACACTTCTCTTCTACTCACCTCACCTGTAACTTTGCTTCCAGGGGCTTCCTTTCCATTCCCCATATTGATGTTTCCTTTATAATACTTAGTACAATCTACAATTATGTGTTTATTCCTGTGTTTATTTGTTCAATGTTTGCCCCTTCCATTAGACTGAACATTGCAATTATAGGCCACATCTTTTTTATCAACCTCTGTATCATGGCACATGGCAGCCATTGGACAAACACCTCTTGACTGCAAAATGGAAATCTCAAAGGAGTCAGACCATGACTGAGTGAGGAAACCCACATTCCTTAGGTGGAGAGTTCAAGGGCCACAAGTCCAAAGCAGAGCCCAGGCCTGAAATTCTGACAAGGTCTCCCAGCTTCCTCTACCAGGAGACGATGAACACCAAACCTGTCACCAGCATCACACCCACAAGTTGCCAACAGTTCTTTAAAATACTTGAAAATGTATAGCTGAAATTGCTACCACTTAGGAATACAGCATTTATAGAGCATCTATAACATCTTGATAACTCTTTACAAGCAAACCATTTTAGCAGCAGTGTTTATAATTTTTGAAAATTTTTTTTCTAAAAATCCAGAAAGCCTGCCTTCTAAAAATAAACCACCATGCATTTATTTATGAACTGTCTAGGCCTAGAGCCAGGCAGAGCAGCTAGGGCCAACCAAGTCCATATTCCATCCTGGGACCATCGTCCTCTGACCACCGCACCTGTGACTGCCTTCTGGTGCTCCTCTATCACTTCTGCCATTTTGCATTTTTCTAACACAAGCTACACATTTCAAGTGAAGTACTGCAAGAGGGAGTGGAAAAGATGAGAGGTGTCCCAGAATGCTGCCTAATATTAAAATATTTACCTGAAAGTGTGAAAGCTAGAATGGCAAATTATGCCATCTGTTAATATTTTTAATTTGACAGTGGAGAGAATCACTGTGGGTTGATGTAAATCAGTGATCAGAATACAGCTCCATAACTTAGTAATTACACATACTATAAGCAGCCTTATTCACCTTTTTCAGACCAGCTTTCAGGGCATATAATATAACATAGTATTATGTTTTTAAAAGCCAAAGATATAATATGTATAAATGTCTAATGCAGTGTCATGCACATTATTGGGGCTCAGTACTGGCGATGATGTGATAATGGTAATGTTGGTGATGAAGAGCATTTAGTTCTCACCTTCATATCCTGAATAACTTGTAGTTTTGTTATAAACCACATACGCCATAAATACACCCCCCAGTCTTTCATTTTAAACTCTTAAATTTGGCAGAAAATAACTTATGGATACATGCTACCCTTCAGGCACTCTAACTATTATTCTCTCACACCTGTTTACCTCCCATCCACAGCCTCTTGGTTCTGTTATTTCTGTGGTAAGAGCCGACACAATCCTGGCTTGGTGGGTAGAATCGAGGCAGAGAGCTCTCAGGAAGGCGGACCAAAGTCAATCCAGATTTCTGATACCTTTTCTCTGGAGACCTGGGTTCCAGTCTGGACTCAACTACCACAGCAGTTAATGATATAACCTTGGGCAAGTGACAACCTGTCTAGCCTTAGCTCCTCATTTGTACAGTGAAGGGATTGGCAAAGATTTCCTTCTAAAGCTCCTTCCATTTCTACAAGGACTGTGATTAGTTCCTGTCACTCCAGGCAATATCTTTCTGTCTTAGCTAATAAGGTCACGTATGTTCAAAGTCTATCAATGCATCATTTTGCAGAGGTGTTACAATTCTCTATTGATGTTCTTCTGATCAGTTTGAGTGAGTGCTAACTATTAGTAGGAATGTTCTCCCTAAAAATATATCTGGTAATAAACTTGTAGTTAACCCACACATGTGTTATTCTCAGGAGTTCAGTAACAGTATTTCTTTGGGACACTCCTATCTTTAAAGATATCACATAGGTCCATCCTGATATCAACGACCATCATTATCCTCAACAATTACTATGATTAGTGATCACAACAGACTCACATGCTTTATTGGGACATCCAGAAATTATGCACCACTGTCTAAGAAAACCAAGAGAAATAAAATAGTTCTCTACATAATTCCTATGTTTTCCTCTTATTTTCCTTTGGCAAGTAGGGTATTTTATCTTTCCACTTAATTTTGATGGTTAAATTTAATGAACTTTTATTATGTAATTTGTGTATTTTTTACTCAATGTTTTGTTATTTCTCTTCCAAAACCACATTTCTAGGCTTTAGTAACTCTGTCTCACTTAGTCCCAGTAGAATTTAAACATACACACTCAGTAGTTTTTTTTTTTCTTTATAAATGTAGATCTCTTCACAGTACTTGACCTCATCAGATTCTTTAGAAATGCTTACTACATGTGACACAAGAACCCTATAGATAAATGTCCATAACAGACAACAACATAATTGAACAGTGGAGGCCAGTTTTCTTTACCTGGTGGTGCTGGTAGCTGGATCAGAATATTTACATTCACATCTTAATCCTTTAATCTAGTAATCGATGTATGACCTGAGGCAACAAGTCGACAGCTTGCCAAAACTAAGCCTGGGCAGATGGCAACATTGATCCAGACTGCAATCTCCCTAGACCCCCGGAAATATCTGGTGGAAGAGTGTGATGAACAGTCACAAAGGAGGCAGGTGCCTGATCCCTGTGGCATCACTTCTCTCCCAACTCAAGGTACTGAGTTTACTGCATTTTCCACAAAAATTATGCATGTTATTAAGAAGTCCTGTTTTCTCTGGGACACCATGAATCAAGTAAATCATATTTCCATTCAGTTCACTCAGGCCATGACAAATATGCCCTCTCCTTTCTCAATAATTGCAATAACTTATCCCTATAACTCTTAAAGTTTTTCTGTTTTTCTTTTTAAATCTTGCCTTGTTTACTTGTCACTATCCATTCTTTGGAACTCTTGAGATTTTATAATTTATTCTTTTTTTTTTTTTGAGAAAAATTCCCCAAACATCTGATGTCAAATATTTCTCTGTAGGTGAAACCTTCAGGGCCTGGGCCTCACAGCAGATGGCAACACAATGCGGTGCTGTTGCATTTGGCCATAGACAGTGTCCATATTTAAAGCAGCCCCATTGTTGCTGGTAAGCACCCAGGTGAATAGATTGAGTCTCTCTGCTATTTTGAATTTCTGTGCTTCTTGCCAAGACCAAACTTCTGCCTGTGCTTGCCTTGCTCATTTGTGCCCTCGTTTACTTCTTTGCCTCTGACTCACACCTTGAAAGGCACATTCTTTCCCTTTCTATTGCCCACTTTTTACCTAGAAGGTTGTGTTTGCCCCTGATGTGGCAATGTTAACCATCAAATAGTCCATCTGAAGGTGCTATTTATAATTTCTGTATCTTCAATGGAGTAGATCCCATTTTTATCATTTCTTTTATTTCCCTAATCCTTAATTAATGAAGAATAGTTCATGAAATAACTGCAGTGACTTAGCTGCTTTCCTTATTTCATTCCCATATCCAATGCATGTGGCCCTATTAGTTCTCTGGTCAGTTCATAACCTTGCTCAAAGTCTGACAGCCCTAAATCGAGTATGTTTGATTTCCATTATTCCTGGCTAAGCCACCTCCACTTCATTCAGGTTGCCTCTTCCTTTCCCCCTGAACACCCAATGCTCATTTCTATCTCTACTGCTTGCCTGAACCATTTTGTCCTCTCCATGGACAACCAGCACCTTTTTCTCCCTGCATGTCCTTGAAGCCATTCTGTCTAGAGTAGCTCATGTCATTACTCTCCTTTGTGCCTTCTCAGCACTTCAATCAGGTCTTACAGTCTAATACACATTAAATATAGTTTTGTACTGTTCCAACAAGATAGCAAGCTCTCTGTGCAACATTCTCCCTGAAGGTGCCTTAATGCCATCTGTGTCCCCACACCATGAAGATTTTGATTGAACTTTATCAATAGGCCACTTTGTAACTGGCAACCTGCTCCATTATTCTTGGCTGGAGAATTCCATGGAAAGAGGAACCTAGTAAGCTAAAGTCCATGGGGTCACAAAGAGTCAGACATGACTAAGCAACTCACGTTTTCACTTTCACTTTGTATTACATTTTATCTTCTACAATCTTAAGATATAAAACTGTTTTTCAAAATTAACATCTTCAGTTTTTCCCCAGTTAAAAAATAGCATAAAATACATGCAAAATATAGACTATAATAATAATCTCCATTTTCCAAGTACTCAGAGAATATCTATTACTGGTATGTTAATATATTTCTTTCCAGTCTTTTACAGATAGAAAGAAAAGACACATCCTTGTATTCAATTATCTGAAAATGTGTATTTCCATTTTATTTTTTCCACCTAGTCAACCGTGAAGATTTTCATAATGAAAATAGCCTTCAGAAGCATAATCATACACTTACATAATCCTCTAATTTATTGGACATTTATATTTCGTCTAATATTCTAATTTTTTAACATTATTAGTATGCTGTTATAAATGTGTGTTTCTGATTATTCCCTCAGAAGACATTCCTGAAGTGTTGGAATTACTTTAAGACATTTGATTAACATTGATAATCTTGCAGGGTTAAAGTGCCCTTATGATTCCTTTTCAGTTCATTATTCATTCTCTTATCAAATTTATTAATTCTACAAACATTTATAGAATAAGGATCTACTTCTTGCTGAGGAGATCCTAAAGCTGTTGTTGTTATGAAAATGTGTTCGTTGCTCAGTCGTGTTTGACTCTTTGTGATCCCGTGGTCTGTCCATGGAATTCCCCAGACAAGAATACTGGAGTGGGTTGCCATTCCCTTCTCCAGGGGATCTTCCCAACCCAGGTTCCTGCAATGCAGGCAGATTCTTTAGTGTCTGAGCTAGCAGGGAAGTAGAAAGTGAAGTGTTACAATGATGGGAAATCCTTCCAGGATTAGGGTGGAAGGCTGTCTAGGTACCATGATATTTTACTCTTTGAAAATGACCTAGTTTTCTTGATTTCACTTCACACTGGAAAAGTGACTTCATTCTACACTGAAAAATTCATTTATAGAGACCTATCACATGTTCTTTTACCAAGTCCTACTCCATTAAAACTGAATAAAAGGAGACTCAATGGTACTTAACTTTCTCAAATTTATACCCTCAATACCAACCATTTGCCAGCACCATTACAACTCAGGTTGTAATGTTTCATATCTACTTTTTTTGTTGTTCCAGAAGACAATAAAGAATACCATTTGGAATAACTTCTTGACTAAAATTATTGGAGCCATTTTCCATCAGTTCTTGGATTTTGGGGTTGTATTTAATAAGTTGTACAGAGTAAGTCTGGATGAAGCACAAGCTGTAATCAAGATTGCCGGGAGAAATACAATAACCTCGCATATGCAGATGACAGCACCTTTATGGCAGAAAGTGAAGAGGAACTAAAGAGCCTCTTGATGAAAGTGAAAAAGGAGAGTGAAAACGTTGGCTTAAAGCTCAACATTCAGAACACTATGATCATGGCATCTGGTCCCATCACTTCTTGGGAAATAGATGGGGAAACAGTGGCTGACTTTATTTTTGTGGGGTCCAAAATCACTGCAGATGGTGATTGCAGCCATGAAATTAAAAGATGCTTACTCCTTGGAAGGAAAGTTATGACCAACCTAGACAGCATAGTAAAAAGCAGAGACATTACTCTGTCAACAAAGGTCCATCTAGTCAAGGCTATGGTTTTTCCAGTGGTCATGTATGGATGTGACAGTTGGACTATAGAGAAAGCTGAGCACCGAAGAATTGATGCTTTTGAACTGTGGTGTTGGAGAAGACTCTTGAGAGTCCCTTGGACTACAAGGAGATCCAACTAGTCCATCCTAAAGGAGATGAGTCCTGGGTGTTCATTGGAAGGACTGATGTTGAAGCTGAAACTCTAATACTTTGGCCACCTGATGCGAACAGCTGATTCATTTGAAAAGACCCTGTTGCTGGGAAAAACTGAAGGTGGTAGGAGAAGGGGACAACAGAGGATGAGATGGTTGGATGGCATCACCAACTCAATGGACATGGGTTTGGGTAAACTCTGGGAGTTGGTGATGGACAGGGAGGCCTGGCATGCTGTGGTTCATAGGGTCACAAAGAGTCGGACACAACTGAGCAACTGAACTGAAGTGAACAGAGTAAGTCAAATGTCTCTACTGAGCTAATGATGACACTGGAACTCTTATTTTTTGGAAACTGAACTGCATTCAAATATTTTCCTTGGTTTTTTTCCCAGTTGAATGATATGAAGATTCCCCACCATTTTACTTTGTGAAGGCATCCATTTCCAGAGTATTCTAAAATTTTACCTCATCAGAACTTTTAATGCAGAAATCAGGGGCAAGGTAAGTCAGCATGGAGAGGAAATCAAAAGGAGAGTTGTCTGATCTTAAGGCAGAAACTTTGTACCTTCCATCATGGTTGTACACTTTTGGCAACATGAGGAAAACCCATCTCTAGGAGTGCTAGTTGCCCTATTTTGCATTCAACAAACAAATACACTTAAATCTGCAAATGTAGTACAACACACTTCCTTTCTCAATATGCATTTCCTTCCAGAAACTGTCAAGAAAACACAACACAAACACACACAAATTCATTTCCCCTTCTGACTTGCTATCCTTGCATCATGCCTGTCACGACTTGGCTTCCACTATGACACAGCTGCAGGGGAGGCTTGAATGGGGAAGCAAGGGTTGAATGAACTTACCTAATTATAGAGTCCCTAAAAGTGGATGTTCGAATCTAAATTTCTACAGAAATGGTGCAATTGGTGAAGTTGGTCTTAATACGGTGATACCTAAAGGAATCTAATTTTGTTAGATGAGAATGAAGTCACTCAGTCGTGTCCAACTCTTTGCGACCCCATGGACTGTAGCCTACCAGGCTCCTCCATCCATGGGATTTTCCAGGCACGAATACTGGAGTGGGTCGCCATTTCCTTCAGCAGCTTATAAATCATTCTCAGCAACAGCACTACAGTAGGATCATCTGAAGAGCTTTAGAAACTACTGAGACCCAAGTTACTCAGATTAAGTTGCCTAGTGTGGGGACTGAAATATCTTCATGACTTTATAAGCTCTCTCAGTGTTTTTTAATGAAATCAAGGTGGAAAGTCATTGAGCTGGAATTTCTCCGTTTCATGACTCTCAGTTTCAAGCAGCAGGCAAAAATGGGGCTTTGGATAGAGTGTTCATTTTTTACAAGACGTCAAGAGTATATCAGAGAACAGTGTCTTGTGCATTCCCTCAGAAGAAAGACTAAGAAACAAGAGATACGCTGAGACTCGGAGTTCTGCAAGCCACTGACCTTCCCCACAATATGTCAACTTTATCAAGGAGAGGTGAAGCTCTCATCAGAAACCAAGGGCGGACAAGAAGACATGGCAAGTATAGTGCCAGAAAGGGTGACAAGTGAGATGGGCACACAGGGCTCTCCCAGCATACAGCAGACCCCATTTATTCTAGCTTTCTCTAAAGTTCAAGATGAGTATCCTGTCTGTCCCTGCTGCGGTCAGAATCCAGAAGGTATTTTAGTGAGGGAGGCTTTTAGGGGTTGTATGTTGGAGACCCCAGTTTAATGAAGCTGAGGACATCTGGGCTTAAAGTTCAATAGTTTCTCCATAAAGTTTCTCTCATATAATGGTGTCATTTGATTTAAACTATGAAACTGAAAAAACCTCATGGTTTACTTAAAAAGGTAGACTATCACAGAAGTATGGAATTTTACTCTTATGATCCAGCTCTGGCAGTCTAAGCCATATCTTCTACATTGAACACTCAAGAAAGACAAAAGTCATATAGTCAATGAGCGTCACTGGAAAATAAAAACTAGACACCAGAGGAAAACTGAATGAAGCATTGGAGAATCAATCCATTGGATGGTATAGACAAACAGAAAGGAGATATTTGCCTCCTAGATCAGTTCCTTGTCCCTATCCTTGCACACAGGTCAAGAGGGAATATCTGAGTCACATGCAAGGTCAAGATGGTATTTGTTAAACCTCTTTCTCACTGTCATTTCTTTTGCCTTTTATTTCCCTACTCTTGTTCCTTTCTCTGACCTTTTCCTCTTTCATATATGATTTTCATCCTTTATTTCACCTCAGCATTACCTGATCTGAAATATGATCACTTCAAGTTTGTTCAACTTCTTTAAATCATTCAGAGACAGTTTCAGATTTGCATTTCTATTTCAGGAATTGAGGGAATGCTTTCAAATTCCCCCCATTGTTCTTCAGAAACCACCTTTTTCTTATCACATTTCTAATCAAACTTTAGTCTTAAAATACCTGTCATTTCTCATAGACTTTGGAGTTTTGATGTTCTGACAGAAGATTTGAGGAAATTTTTTAAAATTATTATTTGTAAAATAAAACTATAATTTGAGAGAATAGTTTGACTTATCCCAGTAGATTTATTCTATTAATTACAGCCATCAAGGACAAACTTAATTACATTGTTTTCTCTCTCTCTCTCTTTTTAAGTTTGTTAATAGGGTTGAATTTTATTACTTACAGAATGGTCTTAAATAACTTTGTCCAAGACCCTTTGCATGAATTCAGAAACACAATTTATGTGAGTTTTTAGATTAATGCATTTGTGCCAGTTTTGCTGGTGCCAACAACTTGTGGAAGATCACGTTTGATTATCTACCTGCCTCTCAGATTTTTCAGGTGTACAATCCAAGCAGGGGAAGCCAAATGTTTTCTGCAAATAGCCAAGTTGTCTGACTTGAGTTTCTTGGTTCCTCCATAGCTGCCTCGATCCTCACAGTCTATCCTCACAGTCGCCACTGGCTGAGAAACTGGAATCTGTGCCCCTAAATTCCCACAGGAGACTTTCCCGTCCTCACCCACATTTAGGCCCCATCCAAAAGGCTGGGTTATGGACCAGAGGTCCAATCTCAGTTTCCATCCTCAGTTTTTGTCCTCTTAGTACTTCTTTGTAGAACTGGAGCTCTCGTCATCTGCTAGTCTTCTGGCCCAGACCTGAGTCTTTTATTCCACTGCTGCTGCTAAGTCGCTTCAGTCGTGTCCAACTCTGTGCGACCCCATAGACGGCAGCCCACCAGGCTCTGCCGTCCCTGGGATTCTCCAGGCAAGAACACTGGAGTGGGTTGCCATTTCCTTCTCCATTGTGTGAAAGTGAAAGTGAAGTTGCTCAGTCGCGACCGACTCATAGCGACCCCATGGAATGCAGCCCACCAGGCTCCTCCATCCATGGGATTTTCTAGGCAAGAATCTCTGGTCTATTCACAAGTGTCCTGTCAAAGAATGCAAAATCACACTGATTGTGTGATTTTGAAATGAAAGAGAGGAACCACCTTGTGCTTTTTGGTCATTTCCTCAGCAGGCCTTCTGACCACCCTGTTTACAGAAGAGGACTTCAAAAAATGACTCACTGGTCCAGTATTTGGTATGGGCATGTGTTTCCTTTATGACACTTATTACAACATACTGTCATGATGTTTACTGTCTGGAAATGTGGGTCTTGTCTACCTCCATGGAAGCCAGGGTCATGACTATCTTGTTAATTTTTTTGTTTTTATTATTATCAAAATTTAGGATAGTGTTACAAACATGGTGAGCACTGAATAAATTCTCACTCAATGAAAAAAATGAGCATCACTGACTTGTTGCCCACGTTCACATCAGGCTCTGTGCTGCTTTCATCAAAACTAGCAACTTATCCTCGACTGTTCTGAGAGTCTCAGGACATATGAGCCCAGACATCTCTGGTGATACTTAACTCCTCTGATTCTAGTATCTACTCAAGGTGACTGATCTAAAACCTCAGTCAAGTGAATACAGGATTATAGAACCAGAAATTGATTTTAGGCATGGGGAATTCTGCAACTGCCACAGAATACAACTAAGACAGAGAATGTACTTGGGTAGTGTTCATGTTCTTATTCTGAATACACATGAGGGACTATTTCTAGAAATAAGTACTTCTTAGCAACTACCTTGTTCTTGCTCCAACTAAATGTATGCACCGAAGCTCCTCAGCCGTCATATGCAGCCATGCCTCAGCTTCAACTCAGCCATAAACAAGTCTGGCCATAGTCAGCAGGTCTAGCCCCTCACCACTTGAGGTCTAGATTTACCTACTTTCCCCATTCTGACATCTAGTAGATCTGGAACAAACCAACATTCATTTGCATGCTCACTAAACTGCAGACTTTCTCCCTGACTTCTAGCCTATGTATAAAATATGTATAACCAGATATTCATCCTGAGTCCTGATTTATACTTGAGTTTCCTCAATTGGAACTGAAGCAGATACCAACCCTTAGGTCATTTGGCTTGACTAGAAGAACCCTGATATGCCATCCAGTTCCTGCCAGCATCCCTCTCCAAGAGCAAGACACACTTCCTGCAGCTGCTAGCTGCAAACAAAAGCCACAAAGCTGCCACCAGCTGCCAATCCTGGCACAGCCTGCTGCTGCTTGTCCCTCACCCACGCAGAGCCCATGTGTATGCATCTGCCCAGCTCAGGTCAAGGATGTCAGAGACCTTCAGCTTTGCAGTTTGTGCTGTAAGCTTTCAGTCTTCAAAAATGAGACCTGGAGCCAGGAGAGGGCCCTTGCTATTGTCCCACTCATCCTCTGATTATGGTGCTTCCCAAAGAAGCTGCCATACTGGTATACTCTGGTATACTCTGAGGCCCTTGAGTTATGAATGTGCTCCTCAAAGAAGCACAAGTTAATAACTGCTAATGTAAAATTAACAAGAGAGAGTTACTCAAGTTTTTCAGTAAGACCTACACGAGTAGTGATGGTTTCTAAGAAGCATTCTTTTCATTCCTTAACTTGAAGGATCTATATTATTTAAAAAATAACTTCACAGTTATCTAAAGGCAATATTAAGACTCCAGGGATTATAATAATCTAGCACCGTCCTACTCAAAGTTTGAGTCAAGTCACTTGAGAACCTGGTCAAAATGCAAACTCTCAGGTCCTGACCTAGACCCACTAAGTCAGAATCTGCATTTTTAACAAGGTCCTCAGGTGATGTGTATACACAGAAAAATTGGTAAACATTGATCTAGCAAATATGAGAGAAGTACTTAGAATGCATCTAAACATACAGTAATGTTATTCAGCTTGCACTGAACATCTGTCTACTAGGCAAGCTTCTATCTATTCTTCAAAAATCCTGCTCAAACATTACCCCATCCATGAAGACTTTTCTGTAAGAAATCCAAGAAAGAGTGGTTTATTTCTATTGTCTTCTTAGTTGATTTTATTCTATTCTTTATTCAACATCATTCATATCAAGAGACCTTCATAAGTAAATAAAATTAAATCAATCATGTGAGTTCTTTAGTACATAAAATAATGAGTACATAAGTCATAATAACAGTTTACAGTTTTTGATCTAAACACTATAAATATATTAATTAATCTAACCCCTAAAAGCTGTTTGTGGTAGATGCTATTATTATTTCTATTTTCAGACTCTATTAGCTGTAAACTCATCAATTTAGAATAATAACATTGAGAAAGAATCACAGTTCACAAATTATGCTAGTTTGTATTTTCTTAAAGCCAGAATTAAAATGTTGATTAGAAACTGACCATCTACTAAATGCTTTAGCTTCCAAAGTTTCATGTTCCTAATTCAGTATCAGACATACAGTTGCCTTGAAATCTCATTTTCACTTCCAACAAGGAGATATTTGTTTTGTTTTGTTTTAAATAGAAGGTTTAATCTTTAAATCATTAGCAGGAATAAAATTAGAATCTCCTAGAACACTTATGCACTGTTGCTTCTCTAACACATGGTATTACATGCTGCATACAGAACATAGTTAAACGTATGAACTTGATGGAATTTCTTCAAACCTGTCTAGAAGGCTCAGATACACTTGGTTGTTTTGTTAACTCTCTCCTCTTCACAGGTTATAGTTACACAGAGAAAACAAACAAGAAGCAGGTCCAACTCTGAAATAGCTGTCTCAGGTTTCTGCAGAGCATGAGATAACAGTACTGACATTTGATCAGTAAGTGCTGATTGACTGTTACATAGCAATGAGCATGGCAGGGCTCCGCCCCTAAGGTCTATGCCCAGGAAGGGACTCTTCAGTAGTACTTCCAAAATATCCTTCCAAATTTTCATACATGGCCATTTTCTTGGGAGATTTTATAGGACTAGAATCTCTTACCCCTTACATTGTCTTCATTACACACTTCATTACACACTTTAGAGACTTAAAAACAGGAGAAAGCATTAGAAGGTGAGGGCAAGGTGAATATATTCATCAACAGTATATATTCATCAGCAGTCTGAAGATATAACTTATAGTATTTTCCTGTATTATTCCATAGTATTCAGTTTATTGAGTTCATTATATTTGCCAAAGATTGTATACTTCCATTCCCTACTCCCCAACTAAATAAAAAATTAAGAGTACCAGAGTATTAAAAAATAAATAAATAAATGTAATACACGACATACATTGATCAGTCTAGTGATCTAATATAATAAATGATTTAATACCAACAGAAAAAATTCTCTAATTGGGTCAGGAATTACTTTGCATTCAACTGTAACATAATTCAGAAGCCAAACAAATTAAGAACCCACAGGCACTTATTTAAACGTAGAGAATGCATATATGTCCTTTATCACTCACCATATTTCTAATAAGATTTCACAAATACCAAAAAACATATATAAATAAGTCATAGGCAGCTAACTTTTAGATGCAACTGAAACATACATGATGCACATGTTTTCAAAATAAACAGAAGCTTGAAAGTTCAGTAAAATATTCTACTGCAACCTAACTTAAGTTTATCCACTATTTCTAACTCATCATCTATTATAGAATTACCTGTTTGAAGTATGAATATTTCAGTAAAGTTTATAATTTCTGGGTCTTTTACATATTCCTAATGCATATCAAAGTATAAAAGTTGGGGAGATTTGAGATCCTCAAATTTCCTTAATTAGTTTTGCACATCTGCAATCTGCTGTCATGCTGCTATTGACATAAACAGCAATACATGTTCTGTCAATAAAAACAGCATTGATGTTAAGAAACATTTTTAGGATATTGATCCCTAGAAGTCTCACATAATCTAAAGCCACTATTTACTATCCGTTATCACCCATTTCTAGAAAAACACTTCCTGCTCTCAAATTTCAGATCATTATCTAACTGCTGAGACTGCTGCTGCTGTTATAGAGTCAAATGCTTTCAGTATGTGACTCCATAATTGTACTGCAGGGGGAAATTCCACAGAAATTCCACTTCAGTTTTAAAGAACAGGAGGGAATGGAAGGAAAAGATTTTCTCTGAGGAAGCTGTCTTGCTAGAGCTCCTAGAACAGCCTGGCTAAAGTGAATCCACTGTGCTTCCATCTAAACAACCTTTGTTGCTTCCAGCTGCTGCCTAATTGGCCCATGACTGAATAACACCCCTAAATGTATTGCATTTGTATCACCAAAATAAATAAGCAATCTTCGCTTTTCATAACACCAGTGGCGGCCTGAAAAAAAATGCTCTTGAATATCTGAGTGTTTCATCCCAGCATTTCTGGATGTCTGTGGCCTCTTGTACGATCTCTGTGATTGAATTCCTTGACAAGTAGAATCTTAACAGGCTTCTGGTGGGATGCTATGCACCACAATTAAATAATTTAATAATGACAACAGAGGTAGTGATAGAAGTAGTAATCAACACTTGCAGGAAAGTCCAATGCATAGTGTGCAAAAGCTTTAAAGAAATGAATTACTGACATATATCTATACACTCTATTTCTGGGGATGAATTTGCTCTAAATATTTAATCTTGGAAAATAAAAATTGGTGTCCTTTGGAGCTGAATTTCTTTTCCTCTGAAGTAAAAGAGAAGAAAATAAAATTCTTTTATAATTGATCTAGAGAGCATTATGCCATCCTTTTTTGTTTTCATTATGGATGTCTAGGGTAACAACTGCCATCTGCAAAGCTAATGGTGAAGTAGACTTAATTTTCACCAGCTGGCAGATCAGGTTAAATTTGCTTACTGATGATGCAGGACAAGACCTAAATAAGGCAAACAAAGTAAGTAAGATTTGAGAGGTTTACCTTCCAGTAACCGTTTTCAAGAGATGTGCTAATTTTAGTAAAACTTTCAAAATCTTACTTTAATTGAATAAGGCATATAATTTTATTTAAGGGGGAAATTCATGTCTATATACTCTCTACATCATACATATGAAACTATAACACACTTAAAAATTCGTACTGACATAATTATTGCAATATTGGGAATATATATTACAAGACTATCACAATATTGAAGTTACATTTTAGGGACTCAAGAATTTCCTTTTTTTATCTAAGTTATGGTAGTCTGATTTTATCTTTAAGAAATATTCACTCCTCTGTGCAAAATTTCTAATCCTAAGCAAATAATTTGGAAGATACAGGTGACTTTTTACAAGTTTTGGGGCTTCCCTGGTGGCTCAGTAGGTAAAGAATCTGCCTGCAATGCAGGAGACTGCCTGCAGAGAAATCGGGGTTGATCCCTAAGTCAGGGAGATCCCCTGGAGAAGGAAATGGAAACCCACTCCAGTCATCTTGCTTGGGAAATCCTATGGTCAATGAGACAGGGGGGCTGTAGTCCATGGGGTAGCAAGAGTCAGACATGACTTAGTGACTAAACTACAGAAACGTTGGCAATTATTTCCGTGGTGTGTACACACAACACCTGGCTACATAATTAGATTGATGACTGAGAGCAGTTTAGTTTGTTGGAAACCGCATTTTGATTTTTAAAAGGCTATGCCACACTTAAAGTGTTGTCCCAGGAGACTTGGGATCCGATGATGTTTAAATGTTTAAGACAGATGACTGAGTCTTGTGAAGAGAAAGGATCCAAATACTAAGGGAAGGCATGCTTATGATTGAGCATGAAAATGCATGGCCTGTTTTAGCTGATCAAGTGGCTCTGAAGTTAAGAAAATTGGAAGTGGTCAAACAGGAGATGGGAAGAGTGAACACTGACATTTTAGGATTCAGTGAACTAAAATGGACTGGAATGGGCAACTTGAACTCAGATTACCATTATATCTACTACTATGGGCAAGAATCCCTTAGAAGAAATGGAGTAGCCATCATAGTCAACAAAAGAGTCTGAAATGCAGTACTTGGATGCAATCTGAAAAAAAAAAAAAGAATGATCTCTGTTCGTTTCCAAGGCAAACCATTCAAAATCACAGTAATCCAAGTTTATGCCCTGACCAGTAATGCTGAAGAAGTGGAAGTTGAATGGTTCTTTGAAGAGATACAAACCTTCTAGAACTAACACCCAAAAAGATGTCCAGTATTTTAGGCAAGGAAAAAAGAGGCAAGGCACTGTTGACTTCTACTGCTTTCTGCTTCATACAGTTATTCCAAAGATTCATCAATAATATTTTAAAAAATAAAAATGAAGAAGTCAGACACATTTCCAAAATGAGAAATAAAAATACTTGTTTGACAGTTCCTAGACTGAGGGTCCTGGGAATAGAGAGGCAAAGTGACAGTCTCATTTTCAAGAATTCCATTTCTATATACACTCCAGAAATAATATAAAATCCTTAATCATGCCCTATCACCTCTCAGGGCTTCAGTTTCCTCATCTGTAAAAGTGCAAATTGAATTAAATTATAAGGTTCATTCTACTTCTCTTATCCTATAAGTGACAGTCCTTTTTACCCAAAGTAATTTTCTTTTACTAGCTTATATTTGAATTTTTTATATACTTTATTGCTTCAACCTCCTTTCTGGCCAGCAGCCACTTTTGGATTTAAATTTTAAATACTTCCAGAACCTTCATTTCAATTCAAAGGGACAACTTCAATTGCAGAGTACCCCAAGTAGGAGAGTTCTGGTATTTTATGAGCAGTAACATTTGAGCTTGAACTGGAGAAGTTTAACCATTCAGTAAGAAATGAATAGCATGCATACTGCAAAAAAATTTAAGACTCATCATTGAAAACAAGAGGTCCATGAACTTAGCTTTGTTACACATACACCTGTGTCTTTGGATGCTCTATATAGCACTGAAACACAATGGTTCATGACTAATACAACCAAGGCAAAAGAAATAAGCATTGTCAAAGTCAAAAAATGCCTGGCCACCATTCACAGTCAGTGGCTCTACAAAATCTAAGAAACACAAATGAATGTATTCTTATGTAGAGATTTTCCAGTCATCAGAGATTTGCTTAAACCATCCCTCTCCAACCTTCAAAACTAATTGATGGAAAAGGATGCATATTAAAATCTAATGTAATTAACCAGAAGATTTGATTAAAGGCAGAAGTCTTAATAAACCAAAATATAAGAATTTTGTCACAAAAAATTTTAGTATTTATGAAACAAGTTTGGTTTCTATCTTAAAAATGAGCATTAAGAAATCAAAGACATTTAACAAATTTTAATAAACATTGAATTTTTAAATATAGTCAGTTTATAGTTTTTTAAAAAAGTATATAAATCTATACATTTTACTCTATTCTGTTGACAAGGCTACTTAATGACCACTTTCATTATTCAGCTAAAAGTACTCTTTTAGAAAGTTGCTAACTATGGAAGTTTTGAAATGGGACAGGTAGACCTCTAGAGAAGGTATAATGATTAGAAAGAAATTAATGAAAAGATCTAGCTGCTTTGAAAACTGATAATTCAGTTCATAGAGATAAATAATACTGGGGATACACAAAGAGACTGAAAAATTAACTTGAAATTTCTAACTCATTCTCTGAATTCTACTAAAGGTTCAAGATAATAACATGCAAAATTTTGTAGCTATGATAAACTTACTCTCTAGGATGTGTCCTTTTGTTTTTCTTGCTTTCCACACTTAACACATATTAAGGTGGCTTTGATCACTTAAGATACAGTGATATGTAAACAAATCTGAAACCCTTGTCATAAGACCATCTTTGAAAAAGTAATAGATATGATATGCTTTCCTCCATGTTTTCTGAAGCTGAAATTGTTTCTGTGATGTCTGTTTATAGCATACTAAAAGTAATACTCACCATTATTGTTTAAAACTTCACTAGGAGAGACAATATTATGGGAGAATGAACCATAAATTCATATTTGGGAAAGATAATTTTAATGTTTTTTGAAGTATAATTTATTACACTGTTTTTGCAGCTCCAGTAGAATTTCAAGGGAAAAGGTAAAACACTTTTATATAAAGAAGAAGAAAAACAAGAAGAACAAATGATGCTTGAGAATTTTAGCTTCAGTAATAACCAGAGAAGAATGAATGTGTCTTGAAAAACAAAACATAAGTCTTCATGAAGTAGAGTCCAAAGTGTGACTGAATTAGACTAAAATATTATTTGATTAGACATACATATGTACACACAAAATATCTCCTGCAAATATTACAATTTGTGATATATTCTTGTTAATTGGGTTTGCTTAATCAGAATATAAAATTTTATAAAAGCTACAGCTCAACAGAACAAAATCACCACACTCCTAATGTTGCAAACATAATTAACTTTGAATTATGTGAATTAACAGTGCCTAACAAATTATCATTCAGCTCTGAAATTAAATTCTTTCGTACCATTAGAGTTGTTTGTTAAGCTCAAGTAGGCAAAATTTGTATTTAATAAAGTAATAATGTTGCTTTGCTAAGAATGCCTTTGAGAAACATAGATTTATTCAAAATAAATCAAGAAATTTCTATTATTAGTTAATTTGTGAATACCATAACATCTACATAATAAAATTAAGGGAAGTCTGATGCTCTTACAGGATACTGTATGTTTATTACAGGAAGCCCTTTTCTAATTATCTTTTTAATTAGGTATTTTATATAGTTATTTGTGGTTGCATACATGTAACACAAATACATTTAATATCATCAGTCATTGTTTCCTTTCACTCTGACACCTCTCCTTTCACGGTTTCATGAGAACCAGTATATACTATAAATTTGTATCCTTGGATGTTCCATAAGGACCTCAAATTCAACTTGCAAAAAGTGTCCTGGGAAGATCCTGATCCTCCGTCACTCAACCATTTGCCCATCTCATGAAAAGTTAAAGTGTCAGTTGCTTAGTTGTGTCCAATCCTTTGTGATTCCATGGACTGTAGCCTGCCAGGATCTTATGTCCATGAGATCTCCAAGGCAAGAATACTGGTGTAGGCAGCCATTCCCTTCTCCAGGGGATCTTCCTGACCCATGAATTGAACCTGAGTCTCTTGCACTGCAGATGGATTCTTAACCATCCCCATAAAACACTTACCCATCCCATAAAACAGGAAACTATTATTTTTTCCATGATATCAAATATTTTCCAAATTCTGCTGATTAGATCTCAAAAATTCTAAAGATTTTGTATATTCTCTCTTCTACTGGTCTTGTCTTAGCCACCAACACTTGTCTCCTGATTTAATTAAATAGTCCCTCTCCCAATACCTCTTGGCTTCTGTTTCTCCATCATTGCCTCCAATGCAATTCATTCTTTATATTGTGGAAGGAGTAGTCTTCCTAAAATGCATCTCTTTTTCCTGCTTACAAAACTTAATGACATCCTTTTCTTCCCAATATATGCTACCCAACATTGAACTGATGGTATCACACAATAATTACCTAGTTACTTCACCAAAGTGCTCCTAAGGATGATCTCTGGATTTTGTCCATCATTTTACTCTTATTTACCTAACACCATCTGACAATGATAGTAGCTCAGTAAATACTTATCTGGAGAATCAATAAATTAATATAAACTCTGTATGAGAGGAATATTTGCAAATACAGAAAACAGTGCATTTATAACATTAAGAATATGTTAGGGACATGCAAAAATATAGTATTTTAAAAACTGCATTACGTGTGTATGGCAGCGTTATGCATGGTGGTAGAGAGGTGAGATGATCCCATGTCCATAATCTTATTTGACCTTCAAAATCAAACTGTGAATTAAAATACTCAAGAGCAATAAAAGAAGATAAAAGTAAACATTTTAGAGGATGGACCATAGATCTCCAATTTTGCAGTGCCTGCTTATAGACATAGCATTGTTATGATTACTGATTTTTCTTCCAGCAATGTACTATTTTTACTTTATATTAAATATTTCAATGCACAGAGTATTTATAGATCATTAATATTTATGTTATTTTCCTAATGAGTACATATTTGTATATTGCATAGCTGCATAAAAAAGTTGATTATAGGTAAGATTGTGAGCTCTGGCAAATGGCACTAAATGCCTCAGTTACCACTTCTATTAAATAAGTAATAGTACCTACTTCATAAGTTTGTGTGAGGCTTAAATGAGTTTATTTATAGAGTAATAAGAACAGAGCCTGGCACATAAGCATACACAGTAATTATTAGCTCATAATAATTATGCATACATGATGTTCTTAATTTAGATCCTATAATTTTATCTGGAAGCTAATATCTATCTATATAGAGGTCATTCTTAAAAATTTATATTAAGCCTACTATGAGGCAATTGATTATAGTATTTCTTTTCACTTAAATTATGCATGTCCCATGTTTTCTAATTATGTAATAACTCTCCTAGGTTTTAATCTTCCTTTTTTCAAATATTATACTTTCACTAATTTGTAGAAAAGGTAGGGATTATAATGCCAAAACAAATTTCTTCTATAATTAATTTGCATTCAGCAAATTCTGTACTCAAATTTCTTGAGTACTTCTTAAACATTTTCCCTCTTACAGAAAATTTATATAACATTGTCATTACTTAACTTCTAAGAGCAAATGATGGTTATTAAAACCAAAATTTTTACATCCTGTTAGTTTTGAGTACAGATCATTGCCTCTAGGTGTTGCAGAATTAAAATCAAAACTACTAAATAATTTAGAGGTAAATTAGCAATTAACTGAAAATGACTTATGGAAACTGTGGTTCATATGTGGCAAGTGGGCTGACAGAATGGTTACAATCTGCCAGATCAGAAATCTCTCTCATTCTCTAAGAGATTAAAAACCAATATTGGACATAGAAATTCATTTATATAATGAAGAATAGTTAATATAACTTCATCTCTCTTTTGCAAAATTAATCATGTCTAAAAAGTTTTATAATGTACTAGCATATAATTGCTACTATATACTTAGCAGTTAGGAAAAAAAATCCTGTGCATAGAAACAAAAGAGAGAGAGAATTAAAAATCAAGGCAAAAATTTGTAATTTCATCTCATTTTCTATTCAGCTGTACTATAACACCCCAAATCATTTAATTATTTTAAAGAAAATTAAAAATAGAAAGCTTTATATAGGGATATTATAGTATTTGATTTTGTTAATGCCTCATACTGGAGAGGAAAAAATAATAAATACTATGACAAATATTATCTTTAGTCTCCAGACACCAACATACAAGTGATTGAAAAATTCATAATCACAGAATTGGAAAAGATCTTATAGATGACCCTCAGATTTTAAAGCTGAAAGAAGTTAAGATGCAAAAGGGATTAAATGTCATGCCTAAAGCAACACACATGTGCACTATTCCTGGAAAAAGAACTTCTGTCTTTATGCACTTTCCATGTCTCAATCAAAAATAAATTATTGTGGATCATGGGCTTCAACTAACTAATCTGTTTCTAAGGTAAAATGTTTCTGTTGCACAGGCTCACCCACACCTTAGACACAACAGATGTAGTTTGACTCTATGCCCAATAAATAGAAGCAAAGGGCTACAGGGTTGCAAGAATACATCAGATTTCTCATATGTCCACTTTTCCCAGACAAGGTCATATCAAAACGTCACAAGAATAGATTACGCTTAACTTGACCTCCATAAAAGAAAGACCTCAATATCCTATTCTACCATTTTAACATGTAAGAATTCAGATATAGGTCTCAGTTATCTTCCTTCTCATCTGGATATCTAGGGGTTTCCTTGGTATTATTTGTCCTCAGTGGGAAAATCAACCATCCTCAGTTCAAGAGTGATTTCTCTCCTTACAAGTTTATTCAACAGTTTGCTAAATCACAACATTCCTGAGAGCCAGATTAGCTCTTATGTAATGCTACCTTTCATAATGTATCCAGCACTTCATAAGTACCCAATACATTTTAGAGTAAACTATTGATTCAATCAGTCATTGGTTTTGAGGATTATTTTCTTCATTCTGAAAATGTTCTTTAATTTTTTTTTTTTTTTACCTTTTCTTTGTTCTTCTTTTTTTAGGGAAAGTTTATTTACCCTTTTAATTCCCACCGCCCAACTTTTCTAGTAAAATAGTCCAGAACTGTTCACTGTGCTCTAATAAGAGCACAAACATTCAGTATTTAATGGAAAGATTACTTCATAATTCCAGATTGTAATAAAGTTTCTGGAGTTCTTAATATTATGTTTTCTTTAAAAATAATAGGCTTTACTGCTGACTCAGGATCAGCTAATATCCATTTTCACAACCCCCACCCCTCGGGTCTATTTCTCTTATTATTAGCACTTAGGCAGTCATCCATTATAATAGAATCCCAAGACAGAAAGACAATTATCTTTCTAAATGAGCTTGTTCCTAATTAGTGAAAAAATAAAATACCTAGCCCAGAAATGTTTATTTCCCTTGCATCTTAACATATGTCAATAGTATTGTTTTAGTTTTCAATCAAGATTATGCATATGATTTGTTTTTCTACTTTGGCACCAGGATCTATAGGCAGTAAAGATGGGTTAAAGAGCCAAAACCAAGAAAGGGTCTAGAGAAGTGTGCCACTATAAATCAGTGTCGTACTGAAGGGCAATGGTAAGCTAGCCAGTCTGATGAAGGACACACATAAGCATTCAGGTAAAGGCAAGGCAGGAAAGAAAGCCAAATGGACAGATCAGAGACTGATAAACACAGTATCGAGAGGTCAGATAGGTAACTCGGACTAGGAACTAAGCTAAAAGCTATTAACAGAGATTTTCTACTTTGGGGAAAGCAGGACAAGAGCAAAAAGAATTAACTGACGCAGGACTTTCTGTTGATTCAAATATTGGCTCACCTGTTGCTCTGGCTGTCTTAAAACTAGCTGTATTTCTCTCCTGTTCTGAGTGAGACTGGCCCAGGCTCTACAAAAATGGCCACTGAATAAGCCAGCTGGGGAAAAGGGTGTGGATGGAGGATATATCCACTGATTGCAGAGAATTTGTATAAAATCAATTGCTCCCAGTCTGGAAAAGTCAAACTCAGTTGAATCTTGAACATTACAGTAATTCAATCAATCCCAGTAATATTACTTCACTTATTGATAGAAATCACCCACTAACATTTAGGAGCTTAATATTAACCTTTAGATCACATATTGTTTTTGAAAGGATTTTTCCATATTGTCTTCTCCTGCAAGAGACTCATTTTGGTTTGGAAGTCAAAGGAGAAAAAAAAGGAAGAGAGCTAATCAAACTACAGGAGGAATGCTGAAGAACTCCCCCAATTCTCAGCATATCTGGCTTTCCTGTCCACATTGCTTCTTCTACCATAATCTTATAGGAAATTTGACATAGTTTTTTAAGTAAATTGTTACATTTTTCTTGAGTAGCTACTATTAGACCAGTGGTCCATTTAATAAGACAGTGATATAGAGGTGGGCAATAGGAGGTGAAGGATTCAGGGAATGCCCCTGTCTAGTTCCTCTGGTTTCTGCCACATCACCTTGAGATTTCTCATTCTCCTCTGGCTTGAAACTTTGTTTCTCCTAAACTAAATCAAATTTACTACTCGCTCATATATGGATGTGAGAGTTGGACTATAAAGAAAGCTAAGTGCCAAAGAATTGATGCTTTTGAACTGTGGTGTTGAAGAAGCCTCCTGAGAGTCGCTTGGACTGCAAGGAGATCCAACCAGTCCATCCTAAAGGAGATCAGTACTGAATATTCATTGGAAGGACTGATGCTGAAGCAGAAACTCCAATACTTTGGCTACCTGATGCAAAGAGCTGACTCATTTGAAAAGACCCTGATGCTAGGAAAGATTGAGGGCAGGAGGAGAAGGGGATGACAGAGGATGAGATGGTTGGATGGCATCACCAACTCAATGGACATGAGTTTGGGTAGGCTCCGGGAGTTGGTGTTGGACAGGGAGGTCTGGCGTGCTGCGGTTCAGGGGGCCGCAAAGAGTCGGACACGACTGAGCAAATGAACTGAACTGAACTATGTATTTATTGAACTTATATATTTCTGAGACTGTTTAGGATGTGCCAGTAGGTAGAGGAGCAAAGTTAGAAAAGATATATCCCTTGTCTTAGACATCCCATGATTTACAAAGGATACATACAAACAGCTTGAGTATTATTTCTTTTTGCTATAAAAGTATTTGCAAATGCATGCTTCATCTCTCTTATGAGAAATCAGGGGAATTTTTGATTCTGGAATTAGAAAAATATCAATTATTCCTATTGAAGGAGAGAATTGAGGTTATGAAGTTAAAAAATAGAAAAATAGCAGGAAAGAGGGTGTGTGTGTATACTTGCATGCGTGTGTATTTTTCTTCTTCTTTTCTTAAGGAAAGAGAAAAACTATGAAGGAAAAAGATGGGGTCATTTGACTGCATTTCTTAAGCACCTATGTGAAGAAGAACTGAGTAAGCCATGCAGATAGTTGCTAATTTGATGATCACAAATTAAAGTGGATTTTAAAAACATGTTTGACAGAAATACAGAATAAAGGACCAGACAATAATAATATTTTAAATAGTGGTGTTTACTTATCACCTTATATATTCCAGACAGTCTTCTAGATATTATCAGTATAAGTTAGTATCAGATCAGATCAGTCGCTCAGTCATGTCCGACTCTTTGCAACCCCATGAATCGCAGCACGCCAGGCCTCCCTGTCCATCACCAACTCCCGGAGTTCACTCAGACTCACATCCATCGAGTCAGTGATGCCATCCAGCCATCTCATCCTCTGTCGTCCCCTTCTCCGCCTGCCCTCAATCCCTCCCAGCATCAGTCTTTTCCAATGAGTCAACTCTTTGCATGAGGTGGCCAAACTACTGGAGTTGCAGCTTTAGCATCATTCCTTCCAAAGAAATCCCAGGGCTGATCTCCTTCAGAATGGACTGGTTGGATCTCCTGGCAGTCCAAGGGACTCTCAAGAGTCTTCTCCAACACCACAGTTCAAAAGCATCAATTCTTTGGCACTCAGCCTTCTTCACAGTCCAATTCTCACATGCATACATGACCACAGGAAAAACCATAGCCTTGACTAGACGGACCTTTGTTGGCAAAGTAATGTCTCTGCTTTTGAATATGCTATCTAGGTTGGTCATAACTTTCCTTCCAAGGAGTAAGCGTCTTTACTACTACTCATAACCCAGTGCGTTAAGACAGACTTCCCCAAAATGGTTACCAAAGGACTTTCGGAGATATCTTGCATCACAGACAAATCAAATTAACTAGTTTTCAAACATATTAATGCCATACTAAGCTAAAACAAAGGTCTGTATAGTCAAAGCTATGGTTTTTCCAGTAGTCAGGTATGGATATGAGAGTTGGACCATAAAGATGGCTGAATGCTGAATTGTTGCTTTTGAGCTGTTGTGTCAGAGAAGGCTCTTGAGAGTCCCTTGGACTGCAAAGAAATAAAACCAGTCAACCCTAAAGGAAATCAATCTTGAATATTCATTAGAAGGACTGATGCTGAAGCTGAAGCTCCAATAGTTTGGCCACCTGATGCAAGGAGCTGATTTATTAGAAAAGACCATGATGCTGGGAGAGACTGAAGGCAGGAGGAGAAGGGGATGGCAGGACGAGATGGCTGGATGTCATCACTGACTCGATACACATGAGTTTGAGCAAGCTCAGGGAGATGGTGAATGACAGGGAAGTGTGGCGTGCTGCAGTCCATGGGGTCACAAAGAGTGGGACACAACTGAGCAACTGAACAACAACAAGCTAAAACAAAAAGTCAAAGGAGTTTATACACGCACACATTGCCAAGTGTTATGGTCTCTAACACAATAAAACAGAAACTCCAGGAAGGAGAATACAGTATATAGCAATCCTCATATAGTTTTTGTATGATGGGACTCATTTTTCAAGGAGCATATTGGAGGTTGGTATTAGTGCCCTGAGAAATACACTTTGGAAAATATTGTAATTTGATATTAAGTATTGGGAAGAAAAAATTTGAAAGAGAAAACAAGACGGTTACTATTCATTTACCTGCACCAAAATAAAATAAAATTACAAGTTCAAACTTAGGAGAGCTTAGGGCAAGAGTTTCTACTTTGCGCTGAAATAGACACTGAAAGTGAAAGTCGCTCAGTGGTGTCCAACTCTTTGTGACTTGATGGACTATACAGTCCAGGGAATTCTCCAGGCCAGAATACTGGAGTGGGTAGCCTTTCCCTTCTCCAGGGGATCTTCCCAATTCAGAGATTGAACCCAGATCTCCTGCATTGCGGGCAGATTCTTTATTAACTGAGCAACAAGGGAAGCCCAAGAATACTGGAGTGGGTAGTCTATCCCTTCTCCAGCAGATCTTACCAACCCAAAAACTGAACTGGGGTCCCTACATTGCAGGCATTACTAACATATTAAACTGTCATTGCTATTATATTGATGTTCTGTCTTTATTGCATTATTTTGGTGAACTACACGGATTGCATCATATTATGGAAGTTTGATCATTTTCTACTCTTAAGTCTCGGCTTCCTCAAACACAAAATTCTCCTACCATGGGAAACTTTAGAAACTTAATCCCTAAATAAGGGGAAAAATCATGAAAAGACTCATGAACAAAGTGATATTGGCATACTAAGGAGAAAGATTTGATCCTTCCTGGGGTGGAGAGTTTTTTAAATAAAAAGGTGACAAAGGAGCTGTGCTTTAACTCCCATTGAAGTTGCTATGGTTTACTTAGAGACTTGACGCAAGGAAATAATTTGAAAAGAACAACAAAGCGAAATGATTATGGAATGGGCCTCATCAGGCTGTTTGCTAGAAAGTTTTCTGGTTAATATTTTGATCCATCTCATGATACATCATAAGTCATTATGGTATAGAACATTTAGTTATACTTGTGGCCTCACTTTCTCACTGCTTTGGAAAGATTGTGCAAACTTCATTGTATAGCCTATTTAAATTATCCCTGGCCTAGTTCCAAATTTTATCTGAAGTATAAAATCTTTGTGACCCCACAGACTTTAGCCTCTGTCCATGGAATTCTCCAGGCAAGAATACTAAAGTGGGTAGCCATTCCCTTCTCCAGATCTTTCAACCCAGAGATTGAACCTGAGTCTTTCATATTGCAGGAAGATTCTTTACTGTCTGAGCCACCAGGGAAGCCTGAAATATTAATAGCATTCTATTAAGTTCATGGACAAATGGGGAAATCATTCTAACATCTAGCCACATCCTTAAGACTGACATCAGTTCAGAAGACTTCTGAGGCCCAGCACTATTCCCCATGGAATAAAAGTAGCTTGTAGTAAATTCCAGATAGATGGCTCCAACTGTGTCACAGCTTATCTGTATGAGTTCCCACCCAGCCAGTCCTGGAAAAATTGAAGTGCTGTGTCTCAGACAGCTAGAACAATGGCTAGATACAGTACTGACTATCAGCCTCAGATGAAATCTCCAGTGGTTTGAAGGACAGAACAAAGTTGAAGGACTGATACTACCTGACTTCAAGGCTTACTATGAAGCTAAAGCAATCAAGACAGTGTGGTATTAGAGAAAGGAGACACAAACAGCTAAGTGGAAGAGAATACAGAGCCCAGAAATAAGACTCACATAAGTAAAGTCAAATGATCTTTGACAAGGAAGCAAAGGCAGTAAGTGTAATGGAGGAAAGATAGTCCTTTTAACAAATGGTCAGATGGTACTAGAACTACCAGACACCCATATTCAAAAAAATAAAAAAGGAAAAAAAATGAATCTAGACATATACCTTTACACCCTTCACAAAAATTCTAAATGGATTGTAGACCTAACTGTTTAAAACTCCTGGAGGATAACACAGGAGAAAACATAGATGGCCTTAGTATGCCAATAACAATTTTTAGATATAACATCGAAGACATGGTCCATGAAAGGGTTGATGTTCTGCCTTCACTAAAATTTTAAAATTTCTCCTTTTGTTAAAGACAATGTCAAGAGAATGACAAGTCATAGACTAGAAGAAAATATTTATTAAAGACACATCTGATAAAGGACTATTATTCAAAATACACAAAGAACTCTTAAACTCAACAAAGAAAACAATCCAATTAAAAAACAGGCCAAAGACTTTAATAGACACCTCTCCAAGATGATATACTGATGGCAAATAAACATATGAAAAGATGCTACACATCATATGTCATCAGGGAAATGAAAATTAAAACAACCTTGAGATACTGCAACGTACCTATTTGAATGGTCAAAATCCAGAACACTGACAACGTTCTATGCTGATGAGGATGAAGACTGAGAGGAGCGCTTCTATATCACTGGTTCAGTTCAGTTCAGTTCAGTCACTCCATCAGGTCTGACTCTTTGCGACCCCATGAACTGCATCACGCCAGGCGTCCCTGTCCATCACCAACTCCCGGAGTCCACCCAAACCCACGTCCATTGAGTCGGTGATGCCATTCAGCCATTTCATCCTGTCATCCCCTTCTCCTCCTGCCTTCAATCTTTACCAGCATCAGGGTCTTTTCAAATGAGTCAGTTCTTCGCATCAGGTGGCCAAAGTACTGGAGTTTCAGCTTCAACATCAGTCCTTCCAATGAAGACCCAGGACTGATCTCCTTTAGGATGGACTGGTTGGATCTCCTTGCAGTCCAAGGGACTCTCAAGAGTCTTCTCCAATACCACATTTCAAAAGTATCCATTCTTCGGCACTCAGCTTTCTTTATAGTCCAACTCTCACATCCATACATGACCACTGGAAAAACTGGTTTTTCCTTGACTAGACGGACCTTTGTTGACAAAGTAATATCTCTGCTTTTTAATATGCTGCCTAGGTTGGTCATAACTTTCCTTCCAAGGAGTAAGGGTCTTTTAATTTCATGGCTTCAATCACCATCTGCAGTGATTTTGGAGCCCCCAAAAATAAAAGTCAGCCCCTGTTTCCACTGTTTCCCCATCTATTTGCCATGAAGTGATGGGACCAGATGCCATGATCTTAGTTCGCATATCACTAGTGGGAATGCACAATGATACAGTCACGTTGGAATATAGTTCAGCGATTTCTTTCAAAACTAAACATACTCTTTTTTTGTTGTTTTGTTTTAATTTTATTTTATTTTTTAACTTTACAATATTGTATTGGTTTTGCCATATACAACATGAATCTGCCACAGGTATACATGTGTTCCCCATCCTGAACCCTCCTCCCTCCTCCCTCCTCATACCATCCCTCTAGGTCATCCCAGTGCACCAGCCCCAAGCATCCAATATCGTACATCGAACCTGGACTGGCGACTCGTTTCATATATGATATTATACATGTTTCAATGCCATTCTCCCAAATTTTCCCACCCTCTCCCTCTCCCACAGAGTCCAAAAGACTGTTCTATACATCTGTGTCTCTTTTGCTGTCTTGTATACACGGTTATTGTTACCATCTTTCTAAATTCCATATATATGTGTTAGTATACTGTATTGGTGTTTTTGTTTCTGGCTTACTTCACTCTGTATAATAGGCTCCAGTTTCATCCACCTCATTAGAACTGATTCACATGTATTCTTTTTACTGGCTGAGTAATACTCCATTGTGTATATGTACCACAGCTTTCTTATCCATTCATCTGCTGATGGACATCACGTGTACCCCAGTGTTCATCGCAGCACTGTTTATAATAGCCAGGACATGTAAACATACTCTTAACATATGATACAACAATCACATTCCTCGATATTCACCCAGAGTTGAAAACTCATGTGTACACAAAACCCAGCACATAGATGTTTATAGCACCTTTATTCATAATTCCCCAAACTTGGAAGCATCCAAGATATTTTTCACTAAGTGAATGGATAAATAAACTGTGATACATCAAGACAATGGAATATCATGAATATTATTTACCACTGAAAAGAAATGAGCTATCAAGTCATGAAAAGACATGGAGGAAGCTTAAATACATATTACTAAGTAAAAGATACCAATAAGAAAAGGCCACAAACTGTAGGATTCCAACTATATGACATTCTGGAAAAAGTAAAGCTATGTACATGGTAAAAAACAACAGTGTTTGTCAAGGACTAGAGACAGGAAAGAATGAATAGGTGAAACAGAATTTTTAGGCCTGTGAAAATATTCTGTGTGATATTATAAGGACGGATACTTGTTATTTTATGTTTGAGACAAACAGTCCCACAACAGCAAATTATAATGTAAACTGTGGGCTTTGGGTAATTACAATGTGTCAGCATAAGTTCATCAACTGAAACAAATGTTCCATTCTGGTAGGAGATGCTGGTAATTTGGAAGGCTATACATATAGGATGCCAAAGAGCGTGTGGGAAGTCTCTGTGCCTTCCTATTTTGCTGTGAATCTGAAACTACTCTAAGAAAATAAGATCTAAAAGCAAAAATAAAAATAGTAAGATGATGTTTTGAATAAAACAAGTCACTTGCTTAAGCTCACTGACCACAGATAAAATGTTACATATAGTATAGGATGAAGTATCCTGATTCTAATAAGTGTCCTGATTCCTACAAATTAAGCAGCCCTTCCCACTCCAGTACTCTTGCCTGGAAAATCCCATGGGCAGAGGAGCCTGGTAGGCTGCAGTCCATGGGGTCAAGAAGAGTCGGACATGACTGAGTGACTTCACCTTCACTTTTCACTTTCATGCACTGGAGAAGGAAATGGCAACCCACTCCAGTGTTCTTGCCTGGAGAATCCCAAGGACGGGGGAGCCTGGTAGGCTGTAGTCTATGGGGTCATGAAGAGTCAGACACGACTGAGTGACTTCACTTTCACTTTCACTTTAAAGAAGAATTATATTTAAAAAAAGAAAAACAAACAAACAAAAAAAACAGTCTTTACTTAATTAAGAAATCACACTCATGTTTGATCTTAACCCTCACTATGGACATGATACCATATATACCATGAATTACAGGGTCCTCTGAATTTTGAAGATTACTTCATGATAAGTCTATTCCTCAGATACTAATGGCTTGAGACACTAAAACTAAGTTGATAATGCTTATCCACTGAACATTAAACCAAGACAAAAAGACTAACCTAAAGCAAAAACTCTGCAACCGTATCACTGCACTTATCTGAGCCCTAACTGAGTTATCAAGTGGTTGATGAACCCTTAGAGTGGAAGACTCACTTGCCATATGATAAAGAGTTGCAGAAGTTTTCAGAAACAAAAAGAACTTTGTCTACATGCATATATAGGCTGTAAGTATCATGTTCCCTTAAATCTATATATCACTGCAAGAGTATAAGGAAAGTTCAGAAAATCCCAGTAGCCATCAATTCTCAATCTGTGTTTAATTACCTGAAAAATCTAGACAAGTTTGAATCATCCAAGCCAGTGTGTTTCCATAACCAACTGTTTCTAATGAACATACAAGATCAGAAGCCGTTCTGCTTTCTTAACCCTCAGCAGTTTAAAATAGCTACAGAGAGAAAAGCAATACTAGGGAGAGCACAAAACATACCTTGTGGAGTGTTCCAAAGCCGCACATTCATTAAATACTTCTTTTGATTCTTTAAATATTTTACTCATGAAAACCATATAAAATTATGGTCTTTCTAACGCTGAAATTGGGACTGCCTGCTTATTTTATGTCCAACTCCATCCCCTCTCCATGATGTTTACCCTTGATTCTCCCCCAAAGTATACCAAAATCTTATTTTCTGTTAGTTCAAATTGGTTTCACCACTTCCAGGATAACCATTCTTACAGTTGTTTATAGCTTTTAAATGATCCTTTATGATATCTAAATAATCACTTATTACTGCTACCACATTAAAAAATCATCTGATGATGATGATATAATTGAACAACAGTTGGGAAATCATTAACTGTAAACAGATGCTGATGAGCTCTTCAAAAATCAAGATGACATAGATTATTTGTAATCCATAACTCTATGGAGAATAAAAACACAGCCTAAGAAAATTTTCTAACTAACCCTAAAGGGAAATTATATGATAAAACCTCACAAATCCTGAATAAAAGAGGGAAGTTTACTTCAATTATTGAATACTTTACACAGATGCAGTATTAGTATATTCAAATAGACAAAAACAAATGAATAAGACATGCTTGATTTAAGAACCTACCTTTCTCATCTAAGGTATTACCAGCATAAAAGGCTATTTTTAGACTTTTTACTTGGATTTTTTTTAATACACTGAGATTTAATTTAGATAAATCTTTTATTTAGCCACATAATGATGGTTCCTATCTCCCCCAACTCTATGTTGTTGTCAATATGAAGGACAAAGCATTTGTACAACCCCACTCAAGTTTTATTCTTTAGCATCTTTTAGACCAGTGAAGAAAGTTATATAAACAAATAACTGCAATATACTGAGATATTGTTATATTAGACAAACACAGTAAAACCATAGATGAGAAATTGTTGTTATAGTATAATTGCTTTAATCTGCTTTAATATATGATAAGTAACAACTAACACTGGCAAGATAAGAGCTGAAGTGCCATTTTAAAATACTGATCATGAATAACCTTTAGAGGAACTGCCACCTTACAATTTTTAAACAGTTCAGGTTTATGGCTAAAGAATGCTCAAACTACCGCACAACCGCACTCATCTCACACGCTAGTAAAGTAATGCTCAAAATTCTCCAAGCCAGGCTTCAGCAATATGTGAACCATGAAATTCCACATGTTCAAGCTGGTTTTAGAAAAGGCAGAGGGACCAGAGATCAAATTGTTAATATACGCTGGATTATCAAAAGATCAAGAGAGTTCCAGAAAAACAACGATTTATGCTTTACTGACTATGCCAAAGCCTTTGACTGTGTGGATCACAATAAACTGTGGAAAATTCTGAAAGAGATGGGAATACCAGAACACCTGACCTGCCTCTTGAGAAACCTGTATGCAGGACAGGAAGCAACATTTAGAACTGGACATGGAACACCTGGTTCCAAATAGGAAAAGGAGTATGTTAAGGCTGTATATTGTCACCCTGCTTATTTAAGTTCTATGCAGAGTACATCATGAGAAACACTGGGCTGGAAGAAGCACAAGCTGAAATCAAATTTGCCGGGAGAAATACCAATAACCTTGGATATACAGATGACAGAACCCTTATGGTAGAAAGCAAAGAAGAACTAAAGAGCCTCTTGATGAAAGTGAAAGAGGAGAGTGAAAACGTTGGCTTAAAACTCAACACTCAGAAAACTAAGATCATGACATCCAGTCCCGGCACTTCATGGCAAATAGATGGGGAAACAATGGAAACAGTGGCTGACTTTATTTTTGGGGCTCCATAATCACTGCAGATGGTGACTGCAGCCAAATAAAAAGACGCTTACTCCTTGGAAGGAAAGTTATGACCAACCTAGATAGCATATTAAAAAGCAGAGACATTACTTTGTCAACAAAGGTCCATCTAGTCAAGGCTATGGTTTTTCCAGTAGTCATATATGGATGTGAGAGCTGGACAATAAAGAAAGCTGTGAAGTCGCTCAGTTGTGTCCGACTTTTTGTGACCTCATGACTGTAGCCCACCAGGCTCCTCTGCCCATGGAATTTTCCAGACAAGAATACTGGAGTGGGTTGCCACTTCCTTCTCCAGAAGCCCTTCCTGATCCAGGGATTGAACCCAGGTATCCCGCATTGCAGGCAGATGCTTTACTCGGCTGAGCCACCAAAGCTGAGCGCCGAAGAATTGATGCTTTTGAATTGTGGTGTTGGAGATGACTCTTGAGAGTCCCTTGGACTAGAAGGAGATCCAACCAGTCCATCCTAAAGGAGATCAGTCCTGGGTGTTCATTGGAAGGACTGATGTTGAAGCTGAAACTCCAATACTTTGGCCACCTGATGAGAAGAGCTGAGTCATTTGCAAAAACCCTGATGCTGGGAAAGATTGAGGGCAGGAGGGGAAGGGGACAGCAGAGGATGAGATGGCTGAATGGCGTCACCAACTCGATGGACATGAGTTTGGGTATACTCCGGGAGTTGGTGATGGACTGGGAGGCCTGGCGTGCTGCGGTTCATGGGGTCACAAAGAGTCAGACACGACTGAGCAACTAAACTGACTAACTGAACTGAGCAACTGAACTGAACTGAATACGGCTTTTTGAGACTTGGATTCAGAGAGTAGAACTGTGTGACAGGGCAATAAATCTAGGATGTAGCTTCCTAAGGGTCCTAATTAAATATGCTTCTACAGTTAAGTTAGCCCTTGAACTTATTTTTAATACTAAAAATATTTCATATTATATATACATAACATATGTAACTAACCATCACATATTGACACACTAGCTAGAAAACTATATCCTGGATAATCCTATTTTAACACATGTATTTTATGTCAAGGATGAGTTAGACAAAAATTGACAGATACATCACCTTTTTATTGTTGGATTTCAATCATTCCCGAGTCTTAAATTTATATTTCTTTTTTTGCATATAAGCACAAAGTGTAACAGAGAAGGCAATGGCACCCCACTCCAGTACTTTGCCTGGAAAATCCCATGGATGGAGGAGCCTGGTGGGCTGTAGTCCATGGGGTCGCTAAGAGTCAGACACGACTGAGCGACTTCACTTTCACTTTTCACTTTCATGCACTGGAGAAGGAAATGGCAACCCACTCCAGTGTTCTTGCCTGGAGAATCCCAGGGACGGGGGAGCCTGGTGGCTGCCATCTCTGGGGTCGCACAGAGTCGGACACGACTGAAGTGACTTAGCAGCAGCAGCACAAAGTGTGAACAACCAGCCTCCCACTTCTTCCAGAGACCACACCTCATGTTAAGTCATAATCTTCCTCTTACTCTTGATGTGTAAATCCTATTTGTGAAGATCTTAATCAATTATATATAAAGTTAATTACATATGTAGTAAAGCTATAAAATTTCATGAGATTCAATCCAGAAATCACTTGTTATGAGAGACTGGCTTTCCAATATGCATAACTAAAGTACCCTGGTATGTATCAGTGTACACTCATATTAGTCCCACTCCCTTTTCACTATTTCACTTCAGTTCAGTAGCTCAGTCGTGTCCGACTCCTTGCAACTCCATGGACTGTAGCACACTAGGCCTCCCTGTCCATCACCAACTCCTGGAGTTTACTCAAACTCATGTCCATAGAGTCAGTGATGCCATACAGCCATCTCATTCTCTGTCGTCACCTTCTCCTCCCGCCTTCAATCTTTACCAGCATCAGGGTCTTTGAAAATGAGTCAGCTCTTCACATCAGGTGGCCAAAGTATTGGAGTTTCAGCCTCAGTCATTCCAGTGAATATTCAGGACTGATTTCCTTTAGGATGGACTGGTTGGATCTCCTTGCAGTCCAAGGGACTCTCAAGAGTCTTCTCCAACACCATAGTTCAAAAGCATCAATTGTTTGGTGCTCAGCTTTCTTTATAGTCCAATTCTCATATCCATACATGACTACTGGAATAACCATAGTTTTGACTGGATGGACCTTTGTAGGCAAAGTAATGTCTCTGCTTTTTAATGTGCTGTCTAGATCGGTCATAACTTTCCTTCCAAGGAGCAAGCGTCTTTTAATTTCACAGCTGCAGTCACAATCTGCAGTGATTTTGGAGCCCCAAAAAATAAAGTCTGCCACTGTTTCCATTGTTTCCCCATCTATTTGCCATGAAGTGATGGGACCGGATGCCATGATCTTAGTTTTCTGAATGTTGACTTTTAAGCAACTTTTTCACATTCTTCTTTCACTTTCATTAGTTCTTCTTCGCTTTCTGCCATAAGGGTAGTGTCATCTGTGTATCTGAGGTTATTGATATTTCTCCCAGCAATCCTGATTCCAGCCTGTGCTTCATCCAGCCCAGCATTTCTCATGGTGTACTCTGCATATAAGTTAAATAAGCAGGGTAACAATATACAGCCTTGATGTACCCCTTTCCTGATATGGAACCAGTCTGTTGTTTCATGTCCAGTTCTAACTGTTGCTTCTTGACCTGCAAACAGATTTCTCAGGAGACAAGTCAGGTGGTCTGGTATTCCCATCTCCATTCCATTCCATTCCATCCCATCCCATTCCAAACTGGAAGAATTTTCCAGTTTGTTGTGATCCACACAGTCAAAGGCTTTGGCATAGTCAATAAAGCAGCAGCAGATGTTTCTCTGGATCACTCTTGCTTTTTTGATGCTCCAATGGATGTTGGCAGTTGGACCTCTGGTTCCTCTGCATTTTCTAAATCCAGCTTGAACATCTGGAATTTCACAGTTCACAGATTGCTGAAGCTTGGCTTGGAGAATTTTAAGCATTACTTTGCTAAAGTGTGAGATGAGTGCAATTGTGCATTAGTTTGAGCATTATTATATTATCACTATTTTATTTCTACTAATTGAAGATCTGATTCTAAAATTTCAGACCAAAATAAAATGGTTACTATTTTCCAAAAAATTGCATGAGAATTCTTAAAGATTATGTTAGTCCCCAATAAATATATTTTACTGTATTGGCATATCATGAATTATTTTTAGCTTTTGGTTAATGATAAAAAACTATCAAAAAGTCTACCACAAATTATAATGCTCTGTAGTATAGAATGATAATCTCTGAGTTTCTGCTGTACCTAAAAGATGTATACAAATTACATTCAAGGTATCATACCCTTGTGTATATACATAATCATGAAGATCAAGGGAAGTGGATTAAAGAAAGATAATGATTAAATTTTATTAAGGGACAAATGGCCCCCAGGTCTGCCTCTATAGCTTAATACTGTTCCTCAGTAATTCCAACCTTATGCACCTTTGACTTTTTCAAGGTTGACATGAGTACCAAAGCAAACCAACCATATATACCAAATACATTTGGGCAATAGCACCAGTTAGGGCCAATGAAAGCTTATTGGTAGCAAAATAATGATCATTTAAGAATTCAAACAAAGGTCATATCAAGATTTACCTTAAAACTCCATCTCTTCTAATAAGCCTTCCTCAAGGATGTTGCTTCCTCTTTAGAACTTCTACTGTCTTTCCCATTCTGTTGTTTTCCTCTGTTTCTTTGCATTGATTGCTGAGGAAGACTTTCTTATCTCTCCTTGCTATTCTTTGAAACTCTGCAGGTGTCATTATATTATTTATTGAAGACTAAATGTCATAGTATGCCATATCCCAAACTTTAATTCTTCACTCTCAATCACCCTTATCCATTAAACCTGCTTGCACCGCATCATTGGACCTTTCTTGTAGTTCTTATTATATATATCCATAGCTGACTGTCTCTTGTTCTCTCTCAGCCCATTTTTATTGTCTTTCCTCCATCTCTGGTTTACCTTCACCATACTTGTCTACCAATCTCATAGGTCATAGCTTATGGAATTACAGACAGTAGCTGCTCCTAAATGCTCTCTTACTATAAATCTCATATCTATCTCTTTCTGTTTTTGTGAAACATAGCTTAGGTGTTGAAGAAATTAGGGCCTACATGATGAAACTGATATTTCAGCTTAACACTGGACAATGCACTACAGGTGTTTACCTATGCTTAGGGCGGTTTTGTTTTGTTTTTGTTTCTTCCTGGAAGTTCAGATTAGAAGTGTAGAATGTTAGTAATGACACTGATGTTTTCATTAAAACCTTTATCCAACAGTTGTTGAGACAAAGATTGATTCACAGACTTACCCGAGTTCACTCTGCTAGTCAATGACAGATCTTGAACAGATGGGGACCATGGGGTTAGAGTCCCCATATCCTTCCTTTTCTGTTTTACCACACAGATTTTATACTATAATATATATTATGAAATTTGATGTAAGTAGAATTTAACAGTTATGGATAGGAAATATTTATTATATAAATACTTATTTGGATTTGTGAAAAATCATTATTACAAACCCACCCTCACAAAATAGGAGATGGTAATAATAGCCAGAGGCACAAACAGGTTAATTTAGCCAAGAACACACATCTCATTAATATCTTTATGAAGCAAATAATGTCCAATTTATATACAGGCATAGCTCATTTTATTGTGATTCACTTAACTGCTTTTGGCAGATACTGAATTTTTATAAACTGAAAGTTTCAGCAACTCTGTGTCAAACAAGGCTATTTGCTCCACTTTCCCATCAGCATTTGCTCATTTTTTGTCTCTGCATCACATTGTGGTAATTCTCACAATATTTCAAATTTTCATTATTATTGTATTTGTTATGATGATCTGTGATCAGTGATCTTCAGTACTACTACTACAAAGAGATTGCAACTCACTGAAGGTTCAGATGACAGTTAACAGTTTTTAGCAACAAAGTATTTTTTTAATTAAGGTGTGCACATTGTCATTTTAATATACAATGCTATTTCACACTTAATAGACCACAGCATAGTGCAAGCATAATTTTATATGCCCTAGGATAAATCTGTGTGGCTTTATTGCAATACTCACTTTATTGCAGTGGTCTGGAAACAAACCCACAATATCTTTGAGGTATGCCTGTATTTTATTGCTATTTGCCTAGGCTGCTTTCCTAAGATTTCCAAAATTAGATTAAAATTATTAGTGTCATTTTAAAGAATGGTTTAAAATAAAGGCAAACATATACTGAAAGCAAAGAACAGAGAAATGGACATTTTGAGAAGTGTTGAAACAGATCTCTCTCAAAATCTACCTAAAAATGTTGAGCTGTGAAACTACAGAAAGAATATTTATTTATCCAACTGCAGTGAGAGTCATGCAGTTTCTTCCAAGGATCTGTAAACATTCCTTGAGGGTGGTCTGTCACCAAAATTCATTCCCTTAGCACTTTCCATACACTAGCAGCTTTCCACTTAATCAATATTAAAGATATTATCTGGTACACGTGAATGCTAACAATTTTGAAAACCTGACAAAATGGAAATTATCATATGCAAATAAAAATTATGAAGAGTGATACCATAATATATAGAAAACCCAAACTGATGAATAAAAAGAAGAAAAGAGAGAGAAAGAGACAGAGAGATGCAGAGAAAGAGAGAGGAAGAAAGAGAAAATAACTAGTTCAGAAGCATAAAACTCAGTTTATTATGATTTATCTATTTTTCTATCTATAGGCAAATGCTTTATATATACATCTCTGTTGCAGAACATATAAAACAAATCCTTGACTATATCACAGAAATGTCATGAGAGCTAAGGAAATAAATCTCTTAATGTGGAATATATAAGGCTTTGAGAAAATGTGTTATCAAAATTCCTAAACAAAACTGAAGAGGCTAGTTAAAAAAAAAAGCAGAGATGCTTGTAGATAAATAACAAATATAGACATATAAGCCAGTTGAAAAGCGAGTGTTCTATTAAAAAATTGTTATTCCATTAAATCTAAAATCCACTATTAGAGTTCAGCAATTTACCTGTAGAAGATGATGGTGATTTTTATTTTGATATTAGTTTTGATATGATAAAAATGTAAACAAAATGGTAACAGATCAGTCAACTGAGATAATCTCAACTTATATAAGTCTACAGCTTATTTTTCCAAAGAAGAAATTATAAAGAGGAGAGGGGGGGAACAGAGGATTAAGTGTATATGTCATATAAAGCTATGATGTGAAAGTTGTTAAATCATACCAGACAGTATGCAAAGAAAAAATGTCGACACAATTCCAACAAACATTAGCTGACATCACTGATGGGAGAGTTGTTATGTATTCTGGCAAATCTTCTAAAAAACTGAACATTAAACACTAGAACCTCAAAACCCAATTAATAACTGGTGGCATACTTTTTAATGACTTTCACTTTCATCCCATCCTTAAACAGGATCATATACAAAAAAACATAAAGATAAAAACATACACACATGCACGCACACACACTCATCGCCAGACCTGTGCTTTCTAAGGAGACTTAGGTACCGGTGTCTACATGCTGTGAATCTGATGGCAGGGGTCCTACTTGTTGCCTCCTCACTACATGGTCTCCTCACCTCCATGTCTTCTCATTGGCTGCAAGCCAACCTTTGTCCTCCACTGCTGATGCACAAATTTCTAATGACCCACATGCTACCACCAATCCCAAGCCCTATTACTCCTCTCATCTCCTCTCCCCCTCTTTTTCTTTTTTGACTTTTATTCTTTTATGTCTCTGGTTGCTCCCTTGAAGTTTTTTAAAATTTTACTGAAAAGGCTTTAGAAACCTCTTTGCATCACCCTTTCTCTTCCGACCCTTCTTAAAATGTATGTACCAAGAAAGCATAAATACCTTGTTATAGAGATATATTGAGTATTAGAACATATATCCCACTATAATTGCTTGAATTTTCATTTTGTATATCTTATGTGAAAATTTTAATTATAGATAACTCCATTTATACTATTATATATATCAGATCAGATCAGATCAGCTGCTCAGTTGTGTCTGACTCTTTGCGATCCCATGAACCATAGCACACCAGGCCTCCCTGTCCATCACCAACTCCCGGAGTTCACTCAGACTCAAGTCCATCCAATCAGTGACGCCATCCAGCCATCTCATCCTCTGTCGTCCCCTTCTCCTCCTGCCCCCAATCCCTCCCAGCATCAGAGTCTTTTCCAGTGAGTCAACTCTTCGCATGAGGTGGCCAAAGTACTGGAGTTGCAGCTTTAGCATCATTCCTTCCAAAGAAATCCATAACTTTCCTTATAATACTTTGTAATGATAATGATATATTTGTATGTAGATCTAGTATGTATATGCATGTGTGTACATACGTGTATGTATACATACACATACATGTTTCTAAAACAGTTCCTCACTTATTTGTGGGTTCTTTAAGCACACACAGAGTAATCAACAATTTAAAGAATGAATAGATGGTATGTACTAGTCTATTTTTTCTCGTTTTGATCTAAAACCCAGCACTCACAGTGCGACAGTATCATATTTAAAACTTTGACCTAACATGTGTGTTTAATTATGTCTTCCTGCTGAAGAGTTCTTTCTTTTCAAAAATACTCCCCCCGTTTCTTCTGTTGTTTTCTTTCTTGATTTGTAAAAATTATTCTGTGTACTTAAAAGTTTAGAAGTGTTTCATAGATAACTCAGGTATTACTCCAGAAAAGAAAAGCCTACAAACACATTATATAGATAAATATATAAAGGCTAAAGTCTTTGACTAAAAATATCTATTTCTGCTTTATTGACTATGGCAAAGCCTTTGACTGTGTGGACCACAACAACCTGGAAAATTCTTCAAGAAATGGGAATACCAGACCACCTGACCTGCCTCTTGAGAAATCTGTATGCAGGTCAGATAGCAACAGTTAGAACAAGACATGGACCAACAGACTGGTTGCAAATTGGGAAAGGAATACATCAAGGCTGTACATTGTCACCCTGCTTATTTAACTTATATGCAGAGTACATCATGAGAAACGCTGGGCTGGATGAAGCACAAGCTGGAATCAAAATTGCCAGGAGAAATATTAATAACCTCAGGTATGCAGATGATACCACCCTTATGGCAGAAATCGAAGAAGAACTAAAGAGCCTTTTGATGAAAGTGAAAGAGGAGAGAGGAAAAAGTTGGCTTGAAACTCAACATTCAGAAAACTAAGATCATGCCATCACTTCATGGCAAATAGATGGGGAAACAGTGGAAACAGTGATAGACTTTTTATTTTTGGGGGTTCCAAAATCACTGCAGATGGTGACTGCAGCCATGAAATTAAAAGACACTTGCTCCTTCGAAGAAAAGTTATGACCAACCTAGACAGCATATTAAAAAGCAGAAACATTACTTTGCCAACAAAGGTCCATCTAGTCAAAGCTGTTTTTTCCAGTAGTCATGTATGGATGTGAGAGTTGGACTATAATGAAAGTTAAACACAGAAGAATTGATGCTTTTGAACTGTGGTGCTAGAGAAGACTCTTGAGAGTCCCTTGGACTGCAAGGAGATCCAACCAGTCCATCCTGAAGGAAATCAGTCCTAAATATTCACTAGAAGGACAGATGCTAAAGCTGAAACTCCAATACTCTGGCCACTTGATGCAAAGAACTGACTCATTTGGAAAGACCCTGATGCTGGGATAGATTGATGGCAGGAGGAGAAGGGGATGACAGAGGATGAGATGGCTGGATGGCATTACCAACTCAGTGGACATGAGTTTGAGTAAACTCCAGGAGTTGGTGATGGACAGGGAGGCCTGGTGAGCCACCATCCATGGGGTCACAAAGAGTAGAACACGACTGAGTGACTGAACTGAACTACATCAAGACTGTATATTGTGACCCTGCTTATTTAATTTATATGGAGAGTACACCATGAGAAATGCTGGCTGGATGAAGCACAAGCTGGAATCAAGATTGCCGGGAGAAATACCAATAACCTCAGATATGCAGATGACACCACCCTTGTGGCAGAAAGTGAAGAGGAACTAAAGAGCCTCTAGATGAAAGTGAAAGAAGAGAGTGAAAAAACTGGCTTAAAACTCAACATTCAAAAAACTAAGAGCATGGCATCCAATTCCATCACTTCATGGCAAATAGATGGGAAAAAAATGGAAATGGTGACAGACTTTATTTTCTTGAGCTCCAAAATCACTGCTCATGGTGACTGCAGCCATGAAATTCAAAGATACTTTCTCCTTGGAAGAAAAGCCATGGCAAACCTATACAGCATATTAAAAGCAGAGATATCATTTTGTTGACAAAAGTCCATATAATCAAAGTTATTGTTTTTCCTGTAGTCATGTACAAATGTGAGAGTTGGCCCATAAAGAAGCCTGAGCACTGAAGAATTGATGCTTTCAAACAGTGCTGGAGAAGACTCTTAAGAGTCCCTTGGACAGCAAGGAGATCCAACCAGTCCATCCTAAAGGAAATCAGCCCTGAATATTCATTGGAAGGACTAATGCTGAAGCTCCAATACTTTGTCCACCTGATGTGAAGATAAAGCTCATTGGAAAAGACTCTGGTGCTGAGAAAAATTGAGGGTAGGAAGAGAAGAGGGCAACAGAGGATGAGATTGTTGGATGGCATTATCGACTCAATGGACATGAGTTTGAGCAAACTCCAGGAGATAGAGAAGAATAGGGAAGCCTGGTGTGCTACAGTCCATGGGGCAATGAAAAGTTGGACCTGAGTGAGCAACTGAACAACAACAACAAAAATAAAGTTCAATATACCTTTTTGCCATATGACTACATGGGATGGCTTTAAGGATAAGCAGTCACTCTGAAGTAATTGTGGCAAAGGGCTTCCAGTTATTCTAACAATTGTTATCCAACAACAACGACCCTCCTCCATTTTTGAAAGAATAAATAATCATTAACAAATCAAGTATTCACTGGAAGGAGATTACTTAACATAAATTAAATTGATTTCAGGCATTTAGCTTCCCTAAGCTTAGATCTTTTTTTTTTTTTTCCTTCTATCTTATTGATAGAGTTGAGACTGTTAGCTGGTCAAGGAAACCCCACCAGGTCAACACTTTGTAAAGAGAATTAACGGTTATGCCGATATAATAATCTCACTAAGTGCTTTACTTCAACAATGAGAACCTAACCTAGGCAACCCCAGGCCAGTGTTTCCAGGTGCACAACTCAATCTTCCCCAAATGACAGAACCACCCAATAATGTGATGAGAAAGGTCAGTCTACACACTTTTATCCCCAAGTACTATGTAGCTTTCGGATTTATACCCAACTTTGATATAGGCCCTTGAACCAGACCTTCTGGATTGATGCTCTTCAGGAAGGAGAGAAAAGGATCTGTTTCTTGAGAAGCAAGCCACTGGTGCTTCCAGAAATTAGAAGACTTTAGTGACTGAACAACAACAACACAGTCAGAAAAAGTGGAAGCATTAGTTGTTCAGTCGTGTCCGACTCTCTGCTGGACTACCCATGGACAGTAGCCCACCAGGCTCCTCTGTCCATGGAATTCTCCAGGCAAGGATACTGGAGTGGGTAGCTGTTCCCTTCTCCAGGGGACCTTCCCAATCCAGGGTTTGAACCCACGTCTCCTATATTGCAGGCAGATTTTTTATCATCTGAGCCATCAGGGAAGCCCTTATAATCAAAGTACTTTATTTAATGATTGTAAAATAATTATTTTATTATAATTATTATTATTATTATATAATTATAACTATTATTATTATAATAGTTTATTATCAAAGATAATAAACAAACAATATTTTCTGTAATTCACATTACATGGATTTTTGCAACAAAGTCTCAGATCTGCTTTCCTACCTTTGTAATCTGCTCAGGAGATTTGGTAGCCAAAATAATTATACTATCTATTTTTTAAATGGTGCTTTCACCTCAGGTTACAAAAGCTCTTGTGCTATAACTTGTGATAAATATCAATATCTATTAAATTAAGTAAAATATAAATCTACCTAAAGTGCTAAGAAGTATTTGAAGTGCCTCTCTGACTCAAAAAGAACACTTTCATAATTTGAAAAGAAGGTATCATCATTGTATCACATTTCCGGAAAACAAAAGATGCTAGCTTTTGCATTTAAAATACTGTATTTGTTGGTGGTTTATGGGGTGTGTAGGAAAACCAGGAGTTACTGCTGAAAGACAAATTCCATGTAGCTATAACAGAATGTTTAAATAAGTTATTTTTGAATGAGATCTTTTATGTCCCATGCAATTCAGTGCCTCAGGCTGTGAGCTCCTATAACTTGGGTTGAAAGAAGTCTAGTTTCTGTTGAAACAAAAGTATAAGATGAATTATGTCAAGAGAAACTCTAGTTTAATATGCTGTGCCCTGGCTTACTCATAGAGGTTTCTTTGTAAAATACCCTGAGGGTGCAGGCAAGGAGCAGATTCTAGTATTTCTGGTCAATTTCAAACAAACAAATGAAAATGACATAAAATGGCAGTAATATAGTCTTACGAGCATAGGGAAGCTTGATCCTTCTGTCAGACTCTCTAACTTTTTCCAACTGTGTTTAGCTTTCTTCCTTTATTATTTATTGATTTAGAAGCAAAGCTTTTCTTTGCACTTATCTGCTGGCTGTACAAAAATTAAATCCCCAAGATAATAGCTACATCTGGTATGTCCCAATTTCTAAAGAATTTCTTTTTTATGTATATGCTTCTAAATTTCACCCCCTCAGTGAGACCCTCATGAATAAACAACACTCATTTCCTATCCCCTTTTCCTGCTTTATCCATCTCTAAAGACTTTATAATGGTCTAATGTACTTTAAACTTTACCAATTTGCGTCTTGGATTGGCCTGTCTTTCCTTCACCCTAGATCATAAATTCCATGAGAGAAGGACTTTGGGTCTGTTTCGATCACTGCTAAAACCCCAGAGGCTTAAACATTGACTGGCACATACCTTAACAGCATTGGTTTAGGGTTTTAAGAACTGGAATTCATAGGATAAATAAGAGAGATGGAAAAGTAGGTTGAATATACAACAGGAATTATGTGTGATCTTTATAGCATGTTTCTTTACTGATTCTGGATGGATAATTGACCCAGTGGAATTTTTTGAAATAGTCAGTATTTATGTCTTTAATACCGTTCTCTCTACCTCTTTTCTAAGTTCCTATTTTGTCTCTCTCCAGGCACCCAATATTCTTTCCTGCCTTACTCCCCCAAACAGCACTCATATAGCCCTTGTACTTCTACTTCAGAAAGGTGAGTAAAAAATGTCTTCCTTCCTTTAAAATATAAAATGTCCCATGACTCCAGTTACTTCAATTATGATTCCTCTCCACATCTTTCTGCAAACTTCCTCTTCTTTGAGATTACAGTAGATAATTTTTGAAGCCATAAGTTTAAACAAACTCATTTTTAACCTCTTCGACTCCCTAGGTTCTGTCTGCCAGTTTTGATTTTTATTGTTAAATCAAACTAATCTTGAATTTTTGAAGTATCAGAAGTGTGACAAAGTCAAACAAAATACTTTGGACAGGTTTAAAGATCCATCCTTGGAAGCAGGACCCAGGATGATCCCATTTTATTTGGGATTTTACCAGTTTTATCACTGGAAGCTCCACATCCAGGGAAAATTCTCAATCTCAGACAAACTGAGATACCTGGTCATCACAACCAGACCTCAAAATATGGGCAAAGTTTCCTTGCCTAGAAACATGCCTCTCGGCTTGGGTTTCTTAATTCATCCTACTTTGTCTCCTACTTCTACTCTTCTAGAATTAATGGAGTTTTGCACACCAACCATCATGGCAGTGCAAAACTGCCTCTGATGGTGGGAATGGAGAGTGAGAACTGGAAGGGATTAGATGTCCGTATAGTTTTTATTTGCCATCATGGATGCTCATTCAGGATAACCCAAGTAAATCATCTATGCAGCCCAAACCATAAGACAATCAAATGTAGAATTAAATGTTGTCTTATAATCAATAAACAAATATATTTAAAATACATTCTAATTCATAAGAAATAATGTGCTGCTGCTGCTAAGTCGCTTCAGTCGTGTCCGACTCTGTGTGATGCCATAGACGGCAGCCCACCAGGCTCCCCCGTCCCTGGGATTCTCCAGGCAAGAACACTGGAGTGGGTTGCCATTTCCTTCTCCAATGCATGAAAGTGAAAAGTGAAAGTGAAGTCGCTCAGTCATGTCTAACTCTTTGCGACCCCATGGACTGCAGCCCACCAGGCTCCTCCGTCCATGGGATTTTCCAGGCAAGAGTATTGGAGTGGGATGCCATCTCCTTCTCCGAGAAATAATGTGACTTCCATGCAAAGAACAATTTGACACTGGTTATTGGAAGACTACAGCAAAGTTGTTTGTTGTTTTGGTTTGTATCACTGATGGTGAATATTCTTTATTCATGAAGAAGTTTCTAGAAGTTTTTTAAGAGAGCAGTATCAGTTATACTATGTCAGGGTAGACATATAATGAGTCAGGGTAGATTCATTCTAGCATTGAACTTAGCCCCAATTGCCTCTGACTATTATTCTACATCCAAGCTTTATCTATATTATGGAAAAAGCACTAGTTTAGAACTTAGCCTGATCCAGTCCTAGCTTCACCGTGTCTCAGATGCGAGAACTTGGGCAATAAGAGAACATTCCTAAGGTGCTCAACAAACAGGGAACAACAAGGTCTAACCTGCACATTCACATGGCTATTGTTGGATCAATGAGATAAAGGACCTTAGAAGGTTTTTTCATACATATAACATATTTTAACTATTTGGTAACATCAATTCCTTACATCAAATTAAATAATTAAGCATGCATCTATTGATGAAAAAAACTGAATTATAGCAGTCAAAATAGATGGGAGAGAGGCAGGGGCATCTAATTGCTAGCAGTGTGCGTGCCTGCATGTGTGCTAAGTCCCTTCAATCATATCCGACCCTTTGCGACCCTATGGACTATAGCCTGCCAGGCTCCTCTGTCCATGGGATTCTCCAGGCAAGAACACTGGAGTAGGTTGCCATGCCCTCCTCCAGGGAACCTTCCTGACCTAGGGACTGAACCTGTGTTTATTTCATCTTCTGCATTGGCAGGTAGGTTCTTTACCACTAGCACCACCTGTGAAGCCCAGCAGTGTACATAGTCAACTAATCATAAACTATATCATCAAACACACAAAAAGCAAGCAGTCAACAGTGGTTGGAGTAAGGTGGGCATGTGGAAACCTGTAAAGCAGAGAACTGCTAAATGGTTTGTGAGGTCACACAGCAGTGTGTCTTCATTTATTTTTGTTCTTACCTTCTTCTAGGAGAATTTAAGGTAGTTCACAAAACTGAAAGTGGAAGAATAGGCACTGAACTGGGTTTTTAAAAATGTAATCCTGAGTTCTTTTCCTTGAACCATAGAAGAAAATATGCTGTCCTGGGAGTTAGGAGGTCAGAGATCTGCAAATAGCAGTCTGCTTTTTCTTGGGAAAATTACCTGACCTGTGTGCAGAAGTTTCCTCATTTGTAAAACAAGATTATATTAGTGTTGTTTTGTATTTTTCAAACTATTAGATGAAATAGAATAAATTAGACAAAAACAGTTCAAAGAGCAGAGTATATAATAAAGATAATTATTGTTTCTTGAAACATATTTCAGTTGTGAGAGAGTGTCTTCACACATACACATTGGGTCACAAAGCAAAGTGTATTTCTTACAACGTTTCATGGTCAAAACCACTTTCTTTTTATTTTTCAGGTATCTTATAAGAGTCTTTCTAACCCATATCCTCCACTGATTCTATTATATCTTCCTTGGTTTTAAGATAAAAAGAAATAACCTAATCTTCAAGTATTTTCATATTTTTCTGCTCTTTTCTTTTTCCTCCCTAATCTCCATCCTTGTCTCCATCACTGCTTGTAAATACTTCAAAACCCTATATGAAGGATCACCTTTTTATCATCACAAATTAATTCGTAGTAATATTTTGCACTTGAATGCAGATCCAATTGAATATATTGTCCTCTAAGTGTAATATTTAGAGAGTTAACAAACTTTATATCACCACCACTGTGTGCAGAAAAAAGCCAGTGGCAGCTCGAGAGTACCTACTTTTGATATTTCAAAATGTCCCCTTCAGTGAGATGCTTCCTAGAAGGCAGAAGTAGACTCTGGGAAACAAAAGTGATCTAAAGAGCAAAATCATCATCACAAGCAGTGATCAGCAAAACAGAATCTTCTCTCCCTCACATACACATATGTTCAGACTGAGATAAGCATGTACATACTTCAGTTACAAGCAAAACTTTCTTGAGAGACAAGTGGCAGGGAGCGCTGAAGCTGAAAGTAATGTGGTAACACGTGGTACACAATGGTGAGAAACAGCTCAACCCTGTAATTAATTTCTATCATTAAAGTCCCATCGATATCACTTAGGGGGATGACTCTGACAGGATGGGCATATTACCTAGAAACAGATTTCGTACTTCAAAGGTTATAGTACTGTTCATACATATACTTTAGAAGAAATTATCAAAAAGTGAAAAATATGGAAGGCATTATGTATAACCTGAGAATAACTTAGCAGAGCTTAAGCACATGTGCTTGACATTGGCTGTGGTAGATATTAAGCTTGACAGATTTTTCCCCTCTAAAAAGAAAGGCAGATGTTCAGTTCCCAAAATGGGATTGAGAAAACAATGAATATTTAGGATCAATTTATTTAAGATCCTAGGGCTTTTTATTTGCTCTCTATAATGGTGAGTACTAATGAAGTATACAAAATTGCCTCAAAGTGGAGCCATTATTATAGAAAATAGAAAAGAAGGAGAAATGGTATTAGATATAACCAATTATCTTTAGGAGATAATCAATTAAATAGACACAGAAAAGACAATGTAGAAAAAAATTCCCTTTGCAGCTATACCAGTATGGCTAAAGAAAACAAAATTGTAGAATAGTGGTTGTTATGAAAAAAGTTATATGAAAAGCTGTAAAATTTTCCCTTAGACTCAAAATAAAGTTTCTTTCATCCTAACCAAGTCTGGCAAGTGATTTATTTGGAAGACTGTTCTGAACTCCCCCAGCTGAGAAACACCACACCTTAGAATCCTCTCTGTCCAAGATATATTATTGCATAAGGTTTACTGTATCTTTAAAGCATACACACATCACTTAAAATGACTTCTAATCCGCAAACTAGATATCCATTTCACTCCCTTCCTTTGAAAATCTGAGTAAATTCCAAGTAATGAAATAAGGATAACTGAACACTATTATGATAGGCTCTGGAATTAAAATTACAAACAATTTGAACTTAGATAAATGAAATAAATCAAACTTTTGAAATACTTTCTTCAGACTAAATCAGTGTAAGCAACAAAATGACCCTTTGTTGTATATTTCTGACTTCTAAACTAAATTTTCACCCTGACAAAACATAACTTAAACATTCTTCAGGCATATGTATGAATAACATGGTGACATTTTCTTTAGCATTTAAAGGAAAAAAAAAAAACTGTGTAAAAGGTGATAAGATGAGTTGTTTGTGGAAAAGAAACTCATATTTCTTCTTTGCCTCAGGGACACCATCTTATTTTTTCTAACTCAATTTTTAAATAAGTTTAAATTTTCTCATTGGAAGACTCAAAATCAGTTGAGGATAAAGTTGATGGAATTTAAATATCATACTCTATGCAGGCAGGCAAAGTTCAGAGCTCAGATTCTATGGTATATGAACCAGATGTGGCAACACCATTTATTTGTTAAGTCAGCAAATATTTTTGAGTGTCTAGATTACACCAGATATTATAACAGACAACATGGTAGGCACTAGGAATATAGTAACGAATATGACGTCTATGATCCTGTATGGAGGGGTGAGAAAAACAAAAGATAAACATACTTTAGTAATTAGAAAGGATGAGTGCAAGGAAAGAAAGAAATAGGATTTTGTAAAAGAAGATAACAGGCAAGGACCAGATCTAGATGGAAAAGTCAAGGACATCTCTCAAGGTGATATTCAGGCTAACATATCAAGAGGAAGCAGCCAAGGGAAGACTGGGAATAGAGATTTCTCAGAGTAGAAAAGTAGCTTATCCATAGTCATGAGTCTGGAGAGAGCTTGCAATGTTGTAAGGACAGATAAAAGGCTAAGGGGACAGACACAAAGGTGAACTTCCACAAATGGTGCACGAAAGAAAGCAAGAGGTAATTTGAGAAATTAAGTCATGGCCTGTTTATACAGTATTTCTTGATAAGCTATAGTAACGAGTTAATGTTTTATTCTAAATGGAATAGAAGCCATTGAAAAATATTAGTCAGAAACATTGTAGCCGATAATTTTTCATATATTATCTATCTACTTCAGAAATAATTGTTTCAAACTAATACACATAACTGATGTACACATAATTGAGGGACAAAAAGTAGTTGAAACATTACAATAAAATATGGACAGTTATACTAAGTAAACGTAAATATCAAACTGGACATAGAAAAGGCATATAATGTTATTTAAACAGAGTAATTTGAACATATCATAAGATTAGGTTTGCTTTCCACCCTTCTAGGTGATAAAATTTATTACAAATATGTCAGTAATGAAGCAGAGAGCTGACAATACAGGTTTTCCACTAAATAGCTCTTAAAACGATGACTTAGAAATGGTTTTACTACTACTACTAAATCACTTCAGTCGTGTCCGACTCTGTGTGACCCCACAGATGGCAGCCCATCAGGCTCCCCTGTCCCTGGGATTCTCCAGGCAAGAACACTGGAGTGGGTTGCCATTTCCTTCTGCAATGCATGAAAGTGAAAAGTGAAAGTGAAGTCGCTCAGTCGTCTCCGACTCTTAGCGACCCCATGGACTGCAGCCTACCAGGCTCCTCCGTCCATGGGATTTTCCAGGCAAGAGTACTGGAGTGGGGTGCCACTGCCTTCTCCAAGAAATGGTTTTAGGAGATAGTAAATTTAAGTACGGCTAGTTTGGTTTATGTCTAGTTTTGGTTTGCTTACTTGCATGTTTGTTTCTATCCTTATTCTTCAAACATTTTGAGGGTTTTGTGTTGTGGGGGAGGGTTGTCTTGATTGTTAACTGTAATTCAGTATTATATTAATTTTAGGTGTACAAAATAGTGGTTCAACATTTATATATTCGGTTGGCCAAAAAAGTTTGTTTGGGTTTTTCCATTACATCTTAATAAAAAATAGTTGTATTTCTTGACTAAAAATTCTCTTAACCCACAGACTAAAATAAATTTGGAAAAGTTAAAGTAAGTCGTGAAATAGAGAGAGGAAAGAAAAAAAATCTAGAAAAGTTTGGCAGGAACTAGGTTAGGATAAAACTTATCAGATCTCTGAATAAGGAAACATTTCTTCAATACTAAAAATCAAGAAACTTTAATGATGTTCATTTCACTGATTGTCTTAGTAACAAGAAACATACTGATAAAAGGACATAAATATGTAAAAAAGAAAAACACTTAAAACTAGTAAAAAAGAGTAAAGAAAATATTTGCAACTAATAAGATAGATAAATAGTCAAAATTCTTACTTTGTAAAGGAAAACAGCACAATATGCAAAAAACAGGGCAAGAATATGAAGAGAAAATACACAGAAGAAAAATTATGAAATAGCTAACATACTTGTTTTAAACTTAAGCTAACTAGTAATCAAATTACTGTAATTGAAAACAAAAAGACACCATTTTTCACCTACAGAATTTGCAATGAATAGTCAAAGTATCAAAGTCAATGGTCTCAAGGATGTGGTAAATTAAGCATTCTTTCCCACCATTACTTGGAATGTAAATTGGTTCATCTTTCTTGGAGAAGAGTTTAATACTGTGTATCAAATCTGGAAAATATTCAAACCTTTTTATCCCGTAATTTCACATCTAGAAAGGTATCTGGATAAACTAATAATGAATGTATTAAAACTTTGAGTGCAATGATGTTCATTTCACTGCTTATCTTAATAACAAAAATTAGAAATAAGACAATAGAAACGTCAAATAGCATAGGAATGGTGAGGGGGCTGGGTCATGTTCGTGCTGCACAGTAAATATGCAACTGATAAAATATTTTAGAAGAATTCTTAGTGATATTAAAAAAATATCAGTGATATATTATGCTCCATAAAAACCAGGATAATAACTATACTCAGAGAAATAAGACAAATATATCTTTAAGGAAATACACCAAAATGCTAGCAATTTTATATAAATGATTGTTTATAAGTAAATGCATTGTGTTATTTATTCTGTACACTTTCCTATATTCCTTATTTTGTTTAAATATTACCTTTAATGCCAACAATAATAGTCTATTTGACATATATGAATATATATGACCACATCAAATACTTTTATTAATAATATTATTTAAAAGATAAATTCTCTATGGGTCTCTAAAAACAATCATCAAAATATTTTAAAATTGCCATATCTTTCTGATTCATCTTGTTATAATACAAATATTTTATAAGATTCAAACTCCAAGTGGCCCATTATTACAAGTATTTCTATTATTATTTGACAGGTTTTTTTTAGCAAATTAAAGAAAGAATTTAGTGAATATTTTTTAAAACAGTCTGAAAAAATGTTCTTGTAACATTTTTAAACATTACTATGGAAATGAATATTGACTTTTTTCCAGTTTCATGTACAAAACAATAACACTGCATGAAGACCAGAAAATAAACAGGATAAGAAAACAGAAAAATCTGCCTTCATATAGTATTCAAACTGAGAATACGAAAAGGAAACGATGACCTTAAACAATGAAAATAAATTGGATTTCTGAAAGCCTTTAGTTTTAATAATCTACAACGTTATTAGCATTAGGGAAAATTAAAATGTACAAACTTTATTTTGTCAGTGCAACATTATTTTAATTGGTTTTCTTTATTTTGAGATAATGGACACTGAAGTCACATTTTCAGGATTTTGTGAAGACTGGAAGCTTGACCTGAAGCAGAGTTTTACTCAGTGAATTACTTGCATCATCTTAAGTTATTTGATGCCTCTAAGAATCAGTTTTAATTTATTAACAAGGTCGATACTATACAAACTACTTATTATACATTCTGATCCCACAATGCATTTACTATGTTTTTTCTATTGCTCCTAAACTTTCTGAATGAGATTAATATTCTAATAGAAATTTATTTCTGTCTTTATAATTCTGGATGATAATAACCTGCTGCTGCAGCTGCTAAGTCGCTTCAGTTGTGTCCGACTCTGTGCGACCCCATAGACGGCAGCCCACCAGGCTCCCTGGTCCCTGGGATTCTCCAGGCAAGAATACTGGAGTGGGTTGCCATGTCCTTCTCCAATGCATGCAAGTGAAAAGTGAAAGTGAAGTCGCTCAGTCGTGTCTGACTCTTAGCGACCGCATGGACTGCAGCCCACCAGGCTCCTCCATCCATGGGATTTTCCAGGCAAGAGTACTGGAGTGGGGTGCCATTGCCTTCTCCAGACAATGTCTTTTTCCAAGGAAAGTGACTACGTGAATGCGTGCTCAGTGGATACATTAGCTTCACTGTATCCAACCAACTCTTTGCAAGCTCGGACCTTAATAGTCCACCAGGGTCCACTGTCCATGGAATTTTCCAGACAAGAATACTGGGGTGGGTTGCCATTTCCTACTCCAGGGGATCTCTTCAACCCAGGGGTCAGACTCACATCTCCTGCACTGTAAGCAGATTCTTAGCCACTGTGCCATCTGGGAAGCCCAAGGAAAGTGATTACATATTAAAACAAAAATTATAAAGCTTTATTTTAAAATATTTGTACATTATATATACACAATACGTCAAGGTTGTGTATGTATAGTAATATTGTATATATTTAATAACATTCCATTGTGTGTGTATTTATATGTATGAATATTATTCATTCATCAGAAAGAAGAAATCTGCCATTTCCAATAACATGAATGGACTTTGAGGGCATTATGCTAAGTGAAATAAGTCAAACAGAGAAAGACAAATACTGTATGACATTACGTATATGTGAAATCCTTAAAAAGTCAAAGGTGTAAAAGTAAAGTAAAATGGGTTACCAGTGCCTGGGGACGAGGAGAATTAGAGAGATGTCAGTAAGGAGTAACAAATTTCCAGTTAAAAGGTAAGTAAGTTCTGAGGACTTAATGCACATGCATTATGACAATAATTAACAGTATTGTATTACATACTTGAAAATAGTTGAAAGACTAGATCTTAAATATTTACATCACAAAAAAGAAATGGTAATTATGTGTGGTAATCATATTGCAATATGTAAATGTATCAAGTCAACAATATACCTTAAACTTACACAATGTTTTATTTCAACTGTATCTCAATAAACCTGGAAATAATAAAGTAAAATAGGTAGCTAGAGGGAGAGCAAAGGTTCAGGATGAGTGATAAAAATAAAAGTTAGTGTTTTTTCAAAAATATATAAGCAGATAAATAAAATTAAAAATAAATTTAAAATGTAGAGGATAAAAGGACTGAGACAGGCTTACTGAAATCATGCAGTTCAAAAGTAGGGAGATTTCATGTAGACCAATGCTCTGCTAAAATAGGAGATTATTCTGAAATATTCTCAAAATGTTTCCCCAACCTCAAGGAGGAAATAGAAAATTGTGGACTTACAGGTGGCATGTGATGTCTCTCAAGTTACATGTCCAACTCACAGATTACTCCCTTTTCAGACTTTTCAATGCCATGCTAATGGCCTTACAAAAAGACCTCTCCAAAATGAGAACAAGACCTATTAACACAATTGCAACAGTGCCGAGCCAAAGCATCATGGAACCAGAAGAAGAAAAATAAGGAAGAATACTGATTATGTTATTTATTTAAAATTTTGATATTTTCTTCATCGTTAGTGTTATATATTATTTTTTAATATTGCATTGATATATCAACCTTGATTACTGATTGTTTTGCATCCCCTTAAATTTTGCATGTAAAGTGAGTACCTTACTCACCTCACTTAGTCCCAGCTCCCAGTTATAATTTCTGCTTTGTTTCTGGTTAGTACTATTTGACAAATGAATCCCTAACATGCTTTAGTTTGTTGTTTGTTTTCACAAAGAGAACAACCATGCCTGTAGAAGCAGAATTAATTTCAAAAGATGTATATAACTGAAAGAAGTTCCTATCATATGCATACAAGGCAAGGATTATATTACCAGGTTTTGTGCTTTGGTACAAACACTGTACACCCTGCAGTACTTTGTTCCCATCTCATGTTGGGCAGAATTCCACCAATCATCAATACCTGGTAGAACATTCTTGCCTTGTATGGGCACAAACAAAACCTTGTGTACATGAGGACCCAGGAGAAAGGAGCAGTCACCCCACAAGAGACTGAGCCAGACTTGCCTGTGAATGTTCAGGAGTCTCTGGTGGAGGTATGTGTCAAGAGTAACCTGCTGGGTGGTAAGTATACAGACTGCAGCAGTCCTGAGAGGCACATCATGTTGGCAAACGTACTTTGGCCTCAGGCCAAACTACAGGGAGGGAACAGAAAATTGGTTTAAAGATTTATTGAGCATGGCCTTGCCCACCAGAGCAAGACCCAGTCTCCCCACTAATTGGAGCCAGTCCCTCCAATCAGGAAGCTTCCACAAGCCTCTTATCCCCAGCCATCAGACAGACAGAATGAAAACCACAATCACAGAAAACTAACCAAACTGATGACATGGATCACAGCCTTGTCAAACAATAAAACTATGGGCCATGCCATGCCACCCAAAACAGACGGGTGATGGTGGACAGTTCTAACAAAGTGTGGCCCACTGGAGATAGAAACGGAAAACCACTTCCGTATTCTTGCCTTCCTAACCCCATGAGGAATATGAAAAGGCACAAAGATATGACACTGAAAGATGAACTCCCCTGGTCAGTAGATGTTCAGTATGCTATAGGAGATGAGCAGAGAAATAGCTCTGGATGGAATGAAAAGGCAGAGCAAATGCAGAAACAACACCCAGCTGTAGATGTGTCTGGTGGTGAAAGTATATTCTGATGCTGTAAAGAGCAATATTGCATAGGAACCTGGAATATTAGGTCCATGAATCAAGGTAAATTGGAAGTGGTCAAACAGGAGATGGTAAGAGCGAACATCAATATTTTAGGAATCAGTGAACTTAATGGACAGGAATGGTCAAATTTAATTCAGATGACCATTATATCTACTACAGTGGGCAGGAATCTCTTAGAAGAAATGGAGTAGCCCTCACAGTCAACCAAAGAGTCCAAAATGCACTACTTAGATGCAGTCTCAAAAACATCAGCATGATCTTGGTTTGTTTCCAAGGCAAGCCACTGAATTTGACAGTAATCCAAATCTATGCTCCAACCACTAATGCTGATAAAGCTGACACTGAATGGTTCTATGAAGACCTACAAGACCTTCAGGAACTAACACTAAAAAAGATGCCCTTTTCATCTAAAGGACTGGAATGCAAAAGTAGGAAATCAAGAGATGCCTGGAGTAAAGGCAAGTTTGGCCTTGGAGTACAAAATGAACAAGGGCAAAGGCTAACAGAGTTTTGCCAAGTGAACGCACTGGTCACAGCAAACAACATCCCATCCAACAACAACAAGAGACAACTCTACATATGTACATTACCAGTACAACACCAAAATCAGATTGATTATATTCTTTGCAGTCAAAGATGGAGAAGCTCTATACAGTCATCAAAAACAAGACCAGGAGCTGACTATGGCTCAGATCATGAACTCCTTATTGCAAAATTCAGACTTAAATTGAAGAAAATAGGGAAAACCACTAGGCCATTCAGATATGACCTAATTCAAACCCCTTATGATTATACAGTGGAAGTGACAAATAGATTCAAGGGATTGGATCTGATAGAGTGCCTGAAGAACTATAGAGATTTATAACATTGTACAGGAGGAAGTGATAAAAACCATTCCAAAGGAAGAAAAAAAAGCAAAATGGTTGTCTGAGGAGACCTTACAAATAGCTGAGAAAAGAAGAGAAGTGAAAGGCAAAGGTAAAAAGGAAAGATATACCCATTTGAATGCAGAGTTCCAAAGAATACCAAGGAGAAATAAGATAGCCTTCCTCAGTGATCAATGCAAAGAAATAGAGGAAAACATTAGAATGGGAAAGACTACAGTTCTCTTCAAGAAAATCAGAGATACCAAGGGAACATTTCATGCAAAGGACAGAAACAGTATGGACCTAACAAAAGCAGAGGATATTAAGAAGAGGTGGTAAGAACACAAAGAAAAATTATACAAAAAAGATTTTAATGACCTGGATAACATCAATGGCGTGATCACTCACCTAGAGCCAGACATCCTGGAATGCAAAGTCAAGTGGGCCTTAGAAAGCATCACTACGAACAAAGCTAGTGGAGGTGATGGAATTCCAGCTGAGCTATTTCAACTCTAAAAAGATGATGCTGTGAAGTGTTGCACTTAGTATGTAGCAAAACTGGAAAACTCAGCAGTGGCCATAGGACTGGAAAAGGTCGGTTTTCATTCCAATCCCAAAGAAGGGCAATGCCGAAGAATGTTCAAACTACTGCACAATTGTTCTCATTTCACACGCTAGCAAAGTCATGCTCAAAATCATTCAAGCTATGCTTCAACAGTATGTGAACCAAGAACTTCAAGATATACAAGCTGGATTTAGAAAAAGCAGAGGAACCAGAGGTCAACTTGACAACATCTGTTACATCACAGAAAAACCAAAAGAGTTCCAGAAAAACATTTACTTCTGCTTCATTGACTATGCTAAAGACTTTGACTGTGGATCACAACAAACTGTGGAAAATTCTTCAAGAGATGGGAATACCAGACCACCTTATCTGCCTCCTGAGAAACTTGTATGCAAGTCAAGAAACAACAGTTAGAACCAGGCATGGAACAATGGACTGGTTCAAAATTGGGAAAGGAGTACGTGAAGGCTGTATATTGTCACCTTGCTTATTTAACTTATATGCAGAGTACATCATGCAAAATGCCAGGCTGGATGAAGCACAAACTGGAATCAAGATTGCTGGGAGAAATATCAACAACCTCATACATGCACATGATACCACCCCAATAGTAGAAAATGAGGAGGAACTAAAGAGCATCTTGATGAAGATGAAAGAGGAGAGTGAAAAACCTGGCTTAAAACTCAACATTCAAAAAACTAAGATCATGGCATCTGGTCCCATCATTTCATGACAAATTGATGGAGAAACAATGGAAACAGTGACAGACTTTATTCTCTTGGGCTCCAAAATCACCACGGACGGTAAATGTACCCATTCAATTAAAAGACACTTGCTCCTTGGAGAAAAGCCATGACAGACCTAGAGAGCATATTAAAATAGCACAGATATCATTTTGGCAATAAAGGTCCATTTAATGATAGATGTGGTTTTTCCAGTAATTATGTATGGATGTGAGAGCTGGACCATAAAGAAAGCTGAACATTGAAGAATTGATGCTTTTGAACTGTGGTTTGGAGAAGACTCTTGAGAGTCCCTTGGACAGCACAGAGATAAAACCAGTCAATCTTAAAGGAAATCAACCTGAATATTCATTGGAAGGAGTGATGCTGAAGCTCCAATACTTTGGCCACCAAATGTGAAGTGCCAACTCATTAGAAAAGACGCCGATCCTGGGAAAGATTAAGGTGGGAGGAGAAGGTGATGACAGAGTACGAGATAGTTGGATGGCATTACTGACTCAATGAACATGAGTTGGAGCAAGCGCCAGGAGATGGTGAAGGACATAGAATCTGGTGTGCTGCAGTCCATGGGGTTGTGAAGAGTCAGACACGACTGAGCAACTGAACAACAACAAATCCTCGATTAACACAAGCCCCAACTTCACCTTCTTTGGGGAAATGAATCAGGAAGAAGCCAACATTTCTTAATATGAGCCTATGTTATATCTCAGAATTAGTTTTGTTACTATGATTATGCAGTGTGACCCAAGGCAACAGATGTGAACTTTCTAGGGGAGAGGGCTATGGTAATGGCCACTGCCTATGTTTATTGGGATACTCTAACATTTTCTTGATGCAAATTTACTTGATATTTCCTCCAGAAGTCATTTCCTCTCCAGCTTAGAGTCAACTATTACTGATCCTTTGACTGAGTCTTCTTCATTTTACCTATTTTCAAATCAGGTTTCTTCTTGGGTTGAAAAATTTTTAGTGTAAAGAGTCAGAGAGTACATATTCTAGGCTTTGAAGGTCATATAGGTTCAATCACAACTACTCAGCCCTGACATGAAAGCCAAAGACTGACCTAGCCAAGACAAAAGGAGGATGCACCTGTGTTTTGATAACATTCTCTACAGAAATAAGTAGCAGACCACATTTGGCTCATGAATTACTGTTTGGCAATTACTGATGCTCAATCTTGTGCTTACTAAGTAGCTTCTGGAACTCCAAAGAATCATGGTTTCATTCCACTGAAATTATTTTAATCCTCATCTCAATATATGAAGTGCATTAACTGACCTCAAATTGGTGTGTTTAGCTTTTTTATCATGTGTGCATGCTACAGCTTCTAAGTTCCTGGGGAGTGGAGAAAAAAGGTAAACTAGGACATAAACCTTGACTTAAAGCCCATTACTGTAGCTTTTCTTATACTAAGGTTATCTTGTTTTCTGTATTACGCTATGTCGTAAGATGGATTACTCAGAAAGCAAACTGCATCTCTGGGATGTGCATGCATGAGGCTTGTTAAGAAATACCCTCGGGGACATTAGTGAGGGATAATGGAGGCGGGGTTGGGTGATGGAGAGGTTGGTGGCGCTTCAGTCACTCAGTTGTGTCTGACTCGTGTGACCCTATAGACTGTAGCCTGCCAGGCTCTTCGGTCCATGGGATTCTCCATGCAAGAATACTAGAGTGGGCTGATATTTCCTTCTCCAGGGGATCTTCCTGTCCCAGGAATCAAATTGGGTCTCCTGCATTGCAGGCAGATTCTTCACCAACTGAGCTATAAGGTAAGCCGATGGAGAGATTGAACAGAAGTTAGAAACAGAGGTCTTAACCAACACAAGAGGAGCTCCAGATCTGGGGTAGACCTGCAAAATTATCTTAATTTTATAAGAAAGCTGGGGCTTTGTACCCTAATACTGTCCAGTCATGGGTGTAGGATGCCCCCATGAAAGAGTAAGTGGAAAAAGTAGCTTCCTTCGACAAATGTAATTCCTACAGAGGAATCCTGATAATTCAACAATCAAAACCTCTGGAAGCTGAGGCTGGTAAAAATGTGTGTTTATTTCTAAAGAGGGCATCTGGCCAGCACCTCACAACATCCATTGCAGCTGCTTGCATCGACTTGCTCTATAAGGTAAATTCACCTCATCTGGAACACAGATGACCCAGTATTTTGATTGATCTCTTTTAACAGGGAAGCTTACAAATGTGTCATCAATAAGAATCATTGCTGGAGCTGGTTTCAAGCTCAAAATAATACTCATCATCTCTTTCCTTTTCTACCCGGTCATCTAGATTACACTCATACCCAGCTGGAACCTCCACTGCTCCAGGCACTGTGAGGTACTGGTGTAGATTATGATGCAAAATGAGACAGAACTTTGTCCCTGGTCATCTTGCCCTTCTCACCCTACGGTTGCTGCATTTGTCCATTGACTCCCAATATTGGACAAAGAAAAGTTCCAATAGATCATCTGAATCCCAATATACTATATATTTCTCCCTGCCCAAATTATATAATAAAATCCCTACCATATCCTGATGATCACAGTCAATTACCCTTCATAGGATAGCTCTTTCCTTGTCTGATTATCTCTTGTTTCAAAAAATACAAAGGAACATAATATAATTTATAACAAATATAAATTTAAGTTTAATGGAAGACTCATTGAGTCACAAATCAGAAGCATTTCCCCTCTGGAACAAGAACCTATAGATTCAGGGAGACCAGAATTGTGGAGAAGGCAAGCACAAATTATCCAAGTGAGTACTTGTTAAAAGTAAAAGGTAAAGTTCTAATAAGCAAGATCACTCCAGCTTCCATTTTGTTTTGGAGACCCATTTATTCTGGCATTAGCCTCTCGGTCCTGGAAAACTAGGGTAGCTGTTCACTCTGAGATGAAGGGTACCAACTTCTGAAGGCCACCAGGGATACCAGATGTCAGTGTTGGAGGCTGTGAAAGCCAACAGGGGGCTTTAGCTGATATTTGTCAATTTCAGCTTTGCTCATTGGTTCTGAATTGTTTTGTTTTCTCTCCTACTTTATATCCATTTTACCTTCCCAATTACATGTCTTGTGGATTTCAGACTCTGAAATGAAAAGCAACAGCTTTACAGAGACTACTTAACTGGTTCCCACAGTGGGTAAGCTCAAACACCTATAACAAAGCAGTTCTGCTTCTCTGATTGAAACTTTACTGATATACTTGGTGTCCCCACAGTCTAGAAGCCTCCAACTACAAATGCATATCTCTTGAAGTATTATTGTGCAGTAATTGAGAGCACTGCTTTTGGAGACAGGAACACCAGTACGTCAATCTTTACTGTTCAATCCACTAGGTATGGAATCATGAACAAGTTACATAAATTCCATGTTACTGCTCCTCCATCAATAAAATGTGGGAAAATGCAAAGATCATTGTGAAGATTAAATATGATTTTAAATTAATTTGTGAATTAAAATTAGCATGTAACAAATATTTTTATTATGATTATTAAATTTTGCCAACTTTCTCAAAATTCTCTGGGTATTTAAAGCTTTTGTCCTCTTGTCAAAAGCAAACAAAGGAGTATTGTTTGGGACTTTTCATGTATAAAACATTATGCTTTTTGATACAAAAACAAACAAACATAAATAACAAAAAATAAGGGAAAAAAAACTTCTACCCTATATCTAGCATGAATGGAACACATTATTCCACAATTGGCAAAAAAATACATTAATACCCTTTTTGGTAAATAGTTACTTCTTTAAATTATAAGAAGGAAGGGGTGATGCTATCTGGGGAGGGAAAACATTGTGTTACCCTTTTGGAATCCCTCTGATGCATTTAGATCAGGTTCTTATTTCAAGCCATCTATAAGAACCCACAGTTTCTGTTGCCCCAGGCTTGAGACGCAGCTCTACTTAGAACTCTGTGCAGGAGCAGAAAATGGCAGCCCACTCCAGTATTCTTGCCTGGAGAATCCCACGGACAGAGGAGCCTGGTGGGCTATAGTCTATGGGGTCGCAAAGAGTCAGACACAACTGAGTGCCTTTCGCTCACTTTTAGAACTGTGTAGTGGGAGCCTTCACTTGTTTTCCTTTCTCATACTCTTTGCACAAAGACTCTGTAAGGGCTCCCACCTGTCTGTCTACTTAAATTGCTTCCCTTCAGCAGAATTAACAATTGCTGATTCCCTAATGCCCTCAATAAGTCATGATCAGGTAATTTTTTGTTTTACATTTTTCAGAATAGCAAATGAAAGCCTCTCTCCTAGCTGTCTCTTATGGTCTATTTACTGACCCCCATAGATTACTCTGGCTTATCTTATTGACCTATTGCTGAGGCACAGCTGACTCCTCACTCGTGGTTCCTTCCAACAGGAAGGTAAAATTCCCCTGAACATGACTGGGTTCTTTATCCTGATACTGAAGTAAAAATGTCTGTAAGATAAGAAAGGAAGCCTCATGCCACAACAAATTCAGAACTGATGGAACACTGTACATTCAGTAGTTTTTCTAGATCTGCCAGAATTTTCAGGGCTTTCTGAGTTTCTCAGACTATTACAGTTTCTTTTAGGAGCATTGAGAAGGGTGTAGTCAACGAAGGCTTTAAGGACCCAGAAGATAATGAAAGCATTAAGCACCTCATACCATGAAACTATTCAGGACATCACCATGTCCTATAAACCTATCCTTCCAGCCCTGGGATCTTTATACAGGTAATTTTGTAGTTTTCATGAAAAATAAGAGTCAATATTGTGATTTCCCTGGATCCATCCCAATTTTAGCTCTAAAAATCGCACATTCTGGGAAATCCTCCAGTCCTAGGCATGCTACAGCAGTTGATTATCTCATAGGGAGTCACTAGAAATATGGACTCTGGAGACAAGAAGGCCAGGGAGCAATTCCTGGCTCTAGTTGTTTCTAGTTATATCATCTTGGATACGTAATTCAACTCCAATCAGATCTTAATTACCCTCAACTGTACTTAAGAGGAGAAATACCTTTTTAAACAGGTTTGCTCCAAATAGAATACGAAATATTTAATTTATTTCACATAGTTTCACAGACATTATGAGTTATTAATATTAGCTATTGTGAGTGTTGGTGATGGTACTTGATATTGAGTACCTCTTAGGTTCATTCCTACAGCTTTTAAAGGTGTTGGTAGAACAGGAACATTATAAGTTTACTCTTGAGAGTAGTAGATATGTAGTCCCAGAATCAAGAGCTTCTGGATTCCTAAGCAATTTCTCCATTGAGATTTTAAAACCCTGAAACATTTTACACAGGTGAATTCTATAACATGCTTCATGGGAAATGATACCTAAAATAAGAATTAGCAATACTGTGGTTAAGTGTATGATTCTGGAATTAAAAGATATGACCTTGACTTCTGGTTTCATCTTAAAGATTGTACAGTCTAATCTATTTGAGCCTGAAATTCTACATCAGCAGAGTGGGGATGATAATACTAATATCACAGGAAATGAGAGGATTCTTACTCGAGACAGTACTTGAAAATTGTTTAGCATATTACCTGTCCATTTGAAAGTGCTCAATAATATTATAAAATAGCTCACATTTAAGTGCTAAGTAGGGGCTTCCCTGGTAGCTCAGACAGTAAAGAATCTACCTACAATGCAGGAGACCCAGATTTGATCCTGGAGAACTCCATGGACAGAGAAGCATGGTGGACTACAGTCCACGGGGTCACACAAGGCACAGAGAGATTAAGTACAACAGCATGCCCAAGTTACACAACAGAAGATGTGTGATTAAGATTTAATCAAAGCCACCAGGCATCAGAGTCCAAACTTTCAACCATTAAACTATCACTCCAGTGTCTCAGTGATGGAGCATGGAAAGGTGAAAAGATGAGAGAGATATTCTTAAATATTGGCCTTTGAGAAAGGAAGTACGGGGTATAGAGTGAAATTATCAGCAGATTGAATACTCAGGGACCTTGATGAGTGGAACTACTCTCGTTATCACACTAGACTTCCTAACCAAAGGACAAGATTCTACTCACCCCCTAAAAGCGCACTTGGGGAAGTCACTTTTGAGTATGGACAGAAAGTGATAGCTTCATGTGCATCTCTGAAGGACACAGCTAAGCTGGGCTACAGACACACAGTCAGAGAAGAAGAAAGCATCTTAGCACTTCTCTTATTCAGTCCTGCAGCATACCAAATTTTCCCTGAAACTGAATATTCATGTTAGGTTCCCAAAGAATTATTTTTTTCATGTTTAGAATGATCTTATTATCACCATTTAGAGAAGGAAATGGCAACCCATTCTTGCCTAGATAATCCTGTGAACAGAGGAGCTTGGTGGGTTACTGTCCACAGGGTCACACAGAGTCGGACACGATTGAAGCGACTTAGCCTGCATGCATGCATTGGAGAAGGAAATGGCAACCCACTCCAGTATTCTTGCCTAGAGAATCCTGTGGACAGAGGAGCTTGGTGGGTTACTGTCCACAGGGTCACACAGAGTCGGACACGATTGAAGCGACTTAGCCTGCATGCATGCATTGGAGAAGGAAATGGCAACCCACTCCAGTATTCTTGCCTAGAGAATCCTGTGGACAGAGGAGCTTGGTGGGTTACTGTCCATAGGGTCGCACAGAGTCGGACACAACTGAAGCGACTTAGCCTGCATGCATGCATTGGAGAAGGAAATGGCAGCCCACTCCAGTACTCTTGCCTGGAGAATCCCAGGGACAGAAGAGCCTGGTGGGCTGCCGTCTATGGGGTTGCACAGAGTCGGACATGACTGAAGAGACAGCAGCAGCAGCAGCAGCACTATCACAATTAATCAGTGACAGATCAATCAAAAACAGGACAGTATAAGATCAAGGAAGTTGCTTTCAGCCATAGAAACAACTTCATGCCACTAAAGAACTCCATGCGTTTCTGTATCTATTACTTGCAACACCACTGAATTAAAAGCAACATGCTGATTTGGGACTCCTACTTTCAGTTAAAAGGACTCGGCTCCCATGTTAATAATGAGAACAAGTCAGATAAACTTCACTATTATACATTTATCTTTTCAAACCCACCAGAAAGTCAAGGTCACAAAGAACATGAATGAATTAAATTCCAGAAAGTAATAAACTGTTCTAAGAGAGAAGGTACCTGCCATTGCTTTCATCAAAACTACCTGAACTGCAGTAAGAAGAAACCGGCTAAAACTTAAGAAATTTTAATGGCCACATGGAGGCTGTAGTGATGAGCTGAAATCCTAAGGAGCTCCAGTCACCTGGTACATACACTCAACTACTAACTCTTCTTTATGAGTCTTCAGTAAGCATATGAGTAATTGTAATGAAACGACATCTGGGAAAGCTGAAAGAGCGTCCCATTCCCTGAGAAATGGGCCTTTCCCACAAGTAAGACTAGGGCTTCATGGGAATGGTAACAGGGCAGGATGTGGAGAGAAATTTTATGAACATGGTTGGATGGTATCACCGACTCAATGGACATGAGTTTGAGGAGGCTCTGGGAGTTGGTGATGGACAGGGAAGTCTGACATGCTACAGCCCGTGGGGTCACAAAGAGTCAGACACGACTGAGCAACTGAATTGAACTGATTATCATCCGCACTTGTGCAGTCCAGGCTTTTAGAGAATTCACTCTAGAGACTGTCAGAAAGCTGGGGAAATGTCAGTAGAATGGCAAAACATCTCTTATTGTTTAGAAAGCCAGAGATGAGATTAGAAAACAAGAACTCCTCACTGATTAAAATTTGACTGCCAGAATTTAAAGCAGAGGGAGAGAGAAGAGATCCTACCATTCAGAAAGCTGTCACCTAAGTTGTAAAGCATAAAGAGACTGGTAAAAACTTGGCATGCTGAGATCTCAATCCCTGATAAAGAAAAATTCTTGACTCTAAAAAAGTAAAACTGGGTCTCCTTGGCGTCCAGTGGTTAAGACTTCATACTTCCAATGCAGGGGGCACAGGTTCAATCCCTGGTCAGACAACTAAGATCCCATGTGCCATGGGGTGTGGCCAAAAAGTAAAACAATAATAATAAATAAAAATTTTAAGCAAGGTATAAACTAAAACTAAATAGAGCTGTATTAGTTTAGCGCCCTACGCTAACAGCCTGACCAAAGAAGGAGTATAGCTTTTACTACGTGTAATGTTTATTTCAGTCTCTATTTTACATACAATGTCCAGAATATAATGAAATAGTACATGACTTATAGATAACTATAAAAATGTGATTTGCAGTAAAAAGAGGAAACATTCAGCCAGAAGAGACACTGAGATAGCCCCAGGTGCAACAATTATCAGATAGAGATTTTATTTAGTGTTTGGTATTTTTGTTCCTCTTCTGAATTATTTATGGATTATCAAATACATTAAGTGAAAACAGAATAAAACTCAGAAAATTATCAAATCTCTAGAAACAAATCTAACCAAAGACACGAAAGACCTCTGTTTAAAAGTCTAAATATTGAAAATAATAATTAACAACAATATAGATAGATATTACATGCTAATAGAATGTAAGACTCAATAATATTAATAGTTTTTCAAAATTGATTTTCAGATTCAATGCAAGTCAACAGAATCCCAGAGACTAGTTGAAATAGACAAATTCATTCTAAAATTTGTATGGAAATTCAAAATATATAGAATTGTAAAAACAATCTTGATAAATTGAAACTTGGAGGACTTTCTATATCTGATTACAAGGTTTACTGTAAAGCTATTATATTTAAGACTGTGTGGTAATAGCATATGGAAGAATAAATATCAGTGGAATACAATAGAGTTTAGATTAATTGCACATATATATAGGCAATTTATTTTTGACTGATTTACCAAATCATTTTAATGGAGAAAGAAAAGCTTTTTTAAAGAAATGGTGCTGAAACAATTGAATGTACTCCTGAAGGGAAACAAAAAATGCAGATCAACTTCTACTTTCCTTCATACCCATAAACTCATTAGAGATAAATCACAGACCTAAATGTAGAAGCTAGATTCCTAAGCAAGAAAACACAGGAGAATGCATCATAACAGTAGGGTATATTAGAGTTTTTCAGAGAAACAGAACAAACTATATGTATATAGATGTATATATGTGTCAAAAGATTTTTTATAAGGAACTGGCTCACAAAGTTATGGAAGCTAGCAACCCCCAGGATCCCTAGATCTGCAAGGTGAGTTGGCAAGCTACAGATCCAGAAAAGTCAGTAGCTTAGTTCTAGTCCTGAGGCCAGGAGGCTTAAGATTCAGGGAAGGGTCCATGATTCATTTTGAATCTAAAAGCAGGGAGAAAGCCAATGTCCCAATTTGAAGGCAAAGAGGCAGAAAGAATTCTCTTACTGAGGAGAAAGTCAGACTTTTGGTTCTATTCAGGGTTTCTGATTGGGTGAGGCCAACCCACATTAGGGATGGCAATTTCTATAATCAGTATATTGATTTAAATGTTAATGTCATCCAAAATACCCTCACAGAAACACTTGGAATAATGCTAGGAAGAAAAAAAAAAGTCATGTCTGATAATCTCTAAATTACATTTACAAATCTAAAAGCAAATAATATCTTACTCTGACTACATATACCATAGAAGTATTTAAAAGCATCCCTGGTAGTTCAGCTGGTAAAGAATCCACCTGCAATGCAGGAGACCCTGGTTGGATGATTCCTGGGTTGGGAAGATCACCTGGAGAAGGGATAGGCTATCGACTCCAGTATTCTTGGACTTCCCTGGTGGCTCAGCTGGTAAAGAATCCGCACACAATGCGGGAGACCTGGGTTCAATCCCTGGGTTGGGAAGATCCCCTGGAGAAGGGAACAGCTACCCACTCCAGTATTCTGGCCTGGAAAATTCCAGGACTGTATAGTCCATGGGGTCACAAAGAGTCAGATACAACTGAGTGATTTTCACTTCCATGCTTTTAACATCTCTTAGTGAGCACAGTCATTGACAGTAAACAAGTATCTTCAGAAGAGCAACAGATAAATCCCTTCTCTTTGAACTGAATTCAAGTGTGTGCTGAAAATAAGTATAAAAACTTTTTTTTAAGTTATCTGTTTGATTGTGATAATAACTTGGGATCTCTATGAGCCAAAAATATATGATTTTTAACAGAAGTTTAGCTAACATGTGCCGGCTAAGTGCCACTTAGAGTAGATATTGTATGGTTTAGGTTGGGATAAAGAAGCCATAGAGGTAAAAGCTGGGAGAGTACATTGTCTTTTGAACTGAAAATTCTGCAATGGTCTGTTATATCACAATCTGTTCCAAGCCTGCAAGAGCTTATGAACTTTCACCTTAATGGGCAATAAAACAGCCTTCATCTTTAGAAAAAGAGATTGTTTAAAAGAACCTGGGTTATGAGGATTTTTAAAAGACCCTATCTTTACATGAAAAATCTCTGAGAATATATAACTCTCTTTTTTTGTTCTTATATTTGATTGGCTATATTCTTTTTTTAAAAAACTTATTGGCATATAGTTGATTTATAATGCTGTGTACAGCACTTTACTGCACAGCAAAGTGAATCAGTTGTACATATACACATATCCACTCTTTTTTACACTCTTTTCCCAAACATATCATTACAGAGTATTGAGTAGAGTTCTCTGTGCTACACAGTAGATCTTATTAGTTATCTATTTTATATATAGTAGTGTCTATATGTCAAATTCTAATCTCCCAATTTAGCCCTCCCCTCCTTTGCCCCACCTGGTAACCATAAGATTGTTTTCTACATCTCTGACTCTATTTCTGCTTTATAAATAAGTTTATTTGTAATATATTTTAGATTCCACATATAAGTGATACCATGTGATACTTGCCTTTATCTGACTTATTTCCCTCAGTATGACAACTTCTAGGTCCATCCGTGTTGTTGCAAATGGCATTATGTCATTCTTTTTTCATTATTTAACTATTCTATTCTGTTTTAATGGAATATATACATATATTCCATTGTGTATACATGTACCACATTTTCTTTATCCATTCTTCTGTTGATGGACATTTAGGTTACTTACATGACCTGGCTATTGTAAATAGTGCTGCAGAGAATACTGGGGTACATATATCTTTTCAAATTATGGTGTTCTCTGGCTATATGCCCAGGATTGGGATTGCTGAATCATATGGTAGCTCTGTAAGGAACCTTCATACTGCTCTTCATAGTAGCTGTACCAACTTACATTTCTGCCAACAGTGTAGAAAGGTTCTTTTTTCTCAACACCCTCTGCAGCATTTATTGCTTGTAGACTTTCTGATGATGCCCATTCTGACTGTTATATATTGATGTCTTTAAACCTGCTTTATTAAATATTACATCACTTAGTTGATAAGAAAATAAACAGCAAAGGACATACTCCAATTTCATAAAATCATGATTTAAGATATGCAAAATAATAGTGTTCTAAATCTGTAGTACATGAAAATTTTATTTCCTGTTCTCAGAATACGTAAAATTTGGGAAGTTACTGTCATTAATGTGCACTAAAACTGAAGCTGCATGATCTTTTCCTGTTTTAAGTTTCATGGTTTATAAAATAATATTAAAAGCCTAAAATCATAACCTCTATAACTATTAATTATGAACTCTTTATTGAGCATATATTGAATTTTCTTAGTGTGCTTTATGAACTTTAAGATTCTAACTATATTTAATGGATCGTCTGGTCCTGGAATGAAAAAAATTCAAGGTCTGTGACAGGGCACATAAACAAAATTACTATATCCTTTTAGTTTGATTATTTTTTAAATCTGAAATCATTATTGTTATTAGTTCAACTCTAAAAGATGGACTAGATAGTTTTTAAGAGCCTTTCTAACTCAAAAATGTAATTCAATAGTTCAATCATGTTAAATTGTTTTATTTTATAGGAAACCAGGAATAGAAATCTCACAATATAGTCCTTCATCTTACTGATCTTTTTTTCTACACAACAAAATCAAAGAAAGAGGCAATTATCTAGAGACAAGTCCCCAACCTAGGAATTGGTTGTGTTCCAAAAGGTCATTCAGTGGTCAGTTGAATGCATTAGACGCAGGGAAGTCCAGCAGCCAAATGTCAGGACCACATCAGCGACTCTTAATTAAAAGGGGGAAACTTTAGTTCTCAGAGGAAAAAGTCAAGTTCCCAAGAGAAAGTTGAATAATGTTAATAATGTTGTCAGGCAAGACACAATTTAAAAGCAAACAAACAAAAAGAGCCAAACAAACAAACAAAAAACAGGCACAGTATTTAAAAAAAAAAAAAAAAGACCAATATCAATCACTGCTTTCCCCATTTGTTTTTGCAGGAAGCACAAAGGTCTGGCTCAGTCTCTTCCAGCAGTGTGGCCACCTGTGAGCATGGCAAGAATGCAGGAGCAGCCCTGTCCTCAGTAACAGTGGTAGCGGGGATATAACTAACCCTCAGGACATGCTGAAATAAAATATCCACCAACAGGATTTTACCTCTCACTCTCTTATAACTGGCTGAAGCAGATTTGGGGCTTCTGTCCTAACCGTCTTTAGCACTCAATTTCCCAGCCCGCACTATGTTTTGTGCTCTAATATATCCTAAAAGGTCTTGCATTATGCTAGGCACATGAAGCAACACTGTTTAGTTAATAAACAGACCCACAAGTATTTACAATCAGGCTAATTACATGTAACAATGATGATGATCTGTGGCGGATTCATTTTGATATTTGGCAAAACTAATACAATTATGGAAAGTTTAAAAAATAAAATAAAATAAAAAAAATGATGATGATGATGATTCATAATTCTAGATTAAATACACCGAGTAGATCATCATATATGTGCAGTGAAAGGACTTTGGAAGGATTCAAAAAATTCAAATATTTCATAATATTTTAGTTTTGATCAGTTCAGTTCAGTCACTCAGTTGTGTCCAACTCTTTGCGAACCCATGAATTGCAGCACGCTAGGCCTCCCTGTCCATCACCAACTCCCGGAGTTCACTGAGACTCAGGTCCATCGAGTCGGTGATGCCATCCAGCCATCTCATCCTCTGTTGTCCCCTTCTCCTCCTGCCCTCAATCCCTCCCAGCATCAGAGTCTTTTCCAATGAGTCAACACTTCACATGAGGTGGCCAAAATATTGGAGTTTCAGCTTTAGCATCAGTCCTTCCAATGAATACCCAGGACTGATCTCCTTTAGAATGGACTGGTTGGATCTCCTTGCAGTCCAAGGGACTCTCAAGAGTATTCTCCAACACTACAGTTCAAAAGCATCAATTCTTTGGTGCTCAGCTTTCTTCACAGTCCAACTCTCACATCCATACATGACCACAGGAAAAACCATAGTCTTGACTAGACAGACCTTTGTTGGCAAAGTAATGTCTCCGCTTTTGAATATGCTATCTAGGTTGGTCATAACTTTCCTTCCAAGGAGTAAGCGCCTTTTAATTTCATGGCTGCAATCACCATCTGTAGTGATTTTGGAGCCCAGAAAAATAAAGTCTGACACTGTTTCCACTGTTTCCCCATCTATTTCCCATGAAGTGATGGGACCAGATGCCATGATCTTCGTTTTCTGAATGTTGAGCTTTAAGCCAACTTTTTCACTCTCCTCTTTCACTTTCATCAAGAGGCTTTTGAGTTCCTCTTCACTTTCTGCCATAAGGGTGGTGTCATCTGCATATCTGAGGTTATTGTTATTTCTCCCGGCAATCTTTTTTTTTTTTTTTTTAATTTTATTTTTAAACTTTACATAACTGTATTAGTTTTGCCAAATATCAAAATGAATCCGCCACAGGTATACATGTGTTCCCCATCCAGAACCCTCCTCCCTCCTCCCTCCCCATACCCTTCCTCTGGGTCGTCCCAGTGCACCAGCCCCAAGCATCCAGTATCGTGCATCGAACCTGGACTGGCAACTCATTTCATACATGATATTTTACATGTTTCAATGCCATTCTCCCAAATCTTCCCACCCTCTCCCTCTCTCACAGAGTCCATAAGACTGTTCTATACATCAGTGTCTCTTTTGCTGTCTCGTACACAGGGTTATTGTTACCATCTTTCTAAATTCCATATATATGCGTTAGTATACTGTATTGGTGTTTTTCTTTCTGGCTTACTTCGCTCTGTATAATAGGCTCCAGTTTCATCCACCTCATTAGAACTGATTCAAATGTATTCTTTTTAATGGCTGAATAATACTCCATTGTGTATATATACCACAGCTTTCTTATCCATTCATCTGCTGATGGACATCTAGGTTGCTTCCATGTCCTGGCTATTATAAACAGTGCTGCGATGAACATTGGGGTACTCGTGTCTCTTTCCCTTCTGGTTTCCTCAGTGTGTATGCCCAGCAGTGGGATTGCTGGATCATAAGGCAGGTCTATTTCCAGTTTTTTAAGGAATCTCCACACTGTTCTCCATAGTGGCTGTACTATCTTGATTCCAGCTTGTGCTTCTTCCAGCCCAGTGTTTCTCATGATGTACTCTGCATAGAAGTTAAATAAGCACAGTGACTATATATAGCCTTGATGTACTCCCTTTCATATTTTGAACCAGTCTGTTTTTCCATGTCCAGTTCTAACTGTTGCTTCCTGACCTGCATATAGGTTTCTCAAGAGGCAGGTCAGGTGGTCTGGTATTCCCATCTCTTTCAGAATCTTCCACAGTTTATTGGGATCCACACAGTCAATGGCTTTGGCATAGTCAATAAAGCAGAAATAGATGTTTTTCTGGAACTCTCTTGCTTTTTCCATGATCCAGCGGATGTTGGCAATTTGATCTCTGGTTCCTCTGCTTTTCCTAAAACCATCTTGAACATCTGGAAGTTCACAGTTCACCTATTGCTGAAGCCTGGCTTGGAGTTTTGATAGAACTACATATAAAACAGATTATGGTACATCAAACAAAGAAGTATGCTTCCCAAATTCAAAGTGATATTGTCACCAGCAAAATCTATTAACAAATCCCAGAAGATAAATATAGAATCTGAGCTATAGAATATAGTCTAACCTTTTTTTTTTTTTTCTTTCCTTTGTGCTTTGTCTAGTTTTACTTGTTGTTTGGGCACCACATGTGGAGGCTTCTGGCACCTGGCACTTCAGTCCCAACTTCCTAGTGTGGAAGAGCTGGGCTGACACCTCGGCTGGCAGGCTGTGTACAGAAGCACTTCACACACCACTGCAATTCAAGATGGCAGCACCAGGCCACGTGTAGAGACACTGCACCCAGCACTGTGATCTGGAGCCATGAGCAACAAAGCTGAATCTGCTCAGAGAACTCCACACCCCTCCCCCCCCAGCTAGTGACAAAATCCCTATAGAACAGCCCTGCCCAGGGCCTGTCGGGGAGAGTGTGTGCTCTAGGCCACAAGCTCATACCTCTCCATTCATGGATCAAAGAATAAAGCTTTCCTTTGCTTCTAAACCAACCTGAACTTAGTCTCCTATTGGGTCAAACAACACTAGGTGAGAGAACCCTTGTTGGAACCCTCCTAAAACTAGAAGACAGCTTCAGTGTATCCCTGGCTGGGTTTTGCTGCATCTGGACCCCTAACTATGGTCTGGTACCTAGTTTTTTAGTCATTTAGTTGTGTCTAACTCTTTGCAACCCCATGGACTGTAGCCCATCAGGCTCCTTTGCTCATGGAATTCTCCACAAGGATACTGCAGTGGATAGCCATTCCCTTCTCCAGGGGGTCTTCCTGATCTAGGGGTCAAACTCATTGAAGTGTCTTCTGCACTGCAGGCAGATTCTTTGCTGCCCAAGCCACCAGAAAGCCCCTAGGCCTCTATATAAAAGTTAATAGAATGATGATCGTCTTAAATGGAATTCAGAATATAAAGGGGTATTTTTGAATTGGAAAAGCAATAGCTTCAGACCCCAGCCCTAGCCCTCCCAGATTTAGATAAACCCTTTGGTCTTTACATTCAATATAAAATAAAATTAAAAAAAGAAAAGAAAAAAGGGGGCTTCCTTGGTAGCTCAGTGGTAGATAATCTACCTGCCAATACAGAAGACACAGGTTCAATCCTTGATCTGGGAAGATGCCACGTGCCTCGGGGCAACTAAGCCCTTGAACCACAACTACTTACCCAAGCTCAAGAGCCCTGGAGCTGCAGCTACTGAAGCTGGTGTACCCTAGAGCCTGTGCCCTACAACAAGAGAAGCCAGGGCGTTGAAAAAGTGGCCCCTGCTCTCCGCAACTAGAGAAAAGCCCATGCAGCAATGAAGACCCAGCGCAGACAGAAATAAGTAAATAAACAAACATTAAAAAAGAAAAAAAGGAATCACTCTTGTGGTATTAGCTCAAAAAACTGGAACACCTTACTGGTGGTTGCTTATTTCTCTAAACAATTAAACCAAACTGCTAATGGATGGCTTTGTCTTCAGGCAGTAGCAGCCACTAAAACCTTGCTAAAGGAGGCTGAAAATTCAATGCTTGGTCAGCCAATCTCTATATGGACTCCACACCAGGTTCAAGCTTTAGTAAGTTCTAAGGGGACAGAATGTCTATCACCTGGAAGGTTGATTCAAGTTCATTCTGTGCTTTTAAACAACACAGTGGTTACCATATAATCCTGACACATGCTAGATCCTGCCATGATGCTACCCACAGAAATAGGGCCCCTGGAGCATGATTGTATAGAAATCATAGACTCGATCTAGGAAGTGAACAGCAACCCTGACCTGGGAAGTAAGCCTCTTCCTGAAGAAGCAGAATGGTTCACAGAAGTTTAATGACAGAAAGAAAAAGGCTGGAAGGATACACTTTAACCTCTCTGACCCAAGTCATAGAAGCACGAAGCCAGCTTTCAGGGACTTCAGCCAAAAGGCTGAGCTGATAGCCTTCACCTGAGCCTTACAGTGAAGGACAGGGAAGATTTTAGATGTTCACAGATTCCTGGTATGCATATGCCATCCTACGCACCTGGGACTTTTTAGAAAGAGGTATGCTTATTGCAGATAATGAACAAATAAACATGGCTTAAGCATGTTGAAGCTTTAAAAGCAGTACAGTTACCAAAAAAGGTGACAAGGATCCATTGGAGAGGGATTCAGAGTTAATAAAGGGGAACAACAAGGAGGACACAACTGCCCAGAGGGCAGCCCTAGAACCTGTAACTTGGCAATTACCCCTCCTACCTCAAGTTCCAGATTCATTCAATTATTCCCCAATCCACACAAAAGAAAAATTAAACAAAGCCCTAAAATGAGGCTTCAGTGAGATCTATGAGGTCATGGGTGGCTAGTCAATGAACATGGACAATACTTCTTTCCCCGAACTGCAGCTTGTCAAGTCAACTAGGAGCCTCAACAAGGAATTCAAGTCCTATATAATAGGTTCATTGAGCTCATGGCAATTTCTGGCATAAAAAGTATAATCAGTCAAACATAATCAGTCAGACAGTTGAGACATGTCCCATCTGCACAATGAACAACCCCAACACCAGACCCCAAAAGGCCCTAGATAAGGCCTATTCAGACCAGGGGGCCATATCCTGGGGACAATCGGCAGATTGATTTCACTGTCATGCCAAGAGTACAGGACAATTTCAACATGTTTTCTGGGTGGATAGAAGCATTCCTTGCTAGAACTGAACAGCTACTGAAATGGCGAAGGCATTAATCTGACCAAGTCCAAGCTCACTCGGCTTGCCTCACGGTAGGTCAATAAATCTGAGGGACAATATTTGAGACAAGGAAGGGACTTTATTTGGGGAACCAGGTGACTGAGAAGATGGCAGGCTAGTTCCTCAAAATAACCATCTTCTGGGGCTTAGATGCCCGTTTCTTTTGTGGATCAGACATGGGGGAGGTGAGGAAACAATGTAAAAAGACCATTTAATTCTTGCAAATGTCTCTTAGAGTAGTAAGCCTCAGGCAGGGGGATGTGTTAGTTTCACTTCCTTACAACCCTTCACAGGTGGGCAGGGTCAGGTTATCTCCCTGAGGCAGGCCATCATATATGCATACAGTAACAGATTTCCTCTTCTTGGGCTCTAAAATCACTGTGGATGATGACTGCATAAAATTAGAAGAGGACTGCTTATTGGCAGGAAAGCTATGACAAACCTAGACAGTGTATTAAAAAGCAAAGACATCACGTTGTCAACAAAAGTCTGTATAGTCAAGGCTATGGTCTCTACAGTAGTCATGTACAGATGTGAGAGCTTGACCATGAAGATGGCAGGGTGCCAAAGAATTGATGCTTTCTAATTGTGGTGCCAGAGAAGACTCTTGACAGTCCCTTGCACAGCAAGGAGCTCTAAGCAGTCAATCTTAAAGAAAATCAACCCTGAGTACTCATTGGAAGATCTGATGCTGAAGCTCCAATACTTTAGTCACCTGATGCAAACAGTCAAGTCACTGAAAAAGTCTCTGATGCTGGGAAAGATGGAGAGAAAGAGAAGTCACTCAGTCGTGTCCGACTCTTTGCGGCCCCATGGCTCCTCCATCCATGGGATTTTCCAGGCAAGAGTACTGGAGTGGGTTGCCACTTCCTTCTCCAGGGGATCTTCCCAACCCAGGGATCGAACCTGGGTCTCCTGCATTGTAGGCAGAAGCTTTACTGTCTGAGCCAAGGGAAAGATTGAAGGAAGAGGAAAAGAGGGTTGCGGAGGATGAGACAGTTGGATGGAATCACTGATTCCAAGGACATGAACTTGGGCAAACTCTGGGAAACAGTGAGGAACAGGGAGGCCTGGAGTGCTGCAGTCCATGGGGTCACAAAGAATCAGACATGACTTGGCAACTGAAGAGCAACAATAACAAAATCAGCAAGATAAAGGGATAAAGTCACAGAAGCAGGTCCAGTATGAAATCTAAATTAACCCTTCCAGGTTACATTCAGTTCAGTTCAGTTGCTCAGTCGTGTCTGACTCTTTGCGACCCCATGAATCACAGCACATCAGGCTTCCCTGTCCATCACCAACTCCTGGAGTTTACCAAAACTCACATCCATTGAGTTGGTGATGCCATCCAGCCATCTCATCCTCTGCCGTCCCCTTCTCCTCCTGAATGACTCGACTCTTTGCATGAGGTGGCCAAAGTATTGGAGTTTCAGCTTTAGCATCAGTCCTTCCAATGAACACCCAGGACTCATCTCCTTTAGGATGGACTGGTTGGATCTCCTGGCAGTCCAAGGGACTCTCACGAGTCTTCTCCAACACCACAGTAAAAGCCTCAATTCTTCGGCGCTCAGCTTTCTTCACAGTCCAACTCTCACATCCATACATGACTACTGGAAAAACCATAGCCTTGACTAGATGGACCTTTGCTGGCAAAGTAATGTCTCTGCTTCTGAATATGCTATTTAGGTTGGTCATAACTTTCTTTCCAAGGAGTAAGCGTCTTTTAATTTCCTGGTTGCAGTACAACTAGTCCCCATATTTGGGCTCATAGGATCCATACAAAATGATAATGGTCCACTATTTGTTTCACATGCGGCAAAGGGGACAACGAGGGCCCTGGGATTAAAACAGACCACGTACTTAACATGGCAACCCCAATTGTCAGAGAAAGTAGAGATTCAATCAGAACTTCAGTGGCTTCTGATTGCCCTGATCTGCTTGATGTTAGCCGCAAGGAATAAGTTAAAGTGCACTTGAACTCGGGAAAAGGAAATGGCAACCCACTCCAGTATTCGTGCCTGGGGAATCCCATGGACAGAGGAGCCTGCTGGGCTACAGTCCACGGGGTTAGGAAACGGACACAACTGAATGACTGAGCACACACACACATATTCTCTTGCTAATATTTGGGTCATACATCTCAAATTGTCTGATGTTCTTTTTCTGTAAAAGATTAGACAAATGGTGATCACACAGGGATGTGAACAGTTAGGGCTGAGGCCGGGTGACAACCAAACATATCTAAAAGCAGCTGGGGAGGAATTCTGCTTTTCTTCTTGAGGTTGTGATTATGTCCCAAATTAGCAGGAAGAAAAACAGAGGCCAGACCATCGCTCCTTAGTGCCCCTCAAAAATGAGGAGCAGGAAAAAGGGCCGAAGAGGGATTTGCCACCAGCAAAGCCCATTAAAAATTCCCAGGAAATAAAAATAGAATCTAGGTAATAAAGTCTAACCTGTTTTTGTTTTCCTTTGTTTGGGCTTTGTCTAGTTTCACTTGCTTATAGGGGGTCCAATGCAGACTTAAATTGAAGAAAGTAGGGAAAGCCACTACCCACTCAGGTATGACTTAAATCAAATCCCTTAGGATTATACAGTGGAAGTGACAAATAGATTCAAGGGATTAGATCTGATAGAGTGCTTGAAGAACTATGGAGGGAGGTTCATGACATTGTACAGGAGGCAGCAATCAAGACCATCCAAAAGAAATGCAAAAAGGCAAAGTGGTCATCTGAGGAGGCCTTACAAATAGCTGACAAAAGAAGAGAAGTTAAAGGCAAAGGAAAAGAGGAAAGATATATCCATTTGAATGCAGAGTTCCAAAGAATAGCAAGGAGAGATAAGCAAGCCTTCCTCAGTGATCAATGCAAAGAAATAGAGGAAAACAACAGAATGGGAAACACTAGAGATCTCTTTAAGAAAATTAGAGATTCCAAGGGAACATTCATGAAAAGATGGGCACAATAAAGGACAGAAATGCTATGGACCTAACAGACACAGAAGATATTAAGAAGAGGTAGCAAGAATACACAGAAGAACAATACAAAAAAAGATCTTCATGACACAGATAATCACAATGGTGTGATTACTCACCTACAAGCCAGACATCCTGGAATGTAAAGTCAAGTGGGCCTTAGGAAGCATCACTACAAACAAAGCTAGTGAAGCTGATGGAATTCCAGTTGAGTTCTTATAAATCTTAAAAGATGATGCTGTGTGTGTGCTACACTTGATAGGCCGGGAAATTTGGAAAATTCAGCAGTGGCCACAGGACTGAAAAGGTCCGTTTTCATTCTGTTAGGTATATAGAATAGGAAAAAGGAGTCCAAAATGGCAGTGGCTAAAAGACAAAGAAGGGAAAAGCCCGTGAAGACCTCAGGTAAAACAAACAGCCCTCCTGGCTAGCCCAGTTCACATGGGGCAGGCTCAAGGGGAGGAGAAAAACATACAAAAAGAGGAGCCAAAATTGAGCTGGGGGTTTCTCTTCTCTTCACAGCCCGCCCTCACTCCTCCAGGATGTATTTTCCTTTGCTTGCCAATAAACTGAGCTATAACACTGGTCCATCCATCACTTCAAATTTTTGCTGTGGCAAGACAGAACTGAGGAAATTATCAACACCCCCGACAATTCCAATCTCAAAGAAAGGCAATGCCAAAGAATGCTCAAATTACCACATAATTGCACTCATCTCACATGCTAGCAAAGTAATGATCAAAATTCTCTAAGCCATGCTTCAACAGTATGTGAACCATGAACTTCCAAGTGTTCAAGGTGGATTTGGAAAAGCCAGAGAAACCAGAAATCAAATTGCCAACATCCACTGGATCATCAAAAAAGCAAGAGAGTTTCAGAAAAACATCTACTTCTGCTTTACTGACTATGCCAAAGACTCTGACTGTGTGGATCACAACAAACTGTGAAAAATTCTTAAAGAGATGGGAATACCAGACCACCTGACCTGCCTCTTGAGAAATCTGTATGCAGGCCAAGAAGCAACAGTTAGAACTGAACATGGAACAACAGACTAGTTCCAAATTGAGAAAAGAGTACACCAAGGCTGTATATTGTCACCGTGCTTATTTAGCTTATATGCAGAGTACATCATGCGTAATGCCAGGCTGGATGAGGCACAAGCTGGAATCAAGATTGCTTGGAGAAATATCAATAACCTCAGATATGTAGATGACATGACTTATATGGCAGGAAGTGAATAAAAACTAAAGAGCCTCCTATTGAAAGTGAAAGAGGAGAGTAAAAAAGTTGGCTTAAAGCTCAACATTCAGAAAACTAAGATCATGGCATTGGTCCCATCACTTCATGGCAAATAGATGGGGAAACAACGGAAACAGTGTCAGACTTTATTTTGGGGGGCTCCAAAATCACTGAAGATGGTGACTGCAGCCATGAAATTAAAAGACACTTGCTACTTGGAAGAAAAGTTATGATCAACCTAGACAGCATATTAAAAAGCAGAGACATTACTTTTCCAGCAAAGTTCTGTCTAGTCAAAGCTATGGTTTTTCCGGTGGTCATGCATGGATGTGAGAGTTGGACTATTAAGAAAGCTGAGTGCCAAAGAATTGATGCTTTTGAACTATAGTGTTGGAGAAGACTCTGGAGAGTCTCTTGGACTGCAAGGAGATCCAACTAGTCCATCCTAAAGGAAATCAGTCCTGAATATTCATGGGAAGGATTGATGCTGACTGAAACTCCAATATTTTGCCACCTGATGAGAAGAACCTACTCACTGGAAAAGAGCCTGATGCTGGGAAAGATTGAAGGCTGGTGGAGAAAGGGACGACAGAGAATGAAATGGTTGGATGGCCTCATCGATCAATGGACATGAGTTTAAGCAAGCTCCAGGAGTTGGAAATGGACAGGGAAGCTTGGCGTGCTGCAGTCCACGGGATCACAGAGTCGGACATGACTCTGCTACTGACCTAACGCAGGAACTGCTGTAATGTGAAGCTGCTGCCCTGACACCTCAGCTCAGGGGGCGGCCGTGTGCATAGACACTGCCTCGGCACCTTGATCTGGAGCATGAGCAGCGCTGCCCCCATGAGAATTCTGCCCCTCCGCACTGATGCCCGTGAGGTTCCTATAAAGCAGTCCCATCCACCACCCATAGCGTAGCGTGTGCTCTACAGCATGACCTTGCACCTCTCTATTCTCTGATGACTCAGTAGTAAAGCATCCACCTGCCACTGCAGGAGATATGGGTTGGATCCCTGATCCAGGAAGATCCCATGTACCATGGAGCAACTAAGCCCATGCACCACAATAACTGAGCCTATGCCCCACAATAACTGAGCCTATGCTCTAGAGCCTGGGAACCACAACTACTGAGTCCACATGCTGCAGGAAGTGAGGCTCGTGTGCCCTGGAGCCCGTGCACTGTAAAAAGACAAGCCACCACAGTGAGAAGACCAGACACCACAACTATAGAGTAGCCCCTGCTCACCACAGCTAGGGAAAAGCCTGTGCATCAACAGAGACCTAGCCCAGCCGAAAAGGAAATAAATAAATATTTTTTTTTTTAATTCCTTTGATTCTGAACCAAACTCGGTATCATCCTATTGACTCAAATGACACTGGGTGGAAGGACCCTTGTTGGAGCTCCACTCAGGCGGGTTGGTAACAATATCACTCTGTTGGGATCTGGTTTCTACATTCTCTAGTATCTCTCCAGGGGACAGGGGAGGGATACTTGAAGGTTTGGTGCTTCCTTTTCCCTCCTCAGACCTTCCTATATGACTGCTACACCACCTCTCCTCTGATCACCATCTATAGTTCTTCTGGTTTTGGAAGAGACAATACTTTGAGGTGGGTGTCAAGTGTCCCCTTATCACCCTATCTTAAGACACAAAACAATCTTTTCCTCTGTATCAGGGGATGGCAAAAGAGAGCCCTACAACACTGATACCTGTTTTTAATAAATAAATTTTTGTTGGAACATAGACACAAAGTGTCATCTATGGCCGCTTTCATACTACAACATCAGAGTTGACCAGCTGAGTCAGAGACCACAGGGTCCACAAAGATTAAAAAACTTACATCTTGCCTGTTATAGAGTTGGTCAATACTTTCCCTAAAGCAGCACAGCCACAGCATGTCCTGTAATATTTCAGGGTGCTACTTGAAGATATAGGGAACACAGCATGGTATAGAAAGTTGCTTAGAACTGCTATTGGACGAGACCATTCTGGTACCCTGGTCAGATTTTCTCAGTTTCTTCTGAGAAGCTCTGCCTAGTTCCTGTTCAATCTCTTTGGAGCTACTCATGCATGTTTAAGTAGTATATCATGGGATCCAGATCCAAACACTGTGAGGCCTGTGTGAAAGAAAATTTTTCTCCCTCCTTTCAGTCTAAGTCCTGCATTCCCAAGTCTCTCACTTTTTCTCAAGAGCTACCCCTTTACAGAATGATAAATTGGTGATGGAAATGTCCATATCTTACAGGGGAACTTGTACCTCCTGCCCAGAGGATGGAGTATTATTCTATAACATTCCCCAAATGATGCCATTCATTATACATTGTTCTCAATTATTTACTGTCTTGACTTACAGTGTCCCCCACGCAGGTAAACTTTTCCATGCAACTGAATTCAGGCTTGACCATACAACTTGCCTTGGCATAGCAGATCTCAGGTATTTAAATATCCCAGAAGAAACATAAGAGCCTTCCCTAGTTCAGCATTTCCATTTTTCCTTTTGCTTGGGGGAGATCATGTTCCAAACCATGAGTGGCAATACAGTCTGTACAAAGAAGGAACATGACACAACCAACTCACAATGCCTTAACTAACACATAACACGAATGACAAACTTCCATTGCTATAAGCAACGTGATTTTTTAATTTTTTGTGCTGTTACATAGGATAATGGTGAGAGATGATTGTCTTAAGCAGCTTGGGTTAACATCATGAAATATCATAGACTGAATGGCTTAAACAACAGAAATTTATTTCTTATAGTTCTGGAGGCTGGGAAGTCCACAATCAAGGTGCCAGCCAATTCAGTCCCTAATAAGAGCTCTCTTCTTGGCTTGCAGATGCCTGCTTCTTTGTTATATCCTCACATTGATGTTCCTCTTTATTATTATTCTTGTAAGGGCCACTTATTTCATCATGAGGTCCCCACACCCATGACCTAATCTAAATCTAATTGCTTGCCAAAGACCTTATCTCCAAATATCATCCTACTGGGGACTGGGGATTCAACATATGAATTATGGAGGGATATAAACATTCAGTTCATAATAACAACTAATGTAGAAATTGGTAGCAGAAGTGAAGTACTGACATAATCAAAAATCTAAAACATGTAGCACTGAAATTCAGTTTCAGAGATAGTAAGACTACCATCCTCTGGGATAATGTAGGAGGCTTTGAAGGGATAGAATGGTGGCTTTCAATCAGTGGTTCTGTGACAAATACAATTTTGCTCTCTATGCGACAGTTTGCAATGTCTGGGGACATATTCAGCTATCAAAACTGAGTGAGGAGGATGCTACTGGGATCTGGTTGATAGGGACCATGAATACTGCCTAACACCCTATAATGCATGAGATAGCCTCCCAAGACAAGGAAATACCCTAAAAAGGTAGATACTGTCAAGGTTGAAAAATCCTACTTTAGAAAAAAAGATTAATAATATAATTATTTGTACATTTGGTTACATTTGACAAATTATTGGAAAAAAAAGAACTACACTCAAAAGAGCTGGGCCATTTACAAAGACTTATGATGCTAAATATAACTAATCCAAAATCAACACTTTCTCATTTTTATTATTAACATCATGGCTATGACATCTATAAAATTATCTAAGCTCAGGTACACAAAGAACAGCTCACTTCCTATTTTTAAAGTCCCTGTTATTGACCAAGTCAAAATCTTACTTCAGTCCCTTCTTTTTAGGTCACCATTTCCCATATGCTACTGTTCAACTAGGAAGCAGCTCCATAAATACAAACTATGTTTTATTTTATAGGCCAAGAATAATTCAACAGGGGAAAACAATCTCACATAAGAAGCAACATACTTGTATTTAATGTATACAGCAGTTTAAATTATTAATCAGAAGTCTTAACTGCTCCATCTAAAAACAACCATTCAGATTTCTAGTTTTCGAAAAGAGTACTTCCTATATTTGTGAAACTAAAGAGTAATCTAGATGGTTTTTCCCGAAACAAGCAAATAAAAACAGGTTGCTCCTAAGATGAATTTAAATATCTATCTTTTTATAAGAACACATATGGAGAATTGATATTTTTTCCATTTTCTACCTATCAAGATTTCAAAAATCAATGAGCTGATGTTTAAAGCCTTAATCCCTAACTCCAGTCAAAATAGCAGTGTAGAGGGTGAGAGTGGAAAAGATGGGAAGCAGGAGGCTCCAGGAATTTTCTATACCAGGACTGATACTGAACAATTATTTGCATATCCACTGCCACAGAAGCTGCTCCCAACAGTGTGCTTTTTGCTGGAGAAGTAAAAGAACCTCACTGTCACAGTTTCAGTCCTGAGACACTCAATTAAATAAGACTTTGCTAATGATCCTCTGAACTTCTCATGCATAAACTTCCATTCCAATTAATTGGTTCAAAAATACAGTCACGTTTCAATGTAAGAAGTTGTTCAGAACTTCAAAACATGGAAACGCTTCCAGAATGTTCTGCCAATTTGAAGACTCCAGCCTTGCCAAACTTGTAAAAGCAATGCCAGTGAGCCTGAGGCACACAAGGCCAATGTGCTTAAGCTCTACTGGGATGGAAAATAGTCCATTCTCAGATAGCATCCCCAAAACAAAATAAAATGAAGCAAAACAGAACTTTTCTTCCTGTTATTGTCACTTCTGAATGTTAGAACTCTCTATTCAAGTCAAATAACCCCAAGGAAATCAAAGGATCACAAGCGTTATGAACGCAAAAGAAAAAAACAAAGGACAGGCTTAAGTATCATTAAGTTTTACCATCTTCACATCTGTGTGAACCTTAAAAATAAACAAGAACATAAAGCATTAATTCGAGTCAAAATATGCCAGCCAAGTTTTAGCTATTCAGTTCTACAAATACAAATAACTCATTACATTTTTCTCTATAATGAAAGCAATTAAAATATTTTAATACAGTACAAGTAAAATTTTCAGGATTAGCATGGGTATGGGCTACCTAGCTGAGAAAACTCATGCTTATAAAAACTTGGGTTTTCCCTCAGCTTTTGATCCCTGCTAGATCACAATTCTCAACCCCTTTCCGGTTTAAGTGGATAGAAGTGAAGTACACTATCACTAGGATTAGTTTCTAAAAGCTCTCTACTGGCCCTCCATGCTCTCTCTCTTTTCTGGAAGAGCCCTTAGAATGAAGCCACAAGATTGAAAGAGTTTGAACCCAGAATCTTAGTGTGAATGAACAGATGCTTACCAAACACTCAAAGCAGATGGTTACCAAAGATCAAAATCAGTGGGGTTTGGGTCTATTGTTGCAGCTGTTCACCTGTCCTTACCACTGCTTTGATGAATGGAGGGTAGGTTTGTGCCCCTCTAAGAATGGAGAAGACCTGCACTGTCCTCCTCTCAAACAGCTTAGGAAGATGGCAAGAGCCTGGAGAAACAAGGCTTGCCTATGGGTCTAAGCAGACAGTCATGGACAGCTCCACAGAAATTCCCGTGCCAGGTGTGGCCTCAGAGCTGATGATCGCAGGGCACAGTGGTGGAGCAGGGGCAAATGGCACACACATTTAACGGATACAGTGTGTATCTGCCCTCACTGCACACTACTGCAGCTACATTCTCTTTTGCAGTGCCTCCAGAGACTGACTATGCTCCCTCTACACATCCTTCACTGTGGCCCCAGTCCTGGCACAAAAATATTGAGAGAGTTGCCAAATCAGAAGAGACACAGCAGAAAAAAAAATGCATAGTGACCATATATCTGATTTGCATTATATTTGTTGCACTGGTGTAGTTATTTCCAGTGCCCCCTTTTACTTTGGAAAGTGTCTGCTGTAGGTCTCTGTAGACCAAATAACTTGGTCTTTATAGGAATAAGGGATATCTGTAGAGATCTGCTCATGAATATTCATTATTAAGAATGACATGTCCCTCACTGGCTAACTCCAAGCTATCCCCCTAAAACTTAGATTCAGTGTCAAGAAAAAGTACAAAGTTGACTAAGGTTGTATGCCTGTCACCAGGTAGAATGTAGGCTCAAAAGAGTAATTTAATTCTTACATTCCTGAGTTGCGGTGATATTTTTATTTCTACCTATACATGTCTCTCTCTCTCTCTCACACACACACACACACACACACACACACACACTATAGGATAGGATATGTGTGCTCAGCTACTAAGTCATGTCTGACTCGTTGCAACCCCATGGACTGTAGCCCACCAGGCTCCTCTATCTGTGGGATTCCCCAGGCAAGAATACAGGAGTGGGTGGCCATTTCCTACTCCAGGGAATCCTCTCCACCCAGGGATTGAAACCGTGTCGCCTGTATCTCCTTCATTGGCAGGCAAATTCTTTACCACTGAGCCACCTAGAAAGCCCCTATAGTATACGATATACCAGGCTTCAAATCCTAGTTCTTTTATTCACTTTTAGAATTTAGGTTTCTCAACTCCCTGAATTTCCCCAACCTTATCAAAAAAATTAGGATCATAATTCTGGATTTTTATTGTAAGAATTAAATGAGTTAATATTTAATATTGTTACCTGAAAATATGATTCTTTAATGAAATGCATACTTATCTGCAAGTGCTTACATATGGTAAAAAATTTCAGTGCAAAGAAAAGTTTAGCCAGCTCTCTCCATTTGACTGTGCTGGAAATATTTACTATGTTTGGTTCTTTGTTCTCTGCCTGCTCACATTTCACTGCTCACACTGGCACTCACGTTCAATTTTGAGGATGTACTTATAACAGAGCCAGCAGCCATGGTCCTGCCAGAGGAGATTTCCAAACATTCTTCGAGAAACAAAAAGCAAAATGACCTGGAGACCATTAGTGTTGGCCAGGCCAGCAACATGATCACCCCACACTGATGCTGCTTGCACCAGCCTCTGGTCTTTCAAATACAGCTCTTCCTTCTGCCCAGCACACGTGCCTCTATGGCAGCAACGCAAGCAGCATTCATAGACCTGCTCCAGAAAGTGTGGTTTTCGCTGTGGCTCCAGTTTTCCCTGCCCAACTGGCCTAATCTATCCCTCTCCATTTCTCTAGATCCCATCCTTAACAAAGCAGCACAATCACATAGCAACAGCCTCACTGGTAGGTATGTGCAGACACCAGGGTATTCATGTCCAGGAGGGCAGAGTAGAATACCAGGAGAATGACAACTGATAATGAAACCGTAGTCACTCAGCACTGGCTTTATGTCAGCCATTGTATAAAGCACCTTCCATTCATTATTTCTCATTAGCCTCACAATGCCTCTGTGAGTTAGGGGCTATTTTGTCAACATATCATAAGTGAGGAAGCTGACACTTAAAAGCCTAAGTATTAGGATAGATATTTATTGAGGGTTTACCAAAAGCCAGACACTGAAGTTCTGTGCATATATTATTTCCTATAATTGCCCTAACAAGTCTATAGAAAGAAAGAAAGAAAGTGAAGTCACTCAGTTGTGTCTGACTCTGCGACCCCATGGACTGTAGCCTACCAGGCTCCTCCATCCATGGGATTTTCCAGGCAAGAATACTGGAGTGGGTTACCATTTCCTTCTCCAGGAGATCTTCCCAACCCCGGGTTTGAACCCAGGTCTCCCACATTGTAGGCAGATGCTTTACCGTCTGAGCCACCAGGGAAGTCTCAACAAGTCTATGCTGCTACTGCTGCTGCTAAGTCGCTTCAGTCGTGTCCAACTCTGTGCAACCCCATAGACGGCAGCCCACCAGGCTCCCCCATCCCTGGGATTCTCCAAGCAAGAACACTGGAGTGGGTTGCTATTTCCTTCTCCAATGCATGAAAGTGAAAAGTGAAAGTGAAGTCGCTCAGTCGTGTCCAACTCAGCGACCCCATGGACTGCAGCCTGCCAGGCTCCTCTGTCCATGGGATTTTCCAGGCAAGAGTACTGGAGTGGGTTGCCATTGCCTTCTCCACAACAAGTCTATAAGGTAGTACTAATATTTCACGTGTTTAGCAGATGAGGAAAATGAGTATTTGTTGTTCAGTCACTCAGGTGTGTCTGACCCTTTACGACCCCATGGACTGCAGCAAACCTGGCTTCCCTGTCCTTCGCCATCTCCTGGAGCTTGCTCAAACTCAAGTCCACTGAGTTGATGATGCCATCCAACCATCTTGTCCTAAAAAATGAGTATACAGAGTGAATTAAATTTCCCCAAGGTCATCAGTGACTAGTGGTGGGGCTGGAGTTTGGATCCAAGCAATTTAGCTCTGAAGCGTACATTCTTAATGACATTAACATAACTAAGAATTGGTTGGTTAAGTCTTCTGGATTTCCAAGCCCAGACTCTTAATCTCTCAATCACATCAGATATCAAAGGATTTTTAACTGTCATGATCCCAAATGGATTCCTTTTATTCTGCATATGGGAAACCTGAGATCAGAAGGGCTCATCGGTCCAAGAATCTTCAGCAAGCTCTTGGTAGGACTTCCTGTAGCACTTGCATTGTGAGGGAAGCTGCTAGTGAAGAAACAACCACTTACACAGCTCTGGGGCTTATGTGAGCTCTCTGAAGCAACTTGACACTTTGGGCTGAGGTGTGACTATCAGTACAGAATGTGCTAGATTTCTCTCAGTGTGGATACACAAGAATGTAATATTCACATTCAGCCTATTACTCTTCTGGGGCCTCTGCTCAGACACAAAGTAAGAAGGAAATGAAATAGTTGAAGCAAATTCCCCAGCTGTCCACACTCATAGGCATATATTATTGGAAAAAAGTACATGGAAAGGCAATATCACATAGCACTTCATATGGAAGACCACAGACCCTGAAACTATACTTTCTAGGTTTAAAGCTCAGCTCTTTTACCAGTTAGTGGTTTGGGGCAAGTAACTTAACAATCCTATTGTCTTTCTGTACTTGTAAAAGAGGTGGCAATAAAATCTACCTTTTATATATAAATATAAATAAATATATATTTATTTATTTATATTTATATATATTTAAATAAATATTTATTTATATTATATAAATATATATATAATTTATATATATATTTGTGTGTGTGTATATATATATATGTATATATATATATATATATATCATGTCTTCCTTATACCTCAAACAGTAAAGAATCTGCCTGCAATGCAGAAGAACTGGGTTCGATTCCTGGGTCGGGAAGATCCTCTGGAGAAGGGAATGGCAACTCATTCCAGTATTCTTGCCTGCAGAATCCCATGAACAGAGGGCCCTGGCGGACCATAGTCCATAGGGTCAGAAAGAGTCCGACATGACTGAGTGACTAACATTAAACACTAAACTATAAATATCAATATAATACATTTTGATATATATGTATACACTCATATATATATAAAGATATAGATGTACACTCATATATATATATATATTTATACACACATACACACCATATCAGATCAGATCAGATCAGTTACTCAGTCATGTCCGACTCTTTGCGACCCCATGAATCGCAGCACTCCAGGCTTCCCTGTCCATCACCAACTCCCGGAGTTCACTCAGACTCAGGTCCATCGAGTCAGTGATGCCATCCAGCCATCTCATCCTCTGTCGTCCTCTTCTCCTCCTGCCCCTAATCCCTCCCAGCATCAGAGTCTTTTCCAATGAGTCAACTCTTCGCATGAGGTGGCCAAAGTACTGGAGTTTCAGCTTTAGCATCATTCCCTCCAAAGAAATCCCAGGGCTGATCTCCTTCAGAATGGACTGGTTGGATCTCCTTGCAGTCCAAGGGACTCTCAAGAGTCTTCTTCAACAACACACCACATAGTAAGTTCTAATTAAATTCTTGTCATTATAATTACTAGGTTCTTTATGTGTTAGGGAGCTGAAAAGTGTGATAGAATATACCTTCAAAACATCTTCTGTCTCTCCATTCAATTTGTACTATCAGACTTCTCTAGTCTTTCGTTTTTCTCTATCCTCCCACTCTCCCAAACTATACTTTTGAAGTCAATAAAGGGGCAGACTCTGAAAACAGTGGTGTATCAGGCTCATTAAAACATTGACAGTTACCCTCTCACATCCAGGTCACTTAATTTTGATAAAGTAAAAAGCTAAGTATTTTACAGGAGGTCTTAGAGTGAAAAATTTGAGAATTAGAGAGTAAAATTATAGCTTCTTTCAGATTAGCAAATTGTATAAACTGGAAAATTATAAAATTTGTAAATTAAACTTAACATTGTCCATGTATGAAATGTTTTAGAATCTTCCTTGATTAATCATCAGTTTGTTTAGATTTTCATGCTAGAAAATGCTCATAGTTTACAGTTTCCTAAATTCCAATATCTAAGCACTTGTGCTATTGACATAATACAGCATAATTTTGTTATTAATAATATAGTATTATTAGTATAGTATAATCTTGATTCATAGCATTATAATGGTGGAATCATAAAATTTAGACCAAAATCTTTTAAACTTATTTCTTTTTATTTAATAATATAGCCATGTGTTAATTAATTCAATTCTGGGAATCCTTTCACAATGTACAAATTTATCAGATCATTGCTTTTTACACTTTAAATATATTATAATTTTGTCAATCATATGTCAATAAAGCTGGAAAAAAATATCCTAACTTTTATGAAGAAAGTTTACTTTATTTTTGATTCAAATATTTACCATATATTTAATAAAAATATTATTTGCATATGTATGTAAAGCACATTGAAAGAACAGTATATAATAGTTATTTTAAAAAATTAAGTTTTAAATTAATTTTTTTTTAATTTATTCTATACTATTCTCTACTCACAATAGGTAGTTTTTTCTGATGACCAAGATAATTGTTTCCAACAAAAGTCCATGCTAGAATAAACACTATCTATATAAAATTCTTTATGAAAACAAATTATCAATCCTTATATAACAGCGTACAAGTTGCAAGTTACTTTATAATTAACAATGTTATTTTGAATTTAAGATTTCTACGAGAAAGCACCCTACAAATTCAAGATTTCATTTATCTGTTAATATCTCAATTGTTATGAAATTTTCTGCAATTCAAAATCCAATGATTAAATAGCTCTTCAATAACAGTCTTGTAAAACAAGCCAGTGGAATTATGCTTACTATAGAAATAATAGAATTGTATCTAAAATCTTCCCATATTACTTCAGCTTTTCAACTCTTAAGGGAAGTATAAATGATTAGATTCTATTTCCAGCAAAATTCCAATTGGGAATAAGGATGACTTTAAAAAAAGAGAATAAACCTGGTTATTACAAAAGAGACTCAAATAGATTTTGAATAATATGCTCTCATGTCTTTTTCCAAGTATAAGAAAATTTTACCATAAAATATATGACCTGTTAGTCACTTAGAAATCCACTAAAAATATAAAATATAACTGTGTTTCAGGTAAATTCAACATAGCAGACATCTTGGGAGAATAATATCAAACTTGAATCAAATCCAGAAGGTATAGACATTTTTTAAAGATCAAGACATAACCATATTTCTATGGTTTGATTTTTTTTTTTCTTTCAGGTTGTTGGATTATCATTCTTTCTGCATCAGCCTTTGAGTATAAAAAGAAGTTCAAAGCTACCTAAAAATTTATGAAAATCTGATGCTGGTGTTTTCCCAATTCCTGTTCTACCTGTAGCCAAAAGAACAGACAGCTAATAATAGAAGCATTATCTGAAAACCTTATCTCTGTTGTGCTGTTCCAAGCAGTAGATTAAGAAAAACCTTTCCTGGGCACACAGGTATTCAGAGGAGACAAAAAAATAAATCAATGAGAGTGGGCTCTGATTTTGACTACCCACCCAAAACCAATCACCATGAAGTGGAGCCAGGGCCACGTATCCATGGCCAGCTAGACATTGGTCACCATTTTAGAATTATGCAGAAACCAATAGTCAGTCACAGGCAACAGAGCAAATCAATGGTTCTCCAAATTACAGAAATTAGAGTTTGCCCAGTCCCACGTTCAGCCACACCCCTATTTAAAACTCTGTACCTCAGAATTTGCCCAGATACACTTGAAATATGTGTGGTATTTTTAAGTGTGATACAAAAATGAATAGAAACATACTTATACTCTCAAAGTATCAGGTTTAATTTTGATTTTGAGGGCCTATAGTAAATTAGTATTACAATCAATTATTTGCATAGGGACTTCTGGTGTTTAAGAATCAGCCTGCCAATGCAGGGATCATGGGTTCAATCCCTAATCTGATTCCACACGCCTTGGGGCAACTAAGCCCATAAGCCCCAACTACTGAAGCCTGTGCTCCAGAGCCCACATACCACAACAAAGAACAGCCCCCGCCTGCCACAACTAAAGAAAGCCCGTGCAGCAGTGAAGACCCAGTGCAGCCAAAATAATATTGTTAAAAACATTATTTGCATAATGAAGTGGAGAAAAAAAATGAAAGTAAGACAGAAAGTAAGAGAATGAAAGGCAGAAGGAAGAAAGATATAAATTAAGGTTTAATTTTATTGGATTACTTGTCTCTATATTTTATCTTTAAAAATGCATCATAATGGCACCATGGCAATCAATTAATTCAGCTAATCAATATGTGGAATTCAGAAAACAATTCTAGAACTAAGAAATAGAATATTGTTGAACTATTTTATTTTTCAATGTCTATAATATCAGGCATACTGGACCAAAATGTTTTTATCTGGAAGTCTCTCAAGGTGGTTTAGCTGCAGTTTCTTTAGTCAGACTTTTATACTTGCTTATGAGATCAGCCCTGGGATTTCTTTGGAAGGAATGACGCTACAGCTGAAACTCTAGTACTTTGGCCACGTCATGCGACGAGTTCACTCATTGGAAAAGACTCTGATGCTGGGAGGGATTGGGGGCAGGAGGAGAAGGGGACGACAGAGGATGAGATGGCTGGAAGGCATCACTGACTCGATGGACATGAGTCTGGGTGAACTCCGGGAGTTGGTGATGGACAGGGAGGCCTGGAGTGCTGCGATTCATGGGGTCGCAAAGAGTCAGACGCGACTGAGCGACTGAACTGAACTGAACTGATCGCCTCTATTTAAGGTTTTAAGACTATATGTTCTTAGCACAAGAAAATCTCCTCAATAATATATCACCTCAAGTGTCTCTCACTTGTACAAATCTACTTTATAATTTAATTCTAATGCAAATGTGTGCTAATACTTGGATGCAGCTTGAATCCATTAATTAATTTGTATTTTATGGATGTTGATGGAAACTTAGCAACATTATTGTACCTCTTAGTATAAACATTGCAGCCAAGGAAGCATATCGTCCAATTATCCGTAGAATTATCTTATTAGCTGGCATATGTTTTATTATTGTTGTTACTATGAAGACTGTGCTAAGGCTCATAAAATAACATTTCAATTTTCAATTATTCTTAAAAAAAAAATTCCTGCGGCAAAACATTGCCATCTCAACTGCAGATGAAAAAAGTGCTAAGCAAGTTGTTTTGTGTGATTTAATCATTTATATGACCACAAACTTCATCTACTATTGCTAACAGCCAATTTCTGATTGATAACAGTTTGGGGGTGACAACATGTCATTTGTGTTATGACAATTTTCAGATGGTCATTTCAATGCTTTTCTTAGCATATTTATACTCAGCAGCCAGTGCAACATCATAGGTGATCTTAATTGATACCCGAGTGAATCACCTCAACAAAGAGGTCTATAATTAAAAGCCACACACTGAAAATGATGAATTTCCTCCTTACCATCTATGCTGCTGCTTCTAGATGAGGGCTGAAATACACATTGTGGCAACAAGCCTGAAACCCTGTGACGGCAGCATACAAGCCATCTATCTCTGTTCCAGCCAACCGAACTTTTAGCCAATATTACATCCACTTACAGTGACAAATTAATAATTACTGAAAATGTTTTAGAGTGCAAAGAGAGCACAGTAGGTACTTAATGTATGGATGAGGCATTTCACTTAAGATTATATGACAATTCTCTTATATCTCAATTTAGTTACCAGCAATAAGTCTGTATTGTAAAAGGTGATAGTCTCATGTAAAAAGAACTGTAAAAATAAAATGATTACACATAAAAACTTCTCTGAATAACATTATATAAATATCATAAGATGAGAACTGCCAAAACTTCCCACAAATAATAAATCACTGATATCTTTAAAATTCTCAGAGAGAAAAAATTTAAATTTCCTGAATCGGATGATAAAGGCAGCAATGTAACTGTCACTGCTGAGCAAGATTCCTCTGGGGAGCACACATGGTCCAGAAGTCTCCTCAATTGAGCAATATTTATTATTTTTTGTCGAGTCACTGTCATACATTACAGGGTATATAAAAATTCAACTGTGAGTCTTTTTTCTTCTTCTTCAAGTTCCAAATTAGATAAATGTATTATTCTCTGCCCCCTTCACAGACTCCTTGGGAAGGAATATATGGTCAAAGTTGCAGAATTTACGGGAAATGAAGACAAAGTGTTTGAAATAAACATCTAATAGGCCCAGCCCATAAAAAAGAAGAGTGAGAAATAAAACTCAATCTTTCTGGATTGAGTTGTCAAGCTGAAGTCCCTGAAAGATACAAAATACTAACTGAAAAAGGCATCCAGGTGGTAGTTCTTTTCAAATGCATATATCTCAGTCTACGTACTAATTAGAACACTTGAAAATTCACTATAACAATATCTCATATGGCCTGATCATGGTTTTTCTCTCCGAGATGGTTCATTACCTTTCTTCATATTTTACTTTTTTTTTTTTTTGACCTGCTACTCTTCAAGGACATTTTTCCCCTAAATGATCTTAATGTGAAGAGCTTATTAAGTACAAAATGGAGTGATATGGTCATCATCTTATCAAAGTGGACTGACCATACATTATAAATTGTGTGGTCTTAGGAATGCTATTTCTATCCATGCAATTCTTATCATCATCCTAAAAAATAACATCCCTCAAAATACATTTTACCAAATGAATAATGGGGCCATATGGACACCATGTAGGAAAACACAATTAAGAATAATGAATTTTAAGCAGTTTTCATAGTAGATGTCTGAAAACATGATATGTTCACTGATATTTGGCATTGTTTTAGAAAAATGCTTTGCATCATTCTGCTAATGCTTTTTGTCTTAAAGCATCTTGTAGTATCCCCATTAATCTGAACAAACTCAACAAACACAGAGCAAGGCTGTTTTGGCAGAAGGACAAAGGACACTTTCCCCTCAGCTCATAACAAATTGCTTTCATTAAGAACAAATGGTCTTAGAGCATTATTCTACTTGAATCTCTGCCTCGTGACAGGCCCAAAGGGTAGACCCAATGTTCACTGTAAACAGTAACAATGGGTCTCAGCTAGTGGAATGCTCTTTTGTAGTTTAAAAGCTCCATATTTTGGGAGCATAAGACAGGCCACTTCCAATCATAAATCACCAATTTGTGATAAATTTCAAGAGTTGTTATAGCTTCAGACTTTGTGATTAAGACAATTCTGAATGGAATTCACTAAGTGGCAGAATTTTTTTGGATATTTTTAATGTTTATCAGAGATAAAGCTTTTATAAAGTTGCATTAATAAATTAGTATTTTATAGATATCTTAAAGGAAGCACCTATTTCAAAGTTTTTCTACATTTTCAGGATCTTGATCTTTAGAGAAATATTTGTTTCAAATATCTTTTAAGGAATTTTTGCAAAATTTAAAATATCTCACATCAAAAAAAAATTATCAGGTTAAGTGCAAAATAATATAAAAGGGAATTGTAACATAATATAAAAATAATATTGTGTTCACAATTTTAGCTGATTTTTTTTTGAATCATTGAATTTTTTTCTTATAAACCTCCAATCAGTGAATCTTATAGATAACAATTTATAGATACTTCATAACATGACCTTTAACTTCTATTTTTAAGCATGCTTGATTTTGAAATAATTTAAAATCAGTATTTAATACATGAAAAACAGGTTTCAAGAATGCACATCAACTCTTTATAAGGCTATTCTATTATTTCAATTGACATACTACATCTTTACTATGCATTTATAAATTTTAGGTTTCAGCATACTATAACTCAGCAGTTTAAACTGAATCATATTTCCAGACACAAGAGATATCTTTAAAAGGAAGATTAAAAATCAGCTAAGTGAGAATACTTCAAAAGCTCATTGGCCTTGCCCTGAGCAAGAAGTTGAGGAGAGAGGAGGGGTCATAAGAAGTACATTTTGTGTTTGAATAAGGAATTGATTTGGGGAAGAACTCCAGGCTAGCTGAGACAGAAGATCATAATTTTCAACTCCTGCAACACCATGTCAATAAAAGAACATTAGAGATCTATCCTCTGAAGAAGCAGTCTATCTTTTGGTTTCATCATCACCATCAAAAAGCATTTTTGTTTTTCACCCCGTGGTTTCTCCACAAGAAGCAGTATGGATTGCCTTGAGTATGGGAAGCAACCACATAAGAGTCACCATTATTTAATAAATCCTTACATCATAAGTAAGGATGGTTGCAAAGATATCTTTACATTGTCAGTCTTTGCAGCCTCAAACACATATGCCAAGAGGAAACAAACAGATTCGTAATTAAACCCATTTTTGAATCAAATAAGATCCAAACAAACTTAAGTGACTCTATCAAAACATTATGGATTAACTTATATTCTTCACTCGTATTTCTGAAATGTGTGATCACTTTTTCCATTATATAATTTACTGACTTCAGTCCTATAATTATTTTAGGAGTACCTAGTATGTGCAATCATGGAGATACAGAAAACAAAGTCCCAACTGAAAAAAGAGGCATAATTTCTATTTAATGATCGACACTTTACAAAGTTATACTGTTGAAAGAAAAAAATATGCTGTAGAATATTGACTCCATTAAAAGAATAATAGGTTAATAATTTTTTTTTTTTAATAAAAGCCCAAAGTCTTGAATTTGAGAAACTTTCAGCTGGGGTACATCATAAATTCAATGATGGCAATATTGTTGAACTTTATCTGTAGCCTAATTCTCTCTGACATTTGAAATAACTAGGGGAGAGAAAGAGAAGCTCAAACTATCAGTAGAGAAGAGAGAAAAAATCTTTGTTATTTGACAGACCTGAGTGGTTTTGATTTGAAAAAGTATGGACCTCATTGTCCAGAAGGTATATATCCTTCCCGGAGCTCTAATTCCTGCTGTAGACTTTGACAGCTCAACCTCCAAGCTGGCTTTGTCCTTGGAATCAGGGACCATAATCTGGGAAAGAAGGTTTTTCCTCCAAAGTTGGTTTAAATGACATTTTCCAATTCTTCTCAGCTCTGATTCATGATCACTGATTCTAAGCTCTGCCCTACATCTTTTCTGATTCTAGTTGATCCTATACTTAACCTTGGAAGTGCTCCATTATCACCTTCTACCTGTTTTGTTTTTTTAAAAAACTGGGTCAAAAGGTGTTCAGCCTAAAGTAGGTACTTTCTCTTGCTTCTTTCTCCATCTGTCAAAATATTCACAATGGAGTAGACCATTACATCACATTTTATCAGAATCTACCAACCAGTGCACTAACCAATGTCATCATGTACTTCAAAATAGTAATTACAAGCAATGTTGCTAGATGTGACATAGAAAAAGTTTCAGAAGTCAAAGAAATCTGTGAATAAATAAGTGAAATAAACTAACTCAGGGTTCTTTAATACGCTAATAAGCACATGAATTTCCAAGGGGAGGTGTGCTGAAGCTTATCTGACATGTGTAAACCTGTTTGATCAAAGCACTCCCACTTTTTATTTGCAGAACCCTTCCAAAGCCTTATACAGAACTCATCTTGGAGAAGTTCTTTTCCTGAGATAAATGAAATAACACAGGCTGAAAGTCCTCATCTAAATGTTCAAGTTATTTGGATAAATAAGCTATCAAACTTTAATTTTTATATGAACAGCTTTTAAAAAATAAAATTCTTGAATACTTGATTGATCAAATGTAATTATTCTATATTCTCATTTAAAGTTTTTCATAATAAAAAAACCAAGTTTCCACGCTCTTAACTCAAATAATCACAACACTGTCATATCTAATTACTATCAGGTCTAGAATGACAAGAACCTAAAGTAATTATGTGACACAACCTTTTATAAATCAGTGTAAGTAGGCTGTGTATGCATGAGTGCTAAGTCTCTTCAGTCGTGTCGAGCTCTATGTGACCCCATGGACAGATTCCTCTGTCCATTGGATTCTTCAGGCAAGAATACTGGAGTTGCCGTGCCCTTCTCCACAGGATCTTCCTGACCCAGGAATCAAACCCGCATATCTTGTGTCCCCTGCACTCGCAGATGGATTCTTTACTGCTATACCACCTGGGAATCCAATACATACATACACATATAAATAAATATATATATACACACACACATATATCTCCAAAAATATATAGAGAGATATACAATGTATATGTATATATATAGATAATATTATGCTTTATATAATATATATTACTTTCAGGCCCAAGTTGCAATGTCTAGTAATAGTTAATACTAGATTGTAAATTCACTGAACTCAAAACCACATTTTTCTTTTTCACTTTTGTTTCCTCTATAGCACTTATACAGTGTCGTTTATAGAGTAGGTAGTCAACATAATAAATGATATATAAAAATACACAGATGAGTCTCTCAGTGAGAGAAGAAAGGAACAGAAGCAGGAGGGAGGAAAATAAAGGTCACACAATGAGTGTAGTTAATCATTTCCTAAGTATTTATTGGATATCTTCAGTTTCCAGATTGTATGCTAAACACTAGCCAAAATATAAAAAATGGCCTGAACTTAGAAATACCTAGCCTAGTAAGAGAGAAAGGTATTTTAATAAATAATACCTTAATGATGTTATAGACTATAAGAGAGGTATGTAAAAAAATCAATACAATGAGACTAAGGACAGAACAGTAACTCCTGGGCAGGGAAGGAGGCCTTGGAAGCAGTTAATATCTGGATTGGAACATGGAGGGATTGGGTTTTATTAAATGGGGAAGAGAAGGGGAGAAGTCCAAGAGAGAAAATGTCCTGAAAAGGTACACTGTACTCAGAAAATAGCATATTCAAGATAGTACTATCAAACAGATGATGGGGTTGAGAGTGAGATGGGGAAGAAGAAACGTCTCGATGTTATGCTACAAACTTGGACACACATAGATTCATATTTCCCATGTTTATTTAATCAAAAGCATTTTCTGAGTATTGATGAAACTTCAATAATGACTCATGACATGGATAAAGAACAAAAACCTTTATCAAAGACTAATTCATTGCAGCAGGAAATTATCAATAAAGGTCAAAATAATACCATAAATACATTTGAATTTGTGGGATAATAATACATAAATAATTTACTCCAGCTTAATCCAATAGATATTGTACAGCTTCCAGGAAAGTTGACAAATTATGCCTATTTGTTAGCAGCAGTGCATAATGTGATCACATTTGTGACTTCCTGGAATTCTTTGTCACGGCACAAAAGTTTAAGACAACTATTAAACTTCTTTACATTGTAATTCAAAGTACATTATTAAAGGAAAGCTCTTGTCATCTATTTTCTTTTCTGTCCATAATTTGGGAGATATTTTGGGAATCATCACAGTAGACATTGGAGAAAGAAATGAAAAGTAAAGAGGTTCCCTTGGCAAGGAGATACACTCTGTATGCTCTGAGTAACTCAGTTAAAAAGAAGCAACGTCCAGAAAACTCCTTAAAAAGTAATGTTACTAATAAGAATTTCAAGTACCATAGGAAGACAAAAAAGGGTCTTTTTTATTAGAAAAGTCCTATGATGCCAAAAATGTCACTATCTACCTGTTCCCGTGAGGGTAGATCCTTGCAAACAAGTTATTTGGGAAAGAAGGCCAATTAAATTTTGAATTATTGCCAATTAAGAAGAAAAAATTTCTGAAGATAAAACATAGACAAGACTAAATTATCTTTGAAAGCAGATGGAAAATGGCCAATTTAAATTAATTGCTATGTTTTTAACTTAGAGTTATTATTCTCTAGATTTTCTACTGTTATCACTGCTACTTATCATGTTGATAACAATACCAAAAAAATAGTAAATGTTATGTAGCAAAATACACCTAGAATAGAATCTCAGATAAGTCACAAATCAATTGGACTGTCCTTGAGTTATTTTCTTGGTCACTCTGAGACTTAGTTTCTTGTGGTTTTTAATTTTCAGAATGAAGAAATATTCATTTAATTGTGCTTTTGCAAAAATTAAAAAAAAAATGATACTGTTATTAGCATTAAGCCTGATATATACTGTCAAGTTTAGAATCCGCACAGACACAGGCCCTTAGACAAGAATCAGAACTTAAGCATTTTCTTTGGGAAGTGATTCCAGGAAACACTTTTAGATACATGCAGCAGTGAGAAAAATAAGGGAGTAGTCAATAAAGTGCATTATCTAGTCTGCTACCCTTGGGGTTACTACTGCTCAAACCTGTGAGATAGTGGTAAAAGCTCCTCAGTGATGTCCCAGACAAGGGATAAGAGAAATGAGAAGGTCAGTCCACTGAATCCCCATCTACTGTTGGAGAATGGCTGGTTTCCCACAGCCTAGGAGTAGGAAGCAGATGTACGAGCTCAGTTCGAGTATCACCAGCTTCTGAAGCTAAAAGTTAAAACCCACAGTCATTAATCTGAGTCAGCCATTTTCTTTCTACTTGCCTTTAGCAAGTGGAGAACATGGCACAGCACTGAGAGCATCTACCTGTGCTAAAATACTGATACTGTGGGTAGGCAGTAGGCTGTTATTCAGACTTGCATTCCCAGTACATATATGCGACCCCATGTACTGTAGCCTACCAGGCTCCTCGGTCCATGGAATTTTCCAGGCAAGAGTACTGGAGTGGGTTGCCATTTCCTTCTCCATGTCATGATAGGTACTGTACAAATGGATGAATGAACACATGGATGAATGAGAGAATGAATTAATGAATGAAAGCAATTTAGTTTTGGAACAAATATAACTTTTTCCCAGAACCTTGTTTATCCCTCAGAGGTATTGGATATAAACTGTGAATATTTTATGGAATTATAAACAGGTTCTGAGAAAAACTCAAATCTAAAAGGATTGAGATTATTTATTTTGTTATTAGACACATATTCTCATACTATTTATATGAGGAAATCCAGAACAATTCATCAACGCACCAGAGAAACAGAATTTAAAATGAGTTACTCACCTCATACTAGGTCACATTTAGGTTCTCAAGTAGCTGATATAATAAAGATAATCCATTCACATTAACCTAACCTTGGCTTGTTTATTATTACAGTAGACCCAGAAACCAGCTAACAAAATCTTTCCTTGTATAAAATAAGAAACAAGGCACAACTTTGAGCTGCTGATTCTGCAACATTGCTAGTCATTTTTTTATGATGCTTCTGTGCTCAAACTATTTTCACAAAAACTGCCTTAATTTTTATATATTCTAACAAGGTTGTAGTACCAAAAAGTTAAGTGTCTCTCTTTTAAATGCTGATATCATTGGGAGGAATAAAGAGCTTATAAGTCACTCACAAGTTAGCAGGAATTCATTCAAATAATAATAATAAATATCATTATTGGGCTCTTTATAGTTGTCATCACTGGTTAAGCTCATTTATCTTAGTATTTTATTTACTCTTCACAAGAACCTACTGAGCTATTATTAGTATTAGTCTTATTTTGCCTGTGGGAAAATTAAGCTTTAGAGTTTTAAGTTACTTTTGGGGCTCACACAGCCAAAAAGTAGAAGAGCTATGTTTCAAAGCATGTTACCTCTTTCCAAAGGATCTCTGTTTCCCCAAAATGTAAAGGATGTGGCCATGTTCAACATTGATTTATTTGGTCATGTACTGGTTAAATAGTTTCTGTGGTTTGTCCAGGATACTACCTAACTTTTACAGCATTCTTTCTAAAAGAAAATATGTTCAGTCAAGCAACTGACTTCTCACTCCCAAATCAGAGAAGGCAATGGCACCCTACTCCAGTACTCCTGCCTGGAAAATGCCATGGATGGAGGAGCCTGGTAGGCTGCAGTCCATGGGGTCCTTAAGAGTTGGACACGGCTGAGCAACTTCACTTTCACTTTCCACTTTCATGCACTGGAGAAGGAAATGGCAACCCACTCCAGCATTCTTGCCTGGAGAATCCCAAGGACTGGGGAGCTTGGTGGGCTGCGGTCTGTGGGGTCGCACAGAGTCAGACACGACTGAAGTGACTTAGCAGCAGCAGTACCCCCAAATGCCTGGGCACACATCCCACTTATAAGCCAAGGACTGTCACACACTGCCATGGCAACCACGTGGATGGAAACAGACTATAAGGACTTCACACCCATCTTACTCTCCCCACCTCTGCACTCTTTGTTCTGCCTCTGATCTCTAGTCTCAAGGGAGTCAGCTCTCATCTTCACCATTCAAGAATACCAGCTTCTCAAATGCAAACAATATAACTTGTTTTAAAGGCAAATTATTCTCATAAATTGCCCGAGTATGCTTTCAACCTGAAAAGCCAAGTTTTATTCAAAAATGCTCATCCATTATGACTTACTATAACAAAGGAGTTTTGCTTCCAAAGCTAATAAAAAAAAAAAAAAAAAAAAAAACTCCGTTTATTAGATTATAGTGGCGCTTTAGTGCTACTTTTGAACTTTTATTACATTTTACTTGATGCATGTGGAAGAAACTTATAAGACCTAATGATAAAATGAGTTCAGTTTATTTTTAAGAGAAAGCATTCTAATTTCCTTTCTCTAACAGTTACCTACTCAGTACACAGAGTAGAAATGCATGATCTTACATTGATGCTTCCCAAACATAACCTCAAAATAACTACTCAAGGAACACTGCAAATTTTTAATCTTTAGTATGCATTTTCTCATCAGGCATCCAAACTTAAAGAGATTAGCTTTTCCTCAAATGAGGCCTCTGTACACTCTGGTAGGACCTTCCTGCTATACACACTTACTTCAAGTCCGCAGCATCCTTTCCATCATCCCTGACTGGGGTCTCCATTCTCTGTCAGGTACCATTTTATCTACTTGTTGCAAACCACATGTGAGCATCTCTGATCACCATGCCAAATCCTCATTGCAATCCCCAAAAGAATGCATGCCTAGAAACATCTTATCTTTGTTTCATCTCCAGACCTCCTGATTCACAATTCTGAATGCATGTCCGTGAGTATAATATAGAATAGGCCTAACAGGTCTCAGAAAGGCCTCTTTCATCTTAAATATTTTATATATATTACTTTTTAAGAAAAGAGAAATTTTTAAACATATGTATATTAATTTTGAAATACTACTTTCAAAAGTTATGCTACTTTTCTTGTACTGTTGCACTGAAATAAATATGCAGAAACAATATTTGGGATACTGTGTGTGATTAGGCTGTGTAGGGTTTTATCACTATATTTTAAAGAAAAGGCTTTAGAATAAATGTAACTAAGGCAGAAAGACTGATTATGACAAAGTAGATAAACTTTACCACTTTGGTAGATTTTCTGTTTAACCATTTAAATATGTGTAATAGGACAAAGTTGTGAAAACTATGAAAATAAAAAAATGCATGATTATCTTCTACTAATACAACACTCTCCTGCTGTGTGGCCAGAAAGCTATCCCTATTTGCAGCTGCACTTGTTAAAAATGGAAAAGGCTAGACCTCCTCCAGGCAGTGAGGTGAGTCAGAACCTCTGGGAGCACTTTTCAGGAATCTGCATTTTACAAGCACTGCAGGTGATTATTATGCACAGTAAGTTTAGCTATCACTCCTTCCAGACTTCTCTTTTTCATAGCTACCAGGGAATAGCTTATGAGACTAATTGCCATCTCTACTAATTGCCATTGCTTCCCAGACTCACCCCAAGGTGTTTGTCAATGTTCTGGTCTTTCTGACCAGAACCACTCCACTACTCCCTGTGTCTTACCATTGACTTATCTCGTACATGAGGCCACTCAACTTAAGGGGAAGCACTGGCTGGCTTGGTTCCCGCTTCCTCTGCTCAATGACCTCAACTTACTCAAAAGCTGGCATGAAGCAGTGGGTACGAGTTAAGCCTATAGCAGCGGACTTGCTGGCTTCAAAATCCTGCCTCCACTGACCAACTGTGTGGCTTTGGACAAGTTTTACTACCTCTTTGTTTCTTTTCTATAAAATATAAGTAGAATCTACCTCTCAGCATTGTGTTAAGGGTTTAATGAGTTAACATATGCAAAGCACCTAGTACAGCATCTGACACACAGGAAACCCTGGGAAAATATGAGCCAGCATCATGATATTATCCCAGTCCTCCTAAAGACCACGACTTAACCGAAAAGAACACGTGTTTATAGAAACAAATTAGAGGAAACTATGACCCAAGCTACAGGACTCTGGGGTGCTTCTCAAATTATGCCCCATAGGCAAAGACTCTTATGCTTATAAAGAAGGGTAACTTGCTAGAATTTCTACCTTTTAGCAAGGAATTTGCAGTGGCATGACAAAGTAAGCTGGCACTGAACCAGAATTTTAGTATCTGGAAAGCAACGTAATTGTGTAAATGAAACAAGATGTCTCAATGTAGTGGACTACATTCTAGGAGTGCTAAGGGAAGTGAGCAGGGGTAATAAGGGAGAATAGTAAGATGACAATTTCACCCCCAGGAAGAGCTATGTGTATGTGCATGTCCGTGTGTGTTTAACCTTCCTTTTTTCTATCTGGCCTCACTGCAGCCACAACCATCCAGGACACGGAATTCCTGCCTCCCTCAAACAGTCTTGCTCTTAGTAGTTACATCTGTGTTTCCTAATTTAACAGTTAATTAAGTGAATTTATAAATCTTTTGTTAGAATCCAGAAGAATTTCCAGCAGTTCATTTCACATTCTAGTTCTGCATATGGTAGGTGTGATTTGAATTCCTGGAATCACTGGGTTCTGTTGGCAATTTATTCTTGGATTTGATTGGATACTTTTACCTCCAAAGCAATGATCTTTGCTATTCTTAATGATATGAATACAGTACAACCTTACTAGGGATTCAATGTCTGGTTCTCAATATAGTACAGGAACCTAATCACTTAGCTTGCCCACACTTAACCCTATTTTTGCTTCATAGAAGGTCCTCAATATTAGTTGTGTAATGGTTCAATGAACGAGTGCAATACAGGACAAAGCTTACAAGCAGAAAGAACATCTTAAAAATAAAAAGAAAGATAACCAAAGTTACACATAGAAGTGAAGAACTTACAATTTTCGTATTGGATATACTGAGGAGTATTTATTTCCCCCATTTTAGTCATAAATGCTAAGCCACTTAAGAATGCATATTCCACAAGAAGGTCTTGAAACCTGAGAGTGTTTTAGGGAAATAGAAACATGCATAATCAAAATTATAATTCATTATGGAGACCCAGGTTTGATTCCTAGGCCAGGAAGATCCCTTGGAGAAGGAAATGGCAACCCACTCCAGTATTCTTGTCAGTGAAATCCCAGGGACAAAAGAGCCTGGCAGGTTACAGTCCATGGGGTGCAAAAGAGTCAGATACAATTTAGCATCTCAAACAAAACAATGGTGAGTGTAAAATTATAATGCATGTTAAAAAAAATGATAACTAACCTCATTCAACATTAAAAAAATCAATATAAAAAATATAGACACCTTAGAGGATGATTTGATGCTAAAGTGAAATTTTAAGAGAGAAGAAGATTACTGTTTTTGGATAAGACTGCTGGGTCATAGAAGCTCAATGTTCTTGTTGCAACATTTAGATAAAATCTGGAAAATTACAAAATCACAGTTTTAATGATTGGAGAGTGATAGAAACAATAAGGACTACTTGAATTGGGGTTCTGCCTTCATAGGACAGAATAAAATCTTCTGTAGCCTTTCAGAGCAGAGGAGATAGAGACCTAACATGTTCTTAATGGCCCGAGGAGGATCATGCACAATGAACGAGGTCAAACCAGAGACAGACTGAGTCTTTCTGCAACCTAGCTCTGACTGAACTCAATACCTGATTTGATTGGAGTTACCACCCACCCGTTCTTTATGCCTGACTAAAATAAAAGGGGGGAGTACTGCTTTTACATGATATCATCTTCTAAACTATGCTTACAACATAATAGAAAAACTAATAGAAGCATGAAGCAATGAGAAATGTGATTAAAAGAGGAAAACAAAAAAATAGTACAGTGAAAGCATATCTATAAATAATCAAAATATCAGGTTTAATATATAGGTATTTTAAAATAACAATATATAATATGTTAAAGAAAACAGAGTAAGAGCTGAACAAAATGAATAAAAACACAGAGAATTTCGGTAAAGAATTGGGATCTATAATGACTCAAATATATATTCCAGAACTAAAAATAAAATGTCTTAAGTTAGAATTCATTACTGGGAATTAAGAACATAAGAGAAGACAGGACCCAGAGATCAATAGAAAGAATATAATTGGAAACAACAAAAAAAATAGAATATTATAAAAAATACAAGTGGAACACAGTCAAAAGGCAAGCGTATATATATAATTGGAGCTTTAAAAGTAGAGGAAAGAGAATAGGGCAGAAGGAATATTTGCAGACATAACTGGTGAGAATTTTCCAAGACTATAAAAGGCTTCAATCCTTACTGTCAAAAGCTATACAACACTCGAGAAAGAAAAGTATAAAGAAAACATGCATAGGTAGAGTATAATTAAATGCTTTAAAAAATAAAAGACTGAAAAATTATCTTAAAAACTGCAAAGGGAAAACAAGATATTTTAAAGGAGCAAGAGTAAAAATGACAGCTGACTTCCCAGTATAAGTGGTCAAATAGAAGGTAGTGAAATCACATCTTTAAAATGTGAAAAAGAAAAAAAAGCATGCGAACATAGAATTCTATGCTCAAAAAAATATCCTATAGAAACAGAGACAAAATAAGAGGTTATCAGACAGAAGGTTATCTTGCCTTCCAAGAAATACTAAAGAGAGATTTTAGGCAGAGGCAATTATCCTACAAGGGAGCATGACATTTCAGAAAGCTATTAATAGAAAAAGTAAATAAGTAGGTAAATATTCTAAAAATCAAAATGCCTAAGTATGACTTAAAGTGAATTTTAAAATTACTAGAATAAATAGATTGAGAAATTCATAAGTAATCCAAAAGAAAAAATAACAGAGGAATAAAAAATAAATAATAGAAATAACATTTTAAAAAATAAAAATCAACAAAATGATAGATACAAGCCAAAGTATACTAAATATTAATGGACTCAAGACTCCAATTTAAAGACAAAAATTTCAGGCTGAATTTTTAAATGTCAGATACATACTGTTTATAAGAGATGAGATCTAAATATTAGGTACACAGAAAATTTTAAAGAAAAGAATGGGAAAAGAAAGCCATTTTATTAATATAAGACAGAGTAAAGACAAGGCAAGTATCACTAGAAATTAAGAGTGGCATTTTGTAATAAGAGAGTCAATTTGATAGAAATATAACAATTCTAGAAAATTACCCCAAATGTACACTTTAACAATTAAGAGTGCTTGTTGATCTCTTGAGATCAACATATCTGGTGACTAAAGAAACTAGGATGCTGAGAATTTAGAGATGAATGAAGATGAATAGGGACAGGGAATGTAGATTATGCTTTCTGTGTTTGGATGAGAAGGGAAACAAAAAAATAATTCAGGAGCTACCAAAAAGTAGAAGTCTCATATGTAAGTTAAACTTACAACATGAAAGACCGAGTTGTTTTGGAAAAAAAACACTTCTATTGAATAGCACACTGCTCATTTGTGTTTCTCTGGGTGTCAGATTAGGTTTGTGTCAGCAGAGCATCGATGAAAAGTCCTGTCTTTTCCACTTACACTTGAGATGATCCTGGACAACTCATTTATCCTTCTCCTTTTGTAAAATGAAATGTTAGTACTAACCTTATACAGTCATTGTGAGACATAAAAATAATTTTTACAAGAAAAGTGATTTAAAAATGAAGCATGTGAAATAAATGCTACTTATAAATTTTTTTAAAAAGACACAGTAAAGACTAACTTAGAAATTCTACTTCCTTTGGAACTTAAGAAAACTAAATTTTGCATATACTCTTAAGTAGAGTGAAAGGTGCTCAACTGTGTTGGACTCTTTGTGATCCCGTGGACTATACAGTCAATGGAATTCTCCAGGCCAAAATACTGGAGTGGGTAGCCTTTCCCTTCTCCAGGGGATCGTCCCAACCCAAGGATATACTCTTAGGACAATATCTATATTTTCTAACTGTCTGAGTTCTTTGTCTATAAAATATAACCACTTGGTGATGAAGTATTTCCAAGAATCCCAGATGCCCAACTTTGTGTATTCTTTGGTATGCCTGGGACCCTACAGTGCTTCACCATGCAAATGCTATCTCTAGTCATTGTGATTTGCTTGTCATTTAGAGCCATTCTAGTCTGCAAATCCTATGAGCTCTGATAAGGGAGTTCTTGAGCTTGCACAGTAAGATAACCAAACAAAACAGTGTTTGTAGAAATAGATTCCCATAACACTACCTTGTCACAGAACGTAACAGGAAATATCCCAACTATATTTCAGTAGATAACAATAGCCACATAAGCACTGCATGCAGTAGGGAAGTTGCTAGGCAGGTAACAGGACCAAGGATATAAAAAAGCTAACATTTCTAGCATATAAAATATTAAGCTCTCTATGGCATCTTCCTGACATTTTCAGCAAACGCAAAGAAACTTGATGAGGAGGAAACAGCATTAACTTATAAATTAAAAAACAAGGAACCGTTCTGGCTGATGGGAAAGCCATTTCTCCTCTATGTTCTTATCTTAGCTGAGAAAATGCCTGATGTGGTTAATGATGCCAGTGGTGGTCACATCATATCCTCAGAAAATGGTTATACTCAATTTAAGTTGGCTGCTCCAATTCCTCCTCATCCCTTGCTGTTTAATTTATGTAAGAGCCCAGACACTTCTGCTGGACAAGCATCCTTCTCTATCCAAATGTGGTCCTAAATGCAAAGGAAAAACAGAGTTCAGTAAGATATAAGCACATCAGCAGGCAAGATGCTGAGCACACTGATCTAAAATTCCGAGGGGTAAAAGTCCTAAAAAATACCCTTTGTGTGATATGTTTAGGAAAGCCACATAAGCTTTTTTCAGCTCAGTAATCCTTGCTCTAATTTTTAAACTCATCTTATAGGTTAACAGATGGTCGTTTTGTGTTGTGTCAGGGCTTCCCCAGTGGCTTAGTGGTAAAGAATCTGCCTGCAATGCAGGAGACACAGAAGATGCAGGATTGATCCCTGGGTCAGGAAGATCCTCATGAGGAGGGCATGGCAACCCACTCCAGTATCTTGCCTGGAAAATCCCATGGACAGAGGAGCCTGGTGGGCTACAGTCCATAGGCGACTAAGATACACATCTTATCTAAGCTGAAACTATATTGCCCAGAATTTTCTTCCTGAGCAATTTGGGTCGAGGTCAATCATAAGAAAATGTGTGATGTAGGAGGCAGTTGTGAATAAGTAGCCATTGTGCTCTAAGGAGTAACACTGGTGATAACTCACTTGGCAGATATCAATGTGTCCTTTCTTTAATGCTCCGTGTACATTTCTCCTTTCTGACATGTGCCCTTACCAAATACCCCAAGCAACCAATTTGCTTCCTAAGAACTAAGAGAACTAAGAGAGGCAATGGTCATGAAGAGTTAAAAACCTTCAAGGCTTCTCCAGTGGCTCCGTGATAGACAATCTGCCTGCCGATGCAGAAGATGGATTCAATCCCTGGGCCAGAAAGATCCCACATGCTGCAGAGCAACATGTGCCTCAACTATTGAAACTGTGCTCTAGAGCCAGAGAGCCGCAACTACTGAGACCATGTGCCACAAATACAAAAGCCTGTGTTCCACAACGAGAGGCTGATGCAGTGAGTAATCGGCACACTGCAGCTAAAGGAGCTCCTGCTTGCCTCAACTAGAGAAAAGTCCATGCAGCCATGAAGACCCTGTATAGCCAAATATAAACAAATAAATAAAAAATATTTTAAAAAGATTATTGACATTAAAGAAAAAAAAGAAAAAACCTTCATAGCCTTCTACACTACTTTAGGACCCAGAAGTAACTCTCTGCAAGTTCTAAATCATCCATCAACACTAGGATTAATTAAGGACTTTTCTCTAAATTTTTTCAGATCTTTACTTCCTAGCTCCTCTGACAATAGTGTTAGATTGGTTTTGTACAAAAAACTTCTTATTCCATAATATTCATAGTGATTCTGCATCTATGATTGAACCTCAAGTGATAAAATGAAATGGTGGTCAGTAAAGGCAAACTGGTTTTGATTTTGCTTTAACTGTAAAAATTAATCCTGTGAGTCTATACAGACAAAAAACAATAAAAATTTTAAAGTATCTCTAACACAAATGTGTTGGAAAGGGCTGACCCTATTGTCAACCCTGTGCAAGAGTACAAATGGAAGTCCCCATACTATACTAATAAGTGTATATTGATTATAAGTTAAGCCAAAACTTCCAATTATGTCTTACCTTGAAAAGTTAAAAATTCAAAAATAATTGAGTATGCACAAAGTTATGGTTTTGTGTGTCTTAAATATCAAATTTGACAGTTTTTTTTAGTCTTTCTAGTTATTAGACCAGTTCTTATTCATTTCAATTTGCAGAAACTCTGCATAGGCAGTAGTTACTAAAATTGTCAATAAAATGCTTAAAGCAATAGTTACCTTCAGAAATAAATACTGAGTTTGACATATCACACTCAAACATCATAATGGGGACATACAATAAATTATCTTTATGCATAAAACATTACAAAATATTTCAGTTTCTTCACATAAATCACTATTACTAAAATCATGACTTTTACTCTCTTTAAAAGCATTAACTAGATTTCTACTGTACACAGCAACATAAATTGTAGAGATCTGGTTAATGCTTCAAGAGTTGCATATATACAAATTTAATTTCAGTATGAATATTTTATAATGTAAAATGTTACTTAGCTTTCATGTGTAACTGTTATATATAGCAGGCTAATTCATTTAAGTTTTTTAGGATGGTACAATGGTTTATGTGTCAATTTGACTGGGCCATGGGGTACCTAAATAAAAGGTTACTTCTGGGTATATCCATAAAGGTGTTTCAGATGAGATTAGCATTTAAGTTGGTGGACTCACTAAAAATAGATTTCCCGTCTCAATGTGGGTGGGCACCATCCAAATGTTGAAGGCCAAAAGAGAACAAAAATCAGAGGAGGAAGGATTAGTCCCCTTCCTACCTGCCTGCCTGAGCTGGGACACAGCTCTTCTCTTACCCTTGGATTGGAATTTATACTACCAGTTCCTCTGATTCTCCTTTAATTCTCAGGACTGGAATTATACCACAGGCTTTCTTAGGTCTCCAGCTTGTAAGCAAACAGCAGATTGTAGGATTTCTCAGTCTCCATAATCACATGAGCTACTTTCTCATAACCGTTCTCTCTCTGTGTATATACACTATACACGTACTCACATCCCCCCCACATATATATATGTGTATGTGTGTATGTGTGTGTGTGTGTGTGTCGCTCAGTCATGTCCAACTCCAACCCCATGGGCTGTAGCCCGTCAGACTCCTCTGTCCATGAGGATTCTCCAGGCAAGAATACTGGAGTGGGTTGCCATGCCCTACTCCAAGGGATCTTCCCGACCCAGGTCTTCCGCACTGCAGGTGGATCCTTTATCAACTGAGCCACCAGGGAATGTATATACATACACATATACATATACATATACATTTACATATACATACATTTTATATATATATACACACACACATATATACATACATACATTTTATACACACACACACACACACACACAAACACATATGGGCTTCCCAGGTGGTGCTGGTAGTAAAGTATCTGCCTGCCAATTCAGGAGACAGAAGAGATCTGGGTTTCTTCCCTGGGTTAGGAAGATCTCTGGAGCAGGGCATGGCAACCTACTCCAGTATTCTTGCCTAGAGAATCCCCATGGACATAGGAGCCTGGCAGGCTACAGTTCACTGGGTCAAAAAGAGCTGGACACGACTGAAGTGGTTTAGTATACACACACACACACATATATAAAATATATATATATTGCATGCTATATATTGATTCTGCTTCTCTGGAGAACACTAATACAGATGATACAGTTTGTGTCTGACCGAAAAGTTCTAGTCAAGAAAAGTAGAAAAATCAGATAAAATAAAAACAGTTTCTATTTATAGGCATCAGAGATTTGTGGAAACAAAGAGGACTAGAGAGTCCAAAATCCTGAAGAAGTAGGAATCCCGGAGAGGTACCTGACAGATCTGCAGCCATTTCTGCCCTGGAACACTTCTGGCTTGATGCAGTCAGAATCAACAGTAGAAGCTTGGTTCAGACAAAGGGTCTCACTGGGGGATGGAAAGGTTCGCAGAACTTTGGTGGTCTCTGGTTCTGAAGTGACAAAGAAAGTGAGACTTGAGAAGTGTTAAGTACAAAGAATGCATATCCCTCAAGAGACCTGTCAAATTCTAAAGGTACTTTGAAACTTCACATACAAAGGAAGTTTGTTATAAGTGCTCCCTCCTGAGATTAGGAATGAAAAAAATGTATCACCATTCTGCTCAACATTATACTGGAGGGTCAAGTAACTACAATAAAATAAGAAAAGGAAAGGAAAGGTGCAAGTGTTGAAATAAAACCCATTATTCTACATATGACTATTCTGTGATTATAGTAAATTAAAAGAATCCAAGACAAACAACAAGAATAGTTAATGATCATTCTATACAAAGTCAATAAACAAAATTAATTGTATTTCCATATACCAATATATCAATGTTTGCTGTGTAAAAACCACTCTTAAAACTTATTGATTAAAAAATTTATCTGTTCAGTTGCAATTCTGAACATCAACAATTTGGTCTGGGATAAGCTAAGCAGGTTCAGGTCTCAGCTTCTGGTCTCTTCAAGTCTTGGTTCAGCTCACACATACTCTCTGGTCAACTTCTGTGCCACTTAGCATTGGTTGGCTTGAGATGGCCATAGCTAGGATGACTCAACTCTGTTCAAGCTGATTATTCAGTAGCAGCTGGCCATCTTAGACTTCTTTGCCAAGTATTACTAGAAAATTATTCAGTCAAAGCAAGTCACAAGGCCATCTAGATTCTATGAGTGGAGGAGTGGATGTTTCCTCTTGATGGAAAGAATTAAAGAATTATATTGCAAAGAATATAAATACAAAAGGGGTGGAAAACTAAGGGGTATAGATAATTAACCTATCACAATCAGCAAAAAATATAGAATTTACATAAAGATTAAATATAATATCAAAATATCAAATACCAAACATCTAGACAAGACAGAGTAACAGAGAAAAAAATGTCTTTCCACTTGAAGCAATGAACAATATATGAACAGTTTTTAAGAGAATAGGCATGAGGCAATGAAGGACAATGATCCCTAAAGGACAAGAAATGAACAAGAGTCCTGTGATTGCTCCAACTTAATGCCTTAACAAAGTACAGGGTTAACAGCATGTGAAGAATCCAGGTAGTGTCCAGGAAACTCCACAAGTTAAGAACATAGAGTTGGAAGTTCAGGAAAACAAAGCCGCTAGAGTCTGCCACCAGAGTACTGGAAAAAAGAGAGCTATCCAGAGAAATAAACCACTTTCAAAAGCAGATTGGCTTTTAAACATTAAACCCATACATACTATATAATCCAGTCATACCACTGCCTGAGTATTTAATCAAGTGCAAAGAAAGCTTTCGTACACACAAAGACTTGTATATGAATATTCAGAGCAATATATTTGTAATAGCCAGAAAACTGGGGAAAAAACAAACAAACAAATGTCCATCACCTATGTATACATTATCCAGAAATTCCACTTCCTGGTATATACCCAAGAGAAATAACTATATAGATTTACTAATAGTCATGAATATAAGTGTGCATAGCAGCTCTATTCAGTAATATTTTCAAACTGAAAGTAACACAAATATCCATCTACAATAGAGGCTAAATAAAGTGTGGGCTTTTTCCACACAATAAAATACTATACAGCAATGAATGAATTACAAATATACAAATTACAAATATATGCATCAATGGATCTCACAAATACTGAACAAAATAGTCTGGTTACCACAGAGTACTACAGGACCCTATTTTTGTTGTTCAGTCACTACACCATGTCTGGCAATTTGTGAACCCATAGATTGCAGCATGCCAAGCTTCCCTGTCCTTCACTATCTCACGGAGTTTGCTAAAATGAATGTCCATTGATTCAGTGATGCCATCCAACCATCTCATACTCTGTTGCCCCCTTCTCTTCCTGCCCTCAATCTTTCCCAGAATCAGGGTCTGTTCCAAAGAGTTGGCTCTTCACAACAGGTGATCAAAATATTGGAGGTTCAGCTTCAGCATTAGTCCTTCCAAAGAATATTCAGGGTTGATTTCCTTTAGGATTGACTGGTTTGATCTCCTTGCTGTCCAACGAACTCGTAAGAGTCTTCTCCAGCACCACAATTCAAAGGCATCCATTCTTCAGTACTCAGCCTTCTTTATGGTCCATTTCTCATGTCCATGCATGACTACTGGAAAAACCATAGCTTTGACTACTTGGACCTTTGTCAGCAAAGTGATGTCTCTGCTTTTTTAATACGCTGTCTAGGTTTGTCATCCCTGGAGGTGGTCATGGCAACCCACTCCAGTATTCCTGCCTGAAGAACCCCATGGACAGAGGAGCCTGGTCCATGGGGTTCCTGGACACAAAGAGTCCATGGGGACACAGAGAGTCAGACGTGACTGAAGCAACTAAGCATGCCCACACTAGTCTTGTCATAGCTTTCCAAGGAGCAAGTGTCTTAATTTTGTGGCTCCAGTCACTGTCCACAATCATTTTGGAACCCAAGAAAATAAAACCTGTCACCACTTCCACTCTTTCCCCTTCTATTTGCCATTAAGTGATGGGGCCAGATGCCATGATCTTAGTTTTTGAATGTTGAGTTTTAAGCCAGCTTTTTCACTCTCCTCTTTCACCTTTGTAAAGAGGCTCTTTAGTTCCTCTTCACTTTCTGCCATTAGAGTCGTATCATGTGCATATCTGAGCTGGTTAATATTTCTCCCTGCAATCTTGATTTCAGCTTGTGATTCATCCAATCTGACACTTCACGTGATGTACTCTGCATATGTTAAATAAGCTGGGTGACAACAAATACGCTTGATGAACTCCTTTCTCACTTTTTATCCAGTCCACTGTTCATGTCTGATTCTACCTGTTGCTTCTTAACCTGCATACAGCTTTCTTATAAGACAGTTAAGGTGGTCTGATATTCCCATCTCTTTAAGAATTTTCCACAGTTTGTGAGCCACACAAAGGCTTTAGCATAGTCAGTGAAACAGAAGTGGGATGTTTTTCTGAAATTCCCTTGCTTTCTCTATGATCCAATGGATGTTGACAATTTGATCTCTGGTCCCTCTGCCTTTCCTATTTACATGAAGTAATATAGGACAACAGTCTGCAGTGTTAGAAGTTAAGTTAGCAGTTTCTATTGGCAGTGCCTATGATTGGAAAGTGCTGAATCACACAGGTATGTTCACTTTGTGGGAAACTCACTGGGTTTCACACTTGAGCTTTAGTCACTCAAATGCTCCCTATGTTCCAAAGCATTGAGTGTGTCTGATGTCAGCAGCTGTACATGCCACAAACCTCCTTGACACTGGCATGCAGTCATCTTTCATTTCCAGACCATAGGGAAAGAGATGTAGAAGAAGCATTCATTTCTTTGAGGCCTAAATGACATTAGTCACAGAAGCAAATATTTAAGGTTACAGGTCCCAAGTGCCAGATCCCAAGGGACAGATGGCCAATGTGTTTTATTTGCAATGAATTTGTGTTTGTAACATGCAAGGCTTTCTGAAACACAAGACCCAGAGCAGCGGCTGTACCTGCATGTATCTAAGGAGGTTCTGGTCTGGTTAGAATTTAACTGACATGTTTGGCCATGGACTAAGGTAATTGTTTCCCTCTACTACCTGTTATCCACTGCATTATCTATATATGTCTCCCATTTTTGAGGGGATTTTTAACATAAAATTTGCTTTCTTTGATATATTACCACCAGATTGTATCTAAGAATGTTTCGGTCAATTCAGTTGCTTAGTCCTGTCTGACTCTTTGCGACCCCATGAACTGCAGCACATTAGACTTCCCTGTCCATCACCAACTCCTGGAGCCTGCTCAAACTCATGTCCGAGTCAGTGATGCCATCCGACCAGCTCATCTTCTGTTGTCCCCTTCTCCTCCTGCTTTCAATCTTTCCCAGCATCAGGGTCTTTTCCAATGAGTCAGTTCTTCCCATCAGGTGGCCAAAGTATCGGAGTTTCAGCTCCAGCACAGTCCTTCCAATGAGTATTTAGGACTAATTTCCCATAGGATTGACTGGTTTGATCTCCTTGCAGTCCAAAGGACTCTCAAGAGTCTTCTCCAACACCACAGTTCAAAAGCATCAATTCTTTGGTGGTCAGCTTTCTTTAAGGATGTTTAAATTCCATTAAAAGACCAACAAAAAGGAGAGAAACAAAACAATTTGGTCCCAAAGAAATTACCAAACAAATCTGGTTTTTCTGGTGGCTCAAACAGTAAAGAATCTACCTGCAATGCAGGAGTCCCGAGTTAGATCCCTGGGTCAAGAAGATCCCCTGGAGAAGAGAATGGCTACCACTCCAGTATTCTTGCCTAGAGAATCCCAAGGGCAGAGAAGCCTGGTGTGCTACAGTCCATGGGATTGCAAAGTGTCAGACACGACTGAGCAACTAAGCACACACACAAATATGAATGAAATTTGAAACTGTTCATTTGTTAGATTTGTTTTGATTAACTGTATCCCATTTTTGTACTCCTTACAATGTATAGAAAGCTATAAACATCGAACTTGAGGTCTTTTAACAGCCCATATTGGTTTTAAGTGTCAGAGTCAAGACCTTATAGAGGGAATTAGCTATACATGGCCAAGTCATTGCTAATTTGATGTATTTGCAAAATGGAATTTCTTATATCATGGAAATAAATCCATTGGAGGCTTGAGTATGGAGAAGTAACCTCAGGAAGGGATACATATATATCACTAATTATCACTCTATAGGCAGGTACTCATGCAGATCATCAGAGGAGAGTGGCGGAGGGCTTTGCTTTATTGTCTGTCAGGTAGCTGATACCACCCCACTTCAGCTGCCCCCCAAGGGAGGAGACAGGCCTTTTTAAAAGAAACTAGCATAAGTTCTATGTGCTTGACAGAGCTCAATATGCTCTGAGGAGTCTCCTAGGTAGTCCAGAGAGACCGGGTGGAACAACTGCCAAGATGAAAACAAATGACTTAGAGTGAGGTAGACGCAGAAATACAGAGGAAGCAAAGAGGGGAAATGAGAAAATTCATTTATCCCTATATTAAGCAAGATGTTCGGTGAGCTCTATATATTACTGCCAAGTAAAAGAGGAGAAAAATAAGTTTATGAACTATATAATTATGCATAGAATATATTAAATATCTTAAAAATAAATTTACAAGCACCCGAAAGCTCATGAGGAATTGAGCAAAACTCCAAAAACTAATGTGTCTGCCGAATCTAATTTTCTTCTGTAACAGTAACAAGGCTGCTGAATCAATAGTTATAATTAGCTTGATTGTCCAAAGAGGACTGAACATAGTCAACATGCAAAACATTATCTTTGTTAAATTTCTATTCCTAGGCCACTTGGCAAATGTCTCTAAAATGGGTAAGACAGGAAAAAGACTGGGTTTAGATTACCCTGGGTGTACAAGGGGATTCTTGTGAACAATGCTCCTGTCATCCTATAGGGGAGAAGAGGTGGCATGATGTATCAAACTGAATTCCTCAAGAATGTCATGCCTGTTCCTCTTTCATATCGTTATTAATCACTTAGATAAGATTGAACCATCAGACTCCTGAGTACAAACTGGAGAGTTTTCTATCAAGCCTGTTACTTCTGTTGTTGGAAAATATATCTTGACTCCTCCTTGTACACTTTACTCTTCAACATCAGATATTTATTTAGTCGTACTTTCAATGCAGTATTTTAACAAAACTCCTTAAGAGAAATGAGGCAAAGAAAATTCTGAAGAGACTGAAGGAAATAGAACGAAATAACCAAAGCTCAATTTTAGATCAACTTCTTCCTTTCTTACTTTCTCTACCTGTAAGTCTGGCCCTTCATTGTACTTGAATCAGTAAAAGGAGGTCTCCTGTTCCCGAGAAAGTCTTTTTACATTCAACCAGACTTGCTTTCAGAGATGTTCCCTAAGCATATATTTCATTGCTAATTTGCCACTCAAAACCATTCATTGCTCCCAAACTTCTTATCAAAGCACACAGGCCCTTTACAATCTAGACCCAATCTTTCTTTCCAATCTCACCTCCCACCACAACAGAACACCCTTGATTTCATAGCTACATCAATTTTATTTTGGTTTCCCTGACTTGGCTCCAATACTATGTTCCTATTTTCTGTGTGATGTTGTACAAAGGGAATTACAGATTGCTGATGTTTAAAAGTATTTGTTTCACTGAATATTACCTAAGTTTTAGAAAAATTTTGGAAAAGGCTCATCACAAGTACCTCCTAAAGAATATATCTTACTAATTATGAATTTCACTGCAGCATCATGACTGCTAAGTGAATACAGAAATTAGAAGTGTAATCTCTTCCAGAGTGCTAGAATCAGACTAATAATTAGTGATCTTTATATTATTATGTTGGTGCAAACATAATTGCGATTTTTGCATTGTTGAAATTTGCCACTTGATATAGGAATACACTCAAATAAATGTGGTTATCTTATATATCATTTTAATGTGCATTTCTTGCTTTATGTTTTTTTTTTTTTTGCTAATGACTTATTACTTGCTGTTTATTTTATATTTATTTTCAACTAGGGAAATAATGTTAGGAAAAAAAGCAAATACCAAGCAAAGCTAGTATGTTCAGGAAGCTATGAAAGAAATTGTTACAATAATAATTCTTTTCATAAGGACAAATGCTCTCATGACAAATATTCTCTTATACAGTTTATTGCAAAGTCATAGACAAAAATTTCAACATAACCACCTTCATTTTCATCCCTTACTAATAAACTGATGGAAAAGTGGGGAAATAAAAACTGAATAATCAGATAACATCCGATTTGGATAACTGTACCATACTCACTCTTCTAATATTAAGTTAGCAGTTACCCTGGACACAATTGTGTGACCACAGAATACCTGTGCAGGCATTGTTTCATAAAGAAAACATTTTATGATTTCTTTGTTGAAAAAGAAAGGTTTTTTTTTTAAATGCTTTCATGACATTAAAAAAATGTATAATTGAAAAAAATAAAAAACATAGTTACTGGTTTTTGGTTTTTTTTTTATGCTTTTCTCTTTACTCCCAAGCAAACTGCCCCAATTCCAGTTTTAGATATTATCCTTGACAATAAGCGGCTCTGTAATGAGAAAATGCCCATTCATTTATCTCAACACTAGGTCCATTCACCAAGTTCATATAGAGCAACAAACCAAACCTGAGCTGTGGGACAACTGAAGGTGAACAGGCATTTACATTTTTTGAATGATAACTGAACCTACTTAATAAAAGCAACTGTAGTCAAGAATCTGCCTGCTGATGCAGGAGATCTAAGAGATGCAGCTTCAATATCTGGGTTGGGAAGATCCTCTGGAGTAGGAAATGGCAACCCACTCCAGTATTCTTGCCTGGAGAACCCTATGAACAGAGGAGCCTGGTGGGCTACAGTCCAGGGAGCCTCAAAGAATCAGAGATGACTGAGCGACCAATTTAATAAAAGCAACTTTAAAATTAGGGATGAAGTTCATATCATCAATCCCTGTGAATAGGAAAATTTTAAAGGGAAAATGATTGTATATTTTTTATATTTCAGATCCAGAGAGAGATGATTTTTAAAAACTGGTCTTTTCTCTTAGAACTCTCAAATAGCTGGGCTCAGAGAGGATCCACTGATGTGATTATAGAAACAGTGAAAATTTTGGCAACACCAGCAGACATAGATCAAGAAATATGTTTGACTTTAGCCTTTTTTTTTTTTTCAGTTTAAAATTCATACTTTTGATTATTCTCCAGTGACTAGAGTCTGTGATACATTAGAATTGAGCTTGCTGCATGCAAGCAAGGGCATTCAGGGGCAATACACCACTGGACTGGAGGGAGTCTTGCCCTGCCAGCCCCAGGGCCTCCTCTGTGAGGCTGTGCACCTAATTAGGTGGAGTCTACATTAAAAGAGTGGGAAGGTGTTTCCTACTATTTGCAAATTGTGGGTTGGGGCTGTGAATATTGAAGAGACTATGTAAAACAAACACTCACTTACTTAGGTTGCATTATCAACTCTTGTGCTTAGTCCCTTAGGTCCTGTCTGAATCTTTGCAACCCCATGGACTGTAGCCCACTAGGCTCCTCTGTCCATGGGGATTCTCCAAGCTAGAATGCTGGAATGTACTGCCATGTCCTCTTCCGGGGGATCTTCCCAAGCCAGGGATCGAACTCAGTTCCCCTGCATTGCATGCAGATTCTTTACCGTCTGAGCCACTAAACTATAACTTTTCTTGCAGATATTTTCTATCTGCCACTTGCCTTAGTCATATCTGAAAAGTTGATTTAATCATATAACATACTTCATCATGTATCCTGCTTTTTTTAAATTTGACACGGTAACATTTTACATAAACTTTAATATTTTTATTTCAAAAAATAATAGCTAATACTTTCATCATATACTGGTTACCATTCCAAACACTTCAAATAAAATGTAGTTGATTCTCACAAACAGTTCTATGGCTGTGAGGGATATACTTGTTGTTTGCTATTTAGTCGCTAAGTTGTGTCCGACTCTTAAGACTATTCCATCTCAATTTTTCAGATCGAAAAAACAAGCTGAGGCACAGAAAAGTTAAGTAACTTCTCCACTCTTACACTGCAAGTAAAGGGTGGAACAGGAAAACAAACCCAAGCAGTCTGTCCCCAGTAGGCACTTTCACTTCTGAGTTATTCTATCCCTCATAACTACACTGGATGCCATGAAACATGTTTACCAAATATTTTCAAAACAGTACTCGAATATTAGACATTTAAGTTCAAAAATAGTTATTTTCTTTGTTTGATATCTGAGCTAAAATTATCTGGAGACTTTTTAAAAACCATCTCACTACAGATTATTTTTTAATTGGTAAAATACACTGTAATCTGAATTTTTACTTGAGCATTTAAAAATTATTTTCAATTAATTACCTTAAAATAATCTAGTTGTATTAATAATTAAAGATCTGGAAGAACATAGTAAATTATTTAAACTTCAGGATGTCATATTTCTCCCCAAGTTTTTTGTTACTTTTTATATGCTGTGTCAAAAGCATATTGCACAAAAATGGTCACCCTAAGGGATATAAGATTTCTTTCATGTTTATTTTGCAATTTCACCCCAGATTAAATAAACTCTACTTTTTAAATTCTACATGACTTAAACCTTAACTAAGGTAACAATGATTATAGGTATTTACTATAAAGAAGTGATTTTTTTTTTCAGTGAAATAAATTTCAAATAGCCCTTTCTTCACTACAGTTATCAAAGAAAACAGTTCTTTAGGGAAATTTCTTCATACCACCAAAAATGTACCTGATAGGGATCATGGACACAAAGCAGAGTACTCTGCTTGTTTAAGAATCAGGCAGCTACAGTGTCACACAGCTACTCTCATACATAGAAAGGCAGATGTATTTTCAGAACTTGAGCTGCTGGAAGAAAGCAAGATACTCATTAGCAATTAATGGATTAAGAACTAATGATTGTTCCACTGACTGATATTTCTGTTTGGGGGCCAATACCATACTGTCTTGATTACTGTAGCTTTGTAGTATAGTCTGAAATCAGGAAAGCCAATTCCTCCACCTCCATTTTTCTTTCTCAAGACTGCTGTGGCTATTCAGAGTCTTTTGTGTTTCCATACAAATGATGAAATTGTTTTTTCTAGTCTTTTGAAAAATGCATTGACAATTTGATAGAGACTGCATTCAAACTGTAGATTGCTTTAGGTAGTATAGATTTTTACAATAGTGATTCTTCAAGTCCAAGAACAAAAGATATATCTCGATCTGTTTTTAATCTCGTCTTTAATCTCTTTCATCAATTCAGTTTCTGAGTCATGTCTGATTCTCTGCAACGCCATGGACTGCAGGCTCCCTTGTACATCACCAATTCCCAGAGCTTGCTCAGACTCATGTCCATTGAGTCACTGATGCCATCTGACTATCTCATCCTCTGTCATCCCCTTCTCTTCCTGCCTTCATTCTTTCCCAGCATCAGGGTCTTTTCCGATGAGTCAGTTCTTCATATCAGGTGGCCAAAGTATGGAAGCCTCAGCTTCAGCATCAGTCCTTCCAATGAATATTCAGGACTGATTTCCTTTAGGATTGACTGGTTGGATCTCCTTGCAGTCCAAGGGACTCTTGAGAGTCTTCTCCAACACCACATTTCAAAAGCATCAATTCTTCTGTGCTCAATTTCTTTCAGGTCCAACTCTCACATCATACACAACTACTGGAAAAACAATAGCTTTAACTATACAAACCTTCCTTGCTAAAGTAATGTCTCTGCTTTTTAATATGCTGTCTAGTTTGGTCATAGCTTTTTTTCCAAGTATCAAGAGTCTTTTAATTTCATGACTGCAGTCACCATCTGAGGTGATTTTGCAGCCCAAGAAAATAAAATCTATCACTGTTTCCATTGCTTCCCCATTCATTTGCCATGAAGTGATGGGGCCAGATGCCATGATCTTAGTTTTCTGAATGCTGAGTTTTAAGCCAGCTTTTTCACTCTCCTCTTTCACCTTCATCAAGAGGCTCTTTAGTTCCTCTTCTCTTTCTACCATAAGTGTGGTATCATCTGCATATCTAAGGTTATTGATATTTCTCCCAGCAATCTTGACTCCAGCTTGTGCTTCTTCCAGCCAAGCATTTTGCATGATGTACTCTGCATATGAGTTAAATAAGCAAGGTGACAATATACAGCCTTGATGTACTCCTTTCCCTATTTGGAGCCAGTCTGTTGTTCCATGCCCAGTTCTAACTGTTGCTTCCTGACCTGCACACAGATTTCTCAGGAGGCAGGTCAGGTGGTCCGGTATTCCCATCTCTTTCAGAATTTTCCACAGTTTGTTGTGATCCACACAGTCAAAGGCTTTGGCATAGTCAATAAAGCAGAAGTAGATATTTTTCTGGAACTCTCTTGCTTTTTTGATAATCCAGCAGATGTTGGCAATTTGATCTCTGGTTCCTCTGCCTTTTTTAAACCAGCTTGAACATCTGGAAGTTCATGGTTCATGTATTGCTGAAGCCTAGCTTGGAGAATTTTGTGCATTACTTTGCTAGCATGTGAGATGAGTGCAATTGTGCAGTAGTGTGAACATTCTTTGTCATTGCCTTTCTTTGTGATTGGAATGAAAACTGACCTTTTTCGAGTGCTGTGGCCACTGCTGAGTTTTCCAAATTTGCTGATATGTTGAGTCAGTGCTTTCACAGCATTATCTTTCAGGATTTGAAATAGCTCAACTGGAATTCCATCACCTCCACTAACTTTGTTCATAGTGATGCTTCCTAAGGCCCACTTGACTTCACATTCCAGGATGTCTGGCTCTAGGTGAGTGATCACACCATTGTGATTATCTAGGTTGTGAATATCTTTTTTGTATAGTTCTTCTGTGTATTCTTCCCACCTCTTCTTAATATCTTCAGCTTCTGTTAGGTCCATACCATTTGTGTCCTTTATTGCGCCCATCTTTGCATGAAATGTTCCTTGGTATCTCTAATTTTCTTGAAGAGCTCTCTAGTCATATAACTCTAATTACTATAAGACACTGAAGTTTCCTGTGTAAGATCTTTGTCTACTTAGGTATTTTATTCTTTTTGCTGCAGTGATACATGGGATTGTTTCCCTAATTTCTCTTTCTGATTTTTTGATGTTAGTGTATAGGAGTGCTTGTGACTTCTGCATATTAATTTTGTATCCTACAACTTTACTAAATTCATGAATTAGCTCTAGTAATTTTCTGGTGGCATCTTTGAATGAAGTGAGTGATGTCACTCAGTCGTGTCTGACTCTAAGACCCCATGGACTGTAGCCTAACCAGGTTCCTCCGTCCATGGAATTTTCCAGGCAAGAATACTGAAGTGGGATGCCATTTCGGGAAAGCCAAGAGATAAGCCCATGCACTCATGGGCACCTTATCTTTGACAAAGGAGGCAAGAGTATACAGTGGAGAAACGACAGCATCTTCAATAAGTGATGCTGGGAAAATTGGACAGCTGTGCATAAAAGAACACTTTCAACACAATACACCAAAATAAACTCGAAGTGGATTAATGACCTAAATGTGAGGCCAGAAACTATAAAACTCTTAGAGGAAAACATAAGCAAAACACTCTGACACAAATCACAGCAACATCCTCTGACCCACCTCCTAAAGTAATGGAAATAAAAACAAACATAAACAAGTGGGACCTAATTAAAATTAAAAGCTCTTACACAGAAAAGGAAACTATAAATAAGATGAAAAGACAACCCTCAAAATGGGAGAAAATAATTGCAAATGAAAAAACAAAGGATTATTCTCCAAAATATACATACAGCTCCTATAGCTCAATACTAGAAAAACAAACAACCCAATCAAAAAGTGGGAGGAAGACTTAGACATTTCTCCACAGAAGACATACAGATGGCCAACAAACACAGGAAAAGATGCTCAATATCACTTATTATTAATGAAATGCAAATCAAAACTACAATGAGGTATCATCTCTCACTGGTCAAAATGGACATCTTCCAAAAATCTACAAACAGTATTTGCTGGGGAGAGTGTGGAGAAAAGGGTTAGTGAAAATGTAAACTGATACAACCACTATTAAGGACAGAATGGAGATTCCTTTAAAAACTAGGAATAAAGCTACCTAGTATGAGCTAGCAATCACACTGCTGGGCACATACTGTAAGCCAACCGTAACTGAAAAAGACACATGTACCCCAGTGTTCATAGCAACACTATTTACAATAGTTAGGACAAGAAAGTAACCTAGATGTCCACTGAGAGACCAACTGATAAAGAAGTTGTGGTACATATATACAATGGAATATTACTCAGAGGGACAGGATATATGTATATCTATGACTGATTCACAGTGTTGTATGGCAGAAGCCAACAAAATACTGTAAAGAAATTATCCTCTAATTAAAAATAATTTTAAGAAAACCTAAGATTTTACTTCACCAATAAATAATGTTTCTGGCTAGAACTAAAATGCATTTTTGTAATTACCATTGAGATTCTAAGTAAGAAATCCAGAGCCTGTTTCGGAATGCCACGGATAAAATGTGGAAGAGGCAGTAAACTTCACTAGGAAGTTAATTCTTAATACTGGTTTAGAATTCCTTCCACTTCCTATGAGGACCTGAAACTAGCTCATGGGTGCATGTTCAGTCGTGGCTGACTCTTTGTAACCCCAGGGAATGTAACCCTCCATTCTCCTCTGTTCATGGACTTTTCCAGGGAAGAATACTGGAGTGGGTTGCCATTTTCTACTCCAGGGGAATTTCCTGACCCAGAGATCAGACCTCTGTGTCCTGCGTCTCCTGCATTGGCAGGCAAATTCTTTACCACTGAGCCACCTGGGAAGCCCCAAAACTAAGCTCGGGTTCCCCTTAATAATATCTTACATAGTAAAGTATACAAAGCACTTCTTTATTTGGGGTTTAGTCTTTCTCAATAAATCTTTTATAGTTTTACTCACCTCCATGTAAAGGAACTTCTCTAGGAATGATTATAAATTGGCACTGGCAAATGGAAGACTTACATTTAAGCATTTTCACCTAAATTGGGTAAAATTTGGTAAGTAACACTCACTTTTTAAAATCCTAACTTTCATTTTCACCATAAAGTTTCCAATGCCCTACTCTGGTGTGGATGTACTACAAATAACACAAAACCACATTAACCAGTTCAATTTAAATCAGGCCCACAAATTAAGAGGACTTTTAATGCTACCCAATTATGCTGTATTTTTGACCTGTCCAGGCACTCTCCTCACCTAAACACGCCTCATGCCTTCTTCTTTCTCTTTGAATCCCAAATATGTCTTTATTTATCCTGAATTGCAACTACGGCCTTGCTTCCTACTTCACTGAGAACACTGAGGCAATTAGAAGAGAACTTCAGCAGGCTCTTACCACCACCTCTGCTTACCCACCAGCACTGGTCACCATATTTTCTGTCCTCCTATCTTCTACTCTTGCTGCCAAGCTTCATTTCTATGTATAACTAATTGAATTCATGAATACTATCCAGTCAAGGATATTGCTTCTGCAATTACTCTCTTTCTCTAATACATCAATACTTTCCCCTATATTGGATTACTCCTTTCAGCACATATCACAATGGTTTGCTCCCTCCTCCTTGAAATACTTTCCTTTTTTGGCTACTAGCACACTACATTGTATTGATTTTCCTGCTACTATTCTGGTTTCTCTTTCTAGGTCTTTTTTGCTACTCCTTCTACCTTTTCCCAAACTTTATAAAAGCTGAAATGTTTCAAGCCTCACTCTAGAAGGGCACAGACCCGCCATCCTTCTTTATCCATACTCATGTCTTTTGCTCTATCATTCAGTCTCATAATTTTAAATTTCACCTACATGCTAACAACTCATAAAATACAATTTCAGCTCATAGCTGTGCTCCAAATACCTTTGCAGCATCTCCATTTTGATGTCCAACAGACTTCAGAGTCAACATATTAAGGTTACCAGATTAAATACAGAAATACAAATTTGGCCAAGAGAACTTCCACGGACTTGTCTTGCATTTTCATTTGCTAAATCTGGTGACCTTCTGACATGTTCAAAGTTGAACTCCTTACTTTTACCCACAACCCTTTCCAAATCAGGTTATGTCAATCATCTTTACATCCACTTGGGATAAAACTTTGGAGCTATCCTTTTTCATTCATATACCCCATTCCATAAAATCTTCTTGCTACTACTTTCAACATATATTCAGAATCAGACTACTTTTCATTAAGTTTCATGTCCTTGTGATGCCCTTTCCCACAACCAAATCACCAACATCTCTCTGCAGGATCACTGCAATTGACACCCAACCAGGCTTCCTTTAATAGATCCTTATTCCTCTTACCATCTGAGCTTCCCTCTTATCATTATAGTCTCACCTCTTACCATCTGGGCTTCCATGGTGGCTCAGATGGTAAAGAATTTGCCTAGGTTTGATCCCTGGATTGGGAAGATCCCCTGGAGAAGGGAATGGCCATCCACTCCAGTATCCTTGCCCAGAGGATTCCATGGACAGAGGAGCCTCATGGGCTACAGTCCATGGGGCCACAAAGAGTCAGACGTGACGCTCACTTTTCATACTACACTCTTACAGTCTACTCATCCCAAAACCAGTCTGAGTGGTCCTCTTAAAACATAAGGAGATCATGCTCAGAGTAACGGCAATATGCCTTATAATGAATTATTAGAGTTCTCCTTGCTTTTCCATCTGACCTCATTTCCCACAAATCACTTTCCTAGCCTTGTTTATGCTAATCCTTGAACACATCAGGCAAGCACATGCCTTAGAGCATTTCACTAGCTGGTCCTTCTACCTGGAGCATTTTTTCCTCCCATATGTGAAAAACAAACCCCCTTAATTTCTTTAAATCTTTACTTTAATATTATTCTTATTGAGGGAAACTGGACAACTATTCAAAAGGCTACTTGTTCCCCCCTCCCTCATCACTTCTAATCTCTTTATTTTATTCTTTCTTTTATAGCACTTAACAACCTTCAGTATTCTTCTTACTCAGGGTTTATTGTCTGTTGTCTCTCTTCCCCTACTACAATGTAAGATACACAAGCATAGGGATTTTGATTTTTTTTTCCCCCCTTTGAGCTCAATATGTAACCTTAGTGCTTGGAAAAGTATCTGGCATGTGGTGGTGATCAGTAAACATTTATGGAGTGAATTAATGAAAATTCAGTCTCAAATTGGGGCAATGGAGCCATATTCCTGGTGTAATAGAGTCTGTTGGAAACAGTATATCCTCCATTTCTTCCTATGAGGCACAGGCTAAGGAAAATGCATATAAACAAGAATTCCTATTTCTTTCTGATACATTATCAGACACAACTTAAAAAGCACAGCATTTAAATCAGAATAAAACAGGCCAACGGAAAGAGCTTCTCCTCAGACCTCTATATGACACTGCTAAGTCTGCTTTTTTAGATATAAAACCAATAATGAGAAGTTAAATGTAGAAGAAGTAGAAAAATCAACATGAGGATGCTGAACATTTAAATAAATACTTCCATCTGATTCTCCTTTACCTTAAAGTATATTAAACGGAACACATTTAAAAGTAGCTTCATTTTAAGACAGTTTCACCCACATCTGCAATATGTATTTTCTTTTAATAACAGTGTTTGATTGAAAAATCCAATACAATTAAAATTTTGGATGGGTCTATATATAGATGGCTCAAAGTCTACAAATGAACTAAAACATATCAATAATTAGAAGTTCAGTAGATCATAGATTTGCTGATTCTTTTGTTTTTAGCCCAATAGAATATTTACTCAACAGATGACTGACTGCCATTGTTAGAAGGCAGTAATGCATCTAAACCATGTTTGCTTAGCCTAGCAAAATAATAAATAGTGCTGCGTTTATCCTTTTGTTTCTAAGGCCAACTGTTGGCTTTATTTAATACCCTCTTAACATGCTAATAGCTCCTAATGGTCACATCAGCCATCAGTTAAACAAACCATTAGGTTGAGAAAAGAAATTTCAATAAAGGCAATTCACTAATTTGTTGATTGTTAATGGATATTAGCCCATTCAGGACCTTAGCCTAGACATATAGTTTAACTCAGAATCTATTATAGCAGTTTCTCTATACATAGTCAAGAGGCTAATTCAGCATTCTAAGTATTTCTATTTCCAGAAGACATGCTACTTAGATTTTTCTATGCAAATTAGATATTTCCAATCTGTGACATACACATAACGAAAAGAACCTGCCAAAAATACATTGACTTTCAAATTATGTAATTTTCACACAGTTTATGATTAAGGATAAATTTACAAGGGTCTTCCTAATCTCTTTCTCAATTATTAAAGCACTGTTACTACTATTTTGGTTTTAGAGCTAGTCACTTCTGTTTTAGATTCAAAGTATCTTTTATATGATCAAAATACCACATTATGATGCCAGAAAAATGAAAGTCAAAGACATTGTTATAAATAAGACTTTGCTGTTCACTTCATGCTTGCCTTCACTGACAAGAGTTTAAATTGCTTAAAACATTTTTGTGTGTTGTACTTTCCTCTAATTTATTTAATTTTTAAATAGAAATGGGATTTGATGACTGTTTTCAGAATATTTACTCAAAATCTGATATTTGAAGTGGCAAAGAAAAATAAATTCATAGTTCTTCAATCTTAAAAAGTTAATATACATCTATGTTTCTTTTGGTAGTTGCATTATTTTTCTTGTGATAATTCCAAGACTTAAACTTAATTTTATACATTGTCAGACACCAAAGCACACATAGAACTGTGGAAAATCATGTGATTATACTCATATTTTACACAGATGCCATTTACATTATATAGTAATACGGTAACAATTAGATTTGGTATGTAGTATGAAAGCCAAGCATTGGATGAACTCAGGATTTCACGTTTTTGCCCCCGTTTGTCTTCAAAAGTAAGCATCTTGAATAACAGCTGAGCTGAGCCTGAAAATTCTTGGCACTTTGAAGGTATTATCACCATAACCTCATATTATTTATTACTTTACACAATTCAGGGAGAAGAGGTTTAAGGTGATTAAAGCAACCAAAGATTTGGGAATCAAGTTTCTCAGCTTTGAAATGTGAAGAAATATCTTATGGACATGCAGAGTTCTCACAACAAATTAACAGGAGTTAAAAAATCATTCTCCCTCGTGCCATTGAATCATTTAATTACCTCAACCTTCAGAACTAAATGTCCCTTCTATTCCTGCTTTCTAGAGGGTTTTTATCATAAAAGGATGTTGAATTTTGTCAAAGGCTTTCTCTGCATCTATTGAGATAATCGTATGGTTTTTATTTTTCAATTTATTAATGTGGTGTATTACATTGACTGATTTGCAGATACTGAACAATCCTTGCATCCCTGGGATAAAGCCCACTTGGTCATGATGTATGATCTTTTTAATAAGTTGTTGGATTCTGTTTGCTAGAAGTTTGTTAAGGATTTTTGCATCAATGGTTCATCAGTGATATTGGCCTGTAGTTTTCTTTTTTTGTGGCATCTTTGTCAGGTTTTGGTATTAGGGTGATGGTGGCCTCATAGAATGAGTTTGGAAGTTTACCTTCCTCTGCAATTTTCTGGAAGAGTTTGAGTAGGATAGGTGTTAGCTCTTTAAATTTTTGGTAGAGTTCAGCTGTGAAGCCGTCTGGTCCTGGGCTTTTGTTTGCTGGAAGATTTCTGATTACAGTTTCGACTTCCATGCTTGTGATGGGTCTGTTGAGATTTTCTATTTCTTCCTGGTTCAGTTTTGGAAAGTTGTACTTTTCTAAAACATTTGTCCATTTCTTCCAAGTTGTCCATTTTATTTGCATATAGTTGCTGATAATAGTCTTATGATCCTTTGTATTTCCGTGTTGTCTGTTGTGATCTCTCCATTTCTAATTTTGTTGATTTGATTTTTCTCCCTTTGTTTCTTGATGAGTCTGGCTAATGGTTTGTCAATTTTATTTATCTTGTCAAAGAACCAGCTTTTGGCTTTGTTGATTTTTGCTATGGTCTCTTTTGTTTCTTTTGCATTTATTTCTGCCCTAATTTTTAAGATTTCTTTCCTTCTACTAACCCTGGGGTTCTTCACTTCTTCCTTTTCTAGTTGCTTTAGGTGTAGAGTTAGGTTATTTATTTGACTTTTTTCTTGTTTCTTGAGGTATGCCTGTACTGCTATGAACCTTCCCCTTAGCACTGCTTTTACAGTGTCCCATAGGTTTTGGGTTGTTGTGTTTTCATTTTCATTCGTTTCTATGCACATTTTAATTTCTTTTATTATTTCTTCTGTGATTTGTTGGTTATTCAGCAGCGTGTTGTTCAGCCTCCATATGTTGGAATTTTTAATAGTTTTTCTTCTGTAATTGACATCTAATCTTACTGCATTGTGGTCAGAAAAGATGCTTGGAACAATTTCAATTTTTTTGAATTTACCAAGGCTAGATTTATGGTCCAGGATGTGATCTATGCTGGAGAAGGCTCCGTGTGCGCTTGAGAAAAAGGTAAAATTCATTGTTTTGGGGTGAAATGTCCTATACATATCAATTAGGTCTAACTGGTCTGTTGTATCATTTAAAGTTGTGTTTCCTTGTTAATTTTCTGTTTAGTTGATCTATCCATAGGTGTGAGTGGGGTATTAAAGTCTCCCACTATTATTGTGTTATTGTTAATTTCCCCTTTCATACTTGTTAGCATTTGTCTTACATATTGCGGTGCTCCTATGTTGGGTGCATATATATTTATAATTGTTATGTCTTCTTCTTGGATTGATCCTGCAATCCCACTGCTGGGCACAAACACCTGAGGGAACCAGGACTGAAAGAGACACACGTACCCCAATGTTCATCACAGCACTGTTTATAATAGCCAGGACATGGAAGCAACCTAGATGTCCATCTGCAAATGAATGGATAAGAAAGCTGTGGTACATATACACAATGGAATATTACTCAGCCATTAAAAAGAATACATTTGAATCAGTTCTAATGAGGTGGATGAAACTGGAGCCTATTATACAGAGTGAAGTAAGCCAGAAATAAAAACACCAATACAGTATACTAACACATATATATGGAATTTAGAAAGATGGTAACGATAACTCTGTATGCGAGACAGCAAAAGAGATATAGATGTATAGAACAGTCTTTTGGACTCTGTGGGAGAGGGCAAGGGTGGGATAATACGGGACAGTGGCACTGAAACATGTAAATTATCATATGTGAAATGAATCGCCAGTCCAGGTTCGATGCATGATACAGGGTGTTCGGGGCTGGTGCACTGGGATGACCCAGAGGGATGGGATGGGAAGGGAGGTGGGAGGGGGTTCAGGATGGGGAACACATGTAAAGCCATGCTGGATTCATGTCAATGTATGGCAAAACCAATACAATATTGTAAAGTAAATAAATAAATAAATAAAAGTGAAAAAAAAAAAAAGAAACTAAATGTCCTGGTCATACAATCACCTAATTATCATGACTAGATCCTACAGTAGCTTGTGTGTACACATTTTAAAACCATAACACAGTATAGTGGAAAAGACTGTAATGCATGTCAAAGACATCTCCAAATTTATTGTATAAACTAAACAGTGTTCATATTTTAATTTTTTTCTTTTCAGTCTCCAAAAAAATCACTAGAAGTATATACCATGGGGTAGCAGCTCCTAATTTTAGGTATTAAACTTGCAAAGCTTTTCCTGAAAATGTCTTAGAAGATTGTCCGTTTTAATCTATACACTATATCTTAATTGTATATTACTGTCATTTCATGTGCCATGTTGCATTTTAACATATATTAAAACTTTATATAATATAAATATATTTGTCAACATAATTATATAAAGTTCAACATAGATTTACTGAAATAATTGTCAATATTTCCAAATATTGAAATCTGATAACCACTGTTTTTAATAATCTTAAATAATCAACCATTTTATTTACTCAAGAATTCAATTCATAAACATTAAGAGCGCAGGCCTTGCAGTGTTGCTGTGAGAATTAACTGACACATAATACAGTATGGTATTGAGACCCACTAAATTTTAGGACTTAGACTGGGAGAGGATGATTCTGCCATGCTTGTGGAGGAGAGTGAATAATTTTCCATAATTAATAAAATAAAGTAGGACCCTTTATTTACTCTGATCTAAAGTTGCTTCTGACTCTACTTAAGAAACATAGTCATGTTTAACTTATTCTGCTCACAAGGAAACCAGCTGGGAACAGAGTCTATTTTTCATTCAACCATTGATATTGAAATGATAAGTTGGCAACTATAATTATTTCTTGTCCATAGCTCATTACAAAGTCACCAGGTTGATCTATCAAGTAAGGAAGTAAATCAATTGATTGATCTGAAACTACTATTGGATTCAGTGACCTTAAATTCGCTCTTTCCATAAAGAAAATATTTTCAGCTAAGAGATACTTTACTTGACCAGTATATGAACTTAATCTGATTAATTAATTAAGATGCTGAGTTCTATTGTGCTATTATATGGTAAATACAACCACTTGAAAAAAAAATTAATGATGACTTAGAAAATCTTATAGACCAACAGTTATTACCAACCCAGCCCTAAAGTCTTATCAGTTGATTTTGTACTTACCACAATTCTAATCACAGCACCATCTTTGTCCCAGATAATGAGAAACAATTATAATCCAATCCTTATAAAGGAAAGATTGAAAAACATTTTAAAAGCATTTATCATTTGCCCAACTTTGTCCCATTGTTTCTAATTATGTATTTTGGAGCTCACCTATCTGACAGTCTCCCAGGTGATTGAAACTGACTGTTTCTTGGCACATCTCTCCACACTTGTGCCTAGGTATACAAGTGAACTTCTTTCCTGTGACCTAGATGTCTTACGACCATATTTTCTGTCTTCCTCATGGGGTTTTGCTTTACAAGCATTATCATTATTCGATGACTCTAAATTTCCTTTTTATTTCATTCATTTATGCATCAAGAAATGTAATTGAGTACCTCATTGTATGCCAGCATTGCTCAAAATCATAGGAAATCAGCAGTGAATTCAAAGATTGGAGACAGCAGAAACTATAGTTTTGACTACTTTCTGGTATAAAGGAGAAATGAATGCAAACCTTTTAAGTTATCTTACTTTTCGTGCATTAAGTTCAGCAATTCGATTACCTAGTTTATAAGGAGTTTTCGGGGAACATTTCCATCCAGAATACTTCTTCCTAATTTGGTTTTATAACTCCAGTAAACTTGCTAAAATTTAAAAGTTGATTCTCCCAGAAACTGTGTAATGATTAATGGAAAGAAAATAGAATTATAATATTAACATGTATGAGAAATAGCAAGAAATTACTGAAGTATAACTAGTCTTTTTTTACTTGTAGATTTGATTATAAAGCTGGTTTTGCCAGTAACTGCAAACTGAAGAAAATATTTCACATTGAACATGACAACTACAGATAGACATTATACTTTAAAAATAGCCAAGCCCAGTAAGGTAGAAGTTAATCCTTTTTTTCAGCTTTAGGAGTACAGAATGGGTCATGAAATAGAAATTTAGGAACATGAATATTTCTATCTAGTCAGGTAAGATTTTAAAATTCTATTATATTTTCAATTGGAAATTTTCTATTATATTTCAGAACCTGTTTTTGCTTAAAGATTAGATGAACTGGTCAAGCAATAAAAGATTTCCCACATGGGACATTCAGTGGCAGTTGAGTGGCGGCTGTCTCGTTAGGGAGCATATGCACTTTGCAGATGACCACATTCTCACCATTCCTCACTGCCATGGGCACTGCTTGCTTTATTCATGTTTCTCATTTGCCAAATCCCATAAGCACTTGAGTTTGTGGACCATGACCCAAATTAGCCTGATATAGGGAGAAGTCAATGAGCATTGGAATTCCAAGTAAATGATTGAGGTGAGACATGGGGGGCTTTCCTAAGTAGCAACCAGTCTGAAAGTTACCCTATTCTTACCCAAATCTAGAATGACTTTCATATTTCCCAGTATATCTGAGCTGAGAAACACATATACATTTTCATAAAAGAAGAGCTCACTGCAAAAGTAGGAAAACATAGCACAAAGTCACTGGACTTTACTAGATAGTCCTTAAGCGAATGAGTAGAATTCACTCACTCTGTGAAGGAATATCTGTGAAGCCATTGTCAGCTCAAATACATGTGAAGAGGCTAAAGTGGTTTGGAATGATTTAACATGTAACTAGCAAAGGAAATAAGTATCCTACAAGGATACAGAAGACAGTCAGCTCAAAGATGGCTTGTATCAGCTTTATAAGTGTGTGGAACATAAGCCAAGACCAATACTGTTATTAGAGTGGTCCTCAATAAATATTTTTTGAATAAACAGATAAGTGGAAAGAAAAGTTTGATCAAAAAATGACCCCCCAAATAAGAATGTTATGGTAGCAATTCCTTTTAAGAATTACATGTATCCCTAAGTCCCTACTAATTTTAATTACCACCAGAATCACACTGACATCTTAGCTGAACATTATTTCTATTTTGTTGAAGTTTATGCTTCACCTGTTTATCAACTTCTCTGTGGTTTAGTCAAACTAACAGTTTAGTTCTTTTCAGTTAATGCTTCTTTGTTTTCTTAGAAAGTCCTAAACTACAAATAGCTACTTGGAAAATTAAATAAGCAAGAAAACCTACCTTTGTTTACAGATGTTATTTTGAAGTACTGGTAATAAACAGTATACCTTATTATGCTGGTACCAAATCTAACCCTATTTCCATATGGGTATAATAAATATTTCAAGCACATTATAACTAATAAGCTTGCCATATTAACTACAAAAGTAGTAGTAGAAGAGGCAAAGAAAACTAGACTGTTTTATAGATTGTATTAATAGAATATCAGAGTTAGAAAGACATGATGTTAAACTTCATCTTTCTCAATATTCCTCAGCTAGAGGTACTAGAACCTCTCACTATGAACCCACTTACTCCTGGGTTTCTTGGCTGACATGAGAAGTAAAGGTAGATATTATGAAGAGAAGTTTCTCACCCAATCCTGCCCCCACAGTGCAATGCCATTTTATTTGCCTTGCCTGATGCTTTACTTTTCCTGCTGTGTTGGAAGTGCTCTCTCAAGTGAGTTTACAGGCCACTCAAGTGACATCCTGGAATTTCTTCTCCTACTGTAAGTGTTAGTCACTCAATCATGTCCAACTCTTTGCATCCCCATGGACTGTAGGCAGCCAGGCTCTTCTGTCCATGGGGATTCTTCAGGCAAGAATACTGGAGCGGGTTGCTATTCCCTTCTCCAGAGGATCTTACTGACACAAAGATCGAACTCAGGTCTCCTGCATTGTAGGCAGATTCTTTACATCTGAACCAGCAGTGAAGTCCCCCTAAATCCATTACCATTTGAGGTTTGAATCGACTGTCCAAACCACATGATATTTCTAGTCTAACGCTGAATACAGTTTGCAGCTAAAATTCCTATTGCTGTGATCCAACCACGAATACTGAACTCCCTTTAACAGTGATGTCTCCGTAAATAATCGTGCATTTTCACCACCCCCTTGTCGTCTAGTGCTGGAGTAAGCAATAGATATTAGACCAATTAGGTATTAGATGTTGTCTGTCCTGAGCTTAGCTGACTTATGATACCTCACAACCTTATTCCAGGACTTGTAATCAACAGGGATCCATGTGGTCACATTTTGAAGCATTCCTGCTATTCCAAACACATAGCACTGAGAGGTAAATAAAAAGAGAAAAAATAATAATCATCAGGAACTAAACACACCAAAGTGAAAGTGAAAGTGAAGTCACTCAGTCATGTCTGACTCTTTGCAACCCGTGGACTGTAGCCCACAAAGCTCCTCCATCCATGGGATTCTCCAGGCAAGAATACTGGAGTGGGTTGCCATTTCCTTCTCCAGGGGATCTTCCCAACCCAGGGATCGAACCCAGGTCTCCCACATTGCAGGCAGACGCTTTAATCTCTGCGCCACCAGGGAAGTTTTTAAACACACCAAGAAATGAAGCAAAACAAAAACGCACATAGGAAGTGATAAGAGGGGCTAAAGCCACCGTCTGCTGGGTTTTGAGTCACAGCAGAATTAGGCCTGGTATTTGACTTCTTTAGGGAAACAGAAACTAAAACTGATCACCATGGAATCAGATCTTGCTTCTTAACACCAGGCATTGAAGTGGAGCCCATCACACATGAAGTAGGAGATGCAGCTGCCTGCCACTGCAGAGCCTGCAGCTAATAGAACACTGCAATCTAGGAGGCAGGAGGCGGCAGACAAAGCTATGCCAGGAAGTGACTCAAGTCACCTGCTGATTTAGTCACTAATTTGGAGATTCGTCCAACATCATCAAGATGCTGTAGCCCTGAATGCCACACCAGACTTGGTTCTAGATTAGAGGCTCACAATTTCCCTCTGTCTGGAAGCTCTTTCTTACCATCTCCGTACCTAAGTTCTTCTCATCCTCCAAGGGACCATCTTCCCTCTATGGAATATGCTTAGAAAAATTCTAGACAAAAATAGGCTGTCTTTCCAGCGGTTTTTGATATATGCATCTTGTGGAAGCAAAATTCTAAGTATATTTACTTAGATTTGGTAACTAGTAACCAGTGGTAGCCACACTGGTAACTCTGTTCTGCGTATATGAAGACCTCAGGTTCAACAGTGGTTCAGCTACTCACAGCTGGATAGTAAATAGTTAACTAAGATCTGTGAAGCTCAGGCTGTTTATCTGTAAAAATAGGGTTGCCGTGAGGGTCAGCCATAAAGTGTATAAAGCCATTAACACAGTACCTTGCAGAGGGTAACCTTCAATGGATATGAACTATTCTTACTGGAGTTTTGGTGGACAACTTTTATAATATGATATAAGATTTTGTGGTTAGATTTTGTCTCAAGTAACTTGTGTGAAGGAGTCAGACATACTTAGCTTTGCATTATGGATATATGCCTTAGTGCCAAATGGCCGTGAGCGAGTTATGCAACCTGCTTAAACCAGATTAGCTACAGACCTGCTGGACACTAACAATGAAAAGAAAACTGCCCTGAAAGAATAAAATATTCTGTTATTAAAATCAAGATTTGTAAACCTATTCAATCTATATCAGAAATTAGTCAGTAATGTATCTGATTTTTTTTTTAAAGATACGTCATACCCATTAAATGTGCTACTATTTGAAAAAAGCCTAAGTGTTGGTGAGGATATGAAGAAATTAGAATCATTGTGCAAGGCTGGTAGGAATGTAAAGCGGTGCAGCAACTATGGAAAACAGCATGGTATCTCTTCACGAAATTTTTAAAAAAGGACTAGGACAAGGATAAGACACTGAAAAAGGAAAAGACACCAAAAGAGGGGTCCCCCAGGTTTGAAGCTGTCCAATATGCTACTGCGGAAGAGCAGAGGACAACTACTAATAGCTCCAGAAAGAATGAAGCAACTGGGCAAAAGCGGAAATGACGCTCAGCTGTGGATGTGTCTGGTGATGAAAGCAAAGTCCAGTGCTGCGAAGAACAGTATTGCATAGGAACCTGGAAAGTTAGGTCCATGAATCAAGGTAAATTGGACATGTTTAAACAGATGGTAAGAATAAGCATTGACATCTTAGGAATCAGTGCACTAAAACGGATGGGAATGAGCGAATTTAATTCAGATGAGCATATATCCACTACTGTGGGCAAGAATCCCTTAGAAGAAATGAAGTAGCCCTCATAATCAACATAGAGTTTGAAATGCAGTACTTGGGTACAACCTCAAAAATGACAGAATGATCTCAGTTTGTTTCCAAGGCAAGCCATTCAATACCAGAGTAATCCAAGTCTATGTCCCTACCACCGATGATGAAGAAGCTGAAGTTGATCACTTCTATGAAGACCTAGAAGACCTCCTAGAACTAACATTAAAAAACAATGTTCTATTCACCATTGGGGATTGGAATGCTAAAGTAGGAAGTCAAGAGATACCTGGAGTAACAGGCAAGTTTGGCCTTGGAGAACAAAATGAAGCAGGGTAAAGGATAACTGAATTCTGCCAAGAAGAATGTATTGGTCATAACACCCTTTTTCAACAACATAAGAGATGACTTTACACACAACATCACCAAATGCTCAATACATTCTTTGTAGCCAAAGATAGAAAAACTACATACAGTCAGCAAAAACAAGGCCTGGAGCTGACTGTGGCTCAGCTTCTCATAACAAAATTCAGGCTTAAACTAAAGAAAGCAGGGAAAACCACTAGGCCTGCCAGGTATGACTTAAATCAAATCCTCTATGAAGATGGAGGGAAGGTAATGAGTAGATCCAAGGGGTTAGAGCTAGTAAACAGTGAGCCTGAAGAACTATGGACGGAGGTCCATAATATTGTACAGGAGGCGGGGAACAAACCCATCCCAAAGAAAAATAAAAGCAAGGAGGCAAAGTGGTTATCTGAGTAGGCTTTACAAAGAGCTGAAGAAAGAAGAGAAGTGAAAAGCAAGGGAGAAAGGGAAAGGTACACCCAACTAAACACAGAGTTCCAAAGAACAGCAAGGAGAGACAAGAAGGCCTTCTTCAATGAACAATCCTTAAAAATAGAGCCAAACAATATAAGGGGAAAGACTAGAGATCTCTTCAGGAAAAGTGTAAATATTAAAGGAACATTTCGTCCAAAGATGGGCACAATAAAGGACAGAAATGGCAGACACTAGTAGAAGCAGAAGAGATCAAGAAGAGATGGAAAGAATAGAAGGAAGAACTGTATAAAAAAGATCTTAATGAACTGGATAACAATCGTGTGGTCAGTCACCAGAGCCAGACATTCTGAAGTGTGAAGTCAGGCGGGCCTCAGGAAGCACTGCTCTCAATAAAGCTAGTGGATGCGATGGAATTCCAGTGAGGTAAAATGTTTGTTGTTCAGCTGTGTCTGACTCTTTGCCAACCCCATGAACTGGGGCTCTCCAGGCTCTTCCATCCATGGGATTCTCCAGGCAAGAATACTGGAATAGGCTGCCATTTTCTTCTGAAAAAGGTCAATCCTTATCCCAATTCCCAAGAAAAGTGAAAGAAAGTGAAGTCTCTCAGTTGTGTCCGACTCTTTGCGACCCCATGGACTGTAGCCTACCAGGCTCCTCTGTCCATGGGATTTTCCAGGCAATAGTACTGGAGTGGATTGCCATTTCCTTAAATGTTCAAACTATCGGATAATTACACTCATCCCCCATGTTAGTAAGGTCATGCTTAAAATCCTGCATGCTTGGCTTCAGCATTATGCAAACCAAGAACTTAGAGATGCCCAAGCTGGGTTTATAAAAGGCAGAACTACAGATTAAATTGCCAACATTTGCTAGAACACAGAGAAAGTAAGGGAATTCAAGAAAAATATCTACCTTTATTTCATCAACTACACTAAAGCCTCTGACTATGTGGATCATAACACACTGTGGAAAGCTTTTAAAGAAATGGGAATATCATACCATCTTACCTGTTTCTTGAGAAAACTGTATGCAGGTCAAGAAACAATACCCTGTATGGAGCAACTGATTGGTTCAAGATTGAGAAAGGAGTATGTCAGGGCTGTCTGTTATCACCCAGTTTAATTTATATGCTGAGCACATCATGAGAAATACCAGGCTGGATGAATTACAAGCTGGAATCAAGATAGGCGGAAAAAACATCAACAACCTCAGATATGCAGATGATACCACTCTAATGGCAGAAAGCTAAGAGGAACTAAAGAACCTCTTGATGAAGGGGAAGGAAGAGAGTGAAAAAGCTGATTTAAAACCAAGTATTAAAAAACTAAGATCATGGCATCCAGCTCCATTACTGCATGGCAAATAAAAGGAGAAAAGGTGGCCACAGAGACAGATTTCCTTTCCTTGGGCTCTAAAATCACAGCTGCCATGAAATCAGAAGACAATTGCTTCTTGGCAGGAAAGCTATGACAAACCTAAACAGTGTATTGAAAAGCATCACTCTGCCAACAAAGGTACATATAGTCAAAGCTATGGTCTTCCAAGTGGTCACATCCAGTTGTGAGACATGGACCTTAAAGAAGGCAGAACACCAAAGAATTGATGCTTTTGAACTTTTGTGCTGGAGAAGATTCCTGAAGTCCCTTGGACAGTAAGGAGATCAAACCAGTCAATCTTAAAGGAAATCAACCCTGAATACTCATTGGAAGGACTGATGCTGAAGCTGAAGCTTCAGTATTTTGGTCATGTGATTCGAACAGTCAACTCATTGGAAAAGTCCCTAATGCTGGGAAAGACTGAGGACAGAAAGAGAAGAGGGCATCAGAGGATGAAATAGCTAGATGGCATCACCAATACAATGGACATAATCTTGGGCAAATTCCAGGAGATGGTGAGGGACAGGGAGGTTTAGCGTGCTACAGTCCATGGGGTCACAAACAGTCGGACAGAACTGGGCGACTGAACAACATCAGCCATATGATGCAATAATCCCACTGCTGGGCCATACCCAAAAGAAAACAAGAACTCAGATATTTTTATGCACGTTTATAGCAACACTATTCACAATAACCAAAAGCTGGAAACAACCAAAGCGCACTCAACATATGAAAGGATAAACAAAATATGATATACACATAAGATGGAATATTATCCAACTTTTAAGGAAGAAAATTCTGACACACACTACAATATGGAAGAACCTTAACAACATGCTAAGTGAAATAAGCCAGTCACAAAGGGACTGATACTACATGCTTTCATTATACAAGACATCTAGAGTAGTCAAATTCAGAAAATCAGAAAGTAGAATGGTGGTTCCAGGTGCTCAGGGAGGAGAGAATGGGTATGCAGTTTCAGTTTGGGAAGATGAGAAACATCCTGGAAATAGATGATGGTGAGGGTTGCACATTATGAATGTACTCAGTGCCACTAAGTTCAGTCCAGTCGCTCAGTCGTGTCCGACTCTTTGCAACCCCGTGAATCACAGCAGGCCAGGCCTCCCTGTCCATCATCAACTCCCGGAGTACACTCAAACTTATGTCCATCAAGTCAGTGATGCCATCCAGCCATCTCATCCTCTGTCGTCCCCTTCTCCTCCTGCCCCCAATCCCTCCCAGCATCAGTCTTTTCAAATGAGTCAACTCTTGGCATGAGGTGGCCAAAGTACTGGAGTTTCAGCTTTAGCATCAGTCCTTCCAATGAACACCCAGGACTGATCTCCTTTAGGATGGACTGGTTGGATCTCCTTGCAGTCCAAGGGACTCTCAAGAGTCTTCTCCAACACCACAGTTCAAATGTATCAGTTCTTCGGCACTCATCTTTCTTCACAGTCCAACTCTCACATCCATACCTGACCACTGGAAAAACCATAGCCTTGACTAGATGGACCTTTGTTGGCAAAGTAACATCTCTGCTTTTGAATATGCTATCTAGGTTGGTCATAACTTTCCTTCCAAGGAGTAAGCGTCTTTTAATTTCATGGCTGCAATCACCATCTGCAGTGATTTTGGAGCCCAAAAAAATAGTCTGACACTGTTTCCACTGTTTCCCCATCTATTTGCCACTAACTGTATATTTAAAATGGTTGAAATGGTAAATGTCGTATTCTGCATCTTAAAAAATAAAAAAACACAGTAAAACATAGTAAACTCAGAGTTACTCAACAGCATCACAAAACTCCTCCATTTTTCTCCCTCCCAGTGATTTCACTTATCACTGCTGCTTAACTTTGGTTTCAATGAATTTAGATTTTTTTCACAAATTGAAAATTGCATTTTAGATATAATCAAGACTATTAATCAAAGACAAGCTAAGTGTGTCTTGCAAGTATCTCAAATATCTGGATTAGCATCCTATATCAATACCCAGTGACTCCTGGTACTGTGTGAATTTTAGGGAAGAGTGAAAATCAAAGTTCACATTAACATCTGACCTCTGTAGTGAAAATCAACCATGGGTTAAAGAAGCACTATTCTGAATATTTTCCTACAAATTTTCTCTCACAAACACAGGTTTAGCTGTAAATGATAGTGTAAACAGTTCCCTTTCAGTATAAAGCTGAGCAAAACAACTATTCCAAAGGCAATACACATATGCAGAGTAATAGAAAGAGTTGGGTTTTTTTTTGTTTGTTTGTTTTTTTTAATATTCCCTTCAGTGAATTCCTAGGCACTGTGAGCAATTTAGGTGGTGCCAGTGGGGAGCACACAGCTATTTAAAGCTTCTCTGTTGGAGAGATACTTCATGGTGTTTGTGCTGTATACATTTATCCCATCTGAGAGTTTGTCCCTCATACCCTTTATCTTTTTAAAAGCAAGTCTAATAATCTTTTTCCCTGAGGAAGAGAGACAGGAGATTTGTGTTTTCCCCATGGAATGTATGCTCCAAGGACCACTCAATAATCAAGCAGTCAAAATACATAAGACTCTTTATTGTGCTTTCTTATCCTCCTTGCTTAAGTCTGCTACTTCAGAGGCTTATTTTCCTGGATTTCTGGTATGTTCTTTTATTCCCAACATGTGCTTTTATTACCTCCAATAATCAGTTTGACCCTCAAATTTTCCTCCTACATTCCTCCATGACATCTCAGTTTGGGGGACCCATGTTAGCCTAAACCTGCACAGAAGCCAAAGGCATGTTGCTTATGCAGCAGAATAAAGAGGTATCCTGCCTCACACTAGTCATCCTAACCGATATAGAGGCTGACACTGTATTTTCTGGTGGTAAATTATGTTAATAACAAAGAATTTTTATACAAAAGTCATATTCACTGATCTTCACCTGGCAGTTAAGAACTGCTAAGCTTTTATTTTTTAAGTATCAGATACTTTTCTACATCTCAAGTATTATTAGAACACCACTTGGTATCACATTTCATTTCAGAATATATTAGTAATACACAAGAAACATTAGCAAAGGGCAACAGTGAAAGGCAGGAAGTAAAGAAAAAGCATTAGATGGAGGGTAAAGATGGAAGATGAGAAACTTCTGAGAAACCTGTCCTGAGAAGACTACAGGAAGGACTGGAATGTCTGCCTTCACAACAGTCAAATGACATTCACAAAGAAGAGAATGTAAACCACCCTGACTCCAGGCTGATTTACAGTTCTCCACTTGGTATCTTGGCAAACAGAAATATTACACTTTCAGTTCAGCTCAGTTGCTCAGTCGTGTCCAACTCTTTGTGACTCCATGAACCACAGCACACCAGGCCTCCCTGTCCATCACCAACTCCCAGAGTCCACCCAAACCCATGTCCATTGTGTAGGTGATGCCATCCAACCATCTCATCCTCTGTCGTCCCCTTCTCCTCCTGCCCTCAATCTTTCCCAGCATCAGTGTCTTTTCAAATGAGTCAGCTCTCCGCATCAGGTGGCCAAAGTATTGGAGTGTCAGCTTCAACATCAGTCCCTCCAATGAATACCCAGTGAAAATATTACACTTTGCTTGTCCCTAAAAATAGCTAATGAAGTTTGTGAATTATATTCTTTATAAGTTAAATATGATTTGAGTAATCACTGCAGTTAACATCCCTCTCGCTTGCTTTCAGTGTGTTCTTGGGGAAGAAAAAAGGGCGGAGCTACTTTGCAGTGAATTGTGTTTATGCTGCTAAATATGATCTCTTCACAGGCATTCGAGACTGAGGAGAGTGAACATTTAAATGACTTACTTTATGATCTATGTGCTTAAGACACAGTTTCAGGGTGGGGGTGGGAGGGAGGGGACATACGTATACCTATGATTCACATTGTTGTACAGCAGAAACCAACACAACATTGAAAAGCAATTTATCCTCCAATTAACAAAAATGCTTAGAGCTATAGTCATGTTCATGGGATGAATGATTTTCATGAAACAAAAACAGCTGTGGGGAAATCACACACCAAAAAACATAATTTTAGGAATACCAAGGCCCTCCCCCTCACCACACATTCAAAGGTCTACAGCTCTATACTTCCTATTTTCTGGAATAGACAATAAATGGGAGTGTGTGGTATACCTGTGAAAAGCATTGTTTACATCTACAGAGATAAAAAAGAGGTGGGGCTGAGCTGCTTCCGGCCTTCCAGCAGTCCCCTTTGCCCACGTTCCTGTATTACATTTGTGATTCTTTATGGTTATAAAGTACCACTGTGTACCGATTCTCATAACTCAAGAGGTGGACAGTTGTTATCCCATTTTAGAGACAAAGACATTGTTCTAGACTGTACTCTTAAGTGTGATTTGATTTATGAACCACCTTTCACCTGGAAGACAGCTTTCAAAACACAGGGTTTCTTATGCTCAAAAATGTGTTCTCCTTTCTTGTTTCTTGCCATAGTTAAATCCAAGCAGGTTTGCCTGGTTTCTAATTTCTCTTCACCCTCCAACCTAGGTGGCCTACATCCTGCTTATCAATCCTTAGATCCTACCAGTCTCTCCTAATGAAAAGCCAGGCATGTCTTGGAAGAAGAAAGATCTTAATGCAAAGTAAACTTAAGAATGCTTGGCCTACCTCCATGAGGCAGGTACATCCAATGAGAGACAGAAATGGAATTTGAACTGAAGTCTGTTTCTTTCACATCCACTATAATATCTTCCTGTGAACTTCACACATGCCTTGTTGATGTGTTCTCCAAAAGTGACCATCTAATATCCGCTTGAGGTTACCAGTCCATCACTAACACATCCCCTGAAAAGAGCACTGGAAACTACCTGTTTACAGTTATGACTGATAAGATGTGTTCAGATATGCCATGCAACAGCCAAGTGATAGCAACTCCTGTCCAGGAAAAAACATTTTCAATTCTATTTTTAAAGGTCAGTGAGGTGACCTCACCTTTCAAAGACTAAATTTAGCTTTAAACTGGGCTTATAAAGTAGAGAGTATTTTCTATGCAGCTTTAAGAAAAAGGGCTTGCAGAGAATAAGAGATTGAAATTTATTACACTATTACTTTGCAGCTTTTTATTATTATATTTCCTCTAAATTCTATTGAAAAATCTATACCCTGTTTGAAAACAGATTTTTATTAGATTTTCTATCTATATTAACACCCTCGACTATGTTTAAAATATCACAGCATTATATTTCACTCTTGGTTGAGGATAAGGGAGAATAATATATTCTTTTGTAGCCTGAAACATCTATTTCTTGGAAACTGGCAAATATAGGAAGCACGCAAACGAAAAATATATGCACTGTTCCCACTTAATAAAAAATCCAGTTTTCCTAGTACTAAATAAAGTTTTATAAAATAAAGGTGTAAATTGGTTAAACATGGATTTTAATAATCCAACTTCCCCCATCCAACCTCTCTGCACACCAAAATTTAAAATATAGCCCCATTGAGAAGTTGATGAGTACCAGAAAGAGAGCCAAGGATATAAAGATGATCATATAAGTCGAGACTAAAACAAGACACAGATCCTTTGATGTAGTTTAGAGAGGTTAAGTAGAAATACAAGACACAGAGAAAAATTTAATTCTGAACCAAAGAGGGAGAACATTAAATTAGATCAATACAGATATGGGGAAACAATGAAAGAGAAAACATCGTTTTGAAACAGATCACTAAACATCCATCTGTAAAATGAATTTTGACATTGGATTATAATAAGCAGAAAAGGAGACAATTTCAGGTCAACCTGGACAAAACATATATTGCATCTAGTGTGGAAAAGTTATGTAGGACTCAAATTTGTATTCAAATATGTCTTTCTCCGTAAAATCTCCATCTAACACAAGGAGTACCAGACATTCTTAAGTACTTAAAATTCAAAGAGGAACACTGTTAGTTCCTAAGGATAGAAAGGTTGGATGGGATATGAAGAGAGTAATTCCCTATTAAAGTTCATTATAAGATTAGAAAATCATACAACAGAGTTTTAGCAGAAAAGGAAAGAAAGAATTGGTCAGGTCCAACTCCTTTACTCTACAAATGTGGAATCTAAAGACCAGAGGTGTTAGGGACCAACATTTCCCAAAAGAAACACAGTATTTGGTAATAATACTGGCCGGCCAGAAATCCAAATTTGGAAGCTCTGAGTATATCATGCTGTCACTCAATTCAATGCTAAAATGACACTTACATAATAAAACATGCTCAACTGCTCTCTGGTGAATACACATGCTGATATTTTGTACTGTTAGCACCTCAGTGAAGTTCAGGATTCCCTCCACAGCACCACAGAAAAAACTCTATGAACTCTGTTGACTTTTATAAATACATCATAAATTCAGACTGATTGAATTGTCACACTGATTTGTGACAAACAAATCAGTCAGGAATTTGCCAAGAGCACTGCTTCCTCGCTTACTTAAAACGGTTGCACTAAGTTGGCAGCTAGAATTATTACGAAGCAAAGAAGTATGGAACATGGGAAAATAAGACTAAAGCATGATGAAGAGCTGAACTTGATTTAATAAACAGGGGGAAAAAAACTAGGAGGACATGATTCATCCCTAAAAATAAATGAGATAAAAATGGCTTTTCTTTCATTGAAATACGTTTGCTTGGTTATTACTGAGAGTAAGGGAGCTGGTTCCAAATAGGAAAAGGAGTACGTCAGGGCTGTATATTGTCACACTGCCTATTTAACTTATATGCAGAGTACATCATGAGAAACACTGGACTAGAAGAAACACAAGCTGGAATCAAGATTGCCGGGAGAAATATCAATAACCTCAGATATGCAGATGACACCACCCTTATGGCAGAAAGTGAAGAGGAACTCAAAAGCCTCTTGATGAAAGTGAAAGAGGAGAGTGAAAAAGTTGGCTTAAAGCTCAACATTCAGAAAATGAAGATCATGGCATCTGGTCCCACCACTTCATGGGAAATAGATGGGGAAACAGTGGAAACAGTGTCAGACTTTATTTTTGGGGGCTCCAAAATCACTGCAGATGGTGATTGCAGCCATGAAATTAAAAGACGCTTACTCCTCGGAAGGAAAGTTATGACCAACCTACACAGCATATTCAAAAGCAGAGACATTACTTTGTCAACAAAGGTCCATCTAGTCAAGGCTATGGTTTTTCCAGTAGTCATGTATGGATGTGAGAGTTGGACTGTGAAGAAAGCTGAGCGCCGAAGAACTGATGCTTTTGAACTGTGGTGTTGGAGAAGACTCTTGAGAGTCCCTTGGACTGCAAGGAGATTCAACCAGTCCATTCTAAAGGAGATCAGCCCTGGGTGTTCTTTAGAAGGACTGATACTAAAGCTGAAACTTCAATACCTTGGCCACCTGATGCAAAGAGTTGACTCATTGGAAAAGACCCTGATGCTGGGAGGGATTGGGGGAAGGAGGAGAAGGGGACAACAGAGGATGAGATGGCTGGATGGCATCACCGACTCGATGCACGTGAGTTTGAGTGAACTCCGGGAGTTGGTGATGGACAGGGAGACCTGGCGTGCTGCAGTTCATGGAGTCACAAAGAGTCGGACACTACTGAGCGACTGAACTGAACTGAAAGGAGCTGGACTTTGGAGATGATTCTCATGAGTAGGCACTGAGGTAAGGCCTGAAGTACCTGGGGACACCTTCTCCTCTAAGGTAAGCTCCCCTCACCTTTTGAAATAACAGCAAAGGCTCTTGTTACTGCAACCAGGGAGATCCACTTTTAAGAGCCAAAGCCACAGCCATGAAAATCATGCATAAGTGTGTTTGCCTCTGGCACTCCCCTCTCTGTCCATCCTTTCCTCTCCTTGTTTGGTCCAGCTCCCTTACTCTTAGTACGCTGCTGCTGCTAAGTCACTTCAGTCGTGTCTGACTCTGTGCGACCCCATAGTTGGCAGCCAACCAGGCTCCCCCGTCCCTGGGATTCTCCAGGCAAGAACACTGGAGTGGGTTGCCATTTCCTTCTCCAATGCACGAAAGTGAAAAGTGAAAGTGAAGTTGCTCAGTTGTGTCCGACTCTTAGCGACCCCATGGACTGAGCCTACCAGGCTCCTCCGCCCATGGGATTTTCCAGGCAAGAGTACTGGAGTGGGGTGCCATTGCCTTCTCTGCTCAGTACCCTAGGCCATCCCAAAGATCCTATTGGGATCTCTTTGAGGAGCCAATGTCTTTAACTTGCATGTACTCAGTTTTGGGAAGGATGAGTAATTAAGAAGACTCTGAAAAGAAAGACCCCAAAACATAATATTTTTTAATAGATGATTCTGAGAGTAAAACATTTGCTCCAGTCTAAATATTTGTGAAGAAGTGATTTATGGCATATCGCAAATATTGACATTTTAAAATATATCATACTTTTACATGTTTATAAAAGCAATTTCATACCATCATTCATTGAAAAACAAATGAAAATCTTTTTTTAATGGTCAGAAATTTAACTTTATTTTCTCCATAAACTTGATTTATTACTCCACTTCTCCCACAGAATTTTTTCTAGAGGAATATATTATTTTGCTTGAATGTTTATTGTTATTCAAGTTATCATGCTTTCCTACAACTATATGTATTTCTTATATATTATGATATATAATTTTTAATATATTATGCACAATTATTACATATTATATATGAACATATAAATATATATTTTTGTGATTTTATTTTCAGAGATTCAAAAGCTCTAAATGGTATAAAAAAACATTTTTCAGTATTATAATTATTTTTAATACACTATTGGTCAAAACCATATAAATGTATTTGATTGGTAATAACTAAACATAAAAAGTCAATTTTTATTGGAAATGTACTTCTTAATGAGATGTATGAAGCTTCATTCTTCAGTCAGTAGGTGTAACCACGGGTGGATATTACTTTTGGATAAAATGACAGAATCTTAGTATTAATTCAATGCTTAATTTTCATTTTTATACATGTAAGCATTTGCTTATAAACAAGTAGTTGGGGACGGAAGGAGTTTTGCTATAATAATTTATCTCAATTTATTACACTACTTCTGAGTTACCTATAAAAGCCATCACAGCCAACAATTCAATTGGTTCCTCCTTCAATTGCATTGAAAGCAAATAAATGGAATCAAATTCACTTGCAAATAGGTGTGTTACTAAGCAATTTTAACTCTTCGCTATCTTACCATCTGCAGCATTATTTCCCATGATACCTTTACACAACACCCCCAAGGGTTTTACATGTTGGAACAATATACCAACAGCACTTCGCTAGATTGTCAAGAGGTTTTCTTTTCTTGAGTGCGAGAAAGGTGTGAAGAATGAGAAAGGAAACTCAGCATCAACTCAGGCTTCTTCAAAAGCAAACAGTTTTAGGAGAAAGTAGACAGAATCTGAATATGTAGAAATTAATCTCTATGAAACGCTTGGTTTCCTGTACCCCCTGGAAAATGTGTTTCTCTAAGGGTACGTACATCCAGTGGGAAGACCACCGATTTATAGGATCACTTAACAAATAAGAGGGCTTACTTAGTGGCTGAGTGGTAAAGAATTTGGCTGCCAATGAAGGAGACATGGATCCCATCCCTGACATGGGAAGCTCCCACATCCCTTGCAGCAACTAAGCCAACGAACCACAAGTATGGAGCCTGTGCTCTAGAGTCTAGGAACCACAACTACTGAGCCCATGCACGGCAACTACTGGAGCCCGCATGCCACAAGAGAGACACCACAATGAAAAGCCACTCACTACAGCTACAGAGTGGCCCCAGCCTGTCACAACTAGAAAGAGCCCACTCAGAAACAAAGACCCAGCATGGCCAAAAATAAATAAATAAATAAATGCTTAAAATTTAGACAGAGGTAAAATTTGATTTCCCTAACTTTCCTATTTTTTCTCTCCTGGTATTCTGCAACTTTCTTTAGCTTGTCTAGGACCATAATCACTGCAGATGGTGATTGCAACCATGAAATTAAAAGATGCTTACTCCTTGCAAGGAAAGTTATGACAACCTAGATGGCATATTCAAAAACAGAGACATTATTTTGCCAACAGAGGTCTGTCTAGTCAAGGCTATGGTTTTTCCTGTGGTCATGTATGGATGGGAGAGTTGGACTGTGAAGGAAGATGAGCACCGAAGAATTGATGCTTTTGAACTGTGGTGTTGGAGAAGACTCTTGAGAGTCCCTTGGACTGCAAGGAGATCCAACCAGTCCATTCTAAAGGAGATCAGTCCTGGGTGTTCTTTGGAAGGAATGATGCTGAAGCTGAAACTCCAGTACTTTGGCCACCTCATGCGACGAGTTGACTCACTGGAAAAGACCCTGATGCTGGGAGGGATTGGGGGCAGAAGGAGAAGGGGATGACAGAAGATGAGATGGCTGGATGGCATCACTGACTCGATGGACGTGAGTCTGAGTGAACTCCGGGAGTTGGTGATGGACAGGGAGGCCTGGTGTGCTACAATTCATGGGGTCCCAAAGAGTCGGACACGACTGAGCGACTGAACTGAACTGAGGACCATAATGTCCTTCCTCTTGCCCTTTTTGTTAGGAAAAGACCTAAAACTCATTTATAATTTTAAAGCATGATGGTTGATAGTAGCCTAAAGATTTACATGTTATTACACTAAAATGCATGGATTTCTGTATTAAATGGAATCAACACTTTCCTATTAGAGAAATAAACTTTGATCATGTATTTGCAGGCAGTGGTCAAAAGGGGCAGAGTATGAGAAATAGATCTTCCTCTGAAGGCACTCACACAGGAGTCTGTGTGCTTAGAATCCTACTTTGACTCATTGGTTGCCTGCTGAAAGCAACAGTGGTAAATGCCTGCTTCAAAATATTAAAGACCACATTACCATCATTTGATACTCAAAGCCCAAAGGTATCACTGAAAAGTAAAGGCTTTTCAAAGAGAAGGATGTTTAAGCTGTGTCCAGAAAGTGGTTCATTTTAAGAGTAACAGAACCCTCAGAAAATTCCATATACCTAAAATTTGAACCCATGGACCTGATATATAGATTCTTCTACATGTCTGCAGCTTTCAAGGCTAGAATCTCCATATTCTTCAAAGATCAAATGTAGATTTGCAAGGTAGATAAGAGGACAAGATCATTTCAAGCAGAGAAGTAACAAACACAAAGACATAGTACATTTAGATTAACTTCCAGTACTTTGTGTATAAGAAGAATAGGATGTATTACCAGGAGAGGAGAGTTGAAGATGATATAGAAATAATAGACTAGGTTATGAAAGACCTTAACTGGTAGTGAATATCTTTGGCTTCATTTAATGGTAGAGTTGTTGTAATGTTTGATAAAGAGTAGAACAATGTTCAGACAGCTCATTGAAAAATGACTTTGGTTATAGTACGGATGCTGGATTAAAGGGGGCTAGGTGTTTCTGGGAGAAGGCAGTGGCAATCCAGCCCAGTACTCTTGCCTGGAAAATCCCATGGACGGAGGAGCCTAGTAGGCTGCAATCCATGGGGTCGCAAAGAGTCAGACAGGACTGAACGACTTCACTTTCACTTTTCAATTTCACGCACTGGAGAAGGAAATGGCAACCCACTCCAGTGTTCTTGCCTGGAGAATCCCAGGGACGGGGGAGCCTGGTGAGCTGCCGTCTATGGGGTCACACAGAGTCGGACACGACTGAAGCGACTTAGCACCAGCAGGTGGTTCTAGTGGTAAGAACCCATCTGCCAATGCAGGAGACTTAAGAGATGATGGTTCGGTCCCTGGGTGAGAAAGACACCCTGGAGAAGGAAATGGCAACCCACTCCGGTATTCTTGCCTGGAGAATGTCATGGACAGAGGAGGCTGGTGGGCTACAGTCCATGGCAATCACAGAGAGTTGGACACAACTAAAGCAACTTAGCATGCATTGGAAGAAGGAAAGGGAATAAATACTGAAATACTTCATGAGAATTATGATAATGGCAAAAATTACACAAAAGCCATGGGGACATTAAAAGAGAAGTACTTCCAGAAATATTAAGAAGGTAAAATTGGCGTGACTGCATAATCAATCAAATGGGAGATAAAAGAAAGTAAAAGAAGGAAAAATTAGTGTGGCTTTTTTTTTTCCTTCAATGATCAGATGATGACAATAGTTAGTATTTACTAAATGCCTAGTGTTTGTGAAACAGCATGCTAGACACTTTGCATTCATTATCTCTAATAATCACCACTAACCTGCAAGGTCAATTATATTGTTGCGTTTTGCAAGAGAAACTATAGCTCAAAGATGTTAAAAGACCTGCTTAAGGCCACACAGTTAGAGAGTGACAAATCTGTAATCCAAAGCAGATTTTCTTAATTTTACAGTTCAGTACTTAAGGAAGAAGTAAATATTAGGGGAATGAGAAATTTGCCATATACTTATATATGGTTTAAAATTTTTTAAAAATGTATACACCCAATTTCTCTTTGGGTCCTCCAAATTCCCTCTTCATTGGATGATGATGTATTGCTATATAATGGCATATTACGATCAATTTCCATTCCACAGTAGAAATAGACTTACTCAAAGTAGTACATGGAGAAGGAAATGGCAACCCACTCCAGTATTCTTACCTGGAGAATCCCACAGACAGAGGAACCTGGTAGGCTACAGTCCATGGGGTCGCTAAGAGTCAGACACGACTGAGAGACTTCACTTTCACGCACTGGAGAAGGAAATGGCAACCCACTCCAATATTCTTGCCTGGAGAATCCCAGGGACAGAGGAGCCTGGTGGGCTGCCATCTCTGAGGTCGCACGAGTCGGACATGACTGAAGCGACTTAGCAGCAGCAGCAAAGTAGTACAGTTCTTAAATGCTAAGAAGATCTTTTTTCCAGGCCCCATACTATTTCTCTGCTATATCATCCCACATTTTCTGTGCCTGATAGCTACAAACTACACTCCTAATCTATGCAAATGACTAGTTTGTGATAATAATTCAATACCAAGGGAGATGTTAAAATGTAGGATTAATTTAGCCCAGACCCTCACCAACTGGCCTGAGCCATGAATGAATGTCATATGAAAGATGGGCATGTGGGGGAGGGGGGGGAATCTATAGCCTCTGTTTCTATCTATCTGTCTCTCTCTCTCTCTCTTACACACACACCCACACCCCATTTTGTCAACTTTTGCCATAGAAAAAGTAATAAAAGAGGGAACAATAGAACCAAATCTTTTGAAGTCCTTTCAAAGCTCCAGTTTTATTTTCAAATCTCATCAGAGATGAGTTCAGGAACTGACACTTTTGCATGAGAAATTTAAGTTAAATGTAAGAAAAAATTTCTGACTTAGGAATTATAAAATGTAAAAAAAAAAAAAAAAAATTACTTGCCACTAGAGATTGTAGCATTTCTGTCTTTAAAAAGCTATAAAATAGTGAAGGCTGCCCTTTGCCTGCAGTGGTTTAAATATGGTTCTAAATGGAAGTGGCCTCTTTGGGAAAGTGGTGGACCAGGTGACCTTTCATAGTCTCCCTTAGTCTCTAAATTTCATTACTCTGTAATCCTATTAAAGAGATCAAATACATGCAATAATACCCACTCATTCAGAGGTCAAGCTTCTGGAAACCTCAGGAGTTGATATATAACTTTAAACTTAAAAGGAAAAAAAAAAGAGAAAAAGGAGGCTCTCTCAAGCATGAAGAAATATTAACTATTATACTGAGACCATTACGCTTATTCTACAGGAAAGGTACAGCCATTCTCAGACCTCTTCCAGACAACTGGGCATAAAATAAGAAACTGAATAAGGATAATAGAGCAAGAAGGAAACAAATTAAAAAGAATAGAAGAATTAAGCTCATTTCTAAGGAATCTGACTCTTCTACATCCCAAGAGTCTCTGAAAACATCAGGACAGTGCGCCATGACTAAATTATCATTTGATAATAGTTACCCTAAATTGGTACAAAAAAAAGACTGAATTATTTTTCACTACTGACTGCTTAAGAAGGCAGAGATATATATTTTTAGTTATACTTGTATTTCTTTACAAAAATTATTAAAATATAATAACTTTAAAGGAATAACCTTAAACTAGGTGAAAATTTTACTTATATGAAAGACTTCATTCCTCAGTTATTCTGGGTAAATGTGTATTTTGTCTGTTATTTTTAATAACATATTTTGAAAATCCACTAAGAGAAAAAACTCAGTTTGATGACAAAAAGGAAATGTCTGAGACGATGGGTGTTGTTTTAGAAAGTGGAATGGCAACTGTTTGGGTTACTCTTATCAGCCACTTTAGATCTCAGTCATATTTAATGTGCATTAGTTTTTTTTTTTTTTTTGGATACACATTTCTCACAAACTCATTCTTCTCTGCTTACCTTTTAAGTAAATTTGTTTATATACCACTTTTTCAAAAGAGTTGCGATGGCTTATAGAAACCGATAATTTTAATACAACAAAATATAAATAAGAAAATTAGGATAAAAATAGGCAAAGCAAGTCAAATGCTGAAATAAAATTATAATATAAACTATGCATTTTTAGATCCTGGATGTTGCATGAAGAGGGCAAAATTTGCATGGTTTCTAAATTTTTTTACCTAATTATTATCTACTCAGCCTTATCACCAGCTTTTCTAAGCTCTTTTCTATATTGCACAAAGTAATTAGAAAATATATTTCTCAAAATCTCCTCACTATATTGTCCAGGTTAGAATATGCCAAGGAGAAGCCCTCACATGAGTTTGGAAGGCAAAGATGAAAAGAGGCCATATTCTACAGAAGCAGAGGCAGACGTGAGAGCATGACAGCTTCCCCTGAGGTTTGAGAATCACTCCCTTTGCTGCTTCAAATTGCAATCTGCAGTAGTGACAACCTTCATAACCCACAGATTTTTCAGCAGTTTATGCAAAACTCTAACTCTCCAAATGATAATTCTTCATAATTGGAAAGTACAGAGTGACTTCTGTTTTCCTGTCCAAATCCTAGCTGATTTAGGTCCATAGAGGCCAAAGCAGAGAGAAGGCCTACTAGTCATGCAATTCACCATATTTACAAGACATATACAAACCATGTACTCAAAAGAAACCCAGTTTTCCCTGTTATAGAACATTGAAAGAAAATTTCCCTGAAGTTCTTATAAGGAACAAGTGATTGACAAGGCTTTTATAATATGTATGATCCTGTCTTTCCTATAGTTGTTTCGTATAATGTCCCTCAACACAAGCCGATGGTATAAATCCAAAATGCAATTCTGTACAAGCAATTCTACAAGGTGCTGAAACAGTGCAAAGCAACTGTGCAATTCTCAGAGGGCCTGATTGAATCCAAATGTAAAACTTAGAGCAACTGAAAGGGTAAATTTATAATATAAACCGGGAGATTTTTATAGATAATGTCTTCTATTGTAATAAAAGTTTACCAGAACTAAGGGAAAAAAGAAGCAGCAGCTTCAAGTACCAGACCATGATTTGTAAAACTGGAAAAAGTAAGCTTTAAGATCTTGATTTCTACCACCTCATCCAGGAACTCCACCCTTCAGGAAATGATGAATATCTCAGATTCTTTCCTTAGTATTAGTTTGACTGAACAAGTCAATAATGAGAAGTTTATAATTAGATTTCAACTTAAAAATTTCCCAAATGATCTCTTTACTAGCCTTGCCAAGTTTTTTTATTTTTCCCCTAACTAGGAATCCTTGTCAAATAAAACACTAAAAGAACAGGCCTAAGTATTGAGCTAATAAAACTGCTACCTATTTATCAGCAATTTTTGACAAGAATGAAATAGGTAATAATCTCAGACAGCTGAAGACCAGCACCAGACTGAATGTCTTTCCACTCACTACCATTTTCTCCTTCCTCTTATCTCTCTCACTATTTGTACCATGACAGCAAACAGGCCCTGGAATATCTCTGCTGTGTATTTTAGATTTAATGGAAGGGTGAAATGCTTACTTTCTACACAGTCCAAAAGTCCAAATTAGGACAACAGTATATAAAAAGTGACTACCTATAACAAGGTCTATGGATTTGACATTGAGACAGAAAGAGGAATAAAATATTTAGAAAATATCATGTATCTTTATCAAGTTTTTTAATAAGTTCAGCAAGAATATTGTCATGTTGATGTAGCACCAATTCCTAAAAAAAAAAAAATGATCTGTGAGACCTCAGTCTCCTCTTCCTCAACAGCTTCGGCTATCAAACCCAATACCACATTTCTGGCATTCAAGTAATCCAACATAATTATTAATTACTTAAACATTTGTTGAGTACTACATGCTCTACATCACTTAAGATTGAAGATACAGTAGTTAACAAAGCTTACAAAAATCTCTCATTCTTGAAGCTTAGATTGTATTTAGGGAAGAAAGGCAAAAAAACTAACTAAAACTTGTGTAAGTAGAATGATAATAGGTACTAAGAATACAAATAGAGCAACAAAGGAGGATACAAATGATAGAAACTGGAGAAGAGAGGATTCAAGCTTTGCAATTGTAAATAGGATGACTGGGGGGAAAAAAAAAAAGAAAACTTAGCAAACAAGTAACTAAAGACCTGAGATAAGATGAGGCAACAACTGTGCAGGAGGAAGCCAGAGGCCATGGAGTGGTAGTGAAGCCTGGGGATGGAGCTGCTTAGAGGGTGGTCAGGAGCCATGTTACTGGGGAGAAGCAAGCTGTTGTGTGGATTCACCCTGGAGCAGAAGCACATATCTCCAAAAAGACTTGAGAAAACTCATTCGTTACAGAGAAGAGGTGTTTACCACTAGGCTTTTCTATTATGTGAATAGAAGACAGCTAAGTGCAGAAAATGGGTTTCCAGGGTTGTTGACCAAAGTCAAGAACATCCTCTCTAATTATCCCATCATGCTATCAATTACCATGGTGCAAGCAGAACACAGGCCATGACAAGAGATGAGAGACCTCACAGTGTAGCAGAGTTTAGAATCACAGAACTCTAAGTCATGGATAGCTAAGATTAGATAAACTGGGTAAAAACTCTTCTAGGTCTCAATTTTCTGATCTGTAATAGATGCAAATATTAAAACTATTGAGGTTTATGAACATTACAAATGATAAGAGTACACTGTCTGACATGTGGAAACACATACAATGAATGTTTTGTTATTAAAAAAAAAAAATAGTGGCTCCAAGAAAAAACTTAAAATTAACAGAGTTTGACACCCTAGCACAGGGAACTCTACTCAATATTATGTAACAACGTGAATGGGAAAAGAACTTGAAAAAGAATAGATACATATATATGTATAACTGAATCACTTTGCTGTATACCTGAAACTAACACAACATTGTTAATCAATTATAATATAAAGTTAAAAAAAAAAGTTCCACTGATCATTCTACATCCTCCCTTCTGAAATATTATTTTTTAAAATGAAGTACTTCCATGTAATATAGTTATCAAGACTTCTAAGTCTTAGTTAAAAAAGAAATGACTAAAAGTAGATTCCTGACATTGTCACATATATTATATGTCAAGCCATACCACAGAGGTGACCACCTAATTTGTCTGTTCTCAGCCTCAGGAACAATTTCTCGTTATTATTTCTCCTTCATTTTGCTGCAGCTGATGGCTTCCCTCTATACTCTAGTCCTAACCGGCAGTCTTACCAGACTGTAAATCACCTTTAAGAGTTAAGTGAAAGAAAGGAAGAAGAAGAGTTGCTCAATAGGGAGTCAGTCGATCAATAGTTACTTAATAGCCACTGACTACTCTGTTCAATTCTACAAACATGAGTTATGTCATGCATCACACATGGGTATAATTATAAAAATGTTCTCTGTGCTTTAGGGACATACCAGCTGGCTTCAGAGATTAACCACATAAACCAGTAAGGGAATACATATTTTTGAGTCCATGTTTTGCTGGATGTTTTAAATATACTATGTCCAATCTCTCTACAACAAACTTATGAAGTAGGTATTTTTATATTAATTTTATAGAGGAAGAAATGAATTTAGACAGGTTAAGTAGCTTTTCCAATATATTATAGAGTGTAATATTGAAAAAAGAGTATGTTAATAGTGAATGTGACTTTATAAACAAGTGTACATACCACTGATATTCTAAAGGGCTACAGTGAATAAATGGTCAAATGAGGGGGCAACAAATGAAGAAGTGAATGCTAAAAACAGAAAAAGAAAAAAGACCAATTAAACTAAGTGATACATTGGTCAAAGGATAAAACTATCTTGATTATATCAAATATTCAAGCTTTTCATGATATATTAGGTTTCTCTGAAAGTGAAAGTGTTAGTTACTCAATCATGTCTGACTCTTTGCAACCCATGGACTGTAACCCAACAGACTCCTCTATCCATGGAATTCTCCAGGCAGGAATACTGGAGTGGTCTTGCCATTTCCTACTCCAGGGGATGTTCCTGTCCCAGGGACTGAACCCAGGTCTCCTGCATTGAAGGCAGATTCTTGACCTCTGAGCTAGCAGAGAGAAATAGAACCAACAGGGTGTGTATGTGTCTGTATTTATGGGAACAGGCCCACATGGTTATGGAGGCCAAGAAATCCCATGATCTGCCATCTGCAAGTTGGAGAACCAGTAAAGCCAATTATAACTCAGTCTGAGTCCAGAGAGTTGATGGATGGCCTGGAATCCAATGGCCCAAGAACCAGCAGCTTCATTATCCAAGGGGAGGAAAAAATACACAGCTTAAGTCAAAAAGAGACAGACTTCATCCTTCCTCTGCCTTTTTGTTCCACTCAGGCCCTTGAAGAGTTAGATGATGCCCACCCAACGTTAGTGAGGGCGGATCTTCTTTATTCAGTCTAAGGATTCAAGTGCTAATCTCTTCCAGAGACACTGTCACAGACACACCTAGAAATAATGTTTTACCAGCTATCTTGGCATCCCTCAGCCCAGTCAAATTGACACATTAAAATTAACTATCACATGTGCAGTACCTATTTTGCTCAAGAAACTGTTCAATACTATGAAGGCTTTAAAAGACATTTTCAAACTAGGTGGGATAAGGAGGGCAGAGGAAAATTAAACAGTAAAATAAGGTACCATTTAATACTAGAAAACACACTCAAGAGTATCTCTAGCAGTATTACTATAGCAAAAATATTAATATGAAAATGCCTCTCATTAGAAAATCAGACAAATGATACATTGGTAAAAGAAATATTCTACGGTAGCAGAAATAAATTAACTACTGCAATACATAATAATACATATGAACTTCAGAAAAAAACTGTTGACAAAAGCCTTCTGCTATTGAAAAACAAAGAATATATATAGTGTGGTACAACTATGCTGAACTAAAATACTTAATTGTTAGAAATACAAATGTAATAAAATTTCTGGAAGAAACTAAGAAGTGTGAATTGCAAAAAGATAAACAGTGGTTTCAATGATATTGGAGAAGCTCTATTTGCCAAGTGAATACTTACTTACATGTATTATATAATACAAACATTTAATATAAATACATGCATACATATATCTCAATTATTTGAATGCATACATTTTATAATATGATAAAAAAGCAATTTAAGATAGCAACATATGAGTTATCACAAGGCAGAACTGAATAAATACAAATAATAATACTAGATAGTATATTTGCATAATTGCTAGTAGCTTAATTCATTCAGTCTATACCACAGATCCTTGCTGCTACTGCTGCTGCTGCTAAGTCGCTCCAGTCATGTCTGACTCTATGCGACCCCACAGACGGCAGCCCACCAGGCTCCCCCGTCCCTGGGATTCTCCAGGTAAGAAACAGATCCTTGAGGTAGATGCTTTACTTATCCTCATATTTTAGGATAATGGAAGAAGAAACAAAGCACAGAGAAATTGAGAATGTCTGACTCCCAGACCCCAGTCAGTAATTGCTACAGTTGAAAGGAAGTCATCTCACACACTATTAAAGAAATGCTCAAAATTCTCCAAGCCAGGCTTCAGTAATACATGAACCATGAACTTCCAGATGGTTTGATAAAAGGCAGAGGAACCAGAGATCAAATTGCCAACATCTGCTGGATCACTGAAAAAGCAAGAGAGTTCCATAAAAATATCTATTTCTACCTTATTGGCTATGCCAAAGCCTTTGACTGTGTGGATCACAATAAACTGTGGAAAAGTCTGAAAGAGATGGGACTACCACCCGACTTGCCTCTTGAGAAACCTGTATGCAGGTCAGGAAGCAACAGTTAGAACTGGACAGGGAACAACAGACGGGTTCCAAATCAGAAAAGGGGTATATATATTGTCACCCGGCTTATTTAACTTATATGCAGAGTACATCATGAGAAACACTGGGCTGGAGGAAGCACAGGCAAGAATCAAGATTGCCAGGAGAAATATCAATAACCTCAGATATGCAGATGACACCACCCTTATGGCAGAAAGTGAAGAGGAACTAAAGAGCCTCTTGATGAAAGTTAAAGAGTGAAAAAGTTGGCTTAAGTTCAACATTCAGAAGACTAAGATCATGGCATCCAGTCCCATCACTTCATGGCAAATAGATGGGGAAACAGTGGCTGACTTTATTTTGGGGGGCTCCAAAATCACTGCAGATGGTGACTGCAGCCATGAAATTAAAAGACGCTTGCTCCTTGCAAGGAAAGTATGACCAACCTAGACAGCATATTTAAAAGCAGAGACATTAGTTTGTCAACAAAAGTCCATCTAGTCAAGGCTATGGTTTTTCCAGTAGTCATGTATGGATGTGAGAGTTAGACTATAAATAAACCTGAGCACCGAAGAAGTGGTGCTTTTGAACTGTGGTGTTGGAGAAGACTCTTGAGAGTCCCTTGGACTGCAAGGAGATCCAACCAGTCCATCCCAAAGGAGATCAGTGCTGGGTGTTCATTGGAAGGACTGATGTTGAAGCTGAAACTCCAATACTCTGGCCACCTGATGCGAAGAACTGACTCATTTGAAAAGATCCTGATGCTGGGAAAGATTGAGGCCAGGAGGAGAAGGGGACGACAGAGGATGAGATGGTTGAATGGCATCACCGACTCAATGGACACGAGTTTGGGTAGACTCCTGGAGCTGGTGATGGACAGGGAGGCCTGGCGTGCTGTGATTCATGGGGTAGCCGGGAGTCGGACACAACTGAGTGACTGAACTGAACTGAAAGGAAGTCATATTTTAAGTGGGGAGTTTAGGAGAAACTTTAAGGTTTGGTTTGGTTTATGGAGAGAAAATTGAAATTGAATGAACAGAGTTAGAAATTCACTTCAACCTTTAAAACAAACCCTTTTTTAAAAAACCCATGGCAATCTTTGTTTAAATAAAATATTGTATGGAAAAAATTACAAAGCCCATGAAAGAAGAGCAATTCTGATGAGTGTGGGAACCTCTCTTCCCCTCCTTATCCCCTCTTAATCCTCACCATCAGCACTCTCATACTCCAAATATTCTTTAGAATGTGCAAATAACTGCTCCAGGATAAGTTTAATCTTCTCCTTTTTTCTCTCATATCTACCTTAAGGAATATGAAAGGATATTAATGTAATAGCTTAATATTATCAATATTATTAATGTAATATTATTAGTCTTTATTAGGATCTTCCCTGGTAGCTTAGTCGGTAAAGAATCTGTCTGCAACGCAGGAGACCTGGGTTCGATCCCTGGGTTGGGAAGATCCCCTGGAGGAGGGCATGACAACCCAATCCAGTATTCTTGCCAGGAGAATCCCCATGGTCAGAGGAGCCTGGCAGGCTGCCGTCCATGGGTTCACAAAGAGTCAGACACAACTAAGCACAGCACATTAGATGTTATTGAGCCGAGATGCTTGGGGTGACATTTTTGATAGGGAATAAATGAATGTGTGTATTTTCTAAGAACAGTAAAATCTAGAGCACCAAGTTATAGTGGTGAATTAAGGGAAAAGCAAATCAAGATCAGAAAATCAAGAAGCATCTCAGAAGGTCTTCTGTGGTCTGATTTAGTTCACAGGAGCTTGAGAGCACAGCCTGATAAAAACAAGCTGTGGTTTCCCCCAACAATCTATTCTGCATATTTCTCTTGACTCTGGGGCAGAAATCAGCTACCAATCCTGGGTGGGGGGTGGTTGCAGAGGGAGACATCTTTATGTAAATATTTTTTCACTGATACCCACAAACAAGAAGAAGGAAGATGTTTCTTCACATGAAATAACATAAATAGACAAAATAAACAATAAAACAGAAGTTGTATAATATGTAGCTGAGAGATACATAGTGAGCCACCTCAGCTAGCATTAATGGTCCAGCAAAGCCGGAATGGCTGACTGATGGAAAGGAAAGTTAATGAATTTAAATTTCTATCCACAAAGCAATAGGAACATACTGAAACATTTGGGCTTCCCTGATGGCTCAGATGGTAAAGAATCTCCCTGCAATGTGGGAGACCTGGGTTCAATCCCTGGGCTGGGAAGATCCCCTGGAGGAGGGCATGGCAACCCACTCCAGCATTCTTGCCTGGAGAATCCCCTGGATAGAGGAGCCTGGGGGCATAAAAGTTGGACATGACTGAGCAACCAAGCACAGTAGAGCACGTGTGGTCCTAGTCTTCCCAGTCTGAATGAAAACTTTTACCTGTAACCTCCACACTTAGGGTGAGTCAAAGGTAGAAAACATCTAGCATGGAAAAAATAATCAGGAAATCTTGTGAAAAATAAGTCCTGAAAACTGTCTAACGTGGACCACAAAATTCAAAGCCTAGCTCAAATTACAAGGGATGTATTCACTGACAAGCACTCTTCCTTGTCAAGTATTTCTGGTGGAAGGGAAGTATTGCAAAGGAGAATAAAGGTTGCTCTAGACACAATCCAAGAAAATTGCTGTCTATTGGTATTTATCTATAAATGCCTTCTCAACATTTAATTAAATAGCAAGCGTTATTTTCAGTGTCAAGTTCTGCAGATTATAAGAATATTTTTACAGCAGTGTACTTTTCTAACATGTATATAAACAATTCAGCACTTGATCTATTTGATGCCAAGCAACTTTGACCTTCACAATGCTGACTTCTTGTTTTGTTAAGGCATAGGCACAGTTTATACCACAAAAAGAGATCTAATTGAAAGTCCTATTAATTCACAATTTCTGCTGTGTTTGAAGATTTTTGCAGTTTCTTTGGGTTGAAATGAAAAAGAGAGATGTATGTGTACAGCATGTTATTGTAAAACTGGCCCATTAGGGAATCTCTGAGCTATAACATTTAAAGAAGAGAGTATTTGAAAAATGTCAGAGTACTTAAAGAATAATACTTCTGAAATTATTATACAAGGTCAAGATGGAACATTAAAATCATCTTCATTGTGATCTTATGATTCACTCTGTTATTACAGAAGATAGCCATAGTTTGGCTTATCAGAACAACAGACTGGTTCAAATTTGAGAAAGGAGTCCGTCAAGTCTGTACATTGTCACTCTGCTTATTTAACTTCTATGCAGAATACATCATGGGAAATGCTGGGCTGGAAGACTCACAAGCTGGAGTCAAGATTTCAGGAGAAATAGCAATAACCTCAGATATGCAGATGATACCATTCTAATGGCAGAAGATGAAGAGGAACTAAAGAGCCTCTTGAGGGTGAGAGAAGAGAGTGAAAAAGGAGGTTTAAAACTCAACATTAAAAAAACGAAGATCACGGCATTTAGTCCCATCATTTCATGGCAAATAGACGGGGAAAAAGTAGAGGCACTGACAGACTTTATTTTCGTGGGCTCCAAAATCTGTATATATCATTAGTTAGGATATATTTATTAGTGAGCCAGTTGGCTTGAGAAAAAATAATTACTGAGTTGACACCTGTAAAATGCTAGCAGAGGGATTTGTTTACAAATTCTACTAATTGTCTTCAGAAATATATATTATTAAATGAAGCATTTAGATACCCAAAATGGGACATTTGGAAATTCCAGAGGAGAGACTACCATCACACAGCTAAATTCCAACTGTAATCTACAGCTTTAAATGCAATGGCTTATAGACCTCATCTACCCTACAAATCTCTGGATGGACGTCCACAGTCAATAGCATCACCATTAACCCAGTTTCCTAAACCAAAGAGATGGAGATCATTCTCAAAGCCTCTATTTCCTGCACCTCTCATTTCTAAACAATCACAAACTCATATCTACTAATCCTTTACCACCTATTTTCTAAATTTCCCCACTCTTCTCATCAGGACCCACAAAGCTCTGGGTCTACAAAGATAAATCCAAAAATCATTTTTCTTTCAAGTGTCTGCTTCTTGCAAATCAAATGCAACTTCCTTTCATATTATTGTATCTGCTCTATATTTAAATAAAACTCTTGTTGACTAAGTCAAAATGTGTATTTTCAAGTATATCCACATTCTCCTTATTCTCCATGTCAGGAAGTCTCAACTTCACAGCCTAATTTAAGTGGTGAAAGGTTGCAAGTGGGAAAAATAAAATGAGTTACCTACTAAGAAGAATATTTAGGTGATATTTCCAAGTATCATTATCCCATTGCACATCACCACTCTCCAATCCTAGTTATCACTCTGTAGCTCAAAGGAAAAATAAGGCAAGACACAGAGAATATTGTGGGTAAAAATGTTTCCTTGGCTCTTGGCTACTAGGGATACTTCAGAACTCTTCAGAGCTTTTGTTTTCTAAATTCATTCTCTTTGAACCTCTGGTTGGTAACTGGGATTGGGACTTGTAAGTGTACCAAAGCCAGTGCCCTAAGAGACTTCTTTAACTTCTTTGGTGCATATGAAGCCAAGCTCTGGGATATCTTCTTAGAAATAATCAGTTGTGATATTTCATTTCATTCTGTGACATTCTGACCCAAATGATTTTCTTGGGCTCCAAAATCACTGCTAATGGTGACTGTAGCCATGGAATTAAAAGATGCTTTTTCATTGCAAGAAAAGTTATGACCAACCTAGACAGGATTTTAAAACGCAGAGACATTACTTTGCCAAAAAACGTCTGTCTAGTCAAAGCTATGGTTTTTCCAGTACTCGTGTATGGATGTGAGAGCTGGACCATAAGGAAAGCTGAATGCTGAGGAACTGATGCTTTTGAGCTGTGGTGTTGGAGAAGACTCTTGAGAGTCCTTTGGACTGCAAGGAGTTCAAACCACTCAATCCTAAAGGAAATCAGTCCTGAATATTCATTGGAAGGACAGTGCTGAAGCTGAAACTCCAATACTTTGGCCACCTGATGCAAAGAACTGACTCATTGGAAAAGACCCTGATGCTGGGAAAGATTGAAGACGAGAGGAGAAGGGGACGACAGAGGATGAGATGGTTGGATGGCATCACTGACTCAATGTATATGAGTTTGCACAAGCTCTGAGCGTTGGTGATGGACAGGGAAGCCTGGTGTGCTGCAGTCCATGGGGTTGCTAAGAGTCAGACACAACCTAGTGACTGCACTGAACTTCTGACCCAAAAGCCAAAAAAAAAAAAAAAAAGTAAAGTAGCCATTCTCCCTCCCTCTTCCTCGTCTCATAAATAGAATGGATTTTCTTTTTCAGACTATGTAGTAGAAATGGCAAAATCTGGCTATGGTGAAATTTAGCTATAAAATATGTTGGACTTGGAGTCTGCATGTTATTAACACAGAGCTAGTTATCATTATGAGTCCCATGCAGTTTCAATACTTGGTTCAGTTCCTAAGAAGCTGAGCATCTGGAAATGATACCTAAACATATTAGCATGCTTGAAATCTTTATCTCTAAAAATAGGTGTGCATTTCATGGAGCTAGGCAGTGTGTGTTTTGCGACAGCACATCAGCACATCTAGAGATGACACACTGAGCGAAATTAGATTTTGTTTCACTTTAAAGGCTCATCTAAAAGAAATCTGCCATTCCCATCATATGAAAATAAATCACAGATTTACTATTTTGTTTGTTGCTGTGACTTGTTAATTAAATCACAATGTGGTTGTGCTTATTAAGTTACAAATTATACCTTTTGGGGAAAGAACAAGTTCTGAAGTGGAACATGTTTACTTGATGTATTCCCTCTCATCTGCCTTAAGGGGAGATATAATTAAATGTAACAAAGCAAAAGGCAAGTGAATGTGAGGAGAAAACATTGTGAGAAAATTTCTTCCAGCTGAATAAAGCTGTAACAATCTAAAGGCAGACAAATTTCTATGGATGAAAAGCTAACTTGAATCCAAAATAAGATTTTAAACTAGGAAATTTTGCTTTTAAATTTTTGTTGGACTTTAAAAATTGTCTAAGATATGATGAAAATTAAGCACCCTACATTCTCTCTCTCATCCACCCAATCATCTTCCCATTACCAACTTAAATATGCCCAAATGCTCATATGAGCCAAAGGCAAAATAGTATTCAACTTCAATTAGGGACTCCAATAATTGAAAATGTACAATATTGTAGACATGGACTGTCCAATATGGTAACTACTAGCCACATGTATCTTTTAAATTTTTATTTAATGAATTCATAATAAAAACAAGCAAAATTAGGATTTAGCTCCTCACTAACCACATTTAAAGTGCTCAATCAGTTCAGTTCAGTCGCACAGTCATGTCCAACTCTTTGTGACCCCATGGACTGCTGCATGCCAGGCCTCCCTGTCCATCACCAACTCCAGGAGTTTACTCAAACTCATGTCCATTGGGTTGATGATGCCATCCAACCATCTCATCCTATGTCATCCCCTTCTCTTCCCACCATCACCAAAATCAGGGTCTTTTCAAATGAGTCAGTTCTTCACATCAGGTGGCCAAAGTATTGGAGCTTCAGCTTCAACATTAGTCCTTCCAATGAATATTCAGGACTGATTTCCTTTGGGATGGACTGGTTGGATCTCCTTGCAGTCCAAGGGACTCTCAAGAGTCTTCTCCAACACCACAGTTCAAAAGCATCAATTCTTCACTGCTCAGCTTTCTTCACAGTCCAACTCTCACATCCATACATGACCACAGGAAAAACCACAGCCTTGACAACAGACCTTTGTTGTAAAGTAACATCTCTGCTTTTTAATATGCTGTCTAGGTTGGTCAAAACTTTTCTTCCAAGGTGTAAGCGTCTTTTAATTTCATGGCTGCAGTCACCATCTGCAGTGATTTTGGAGCCCCCCAAAAATAAAGTCAGCCACTGTTTCCATTGTTTCCCCACTTATTTGCCATGAAGTGATGGAAACGGATGTCATGATCTTAGTTTTCCAAATATTGAGTTTTAAGCCAACTATTTTACTCTCCTCTTTCACTTTCATCAAAAGGCTCTTTAGTACTTCTACACTTTCTTCCATAAAAGTGGTATCATCTGCATATCTGAGATTACTGATATTCCTCCCAGCAATCTTGATTCCAGCTTGTGCTTCAACCAGCCCAGAGTTTCTCATGATGTACTCTGAATATAAGTTTAAAAAGGGGTTACAATATACAGCCTTGATGTACTCCTTTTCCTATTTGGAACCAGTCTGTTGTTTCATGTCCAGTTCCAACTGTTGCTTCCTGACCTGCATATAGGTTTCTCAAGAGGCAGGTCAGGTGGTCTGGTATTCTCATCTCTTTCAGAATTTTCCACCGTTTATTGTGATCCACACAGTCAAAGGCTTTGGCATAGTCAATAAAGCAGAAGTAGATGTTGTTCTGGAACTCTCTTGCTTTTTAGATGATCTAACAGATATTGGCAATTGATATATGGTTCCTCTGCTTTTTTGAAATCCAGCTTGAACATCTGGAAGTTCACAGTTCACGTACTGTTGAAGCCTGGCTTGGGGAATTTTGAGCATTACTTTGCTAGCGTGTGAGATGAGTGCAGTTGTGTGGCATTGTCTTTACAATTGGAATGAAAATTGACATTTTTCACTCCTGTGACCACTGCTGTGTTTTCCAAATTTGCTGGCATATTGAATGCAGTGCATTCAAAGCATCATCTTTCAGGATTTGAAATAGCTCAACTGGAATTCCTTCACCTCTACTAGCTTTGTTCGTGGAGTGGTGGCTGCAAGGCACTGGAGCGACTGTGAGGAAATATCCCATGTCCAAAGGCAAAGGAGAAGCCCCAGCAAGGTGGGGGGGTGGGGGGCGGCAAAATCACGTTTAGAATCAAACCCCATACCCACCAGAGAAGCTCAGATGGCTCAAACATACCTTGTGCACACTAGGTCCCAGAGACCCCACAAAGACTGAGACAGAACTGTGTTTGGATGTGTCCTGAGGAAGTACACATCCTGGAACGTGAAGTCAAGTGGGCCTTAGGAAGCATCACTATGAACAAAGCTAGTGAAGATGATGGAATTCCAGTGGAGCTATTTCAAATCCTGAAAGATGCTGCTTTGAATGTGCTGCACTCAATATGCCAGCAAATTTGGAAAACACAGCAGTGGTCACAGGAGTGAAAAATGTCAATTTTCATTCCAATTGCAAAGACAACGCCACACAACTGCACTCATCTCACACGCTAGCAGAGTAATGCTCAAAATTCTCCAAGCCAGGCTTCAGTAATACGTGAACTTCCAGATGTCCAAGCTGGTTTTAGAAGAGGCAGAGGAAGAAAAAAATAAATAAATAAAAATAAAATAAAAAAGGAAAGGCAGAGGAACCAGAGATCAAATTGCCAACATCCGCAGGATCATCAAAAAAGCAAAAGAGTTCCAGAAAAACATCTATTTCTGCTTTATTGACTATGCCCAAGCCTTTGACTGTGTGGATCACAATAAACTGTGGAAAATTCTGAAAGAGATGGAAATACCAGACCACCTGACCTGCCTCTTGCGAAACCTACATGCAGGTCAGGAAGCAACAGTTAGAACTGGACATGGAACAACAGACTGGTTCCAAATAGGAAAGGGAGTAAGTCAAGGCTGTATATTGTCACCCTGCTTATTTAACTTACATGCAGAGTACATCATGAGAAATGCTGGGCTGGAAGAAGCACAAGCTGGAATCAAGATAGCTGGGAAAAATATGAATAACCTCAGATATGCAGATGATACCACTTTTATGGAAGAAAGCATAGAAGTACTAACGAGCCTCTTGATGAAAGTGAAAGAGGAGAGTGAAAAAGTTGGCTTAAAACTCAACATTCAAAAAACTAAGATCATGGCATCTGGTTCCATCACTTCATGGCAAATAGATGGGGAAACAGTGGCTGACTTTATTTTGGGGGGCTTTTTTTGGGTTCCAAAATCACTGCAGATGGTGACTGCAGCCATGAAATTAAAACACACTTACTCCTCAGAAGGAAAGTTATGACCAACCTAGACAGCATATTTAAAAGCAGAGACATTACAACAAAGGTCTGTTGTCAAGGCTATGGTTTTTCCAGTGGTCATGTATGGATGTGAGAGTTGGACTATAAAGAAGGCTGAGCGCCGAAGAATTGATGCTTTTGAATTGTGGTGTTGGAGAAGACTCTTGAGAGTCCCTTGGACTGCAAAGAGATCCAACCAGCCATCCTAAAGGAGATCAGTCCTGGGTATTCATTGGAAGGACTGATGTTGAAGCTGAAACTCCAATACTTTGGCCACCTGATGCGAAGAGCTCACCCATTTGAAAAGATCCTGATGCTGGGAAAGATTGAGGGTAGGAGGAGAAGGAGACGACAGAGGATGAGATGGTTGGATGGCATCACCGACTCAATGGACATGAGTTTGAGTAGACTCTGGGACTTGGTGATGGACAGGGAGGCCTGGCGTGCTGTGGTCCATGGGGTTGCAAAGAGTTGGACACGACTGAGTGACTGAACTGAACTGAACTGAGGAGGTACAGGTCAGCAGTGGACTGCTGCAGGGGCGGAGGCTCTGAATGCAGTAGACCTGGTTATGGCATAAGCCCTCTTGGAGGAGGTAGCCATTAACCCACCATAGAGCTGCCAGAACTAACACAGGACTGGGGAACAGACTCTTGGAGGGCACAAACAGAACCTTGTGTGCACTAAGACCCAGGAGAAAGGAGCAGTGACCCCACAAGAGACTGACTCAGACTTGCCTGTGAGTGTCCAGGAGTCTCTGGCGGAGGTGTGGGTCAGAGGTGGCCTGCTGCAGGGTCAGGGGCATTGAGTGCAGCAGTGTGAGCACGGGACCTTTTGAAGGAGGTCGCCATTATCTTCATTACCTTCACCATAGTTTGGCCTCAAGTCAAATAACAAGGAGGGAACACAGCCCCACCCATCAACAGAAAATTAAATTAAAGATTTACTGAGTATGGCCCCACCCATCCAAAGAAGACCCAGTTTCCCCCTCAGTCAGTCTCTCCCATCAGGAAGCTTCCATATGCCTCTTATCCTCCTCCATCAGAGGGCAGACAGACTGAAAGTGCTCAATAGCCATGTGTAACTATTGAATATTGTATCTATGAGATTTTTGTCATCGGAGAATGTTCCATTGTATAGCACTGTTGTAGCTGCACGTTAGATTTAATTTTATCCTTTTTATATGGGCTTCTGCGGAGCACTCTCCAATAGGGCTTTCCGTGGTAACAGAAATGTTCTATTGTTGCAATTAGCCACAGCAAAAGAAGAGACAATCCTGTCCCTGAAGGTGAGACTATGAAAAGATCAAAAAATACCACCTCTGTTGTATGACTTAACATATATTAAAATACTCTCTTTAAAAATATCTTCCCTTGCTAGCATAATAACATCTAAAGTTTCCAGTTTTAGTCAATCTTCTGAAACAATGAAAGTCTTATTAGTTATGCTACATAGAAGTGATAACTCATACCAACTGTCAGCATCTTAACTGCTAATAGAACTTTCTGTGATAATACAAATGTTCTATACTTGAAATTTCCACTGCCACATGGCAGCCACTAGCCACATTAAATTACTGAGCATGTAAAATGTGGCTAGTGCAACTAAGAAACTGATTTGTGGTTTTATACAATTTTAATTCATTTCGATGTAAATGGCCACATGTGGCTCCTAGCTTCTATCTATAGGGAAGAGGTGAAGACATTAACAGGCATGTTAAAGCATGGTGCACGCGTGCTATATCGCGTCCAACTCTTTGCGACCCTTTGGACTGTACACCAGGTTCCTCTGTCCATGGAGTGGTAAGCTGAATTAAAAGATGGCCCCAAGATTTCACTCCTTGGTACACATACTCTCCCTAAGAGTGGGTGGGAGCTGTGAACATAATGGGATTTTACTCTTCTTATTTGGTTCAGTTCAGTTCAGTTGCTCAGTCATGTCCGACTCTTTGCAACCCCATGAACTGCAGCACGCCAGGCCTCTCTGTCCATCACCAACTCCTGGAGTTCACCCAAACTCATGTGTATCAAGTCAGTGATGCCATCCAGCCATCTCATCCTCTGTCGTCCCCTTCTCCTTCTGCTCCCAATCCCTCCCAGCATCAGGGTCTTTTCAAATGAGTCAACTCTTTGCATGTCAGTTAACTCTGAGTTAATCAAGAGTGGTTTTCCTGGATGGGCCCAACCTACTCTGGTAAATCCTTAAAGAGGACTGTGCTCTTCTTGAAGAGAGTGATTTGAGTATGAGAAAGATTGAAGATGCAAATGCAATGTTTGCTATTTCTAAGAGCTGAAAGTAGTCTCCAGCCAGCAGCCAGCAAGAAAACAGAGCTTCAGTTCTACTGTTGCAAGGGACTGAACTCTGCCAACGGTCTGAATAATCCTGGGTAAGAATCCTGAGCCTCAGATGATGTCACAGCTCTGCACACACTTTGAGACCCTGAGCAGAGGAGCCAGTTAACTCATGCCTGGACTTCTAACCCTCAGAAACTGAGATAATAAATGTGTGTTGGTTTAAGCCATGAAGTTTGTGGTACTTGTTAAGCAGCAACAGAAAACCAATATAGAAAATTTATGCTTAACCTGTTTAAGAAAACCTGCTTTAAAAATTTTAGCAGAATGACTCAACTTATAAAATTATGTCTATTCTTAACTCTCTCCTAAAGTAGATATTAAAGTATTTGGCAAATTTTGTTAGCCTGATTTTATGAATTGCAAAAGGAGGGTGAGAAGGAAGAAAAGGTAAACTTCATAACAATGATGATAAATATAGTAGTGATAACAATTAATAGTGTTCAAAGTGATAATGGCAATAAAGCTGATGCTAACAATATACATTTACTGATTTATGCCATGCTTTAAATAACTAGAATAACCAGTGAAATTTTATTTTATATTTATTTCAATGTGCAATTTGATTATATCTGAGAAATTTTTCTTGTCATCAATAAGGGAAGTATCTTTGAATCAGAATCATTGTTTTTATCCACAATAATGAATATACAAAATACATGATCTGAATTTGAGATGTTAAATGGCTAAGATTTGAACCACTACAAAGCAGAAACACTTTAACAGGAATTTATATTTTTAAAAATCTCAAATTAGCATTTTTTAAAAAGAAATATTTGTAGTTTCCTGGATTGGAGACTAAAGCCATTAGGATAACCTTATTGTTAACCTCAGAAAGAAAGAATTATGGTGATAAAAAAATGTTTGACCTCTCTATTGATGTAGTTTATCCATTTTATAAAATTAAATTCTGTATCTGAACCAAATCTGTTTAAAAGGATTTTCACCATGAGAATACATTTCATTATATGTAGGATACCTTGACCCAGTAGAAACTGAAGATCATATATATCTACACAGAAACAAAATCTCCTCTTATAATAAGCCATAACTAGAATACAGTGTTCTTTTACATGATAACAAAAAGATAAAATGTAGGTCAGACATTCAGAGAAATAAAAAAGGAAAACATATCTTTATGATTTTACTCAAAAGAACTAAGTGTTCTTAGTTCAAAGAACAGGTCAGTCCTAGTTCTTTGGGACAGAAAGATGATGTGCTGATAATAAACAGGGAGGCAGACCTGGCTACCAGCAATCAGAGTATCATTTTGCTAACCAGGTTATTCCATTTGTAGATGTTAATAAAGCTTTACTTGCCTCAAGATGGATGTTCATAGACTAGATGATTCCTTGAGGTCCTGAGCTCTTTTTAAATCCTTGCCAATCAAAATCCTGAACTTACATGGGCACTGGTATTCACAGAACTCTTCCTATCAAAGATCAGTTGAACTGTATCGCTTAGGATTGTTTTTCTTCAACCCAGTGCATAATTCAAGCAGAGATGCTCTGCTGTTCTAATCCTAAACCTTGGGAAAAAATTGTTATGCCCTTTTTGTTCTTGCTATCACAGAGAGAAGTAGCACTTCTAGCTAGATGTAGTTGTATCACGAGGCAGCAGCAAGAAACATCAACTCCAAGCTGAACCCACAGCATTGAACAAATGGTCTCTCCTTTTAGATTCTTATCTATTTTTGCCTCAGAGAAAGAATGAGGCCGCTGGTAAAGACATCTGCTCCTTATACCCAACAGAGAAACTTCCTGTCCTACAGCACGGGTAAATTGCGGTGATGTCAAGGAGGCTGAATGGGGAAAGGACAGAGACATCATCTTCCTTCATGACTCAAAGCAAGTCTCTTTTACTCAATAAATATTTGAGAAACTACTCTGAGCAGATTTTAAGTTAGACATTGGTGCTGCATGGTGCAAAAGCATTGTGAGGATGTTCAAGAGATTGGCTGACAACAACGTGCTTACGGTTAACAATATTGTACTGTACAATTAAAAATTTGTTAAGAGGGTAGAACTCATATTATCTATTCTTACCACATTAAAAAAACAATATATATTTGTCATCCTAGTAAATATGTACACATGAAGCAATCAATATTTGGGGGAAGTTAAAAAAGAAGACAAAATATCATCAATTTTTCCCCCTCGTGGATTACAAAGCCAAGCTGCTGCTGCTACTGCTAAGTCACATCAGTCGTGTCTGACTCCGTGTGACCCCACAGACGGCAGCCCATCAGGCTCCCCCATCCCTGGGATTCTCCAGGCAAGAACACTGGAGTGGGTTGCCATGTCCTTCTCCAATGCATGAAAATGAAAAGTGAAAGGGAAGTCGCTCCGTCGTGTCCGACTCCTAGCGACCCCACAGACTGCAGCCTACCAGGCTCTGCCGTCCATGGGATTTTGCAGGCAAGAGTACTGGAGTGGGGTGCCATTGCCTTCTCCATATAAAGCCATGGAGGGGGTCAGATATTAACCAAGTCATAAAAATATATGATTAGAAATGTAATAAATATTCTAAAATGAGGGACCTACTTTAGATTATAGACAGCTTTAGTGAAACAGTCACGGAGACACCAATCTGTGAGCTAAGGACAAGCAGGCATAGGAAGAGGTCTGGTGGTTGGAAAGGAATGCTCTAGACAGGAGGAGGAAGGGGAGTGTGGGTGGAGACTCAAAACAGAAACAGCTTCATGCATTTGAAGAGCTTAAGGGCTAGTGTGGAGAGACCAGCAGACAAGGATCCCTGGAAGTCAGGACTAGCTCATGCAGAGCTTGTGGGCCACTTAAGAAATGTGCATTTTCCCTGAGAGCAATCTGTTAAAGTGCTCTAAACAGATGAGGTTCATAATTCAATTTATTTTTTAAAAGAAAGTATGGGGGAGATATTTATGAAGACAGTAGGGCTCATTAAACCTAAATTATCTTACTAGTTTAAAAAGTTTCTTAGCAATATATTCTCTAAGCTCATTCAGTTCTCATTACACAGGTTTCTGACTTTACAAAGTGAGACTGCATGTGAACCTGGGCCCACATATCACTGTCTTTTCCTCAACCTAGGCCATCCCCACACATTAGCTAAGCTTTCTCAACTATGGCACTAATGACATTTGGGACCATGTGCGTCTTCCATGGGATCTGAAAAGCTTGTTTGAAGCACCTCCCCTCCTCTTCACCACAGTGCTTGAAGTTTCTGTTTCTTAGGTCCCCTTTCCTCAGGTCTCTGTAATGGTAACAGTGCAAACACACTGAACCGGAGGTGCTCACCAAGCCCACAAACGTCATCAGTGAGTTTGAGAAGCAATTCATGTACAGATAAGTGCACAGATCTGGAGACAAGTTATCAGGTCTGGAATCCTGGTTCTGCCACTATTCGTTTGGGCAATAATTTAATCTTTCTATGCCTCAAGTTCCCCACTTATAAATGGGGCTATTAACAAGCCTATGTCACTGAGCTGTTGTGAGGAACAAGTGAATTCATGTTTGAATATGAATTAATATATGTGAGAACAGTTCCTTGAACATTGGAAGTACTTTTCAATTTTCATTATTGGTTTATAAAACTAATTGTATTAACCATCCTGTATTTCAGTTCAGTCGCTCAGTCGTGTCCAACTCTTTGCGACCCCATGAATTGCAGCACACCAGGCCTCCCTGTCCATCACCAACTGTATTTAGGTATGTGTATAAATCGAAGAATAGATAAATTTGGTTAAGAATAGATAAAGAGCAAGAGCCTAGAATATGGGAAACTACCTAGAGGCCACAAATCAAAATGAAAATCAACCTATAAGTATCAATAATTAAGGATCTCCTACTATATCAGTGGTCTGTACCTTAAGGGAGAGGGGCTAAAGAAATAGAAGACCTAATTCCACTCTCTAGGGGGTTTACACGATGCATTGAAAAACTGAACAAATGTTAAACTATATACTAATTGTGCCAGGTACCACAGAGAGATATTAAAGAGCCAGATATATGGCACATACAAGAAGTGCCAAATAGGGGGAAAAAATAAAAAAAAGGCGGTGGCAATTTATTGTAATGCTGCAATGGTGTGTCTTGGACAGACATGGGTGTCTCATAGCTTGTAATAATGAAAACTTTAAGATACAACCTAAGTGTTCATCAACAGATATCTAGTTAACTATATCATGGGACATATATCCATTCAAAATGATTACATAGTTTTCTTTTTTTTTTGAAACAGGAAAATTCCCAGGGCATATGGCATACCAGTATGAAAAAAATGTATGTTATATAATAAAATGTACATCATGTTCCAATGTATAATTAAATGTGTGTGTGGGTATTTGTATACATTCTCTATGAGTGCCTACAAAATGAAGAAACAGCACAGTTTCCATACTTATTTCTTTGGATAGGAACTCTCTTCAGAAACTACTGTTCTTTTTTTTTTATATTTATATCTACTATTTATATATTTTTTAAGCTAAGCACTGAAATTCTTATTTAGGAAAGAAATTGGGAGAGAACAGGAAATATTAAAATAAAATATGCTTTTACTAACACTGACAAAGCATATCAAAGAGCTGACATGGTGTGCGTTTTATTTTGTAGATCTCTCAAAATTTATTATAGAGCCACTCAGTGCACTTTTAATGTAATGATTAGCTTATATTATGTAGTTCTTGAGTAGAATTTGGGTCAGCTCTGCATGCTCATTACTTGTGCAAGAAGCTAGGACAGACAACTTTCACAGCTTGAAAAGTATTGATACCACTGATGGAGGAAATGCTTTCTAAGCATGGAAATGGCACTTTAAGAGAGTAAGGGGAAAGCTGCAGGTTTCCTGGTCACTGAAATATACATAAGGGTCATTTAGAGAGTAAGAGTTCCAAACACTAACTCTGTAATCAGAGAACACAGCTGGAGCAGAATACTGGGAAATACTTGAATTTCATGGCCCGAGTCTTGTGTTTAGCACAACAACTCTGCCGCAGAGAAAGTTTGTTGCTTGAGACCCTAATACAAAGGTAAGAGAAAGTCCCAAACAAGTTAGTTTCTCCATTGTGAAAAAGATTACACCCAAGTGACAGACTGTAAATACTTCTATCTGGGAGGAAATGGCTTAAAACCTCAGCAGACTGTATGCCAAACTACCCTTTTCCTCTGCACAGTCCCAGGACAATGGCAGCCAAGTACATAGTAGGATATGAAATCCCTCTTGCATTTCTACCCTCTACTTTCACCCACTATCCTTTCTGTCCCCATATGAAGACCAAGATGGTCAGGACACTGGCCCTTGCTTCTCAGGAAAAAAAAAAAAGATGATCCACCATCACTAAGTAAAAACAAGCAACTATGACATATTTAAACTGAGCTCATTCTATGTCCACAATTGTAATTTGGAACAAGTTACCTAAACTGCCTGGACTGCAAGAGGTGAATTTGAACCTTTAAGCTTATTTTTAGCTCCACAATTCTATGTTTCCATAATGATTAAATTCATAGGCATTAATAAATACCTTAAACACGTCAAGGAATATTTGGGCTTTCAGTGAGCAAGGCTTGGAAAACACTAAAGAAAAAAGAAAAATTAAAATGTATTCCTCAGGATAAAATTTCAAGCACTGACAACCTGGGCAAGAGAGAGAATTTGAGTTTTTCTAAAATCTTTCAGACCACACAACAAATGTGGCTACACATTGCTCCACCCACTCATATCTACTGTGCGGAGATGGTATACTACGTGTAATGCCTTCAGGAGGCCCAGAAAACTCTCAAATGGATCAAATCAGAAAGCACTGATAGCCCCATTGAAAATTCTTCACTTTTATGTTTCCAATAAAATATCTAAACAATTTAGTTTCGGATGAGCTTTAAATTTATCACTGCTCATCAGAACTAAATTCTTTTAGGGTTCTACCCATTACTAAGTGTTGCACAGCAAACTACAAACGAAATCTTAAGAAAGAGCTCAATATTTTGTAGTACACTGAACAGATTGAGCAAAACATTTTTGTTTGTGGGAAAATTATACTGACTATAACGAACATGTTTTGTCTAACTAGATTGCTTCACATACCACAGTCTGTAGGAAAGACAAATTAAAAACTGAGCTTTTATATGAGCTGGCAAAGTGTTTTTGTACCCCTTCTTCTTTGACTCTATTAAGGGCTGATTCCACGTTCAGTTCAGCTCAGTCACTCAGTCATGTCCGACTCTTTGCGACCCCATGAATCGCAGCACGCCAGGCCTCCCTGTCCATCACCAACTCCCGGAGTTCACCCAGACCCACACCCATCGAGTCAGTGATGCCATCCAGCCATCTCATCCTCTGTCGTCCCCTTCTCCTCCTGCCCCCAATCCCTCCCAGCATCAGAGTCTTTTCCAATGAGTCAACTCTTCGCATGAGGTGGCCAAAGTACTGGAGTTTCAACTTCACCTCCAAGGAAATCCCAGGGCTGATCTCCTTCAGAATGGACTGGTTGGATCTCCTTGCAGTCCAAGGGACTCTCAAGAGTCTTCTCCAACACCACAGTTCAAAAGCATCAATTCTTCGGTGCTCAGCTTTCTTCACAGTCCAACTCTCACATGCATATATGACCACTGGAAAACCACAGCCTTGACTAGACGGACTTTTGTTGGCAAAGTAATGTCTCTGCTTTTCAATATGCTATTTAGGTTGGTTATAACTTTTCTTCTAAGGAGTGTCTTTTAATTTCGTGGCTGCAATCACAATATGCAGTGATTTTGGAGCCCAAAGAAATAAAGTCTGACACTGTTTCCACTGTTTCCCCATCTATTTTCCATGAAGTGATGGGACCAGATGCCACGATCTTCAATTCCATGTTAGGATCATCCAATACTTCCTGCAGCATGTCCATCATTTAGTAAAATATCTTTTCTTCTTACTTTAGGCTTTTATACTGTTTTCTGAACTTCCTTTGTTCAAACTTGATTTTTTTTATTCCAAAGCTCTCTATTACTTCCCCCCAAGCTTATTTTTCTAGCAACTCTATGTTTTCTCTCTTTAGGCACCCTAGAACATGTTCTCTTTTTTTTCCAGATGGCTTTAATCTCATCATTTAGTCTTTTTCCTCTTAGTTTTGATATACAATACTTTCTCAGCCAGTAAGCAAGGACAAAATCTGCACATATAATTTTGACTTGACTTTATGCTCTCACTGATCTGATTTGTCATCTCTTCCAATTGCAGCAAGCAAACTAAGCAATTGCTATAAAATTAAGCTACTTTTGCTCAGGTCAGATCTGTCAGTGTGGGGTTTCTAAAACTTAAAACAGAACACATCACTTCTCTATCCTAGTTAGATTAAAATCTTGAGTGAATCTCCAGCTTCTCTGCTTTGGCATAGTAACTCCCACCATAAAGTATTAGGATCTACAATATCTGGCTCCTGCTGATTCCTCAGGTTTCTCCTCCAACAATTTTTCTGTTGCAATTTCTGCTCAACATACTCGAATCCTGGCAGTTTCTCCAAACACTATGTCTTCAGGTGTCTTTGCCTCTCCCTTTCCTCTCAGGGAATAGCCAGCCCTTTCTTCGATTCATCTCAAGATTCACACCGTGGAAAGCCTTCTTACCTTTTCTTCCCCCACCCCTTAGCCCTGGATTTGACTGTGTCACTAAATTCCTTTGTTTCTCTCTTAGAGGATTTACCTCCTGGTTTTGTTAGGGCTGGTGATTTATTTAGAAATCGCCCTCCTCAGTGGATGCTAGACTATAAATTGCAAATTTATACTAAATGTGCCCTTCATTTGCTTATTTGCACAATAAAAATTTAGCTGCCACAAAATAATGTTTGTGAGAAAAATGTATTTGTACTACCAAATAACAAATGAGAAAGGCCACTAGAAATCCTAAGTGCCATACAATAAGATCAGCCACAGTAAGATCATTTCATTAGTGTTTTAAGTGTTAAAAGGGGAAAAGGTCAAGGATGTAGGTCTGCTTGCAACTTTTGTAAAGCTTGAATCATTGCTCATACACTTCTACTTTTCCTTGGAAGTTGTACAAGAAGGAAGCCCCTGGGGCAAAAGCCAACTAAAACAAAGGTTCCTACCATTTCTCCCATTCAAGGACTTTTATTCTGTCCTCAACATAAAGTACTCCCGAACCCACTGTTAAATGAGGAATGGGGCTACTGTTCCATGGGGCCAATTCTGACCCCTCAACACCTCTCATTCTCATACCTCCCTCCTCCCTGAATGCCTAGTCCAATGGATTTGGCCCATTTAGTCAATGCCCCTCCTTACTTTGCTTGTGCTATGGATACATGCTGCTAAGTAGCATTTAGTCATTATCTCATTTGAAGTTCACACAAATCCCATAATATTGGTTCTATTATTTTCCCCTATTGTATAATTAAAGGAACCATAGCTTGAATTAACCAAATTACCCCAAAGTGAAGCAGGCAGAGTGAGGGAGAGCTGGAATCTGAAGCAGGTTCTGGCCAACTGCAGATGCTGAGCTCTTAATCACTGTTCAGCACTGTCACCTGAACACAGCTTCATCAACCTTTCACTGTAGATGAACCCCTGTCTGACATTCTTCATGCAAATGGTCTAAAATAAATTTTGTTCATGAATATGTCTTTAATTTCCTCTTGTATTAGGAAATTAATACATTTCCTCTTGTATTCTCCTTCTCTTTATTCAGCATAAAGTGCATGCATGCTCAGTACATCTGACTCTGTGCAGCCCCTTGGATTGTAGTCTGCCAGGTTTCTCTGTCCATGGAATTTCCCAGGCAAGAATATTGGAGTGGGATGCCATATTCCCAACACAGGGATCGAACCTTTGTCTCCTGCATTGGCAGGTGGATTCTTTACAACTATGCCACTTTGGAAGCTCACCTAGTAAATTATATTCTATTGGACCTGGATATAAGGAGTATTAATAGGGATGAATGAAGACTAAATTACTTGGAGCTTTAATTCCCTAATTAGGATTGTCAAAGGGGCAATCCAGAGACTGGACTGGGACAAAACCTGAAAACAATAATCAATATTTATTGGGCCTTTACTATATTCCAGTCACTTTGCTCTAAGTTTTAATTGTTTCATTTGACCTTCATATTAACTCCATTAAAGTAGATATTTTTGGGTTTTTCCTGTTACAAATGAGGAAACGGAGGCAAAGGGAGTTTACATAACTTACTGAAGTTCACATCTTTGTAATTTCTGAAACCAGCTGTCAAAATCTGAGGCCAAACTCTCAACAATTAAGCTATGCTGATTGTCAGGAGACTGGCATCCTTCACTCAGTCTAGTTTCTGTGAGACGGAGGGCCCAAAAGAGGAACAGGAACTACTAATATAGACCCTATCAAGAGGTGGTGCATTTCCCATCAGTGAAGGCAAATGCTGGATATTCTTTAGGAATATTTCTTATTATAGTGGAAGAAGTCCATGATATTCTTCCAGAACAGGAAAGAAAACTGCAGCCCTAGAAATCTGGAGAAGGTTCTGACTCCTAATTTTCTAACATTTAGGCAAAAGTCCTGAAAGGTTGTTGTAGAATCATGCAAAGACACCGGGATTCTTGGCCCCCAGAGGAGAAGAATTCAATCCGGGGCCAGAGACGAGGCTTGATCGCTCGGAGCTTTTGTGTAATAAAGTTTTATTAAAGTATAAAGGAGATAGAGAAAGCTTCTGGCATAGGCATCAGAAGGGGGCAGAAAAGAGTACCCCCTTGCTAGTGTTAGCAATAAGGTTATATACTACTACTACTACTAAGTCGCTTCAGTCGTGTCCGACTCTGTGCGACCCCATGGACTGCAGCCCAACAGGCTTCTCCATCCATGGGATTCTCCAGGCAAGAACACTGGAGTGGGTTGCCATTTCCTTCTCCAATGCATGAAAGTGGAAAGTGAAAGTGAAGTCGCTCAGTCGTGTCCAACTCTTAGCGACCCCATGGACTGCAGCCTACCAGGCTCCTCCATTCATGGGATTTTCCAGGCAACAGTACTGGAGTGGGGTGCCATTGCCTTCTCCCAAGGTTACATACTCTCCAATGAATCCAAAGAATGTCTGGAGGTTGTAAAGACCTCCCATAATCTATGTTTTAAGATAACAGAATTAGCCAGAAGGTTTAATCCAGTGACTGTCCTCAGGCAGGATACATTATTGTTATATAATCCTTGCAAAGACCAGGTCTACTCCCATAATTTACATTTTAGGATAACAGAATTAGCCAGAAGGTTTAATCCAGAGACTGTCCTTAATCCACAGACTGTCCTCAGGCAGGATACATTATTGTTATATAATCCTAAGGAATGTAGAGAAGGAAAAAAAGTTTGTCCTTTCTTCCTCCTTGAGAATTCCAGACCCCTCTCTCTTTTGGGGACCCCTAGACTCCTTATCAACCTGCCTAGGAAATAACTCTCTCAGTCCATACAGTCAAAGCTATGGTTTTTCCAGTAGTCATAAATGGATGTGAGAGTTGGACCATAAAGAAGGCTGAGCACCAAAGAATTGGTGCTTTCGATGCTGCAAAGACTCTTGAGAGTCCCTTGAATAGCAAGGAGATGAAACTAATCAATACTAAAGGAAATCAACCCTGAATATTCACTGGAGTGAATGATGCTGAAGCTCTAATATTTTGGCCACCTGATGTGAAGAGATGACTCATTGGAAAAGACCCTGGTGCTGGGAAAGATTGAGGGCAGGAAGAAAGGGGTGACAGACGACAAGATGGTTGGATGGCATCACCAACTCAATGGACATGAGTTTGAGCACATTCCGTGAGACAGCATGCCAGGGAAGCCTGGCATGCTGCAGTTCATGGGGTCACAAAGAGTCAGACACAACTTAGTGACTGAATAACCAGAGCATTTACCACATGTACTACAATGACTGGCTTCCTTCCCAGACTTTTACATATTTGAAAGTAGAACTGTCTCAGTTCTTGCTAGCATTTCCAATATCTGATACAGTGTAGGCTCTCCATATGCATGTAAAATGTTACTTCTAGTAAAAGAAAGTTTTACTGAAGGGATTACAGATCAAGACTTTAATGAATGATATAATCTCTGGGTTATCATACAGGATTTATTTTTTATTTGGGGAGGGGCAGTTTATATTCACACATAGTTCAAGATTCAAGGGGTACAAAAGGGCATACGATGCAGAAATCTCTCCCCAGATCCTGCCCTCAGCCACCTAGTTTACCCAGAGAGGGACAATCAAATGTATCAGTTTTCAAAGTAAGCCTCAAAAGGTATTTTATGTTTATGTTAATATAAATTCATTTTCCTCTTCATTCCTTTCTACAAAAATGTAGCACACGAGTTCAGCTGCTTTGGAACTTGAGTTGATCCCTAAACAAAGTATCTCAAAGTGATTCCTATGACTATGAGTTGTCTCAGTTGTTATGCTTTTTTTCCTGTGTTTTATTTTTAAGAGTTATATCACTTTCTAATGTAAAGATGTTTCATTGTTTATTTACACGGTCTCTACCATGGACATTAGAGTGTTTCTAACAAAGCTGCCTATTCTTTCTAGTAAAACTTACTGTTTAGGAGCAGATTTTAGAGGCCATTTTATTAACACTATTATGTAATATTTAGGTTGTATCCTTATTAAAATTGTACTTACATATAATTAAAAAGCAACATTATTCCACAAGGTTTCTTTTAATAAGAATTATAAATATGACAGAAATCAACAAAGTTACAGGTGTTCTCACAAAGGGAATCTAAGTCTTTTGAAAAAGAAACAATCCAATATATTTAAGGTTGGCATAAGGTTTCCTAAAGTACAAAAGTCCAGGGATGACAGAAGAAAAATGGTCAATCTATTCCAGAGTAAATGATATTTAAACACATTCTGTCAAAATTTTTGAATTACCATAAACCATTTAAATCTAGGAAGAAAATATGTTCATAATAAAAGAAAAACCCAACCTAGACTTATAAGTCCCTGTGATATAAAATAGTAGAAGTCATGAAAGCAGCATTTGAGAGCCAAAAGGCAAATTTTAATGGTATTAGAAATTGATTTTTATGAAATATAAAGATCAAAAAAATGAGTAACATATATACTATGGTGGCAGAAAACAGAAATCATTCTAGCTACCTTTAAGTAAAAAGAACTTCAATATAAGGAAAGAGAGTCTTAAAAATCATTTCAAGAAATGCAGGTATGGGTTCCGTTGCCTGTAGTCTAAGAACGACACTCAGAATAAGCCTCTGTGGCAGGTAGAAACTTCACGTCCCTTCAGGACAGTTGTTACTAGGAAATGACTGTCCAGTGGCCACATTTTCCAACTTCCTTGAGTGTAGATAAAGCCAGGTCACTTAATAGCCCTTACCAATGGAATATGGTCAGAAGCGATATGTGTCATTCCAGGGCCAGAGATTTTAAGAGGAAAATGTACTTCTTCCACAAGCCCTTTTTCTTTCTGCTATTTGGACACAAAAGATGAGAAGACTAGAGGGTTCCAGAGCCACAGAATGGAAGAAAAGTGTCAGCCAACCAGGAATACTGGCACTGAACTATTTGAAAACTATTCTTGAGAGTCCCTTGGATTGCAAGGAGATCCAACCAGTCCATTCTAAAGGAGATCAGTCCTGGGTATTTTTTAGCAGGAATGATGATAAAGCTGAAACTCCAATATTTTGGCCACCTCATGCGAAGAGTTGACTCATTGGAAAAGACTCTGATGCTGGGAGGGATTGGAGGCAGGAGGAGAAGGGGACGACAGAGGATGAGATGGTTGGATGGCATCACCAACTCAATGGACATGAGTTTGGGTGAACTCCGGGAGTTGGTGATGAACAGGGAGGCCTGGCGTGCTGTGATTCATGGGGTCACAAAGAGTTGGACACGACTGAGCAATTGAACTGAACTGAACTGAAAGTGTGTTAAAAAATTAGGTATAAAATAAGCTATAAGGATATATTGGATGACGTGAGACATATGGTTAATATTTTAGATTAACTATAAGTGAACTATAACCTTTAAGATTTGTGAATCACTACATTAAACACCTGTAACATAATATTGTACAGCAACTACATTTCAATTTAAAATTTTTTAAGTAATAATTTTTTAAAAACATAAGAAAGTGTTAGAACAGTGAAATGTTAGTGTTTATTTGTTGCAATAACTGAATCATTTTAATTAATAAAAGAGCCAAATTTGTTTGACTACAGACTTAAAATAAGCATCACAACTGGGAAGTTGAAGAGTCAAGAGATTCTCTAGAATCACTGACATCCAAGGTTTTAGATGCTGTTGCTATCAGTAAATTGCCCCAAGACACCCATGAAGCAAGCATGTGGACCCTGGAATGCAACTGCAGCAAAAGCAGACAAGTCATCCCAGTAGCTGTGTTTGCTAATGGCAGGAGCAAAATACAAGAAAGCAAAGTACTGCCCAACCTAACTCCTACAAAACTCTCAAGAAGCATCTCATTGCCAAAACCTACTTACGTCCAGAATTTCTTCTACAAGAGCATCTAGAAAAATACCCTTTTTGCTTTCTGGCTTCTGTAGTAAAGCACACCGGAAGGAGGTGAGACCAGCTGCTGACTGACGATCCACCACAACCATCACTGCGCTACGACTCCGATGTTTTTGCACAGAAAACACACATAGGTACATGTAGGTCTAGAAGAAAATACACTAAAGTGTTAAGAATACTTTCCCATGAAACAGGACAATATGGACAAATTTTACGTTTTTTTTTCCTTATCTTCCAAATTTTCTACAATGAATACGCATTACTTATATCATGAAAACATAAAAATACTTTTTAAAGTATAATGTACTGTTGCTGATAAAATATAATTTATTGTTAATGATACAATTCATCTCATTGTATTTTTAAAATGTAATATAATTCCATTCTTTACTTCTACCACCCAAAATTAGCCTCACACAAAGGTCTAGAAAAGTATTAAAAAAAAGAATTTCTGATAAATGTTAACCATTGCACACATTTTTCTTTTGCTATGACAGATGTCTGTATATGATTCATTTTCATAACTAAATTGGAAACTACCTTAAATACAGGAACCATTTTTTTGCACACAAATAATCAAGTTAAGAAATGGATTATTGATTAAGCTAAGTAGATTTCCCCATGATTAGTCATGATATGAAAAGAACTTGTCAACAAAGGTTATTAAAAAAAAAAAACTAAAGAATTAAGAAAATATGATGTTATTCTGATAACTGGTATAGGAGCAAAAAGAAAGAGAAACCAAAAAAATTATAGGACTTTGTGTATATCTCATTCACCTTAGAAAAGGGATTGGTTTAAACAGAAAATTCCAAAAGGGCAATAGTCTTATTGTTTTCTATTCAGTGGGCCAGAAGGGAAAAACATAAAAAATGAACAGCTGATGAGTAAGTGTGGCCAATTCTAGACTCTCAATTCAGTGAAGGGAATTGTGGTTTTTCAAGCAACATTCAGAAGCCATTTTTCTGCCACCATTTGTCTCTATTCCATATCGAATGTTCTATCTTTCTAGCCAGCCACTCTGATAAAATGTAAGTAAAGAACCACCAGTGATGTTATAAATGAAGTACTTAGAAACTTGCAGTAATAGGAGATATTAATAATAACCTTAATGAAAATTTGTAGCAACTCAATTAATCATTTGAAAAACTAGCAATAAATGGTAATTCATGCTGTTGTCAAGAGCTCAGGAAAAAAAATTTATTAATTAAAAATGTGTAAGTACAAAGCTGCAGTACTGTAATCTCCGCTTAGTTGTGTGAGTATTCTGTAAATTACCTCTCAGTGTTCCTAACCATTAATATTTCCTTAAATTTTCTTTTCCTAGGAATAGACACCTGTAAGACACTGTTTTTACTAAAAACCCTCCCAAACTGCCAGCAGCTACAACAACCAAGGCGGACTGTATTTCCCCAAATCTGCCATCTTCTGTTTTCTATAATGTGACTTACTCCTCCTCCTCAAGCTGTGGAGTTAATCCCCATGCCCTGGAACCTGGAAGGGCAGAGCCTGCTTCAACCAGTATACTATGCATACTACAGAGGAAGTGACCACGTGGCTTCCTCGAGTTATTTTAAAAAGAGAAAAAAGAAACTCTATTTCTGCTTTGGTCTCTTGGAATGCTTGCCCTATGGAATCTCTCTTGGGATTGTCATGCTTGAAACCCAGGTGCCATGAACAAAGAGGTCCAAACCAAAGTGAGACTGCTTATAGTATGATGGGTGACAGTTCCAGCTGAGCCAGGTCTTAGCCAGCTGAATCGAGTCCTCATCTTACACTATACATAAAAATCAACTCAAAATCAATTAAAGACTTAAAAATAACACCTGAAACCATAAAATAGAAGAAAGCTTAGAGGAAAATTTCCTTGACGTTAACCTTGGCAATTATTTTTAGGATATGCTACCAAAAGCTCAAGCAACAAAAGGAAAAGCCTCTACAAAGCAAAGTTAACAATCAACAAACTAAAAAGGCAACCTATGGAATGGGAGGAAATATTTGCAAGCCATATGTTGGACAATGGGCTTCTTATATTATTATATATATTCAAATTATATAAGGAACTCATACAACTCAAGATCAAAAAAAAAAAAACACAATATTTTTCCAGAGAAGATATACAGCTGACCCACAGATAAGTGAAAAGCTACTCAGCATCACTAACCATCAGGAAAATACAAATCAAAACCACAGTAAGGTATCACTTTACACCTGTCAGGGTGTCTATTATCTAAAAACACAGTGTTCTTAATAAAAAAAAAAACATTATTTTTTTAAAGTCTATTATTAAAAAGAAAGTGTGACCGAAGATGTGGAGAAAAAGGCACACTTGTACATTGTTAGTGTGAATGTAAATTGGTACAGCCATTATGGAAAATAGTATGACAGTGGCTGAAAAAACTGCAAATAGAACTACCATATGATCCAGCGATCTCTATTTTGGGTATATTCCAATCTCTCTCGAGTATATTTCTTCAGTACCTTTAAGAAATATCTGCACTCCCATATTCATTGTGGTATTATCCACAATAGCCAAGATACAGAAACACCTAGGTATCCATCAACAGATGAATGTATAAAGTAATCATGATATATATATACATATACAATGGAACATTATTCAGCCTTAAAAAAGAAACTCCTTCCTTTTAAAACAATATGGATGAACCTGGAAGACATCATGCTAAGTAAAATAAGTCAGACAAAGAAAGAAAAAAAGTTACATGATCTCACTTATACATGGAACCTAAAAAGTCATATGTATCGAAGATGAGAGTAGAATGGTAGTTAGCAGGGACAGGGAGGTAGGGAAAACAAGGAGATGTTGGCCAAAATGTACCAAGTTGCAGTTATGTAGAATGAATAAGCCCAGAGATCTAATGTACAGAAATGTGACTACAGTTAATAATACTGTACTGAATACCGAAAATTTTCTAAGAAAGTAAACTGCAGGTGTTCTCACACAAAAAAATGTGTAACTCTGCATGAGGATAAGATATGCTAATTAGCTTGACTATAATAAGTTCTTTGCTAGGATAAGATATGTCAGTTAGCACTTTACTATGTACATGTGTGTCAAATGATGTCATATACCTTAAATATGATCAAACTTTTTTTTTTTTTAATAAAACAACCTTTTCACAAAGTCTCACATTCTTTGGATGGGTATACACTGTTCATGACTCCTTCAGCCTTCAGTTCAGTTCAGTCGCTCAGTCGTGTCCGACTCTTTGCAACCCCATGAATTGCAGCACGCCAGGCCTCCCTGTCCATCACCAACTCCCAGAGTTTACCCAAACTCATGTTCATCGAGTCAGTGATGCCATCCAGCCATCTCATCCTCTTTCATCCCCTTCTCCTCCTGCCCCCAATTCCTCCCAGCATCAGGTCTTTTCCAATGAGTCGACTCTTTGCATGAGGTGGCCAAAATATAGGAGTTTCAGCTTCAGCACCAGTCCTTCCAATGAACACCCAGGACCGATCTCCTTTAGGATGGACTAGTTGGATCTCCTTGCAGTCCAAGGGACTCTCAAGAGTCTTCTCCAACACCACAGTTCAAACGCATCAGTGCTTCAGCGCTCAGCTTTCTTCAGCCTTATATCCTACCTCTTTCCACATTATACTTCATGCTCTTGTAGCACCAAATCTCACAGATTCACTGTCTCTCACCAACATTCACAACTTTGCACATATTGCCTCTGTCTCAATGTTCTCCTTACACTTTTCCAGTCATTAAACGTTCTTAATCCTTCAAGCAGCCACCCAGGTGGAGTGTGTCTCAACTTCCTTGATAAATTATGTCTATATTCACACCATATCTGACATATGTCTTTTTAACTCAAGAGCTTATCACAACATCTAGCACATAAAACTATGGACTCTGTGGATACTTGCTGGGTTACTGGATAAAGAACTGGATCAATGCGTGAACACATGGCTGGACAGAAGGATAACTGAATGGACTTTGGAAGATGATCAGAAAAGTTTTCTGAGAAAACATATTTTACTCTCAAAGACTGAAAGCACTGTAGTGAAGAAAGGAATACATTCCAGTTGGGTAGACTAATCAGAAGAAGAATGAAAGGAAGGTGAGAGAAAGCTTTGTGGAGACAGTGAGCTCATCTGGAGCAAAGTCCTTATATACAAGAGTAGTAAAAGATAAGCTGGATATTAAAGTTGATGAAGGAACAAGGAGAGAAAAACACTAATGTCATATTTTAATACATTCAGGAAGAGGTGATGGAGCTCAGGGGAGAATAGCATTACACTTGCAGGTCAAGTATGTCAAGAATGGAGAGGCATTTAATGGGTTTTATTTGCCTTTAAATTTGTACGGGCCGATTTGCGGTCAACTCTGCCAAAGGCATGGGAAACTACTACACTTCCAGTTTTAAATACTAAAGTAAAAACATTGAGTATTTAATTTTGTTATTAAAAAAATCAGATCCAGTAGTGTATCCACTTCAAATGGATAAGTAAGGCAATATATTTAGGCAGGAATATAGATATATTTTACAGAAATCTCCTGGAAGATCATTATTCATAATCCATTAAACTAGAACATTATTTTGAAACACAAGGTAAGACAAAGTTTCAAATAAAAGTCTAAGAGGTTTCTGCAGACAACTAGAATAGCAACCAAACAAAAAGAACTATGAGCATCCTTCACTGTCACCTTTCACTTAGGGAGTGAATCTATTCAATTCTGAAGGCTGAATTTTTTTATTCCCTTTGAATAGTGCAGTAACTTTTTGAAGTTAGACAACAGGGAAGCTGTTAGACAGGCAAGAACAAAATTGGCAAATTCTAAGTTTTTCAGAGCCATAAGAAAAATAAGAATGAGATTGTTAATACACATCCAAGGAGCAGCAAGTAGTAGTAATATGAGACAAATTTAATAAATTCAAGAAGTTTGGAAGCAAGGTAGTAATGAAAGTTATCTAAGAATCTCGTAAGTATTAAAATTTGTGGCAGATTATAATTTCAATACAATTGCTGTTGTTCCAGAGACGGCAATGGCACCCCACTCCAGTACTTTGCCTGGAAAATCCCATGGATGGAGGAGCCTGGTAGGCTGCAGTCCATGGGGTCGCTAAGAGTCAGACACGACTGAGCAACTTCACTTTCACTTTTCACTTTCATGCATTGGAGAAGGAAATGGCAACCCACTCCAGTGTTCTTGCCTGGAGAATCACAGGGATGGGGGAGCCTGGTGGCTGCCGTCTATGGGGTCACACAGAGTCGGACACGACTGAAGTGACTTAGCAGCAGCAGCTGTTGTTCAGTTGCTAAGTTGTGTCCAACTCTTTTCAACCCCCTGAACTGTAGCTCACCAGCCTCTTCTGTCCACTGGATTCTCCACAAGAAGTGCATTGCCATTTCCTTCTCTAGGGGATCTTCCCGACCCAGGGATCAAATCCAAGTCTTCTGCATTGGCAAGTGAGCTCTTTACCACTGTACCATCTAGGCAGCTCACCCAGTAAAATATTTTCCACTGGGCCTGGATATAAGGAGTATTGATGGGGATAAATGGAGACTAAATTACTTATAGTTGTAATTCACTAGTTACAGTTGTCACAGGGGCAATCTAGAGATTGGATTGGGACCAATCTTGAAAACAATAATGCAAATTACAATATACAGAACCTGATTCCAGGACAGTAAATATATAAGGGAGGTGATGACTTCAGCAGGTTTTGTCTGCAAGATAAGCATGTCAATTTACAGTATTTTCAGGAAAAGATTTATGCTTTAAATGTGTTGGCTCTTTAAAATGTTTTCATTATTATTACTACAGCTTCAACACAAAAGAGAAAGCAAAAAGTTTTATCTATATAGATTAACAAAAAATGAACTCTGACATAACCCTCACAACCCAAAAATTAACTCAAAATGGATCACTTTTAAGTATAGGGCTATAAAATTTTTAGAAAAAAAATCAGAGAATGTTCATGATTTAGGACTAGGCAAGAAGTTCTTAGATTTGACACCAAAACTTAATCCATGAAAAGAAAAATTGCTAAATTAGACTTCACGAAAATTTAAGATATTTCCTTTCAAAAATACACTCTTAAAATGATGAAAAGACAAGCAATAGACTGGAAGAAAATATTTGCAAAACACATATCCACCAAAACATTAATATCTTGTCCTGGTATCTAGAACTCTAAAACTCACAGGATAAAAAGCAATCTAATCATAAAATGGGCAAAAGATACAAACAGACATTTCACCAAAGAGGATAAACAGATGGCAAATAAGCACATGGAAAGATGTTCAGTGCCATTATTAGTCAAATACAAATTAAAGCCCCAATGTAATATCCCTTACAAGTGTCAGAATGGCTGAAATAGTGACAACATCCAATGCTGGAGAGGATGCTGAGAAACTAGATGGCTCCTATGCTACATGTGCGAATACAAAAGAGCAAAGCCACTCCAGAAAATAGTTGGCAGTTTCTTATAACTGACAGGCAATTATCAGACTACCCAGCAATACATTCTTCAGCATTTATCCTAGAAAAAGGAAAACGTACGTTCATGTAAAAATCATATATGAAAGTTCATAGCAGCTTTACTCAGAATAGCTAAAAACTGGAACCACCTCACATGCCCCTAAATAGATGAATGGTTAGACAAAGTGTTGTACCCCCATACCAAGGAACAGTGCTCAATAATAAAAAGAAATGAACTACTGAGGCACACAACTTGGATCAATTGGCAGGAAATTGTGCTGAGCGAAAAAGGTCAATCCCCAAAGGTTAGAATATGATTCCATTTATATGATGTTTTGAAAAGACAAATTATACAACTGAAGAACAGATATATGATTGATTACTGGGGGTGGGTGGGGTGGGTGAAGAAGCAAGAGGTTATCAGAAATTAGGAATGGACTGAAGGGGATGAAGGAAGAAAGGGGTACAGTCATTAAAGGAGAGCAATTAGAGATTCTTATTGTAATAGAATTATTCAGTAACTTGAAGGTGGTGAATATATGGACTCACATGTGTGATAAAATTGCACAGAACATAAATACACACACGAGTAAAATCAGAGAAATAAGATTGACATTGGTATATTATAGTTTTGCAGGATTTTACCATTGGTGATACTGGGTAGAGTGTACACAGGACCTTTCTGTATTAGTTCCTACAACTCTACATGAATATAAAATTATCTCAAAATAAAAAATTAATTAAAAAACTCTGACCTGTGAATTTAATGAATGCCTTTAGTTATTAGGTTATAAGATAAAAAGAACTCTAAATTCAGTTCAGTTGCTCAGTCATGTCCGATTCTTTGCGACCCCATAAACAGCAGCATGCCAGGCCTCCTTGTCCATCACCAACTCCCAGAGTCCACCCAAACTCATGTCCATTGAGTCAGTGATGCCATCCAACCATCTCATCCTCTGTCATCCCCTTCTCTTGTCCTCAATCTTTCCAAGCATCAGGGTCTTTTCAAATGAGTCAGCTCTTTGCATCAGGTGGCCAAAGTATTGGAGTTTCAGCTTCAACATCAGTCCTTCCAATGAACACTCGGGAATGATTTCCTTTAGGATGGACTGGATGGATCTCCTTGCAGTCCAAGGGACTCTCAAGAGTCTTCTCCAACACCACAGTTCAAAAGCATCAATTCTTCAGAGCTCAGCTTTCTTCACAGTCCAACTCTCACATCCATACATGACCACCGGAAAAACCACAGCCTTGACTAGACAGACCTTTGTTGGCAAAGTAATGTCTCTGCTTTTGAACATGCTGTCTAGATTGGTCATAACTTTCCTTCCAAGGAGTAAGAGTCTTTTAACTTCATGGCTGCAATCACCATCTGCAGTGATTTTGGAGCCCCCAAAAATAAAGTCAGACACGGTTTCCACTGTTTCCCCATCTATTTCCCATGAAGTGATGGGACTTAGAAAATCACAAAATTTTGTTTTCAACTGAATTAATTACTAACAATGCCTTAAAAGAGATCAACACAGGGTTTCTGAGGATAAGTTAGTTGTAATTCTTATCTTTGTTCCTCTATAAGTAAGGTGTATTTTTCTTTTGGCTTGTTTTGTGATTTTTTTCTTTTTTTACTTATAAACAAAATACAGAAAGACAAGCTGTAACTTTTTGGCATTTTTTCTGTTTGGTGTTCAGTTTCCTAGATCTGTAATTTGGTATCTGGAGAGAATTCTCAGTCATTATTGTTTCCAATATTCCTTCTGTTCCTTTTTCCCTTCCCTTTTTGTTATTCACATCACACAATGTCATATACCTTTTGTAACTATCCTACAGTTCTTGAGTATTCTGGGTTTTTTTAGTCTCTGTTTACTTCAGTTCTGGTTGTTTCTATCAAGATAGTCTCACGTTCAGAGGTCCTTTCCTCAGTCATGACCATTTGCTGAATATTTCAGATAACCTGGACTCCCCAGCAAAAATAAGCCTGTCCCTCTTTTCTAAGCAGATGTTTAAACTGTGTTTTGACCTTTGTGAATATAAAAATCATGTCACAAAGTTGATGCTTTCTACTTTGAACAGATTGATCTGAACTCAGAAATCTTCCTAATTTCATGAGGTATTTTCTTTTTAAAGACTCAGCATCATGCTATTTGAGAACTAGTCTTTTGTAGCTCAACTTTTTGTTTCTTTTTCTAGATGTTCATAACTTTGAGTTTCCCTTTGACAAACCAAAGAGTCAGACACGACTGAGCGACTGAACTGAACTGATGTTGGTAGAGAGCCAGGCAAACAAATATACATGTTTAGTGTCACAAATTGAGTCACTATTGCTGGAGAGCAATCTGAAAATATACAGTAAACAGCAAAATCAGTTTCTTAAAAAAAATTAAATGCAGTATGAAATTAGATACCAAATAAGTGGTTTCAAAATTAAAAGCAAGAAGACATCCAAAAGGCTAAATCAGTCAGGGCAGGCTGACGCGGCAACTCTGAGAAGCAGTAATGCTGTTGCTAGGTACACTTAAGGTGTGTGGTGAAGAGACCTTGAAATGGGAGAAAAACATGAGGGCAGGCACAGAATGAAAAAGCACTAACTTTTCTCCCTGTGAACTTAAGATTTTCCTTGACTGTTCTGGCACAAATCTTTCATCATACTTAAGAATTTCACATGAGAAAAGATAATTCTTGTTATGAGAAAAAATTGAGGTGTCAAAAAAAAAAAAGTCATACTACCTCCTGGAATTTTGCAGGTAGTGAAGTTTTGAGGAACTTGGAAAAAGTCTTCATTTATTATTAAAGTAAAGCTAAATTCATTACTGCCTCTCTAGAAATGCTAAAAACATTTTCAATATTTTCTAAGCAAAAATTATACATTCCCAAATGTAAAACAATTTTTACCATAAGAAAAAAATAATCAGAATTTTATCTTCTACTAAGACCAGAGAGACTCAGTGAACTCTGTGAAGGTCCCCCCTTTGATCTTTATTCTGCTATCGATCTTTCTTTAAGATAGTTTTGCTTTGGATGCTCCACTGCCAGGGGATTGGTGGCAGAACTTGAGTTCATATTGTTTCCCTATATTTTTAATTTTTAATGACAATTCTCTGAGTTACCAGATTGTGTCAATTACCCATCCAAGAAATCTAATTTTGTTGATGAAATTAGTTGCTTGGAAGAGTCACATAAGCGTTAATTTTGGTTTAGCAGCGTCTCTTTGAGCGGTAGCAGGTGCTATTTAACTGAATTGCCAGCACTTGATAAAAGGGTTTATCAGGCCTTATAGTCAGATCAAGTCTGTCCCAACAACTCTACAGCCAACAACCTGGCACCGTGGTCATAGCTCTAAAAAACAAAACTTTTCAAACTCCAACTAAGACACAGAATCATTTTTCTTAAAAGAATAATCATGAGGATTTTTACAATTAACCCAAAACTAAAACTTACAAATACAAAAGAAAGTGAAAAGTTAACAAAATTGCCTACGGTGATTCAAAACCACAAAACATTTCTTTCTAGGAATATGCCTCTAAATAAGGCTAAACGATTTTTTTACTTGGATTATCAAGATGATTCCCTCTTTACCGTTTTATTTCACTTCTATAACAGAAAATTCTTGTTCTATCCATATTCTCCCTTGTTATGGCTTTCAATGCACCATGGCAGTGAGCACCTGTAATAATCATTCCTTACAGTAAAATCACAGGACAAATTTTTATTCATCCATTTATTCACCCATTTTTATTCCCAATTAATTTGAATATTATTTCCTTGACAAAAAAGTGCAAGAAAGTCCACAATTCCACTTAAGTCCAATATATTTATTTTTACCACCATATGGAAGTACTCTGAATTCTTAAAATAGAAAATAACAAATTTTAATTTGTCAAGAATTTCAACTAGCAGTGTTTTCCCCAGAGCCTGTTAAAAAGAGCATCTATTGAGCAACAAGAATTTAGTACGCATCTACTATATACAGGGCATTGCTCTAGGTTTCAAGGATAAGGCAAAGAATAAAAACAGTCTTACTTCTCTTGGAGCTGACATTCTGGTGAAAAGCTTACCAAATGCTGTCTCTACTCCAGAGGAGCTCTGACCCAGACCCTTACTAGAGCAGAGAAAGATTTCCAAAGGAGGCCTCCTTTTTCCAACACAAAGAATAAGCAAGAGGAAGGTGGGCATCACAGTTAGCAGGAAAATATAAAGGTTGTCAGAAAAGCTTTGCTGAGGAGGATATATTATTGAAATGGGTTCATCTGCCTGGCACACAGCAAGCCAAACACTAAGAAGTCAAGGTTTGCATCAACCCACTGAAGTCTGAGGCCTACCTCTAGGAAGGTGAGGGGCATGCTGGGGATATTCACGAGGAAAAGCAGCAGGGTGGTCTGAGGTGTGAGAAGCATGAGAAGCTTAGAGAAAGGTGACTGGAAATAAGAAAAAGCCAAGGTACTATCATTCTGTGCAGGCATTACAAAGCTAAGGGCTTCGTCCCAGATGCTTATTTAAAAATGGAGTCACTTACCATACTCAGAGGGGCTTCCCAGGTGGCTTAGCAGTAGAGAAACTGTTTGCAATGCAGGAGATGCAGATTCAATCCCTGGGTAGTGAAGATCCCTTGGAGAAGGAAATGGCAACCCATTCCAGTATTCTTGGTCCATAGCAACTGCACTCAGAGGGCGGATCTTTCAGCCTTTTGACCTCAAAAGGTCACTGAGCAGCGCCAACACATGCGCAGTTGGAAGATGGGGAGGGGCCTATCCAGCCTTAAGTGGTTCTGTTCTAACAAGACACAGCTGACTAACTAGACACAGCAGACTCCAAGTTCCTGACTACCCTCTGTTTAGGTCACCTGCAGTTTGGAGGATAAGCAAGGTTTTTTTGGAGCAACAGCTAAAAGGACCTTGCGAGGTGAAGGCAGGTTACAGGTGTAGTTGATTTAACCTATGATTTTCCAGTTTCAGAGATGCCTGAGTAGGTCTTGCAAAATGAATATGAGTCCAAAAAAGTGTATTCCAAAAGAAGAAAGAGTAAGTGCTAAAGGCAAGGAGGCATGACTAGCCTACTTCATTCTGGGACCTAAGTTGCTACTTGTTTAACAGGACGGGGAAGGAGCTGGATCTGAAAATATGAATGGGGCCTGACTCTGATGGCCTGTGGGTCAAGCTCCAGGGATCTGGGGATTCTCTCCACAGCCTCTCTACTCATAAAAGGATTCTGATTAATGGAATAACTAAAAAAAGAGAAGGCAAGGCAGAAAAGCATTATGTAATCATATGATTAGATCATTGATTTCTGAAAAGTTTTCTGTACTTTGTGTAATTTTCATTGTATTTTTAAGGCAACTAGGAGAGTTTAATAGTTTTAAAATTACAACTTCAAAAATAATTATAATAACTAATATTTTATAACACTTGATAGCTCTCAAAAATACTTTCTCATGTATTCTTGTATTTGGTCATCTACATAATGCTGCAAGGTAGAACAAGTATAATGAACTTCATTTTACATGTAAGGAAATAGGTCAAGAGGTAGTTTTCCCTGGGTCAGACTTCAAACAGTGCCCTTCCACCTCCAAATTCTGGGATCTTTCTACCACACTAGATCAAATTATATGCAAAATTGAGTTGCTTTATTCCAGTAAAAATTTCCTTTTAAAGTAAACCTTTCAAAACTGTAACCCTGAGCTCCTCTGCATTTGAATTATGGGTGTGCTAACAAGATGTGTGGTGTAGTCATTGTCAATAGGACCATGTCTCTACCCTGCAGCTGGCATTCCCCACAAGAGATTCTCCAGCGGCTTTGCACCACTGAGTTCCCTAAGCCTTTGCACCTACTTCCTGTACTGCTTTTCTGGCTCCAAAATTTCGCTCTCATCCTTTTAAACAGTATCTTTCTTTCTGTCAATGCTGACTGGGCAGGGTTGGATATTTATCACTCTGGCCTTCAGGATCTGCTTGAATAAAGATCTTCTTTGGTTTGTCCGAACTCTGCCCTCAAGAATTTACATTCTCTTAAGAAATAATTACTCACTGAAACAATGAAAAAATAATTCAAAATGGCAGGAAATAAATATTCTCTCCATTTATCTTGATTACACCTGACTTTTGAGGAGATCACTTTAGAGAACTTTAAACCTGTTTTCATTTTGCACTTAAAAATGTGCTCATCCATGTGCGCTTGAGAAAAAGGTGAAATTCATTGTTTTCGGATGAAATGTCCTATAGATATCAATTAGGTCTAACTGGTCTATTGTATCCTTTAAAGTTCGTGTTTCCTTGTTAATTTTCTGTTTAGTTGATCTATCCATAGGTGTGAGTGGGGTATTAAAGTCTCCCACTATTATTGTGTTATTGTTAATTTCTCCTGTCATACTTGTTAGCATTTGTCTTACATATTGCGGTGCTCCCGTGTTGGGTGCATATATATTTATAATTGTTATATCTTCTTCTTTGATTGATCCTTTGATCATTATGTAGTGTCCTTCTTTGTCTCTTTTCATAGCCTTTGTTTTAAAGTCTATTTTACCTGATATGAGTATTGCTACTCCTGCTTCCTTTTGGTCCCTATTTGCATGGAAAATCTTTTTCCAGCCCTTCACTTTCAGTCTGTTTGTGCCCCCTGTTTTGAGGTGGGTCTCTTGTAGACAACATATATAGGGATCTTGTTTGTGTATCCATTCAGCCAGTCTTTGTCTTTTGGTTGGGGCATTCAACCCATTTACGTTTAAGGTAATTACTGATAAGTATGATCCCGTTGCCATTTACTTTATTGTTTTGGGTTCGAATTTATACACCGTTTTTGTGTTTCCTATCTAGAGAATATCCTTTAGTATTTGTTGGAGAGCTGGTTTGGTGGTGCTGAATTCTCTCAGCTTTTGCTTGTCTGAAAAGCTTTTGATTTCTCCTTCATACTTGAATGAGATCTTGCTGGGTACAATAATCTGGGCTGTAGGTTATTTTCGTTCATCATTTTAAGTATGTCTTGCCATTCCCTCCTGGCTTGAAGAGTTTCTATTGAAAGATCAGCTGTTATCCTTATGGGAATTCCCTTGTGTGTTATTTGTTGTTTTTCCCTTGCTGCTTTTAATATTTGTTCTTTGTGTTTGATCTTTGTTAATTTGATTAGTATGTGTCTTGGGGTGTTTCGCCTTGGGTTTATCCTGTTTGGGACTCTCTGGGTTTCTTGGACTTGGGTGATTATTTCCTTCCCCATTTTAGGGAAGGTTTCATCTATTATCTCCTCAAGTATTTTCTCATGGTCTTTCTTTTTGTCTTCTTCTTCTGGGACCCCTATGATTCGAATGTTGTAGCGTTTAATATTGTCCTGGAGGTCTCTGAGATTGTCCTCATTTCTTTTAATTCGTTTTTCTTTTATCCTCTCTGATTCATTTATTTCTACCATTCTATCTTCTAATTCACTAATCCTATCTTCTGCCTCTGTTATTCTACTATTTGTTGCCTCCAGAGTGTTTTTAATTTCATTTATTGCATTATTCATTGTATATTGACTCTTTTTTATTTCTTCTAGGTCCTTGTTAAACCTTTCTTGCATCTTCTCAATCCTTGTCTCCAGGCTATTTATCAGTGATTCCATTTTAATTTCAAGATTTTGGATCAATTTCACTATCATTATTTGGAATTTTTTATCAGGTAGATTCCCTATCTCTTCCTCTTTGGTTTGGTTTGGTGGGCATTTATCCTGTTCCTTTATCTGCTGGGTATTCCTCTGTCTCTTCATCTTGTCTAAATTGCTGAGTTTGGGGTGTCCTTTCTGTATTCTGGCAGTTTGTGGAGTTCTCTTTATTGTGGCGTTTCCTCACTGTGTGTGGGTTTGTACAGGTGGCTTGTCAAGGTTTCTTGGTTAGGGAAGCTTGTGTCGGTGTTCTGGTGGGTGGAGCTGTATTTCTTCTCTCTGGAGTGCAATGAAGTGTCCAGTAATGAGTTATGAGATGTCTTTGGTTTTGGGGTGACTTTGGGCAGCCTGTATCTTGGAGCTCAGGGCTGTGTTCCTTTGTTGCTGGAGAATTTGTTTGGTATGTCTTGCCCTGGAACTTGTTGGCCCTTGTGTGGTGCTTGGTTTCAGTGTAGGTATGGAGGCGTTTGATGAGCTCCTGTCAATTAATGTTCCCTGGAGTCAGGAGTTCCCAGGAGTCAGGGTTTGAACTTAAGCCTCCTGCTTCCAGTTATTGGTCTTATTTTTACAGTAGTTTCAAAACTTCTCCTTCTATACAGCACCATTGATAAAACATCTACGTTAAAGATGAAAAGTTTCTCTACCATGAGGGTCACTCAGAGAGGTTCACAGCGTGACATGGAGAAGAGGGAGCAGGGAGTTAGAGTGACCTGGATGAGATGAGGTAGAATCAATAGAGGAGAGAGTGGGCTAGCCAGTAATCACTTCCTTGTGTGCACTCCACAACTGGACCGCTCAGAGATGTTCATGGAGTTATACAGGGAAGAGAAGAAGGAGGAAGGAGGCAGAGGTGGCCAGGAGGATAAAAGCGGGGAATGAAAAGGAGGGAGACAGATCCAGCCAGTAATCAGTTCCCTAAGTGTTCTCCACCATCTGGAACACACAGAAATTCACAGAGTTGGGTAGAGTAGAGAGGGGTTAGGGAGGAGACACAGGCAACCTGGTGGAGAAAAAGGAGAGTCCAAAGGGAGAGAGAACAGTCAAGCCAGTAATCTCGCTCCCTAGTGAAAAATGGGTACTGAAGATTGGGTTCTTAAAGGTACAAAATTGGTAACCAATACATAAAAGCAAAAATTAAAAATCTAGAGTAGAGTTTGGAATTTCAAAAATACAATGTTAAAGAAAAGAAGGAAAAAAAAAAAAACAAGGTCAAAAAAATTATAAAAAATATATATATGAAGTTTGCTTTAAAAAAAATAGGGTCTCTCTTTTTTTTTTGTAAAGTAATAGTAGGTTATAAAAGTGAAAATTAAAGGAATAATAGAGGACTTAAAATTTTTTTAAAAATTTAAAAAAAAAAGAAAGAATGATCGTAAAAATAGTAAAAATATATCGAGGACTTTTTCTGGTTTTGTTGTTGGTATTGTGGGTTCAGTTCATTTTCGGCTAGTTCTTTGGTCCGACTTATATTTCTCAAGATCTATAGGTCCCTTCCTATGTAGACGGTACTAACCACAGGGTTTTAATCTATTGCCTGTAGCTTCCAAGGCGGTTCCCTCTGTTATAGCGTCTTCTGTTTGCTGGTCTCTTCAGTGTCTGGTTTCCGCCCTGACACAAAGGGGACGGTGGAGGACACTTTTTTTTTTTTAGGCTCACTTTTTCAGTCATGCTGTGGGGAGGGAGGGACGCTGCAAACAAATAACACTGGCGTGTGCTCGTTTTTGCCACAGCAATCAGAGCAGAAAAAGAAATAAAAGGAATCCAAATTGGAAAAGAAGAAGTAAAACTCTCACTATTTGCAGATGACATGATCCTCTACATAGAAAACCCTAAAGACTCCACCAGAAAATTACTAGAACTAATAAATGATTATAGTAAAGTTGCAGGATATAAAATCAACACACAGAAATCCCTTGCATTCCTATACACTAATAATGAGAAAACAGAAAGAGAAATTAAGGAAACAATTCCATTCACCATTGCAACGGAAAGAATAAAATACTTAGGAATATATCTACCTAAAGAAACTAAAGACCTATATATAGAAAACTATAAAACACTGGTGATAGAAATCAAAGAGGACACTAAAAGATAGAGAAATATACCATGTTCATGGATTGGAAGAATCAATATAGTGAAAATGAGTATACTACCCAAAGCAATTTATAGATTCAATGCAATCCTTATCAAGCTACCAACGGTATTCTTCACAGAGCTAGAACAGATAATTTCACGATTTGTATGGAAATACAAAAAACCTCGAATAGCCAAAGTGATCTTGAGAAAGAAGAATGGAACTGGAGGAATCAACCTACCTGACTTCAGGCTCTACTACAAAGCCACAGTCATCAAGACAGTATGGTACTGGCACAAAGACAGAAATATAGATCAATGGAACAAAATAGAAAGCCCAGAGATAAATCAATGCACATATGGACACCTTATCTTTGACAAAGGAGGCAAGAATATACAATGGATTAAAGACAATCTCTTTAACAAGTGGTGCTGGGAAAACTGGTCAACCCCTTGTAAAAGAATGAAACTAGAACACTTTCTAACACCATACACAAAAATAAACTCAAAATGGATTAAAGATCTCAATGTAAGACCAGAAACTATAAAACTCCTAGAGGAGAACATAGGCAAAACACTCTCCGACATACATCACAGCAGGATCCTCTATGACCCACCTCCCAGAATACTGGAAATAAAAGCAAAAATAAACAAATGGGGCCTACTTAAACTTAAAAGCTTCTGCACAACAAAGGAAACTATTAGCAAGATGAAAAGACAGCCTTCAGAATGGGAGAAAATAATAGCAAATGAAGCAACTGACAAACAACTAATCTCAAAAATATACAAGCAACTCCCACAGCTCAATTCCAGAAAAATAAATGACCCAATCAAAAAATGGGCCAAAGAACTAAATAGACATTTCTCCAAAGAAGACATACAGATGGCTAACAAACACATGAAAAGATGCTCAACATCACTCATTATCAGAGAAATGCAAATCATAACTACTATGAGGTACCATTTCACGCCAGTCAGAATGGCTGCGATCCAAAAGTCTACAAGCAATAAATGCTGGAGAGGGTGTGGAGAAAAGGGAACCCTCTTACACTGTTGGTGGGAATGCAAACTAGTACAGCCACTATGGAGAACAGTGTGAAGATTCCTTAAAAAACTGGAAATAGAACTGCCTTATGACCCAGCAATCCCACTGCTGAGCTTACACACTGAGGAAACCAGAAGGGAAAGAGACACGTGTACCCCAATGTTCATCGCAGCACTGTTTATAATAGTCAGGACATGGAAGCAACCTGGATGTCCATCAGCAGATGAATGGATAAGCAAGCTGTGGTACATATACACAATGGAGTATTACTCAGCCATTAAAAAGAATTCATTTGAATCAGTTCTAATGAGATGGATGAAACTGGAGCCTATTATACAGAGTGAAGTAAGCCAGAAAGAAAAACACCAATACAGTATACTAACACATATATATGGAATTTAGAAAGATGGTAACAATAACCCTGTATACGAGACAGCAAGAGAGACACTGATGTATAGAACAGTCTTATGGACTCTGTGGGAGAGGGAGAGGGTGGGAAGATTTGGGAGAATGGCATTGAAAAAAAAAAAATGTGCTCATCCATCCATGTACCTACCCAGGGATTTTCTATTTCCTGAACAGCTTTGTGTGTCAAGCAATACTAATACATTAGAAACATCTTTGCTACTAAGGGTTGTAATATTGTTGACTTTCAAGGTAGCACTAGACATTTGAAGTAAAATGCTACATATTTTGGCTCAGGAGGTGAAGAATCTGCCTGCAATGCAAGAGACCTGGGTTTGATCCCTGGGTCAGGAAGATCCCATGGAGAAGAGAATGGCTACCCACTCCAGTATTCTTGCCTGGAGAATTCCACGGACAGAGGAGCCTGGTGGGTTCTCAGTCCATGGGGTTGCAAAGAGTTAGACACGACTGAACAACTAACACTTTGACTTTTTTTCACTTTCTATTTCTAGCCCTTTGAAATTATGAAATGTAAACATCGAATCATATTCTTATAAAAAGAATGACTCTCTTGTTACTATATGGGTGTTCTCACAGTGAGTATGTCACTGTGGTTATTCACCAATACCCACAAGATGAATTTGGTGGGGAGAGGTATAGGAATCATTTTTTCAGTACTGAGCCATCCAGGGTAGGAGGTAGGTGCTTTGTTCTGCATCATCATCTATTCATGTCAGAATCCTGAGTCATCTCTTGTTCTTGGCATGCTTCAGAACTGGCTCTCTCTCTCTCAGTGAACTTCTACAAGTCCTTTTTGGAGTCATTCTGTCTTTCCTGCTTCATTCTGAGCCTGGAGAAAGCCAGCTAAGTTCCCCCAGACAGGGGGAATTTGTTTTTCTTTTCTGTGGTGCTTTCCCACATATAGTGGTCACTCAATTTTTCTTACACTCCAGTTAAATGCAAGAAACAATAAAAAAGCAATTGTGGATCCATCTGTCTACATACACTCTATAGATACACTAAGCCAGAAGTTCCTCTCTGAGTTGAACCCATGAAAAGTGTACTCTGCTCTTCAATCTTCAGATCTCCATCAGGCAGCTGTGGTTCCCCCAGATCCTGTCAGGGATCACAGCATCTCCTCACTCCTGGTTTCCCTTCCACCTTTCCTCCACATCTCAGTTTGTGTCACGGATGTCTGTCAACACCAATGGCAGACAAATTGTGGCAGAATTTTATTGCTCTTTATGTCACTTTCATCATTTTGCATTATCCAAATTTTTTGTTCAGTTTCAGAGGCCTAGCCTCAAAACTTCAAAAATTAAGAATTAATGCCCTGTTTTCTCTGCTTTCTTCTGTGTTTCTCTTTCCTGAGACAATGGTCCAAAATGCCCAGCTAACTAGGGTTATTAGGTAAAATAAAGTATAAAAAAATAGCAATTATTATAATATCCCTTAATACTACGGGTAAAATGATATATATTATACAACCGTTTACCAATTCTAAGCATTCGTGGGCTCAGTCACTCAATGAGTATTTTTAAGGCATTTAACTTTTATATTTACCATTTATATACCTTTCTTACAATTCTTTTTGATGATGTTAACTCATTCTCTACTAAAGGAGAAACTTTATAAGTAACAACTGTTAAATTTGGCTGAAGAGGTGGTGAAAGGGCAAGTTATGCATTGATTATTAGAAATGTTCCTATTTTCCTAAAGCTAAGAAATCTTCCTGGCTCTGTGTTCTGAAGGCAGGACTCTGATGAGCAAGTTAAGGAAATTTCACTTGCACTTTTCAATCTCCTCCATCTCAAATTCTTTCCCACCTTCATTTTCTCTTTGTCCTACACTACTATATATAAAATAACTAATAAGGACCTGCTGTATAGTACAAGGAACTCTTCTTAACATTTTGTAATGAGCTATACAGGAAAAGAATTTTGAAGAGCATATATATATATATATATATATGTACACACACACACATATATATATATATATATGTACACACATATATATGTAGAACTGATTCACTTTGCTGTATAGCAGAAAATAACACAAATTTTTAAATCAACTATACTCCAATAAAAATTTTAAAAAATAGATGTGAAAAAGAAGTACCTCTCCTCTTTGCCGAAGTGAATGCCTCTCTTCACTGGTACTTCTGATGACCCCTAAACCACCCTCCTCCAGGGGCTGAAATCACATTGCAGCAGGGAGCACGGAGTTTGCAATCCCACGTAGTCGCCTAGCATGGCTCTACCCCTTTTAGTTGTAAGAACCTGCATGAGTTATTTAACATCACACAAACCCAGGTTCTGCCTTTGAAAAATGGAATCCTAACAGTGCCTGCCACATGGTAAGTTCTTAAAAATTGAGAGGCATTCTATCATTGCCTCTTTTTCTTCTATCGTTGCCCCTTTTCCTTGCATCTTCAGTCTTTTCTCTTATCCAGATTCTGTTTCTTCTCCCACAAATCTGTTCAGTTCTCTCTGAATTTAAACAAAAATAACCCCTCAATCCAGTAGCATCTTGTGCTTTCCACCCCATGACTCTCACTTTACCACCAAGTTTTTGAAAGAGCAGCTATTTCTGTAGTCTTTTTCTGATGACCCCAAGTTTCTGAACTTTCATTACTGATGTTATTGAATTTGCTTATTCAAAGGTAGTATTGACCTTCTAATCACTGAGTCCTGTGTCTTTTCTCTGTTTTTAAACTCCTGAAACATCTGTGCATTAAACATTGTTGAATACCCCTTTATTTGAAATAAGTTATCCCATGGATAGAGGAGCCTGGTAGGCTGCTGTCTATGGGGTCTCATAGAGTCGAACACGACTGAGTGACTTCACTTTCACTTTTCACTTTTCATGCATTGGAGAAGGAAATGGCAACCCACTCCAGTGTTCTTGCCTGGAGAATCCCAGGGAGGGCGGAGCCTGGTGGGCTGCCATCTGTGGGGTCACACAGAGTCGGACACGACTGAAGCGCCTTAGCAGCAGCAGCAGCATCTATTATTGGGTTGTATCTGTTTTTTGACATTCTCTTTGATCATTCTCTTCCTATTTATAAATGTAGCCATTTCTTAACTCCTTTGCTTAATCATTTCATTTAGATGTGCACAATCCTTCCTGAAATTGCATTGTCTAACACCCCTATCTGAATGAACCAAAGGGTCTAGTCTCCACACTAAACTAATAATCTCATGAATTATCTGCTTGGATATCTGCCAGACCTTTGAAGACCTAAGACAACATGAACCAAAGTCATCCTGCTTCCCCTAAACCAGCACTTCTCTCTGTATTAAAGATACTGGCATTCTCCCTGGCAACCAGATTCAAAATCTTAAAACTACCTAGTTTCCTACCATCCATCTCCTATCACCAGTCACTCACAGATCCTATGAACTGTAGCTTCATAATATTTTCACATTTATCACTATCTTCCAGTTTGTCTCCTCCATGGTTTGGGATTTATTACATCTTACCTGAAGTACTATAATAATCTTGTAACTTGTTCTAACTCCTCTTAAGTCTGTCCCTTCAGCTCCCCCACCTTCATTATTTTCAACTAATCAGTCGAAATGCCAACTTTATCAATGCCAGATAAAGCCTCAGTGTAAGAAGTGTTAATGAATAGGAAAATTAAAACAGAAAGAACAGAAGAACTAGCATTTTGGTACTGCAGTTGGATGCTATGATATACATGTTACTTATCTTATTCAATATTAAATAGCATCTTATTTAATATAACACTATGCTATCTGATTTAATATTAAATGACACTATATTGTCTTATTTAATATTAAAAACAAATTGTGATGAACATACCTAGTTGCCCATGCAATATCCATTTCCCTTTCATTTTTCCAAATAGAACTCTGATTTTTTTTCAGATTTCTACTTCATCTGTTCTAAAGGAAGATTCTAATTATTCTATGCTAATTTTCTGACTCGTGATTGCTCTAAGGGTGGCTATGTGTCCTAAAATGATTCAGAAGGGTAAAAGGAAGAACTTGTATTTCATGATTGGCTAAGAATCTCTCTTTCTCATTTTAGGTAGGAAAAGGGAGCATCTTGCCCAAGTTGCCCCAGCCACCAACTTGGGACCATGAGAGGAGTCAGACTGAGAACAAAATTGACAGGGAGAGAAAGGCTGAAGCCAAAGAGTGGTAAGAAAATAGTTAAGTGACACACTGCACCTCCATCCCCTTGGACTGCAGGTTACACAAGGTAGTACTTTTTCCCTTATTTGTTAAGCCATTTCAAGTAGGGCATTCTATTACTTGCAGGCTGAGTCTGCCTGCTGAGCAATTCTTTGATATGAAGGTGGGCTCAAAGAGGCTCAAGTTCACACAGCTGGTAGCAGCAGAGCCAAGATTTGAAGTCACATTCACTTGACTAAAAACCCCTTGCTTTTTCCATTCACTCATATTAACTCCAGTACTCTTGCCTGGAAAATCCCATGGACGGAGGAGCCTTGTAGGCTGCAGTCCATGGGGTCACTAGGAGTTGGACATGACTGAGCGACTTCACTTTCACTCTTCACTTGCATGCATTGGAGAAGGAAATGGCAACCAACTCCAGTATTTTTGCCTGGAGAATCCCAGGGACAGGGGAGCCTGGTGGGCTGCTGGCCATGGGGTTGCACAGAGTCGGACATGACTGAAACAACTTAGCAGCAGCAGCATGTTAACTGATTAGGACTCTCATCAGGTCAAAACCTATAAAAATATTTCAGACATCTATTGAGACATTACTTTGTATTGTGCAGGGTTATCAGTGCTTCACAGGTGCTAATTCATTAACACTTTGAAATAATCATATGAGACCCATACACTATCCTCATTTTACAAAGACTGAAGGAGGTTAAGTCATTTTCTGAGTCACATGGCAAGTAAATGATCAGAACATAGAATTGACCCAATGCATTGTGAATCTAGAACTGCAACTCTTGATTACTAGTCTTTTTCTTGATGTATACTTTGCATGTGTACAATCTGTACAACGCTTAAAAAACAGGTTATGTTGCTTTCATGCACTATGTTTATGAGAAAATTGTAGGAGCCTACTGCAAGAGAAAGTTAGCCTACAATAACTGCATATATCAGACAGAGGCTAGCAGGAGGATGGATGGAGGGGCTATTTGAATGGAAACAAAGGATCTGAAATGAAATAATATTTGGCTAAAGAGGAGACGGCCCCCTCTCCACTCTCACATCTCTCACATCAGACACGAAGCTTGGTAATGGTGCTGGCAGTAGAAGTTCTCACACACACACAAAAAAAAACCTTCACATATGGCTTTAGTTTGAATCTGCAATGATATCCAGAGACCCACGCCAACTACTATAAGGAGTTCCACGGCACTGGAATTAATTCCAAACCCCTTAGCCTAACATTCATATTGTACTCCAATCTATCTCTCTAGTACCCCTAACCACTGCCCCATCCTTCTCTTTTTTATATGTCATTTCCTCTAATTGAATTTACATGATCAAAATCATTGTACATTAGTTCTGATAATTCTTTCGTAAGAAAATTTAACTCGCATAAGGACAATTTTAGAAATATAACTAGCATCTATTTACTAGAAACAGAAATAACCTCAGCAGTTGGATGTCTTTATAATAATGCAGCCGGACATATGGTGAGGGCAATGGTACAATCCTAGAAAATGAGGTTAGCTCAGTGGGAAACTCTGTTTTATATTCTCCAAAAAAAGCTCTGTTCAGCTTCTACTCAACTAACAAATGAAATAAGATCCTGTTTGTGCTATATCCAAGAAATGTGCACTATCTGTCCTTGCTCTTAAAGAGAAGTCACAGGCACAAATTAAATAGGCTTGGAAGAGCTTCATGCATCTGTAAGTTAATAAAATAACTAGAGAATAACAGTTTCAGGGTTTATACCTAACTCTCAATTAAAAAAAATAATAATTTATCCCCTGTGGATATAAAGTAACCCCTTCCTCCAAAGTTTCTGTTAAAATGATGTCTTGAGAATAAGAGAAATGTCATTTATTATCTTCATTCAATAATGATAGATTATTAAGGTCCTGTTTGTCTCTGGACCAGTAGGCCTCATCAAAAGGTAATATTCTACTTTTCTTTTAAGATTAGAAATATTCTATCTGAACAAGATGAATCATGGGCATTCGTCTTTCTTCTTCAACTGTCACAAAGATATTGAAGAGACCAGAAATAGTAAAGAGACACATTAACAATTTTGCACAGTTAGCAATATAAGAAGTGAGAGAAACTTCATCAAGTCATTGCTAATCTGTTTTTTTTTTTTTTTTTCCTTTTCCACAATATCCAGATGCTTTAGAATCTCTCTAAAGACCACAAGGCACACCAGAGAGAGAATTCAAGGAAAAACAAAAACAAGATCTGGTATCCTCCAGAGGTTTTGCATGTTACACAGAGTTCTCCTGGCTCCCCACAGAAAGGTAATTCACCTTACATACAGCATTGCAGCAGGCTCACTTTTATTACTGAAAACATTTTATCTATCCAGTTGGAGGAATGAAGAGGGAAAATAGGTCAAAATTTTTCTCTTAACTATTAATTAATGTGCCTCAGGTGGTCTCCTTCCTATTAATTTTATTATAATAAAAGAAAAATAGTAAGAGCAACTGAACTTGTGAAAGCAGAACTGCTTGCAAAATATTACAAGACAAAAACCTGACTGTGTCCCTCTAAATCAGTAATGATAACACCACCACCATCAGAGCAGAAACCATTCAACACAGCCCATGCCAGTGCATATTCTATGGCTAATTCTACTTAGATTGGTGTTTATTTTAAGGTAACCAAATCAGTAAAATGCCTTATAACCCAGCTGTGGTCTGTGCTAAAGTTGAAGCAACAAGAACAAAAACTGAACTTTGCAAATAGACTTTGAATTATATTGATTTTATTTGATTTGGGAAAATATAAACATGAGAAGGCAATGGCAAGCCACTCCAGTACTCTTGCCTAGAAAATCCCATGGATGGAGGAGCCTGGTAGGCTGAAGTCCATGGGGTCGCTACGAGTTGGACGCAAGTGAGCGACTTCACTTTCACTTTTCACTTTCACGCAATGGAGAAGGAAATGGCAACCCACTCCAGTGTTCTTGCCTGGAAAATCCCAGGGACGGCAGAGCCTGGTGGGCTGCCGTCTATGGGGTTGCACAGAGTTGGACACTACTGAAGTGACTTAGCCAGTAGCAGCAGCAAACATTATTGAATTTTTTAAACAAAGAACATTTATCAACTTGCTTTACTGACCAGATATCACATATGGGAATCGGAATCTCAAAAAGTCTTTTAAAAAAATAAAAGGAAAATATATTGGGACTTTCTCATAGAAAGTTACAGGAACACATTCTAGCTGACTTAAAAAAGAGAGAATTTATTGCTCAAGTAATTGGGAAGGCAAGTGCTGGACCCAGCTTGAAGGATGAATGGGAAATTCTTTTCTGTACTTTGTTTTCTCTTCTCTTTTGTTCTCCTTCTCTGTTTCTAGCTTTTCCTGTGTGGTGGTTTCATTCTCTTCTTTTTTCCCCCAACTTCATTGAGGTGTAATTGACAAATATAAACATATATATTTAAAGTGTACAATGAGATGATTTGAATTATATACATTGTAGAATGATTACCAAGATAAAGAAGATAATTAACACATCTATCATCTTGCACAGTCAACTTCTTTTTCTTGGTGGTGAGAACATATAAGATCTACCCTTAGCAACTTTGACATAAACAATACCTTATGTTAAACTAAAGTCACCAAGCTGTACATTAGATCCTCAGAACTTACATAATTGAATGTTTTACCCTTTGACCAGGGCTTCCCTGGTGGCTCAGAGAGTAAAGAATCTTCCTGCAAAGCAGGAAACCTAGATTCAACCCCTGAGATGGGAAGATCCCCTGGAGAAGGAAATGGCAGCCCACTCTGGTATTCTTGCCCAGAGAATCCCATGGACAAAGGAGCCTGGTGGGCTACAGTCCATGGGATCGCAAAGAGTGGGACACGAATGAGTGACTAATACACACACACACCCTTTGACCAACATCGCCTATCCCACCCTGTCCCTAGCCCCTGACAGCCACCATTTTATTGTTTCTAAGAAAGTGGTTTTCTATATAGCTGTATCTCTCTGTGTGTAATCAAACATGAATGAACACAGGCAGAAAAACAAGAATTGAATGGCTGGAGTAAGAGAGAAGCAATTTCCCAAAGGATGTTGGCAGCACTGAAAGGGATGCTGTAACAAGAAAATAACAGTTGGATGAAACTGAAAACAACAAGGTCTTCTACATCAGTGTTTTCCAGTGTGGTCTTCCAGATATCCAGAACAGCACCAGTATCACCTGGGAGGCTATTAGAAGATAAAATATTTTCCAGCCTTACCCCAGACCTACCGAATCAAAAACTCTGAGGGTAGGACCCAGCAATCTGTTTCCATAGACTTTCTAAGTGACTCTTCTGTGTGTTAAGGTTTAGAAACACTGTCCTGCAGAAGAATTCCAGATTGTCATCATGAACATAGATCCTATATGTGTCCAACTATCTAACCTTAACGCATGTAACTTAAATATCAGCGATTTGACTGAGGTCACCATAAATCACCAAAGTTGCTCCTCCTCTACTATTTCTAGTCTCAGTTCAGTTCAGTCGCTCAGTCATGTCCGACTCTTTGCAAGCCTCCCTGTCCATCACCAACTCCTGGAGTTCACTCAAACTCACATCCATCGAGTCAGTGATGCCATCCAGCCATCTCATCCTCTGTTGTCCCCTTCTCCTCCCGCCTCCAATCCCTCCAAGCATCAGAGTCTTTTCCAATGAGTCAACTCTTCGCATGAGGTGGCCAAAGTACTGGAGTTTCAGCTTCAGCATCAGTCCTTCCAAAGAACACCCAGGACTGATCTCCTTTAGGATGGACTGGTTGGATCTCCTTGCAGTCCAAGGGACTCTCAAGAGTCTTCTCCAACACCACAGTTCAAAAGCATCAATTCTTCAGCACTCAGCTTTCTTCACAGTCCAACTCTCATATCCATACATGACTACTGGAAAAACCATAGCCTTGACTAGACGGACCTTTGTTGGCAAAGTAAAGTCTCTGCTTTTGAATATGCTATCTAGGTTGGTCATAACTTTTCTTCCAAGGAGTAAGCGTCTTTTAATTTCATGGCTGCAATCACCATCTGCAGTGATTTTGGTAGTCTCAGTTAATGTCACCATAATCCATTTGGAAGCCTGAGGTTCATCCTCGAATTCTCCTTCTCCCAACCCCTACTTATAATAAATTAGGAAGTCCTGCCTGATTGACCTTTATATGTATACTAGTTTCTTTACTTATCTCTCTTGCACCTATCTTTCCAGTAACCTTAAATTCATTTCTTATCTTTAGACAAAGCAATATAATTAAAGTGTAAATCTGACAATGCTTTACGTCTAAACATTCTGAAGGCTTGAAAACAAAGCTTACAAAACATTGTGTACTCCTCATCCAAGGTACCAACTCTATGTGCATATGTCTGCTTTGCTTTCCCCACATCAAAAGCTATTCTCTACCTTAGAGATATGTGAACTCCATGCTGCTGCTGCTGCTAAGTCACTTCAGTTGTGTCCGACTTGTGCATCCCTGTAGACGGCATCCCACTAGGCTCCTCTGCCCCAGGGATTCTCCAGGCAAGAATACTGGAGTGGGTTGCCATTTCCTTCTCCAATGCATGAAATTGAAAAGTGAAAGTGAAGTTGCTCAGTCGTGCCCGACTCTTAGCAACCCCATGGACTGCAGCCTACCAGGCTCCTCCATCCATGGGATTTTCCAGGCAAGAGTACTGGAGTGGGGTGCCATTGCCTTCTCCAGTGAACTCCATAGTATTCTATAAAAAAAATCATGGTATGTTTATATGTACATTTTTCTAGGGAGTGGGTCCTCAGCTTTCATCAGATTCTTATTGACCCCAAAAGTTTAAGAAATACTGATACAGCTGACAGAGGATAAAAGTAATTTGGATACATGTCAGATACATGTCAATGGGTTGTCAGGTACATCTTATGTCAGCCTGAAAAACAGTGGAGACCATTATAAAACATCATTCAATATGAAGCTATTCTTGTGCTTTTAAGAGTCTGACAATATGGATAAGCTGCAATACAGATTCACTGTGCTGAACTAACTATGGTGAGAAAGATTTTTCTCAAGGGTGAAAATATCCTACTTTTAATAATTAGACTCATGCTAGTGGAAACAGTGGATGACTTTATTTTGAAGGGCTCCAAAATCACTGCAGATGGTGACTGCAGCCATGAAATTAAAAGACACTTACTCCTTGGAAGGAAAGTTATGACCAACCTAGACAGCATATTAAAAAGCAGAGATATTACTTTGCCAACAAAGGTCCATCTAGTCAAGGCTATGGTTTTTCCAGTAGTCATGTATGGATGTGAGAGTTGGACTATAAAGAAAGCTGAGCACCAAAGAATTGATGCCTTTAAACTGTGGTGTTAGAGAAGACTCTTGAGAGTCCCTTGGATTACAAGGAGATCCAGCCAGTCCATCCTAAAGGAGATCAGTCCTGGGTGTTCCTTGGAAGGACTGATGTTGAAGCTGAAACTCCAATACTTTGGCCACCTGATGCGAAGAACTGACTCATTTGAAAAAACCCTGATGCTGGGAAAGATTGAGGGCAGAAGGAGAAGGGGATGACAGAGGATGAGATGGTCAGATGGCATCACCAACACAATGGAAATGGGTTTGGGTAGACTCCGGGAGTTGGTGATGAACAGGGAGGCCTGGCGTGCTGCAGTTCATGGGGTTGCAAAGAGTCAGACACAACTGAGCAAATTAACTGAACTGAATTATGTCCTGAAAAGCTTGATGATAGAACTGGCACACAAAGAAAAAGCAAAAACATGTTTTGAAAGAAGAGTACACTTAATTTGAAAATAGATTTGGCAAGAAGATTGGGAAAAGATTGTGATAGTTATTTGGGTAGACTCCCCAGCACATTTCCCATTAAATCTCATTATTTTTCTAGCATCCTACAGTAAGTTCATTTCCCATCCTTAGCAGTGGACTTATATCTCAAACATGATGACCAGTTAATGGGACCAGTTTCTCTACCACAGTGATTAACCCTGGGGTAAGCATTTAACAAATAAGCAAGACCAAACAAATGCCTTCTTAAATTGATAAATGGATATTGGAAAGACATTCTCATACAGCTAGATGGGCTAAGGAGGGGCCATCTAAAGCAAAGGCTACCAGGGGCAGCAGAGAAAACTTGTCAGAAGAAAATTGAGCAATAGTCAGGAAAAAGATAAAAAAGTAAAACAGAGAGATTGGCAAGGAGAAAAAGCCCTGAAAAACTGTATGAACCCTTGAGCCCTTAGATTTATTTATGTACATTTAAGTCAGGTTCACGACTGAGTGACTGAACTGAACTGAACTGAACTGAACTCAGGTTCACTTTGGCCTTGCTAGCTACATGGACGAATATATTTTCTTTTGCTGCTTAAACTACATTAAGGAGGATTTTATCCTTTGCAACAGAAGTATACCTGCCTAATAAAGTAGAACTCTGACTCCATGCTCTGCTATCATTTCATTTGTCACTGGGACAGATACCAGATATGAACCCTGTCCATGATCTTGTCCTACAGAAACTCAAACAATGACTAGTGATTAAAGGCACCAGGATGAGCAGCTTGACTGTTGACATTCTGTGATCATTTGCCACAAGTATGATTTTCTTGCTTGAATTTCAGAAAATAGAATGTGGTAAATGCTTTATTTGATCTACACACAAAGCATTATGGGAGCATGGAGTGATGGAGGTAGTATGAACAAATTGCCAGTCACCAGCTAAGTACATTTGGACAAGTTATTTAACCTGCTAAGCCTAGGATTCCTTGAGGTTAAATGGCTATGCTGCTGCTGCTGCTAAGTCGCTTCAATCGTGTCTGACTCTGTGCGACCCCATAGACTGCAGACCACGAGGCTCCTCCGTCCATGGGATTTTCCAGGCAAGAGTACTGGAGTGGGTTGCCATTGCCTTCTATCTACCTTAAAAGATTATTTGGGTAAATGAGATAAATAATACAGGTTAAGACTGTGTCTGTCATGTACTTGCACTAATAAATATTCTTTGCAACAGATGCATAAATACAAATAGAAGAGAAATCACCTGTCCTTGCTTGGGAAGCACTGTGAGTCCATATAGAACGTTTCTTATGGATTGAGCCTTAAAGAGAAAAGAGGATTTTGCAAGATAGAAAAGTGGGGAAGGGCATAACAGTTAGACTAGAACGTATATGTGCTAACTAGTCTTCATTGGCCTCTTCAGATCTCTTCCTGCCCATCTCTATGTGACTTACAATAGTAACTCCTATGGACTATATTAACCAGGATTCCTTGCCCTTTGTTTTCTGTTAGGATCAGCCAATGGCAGATGCCTGGAAGATAACAGAGGGTGGGAAGAAAGAGAATTCAGAATACTAATCTTGTTGGACTACATAATTCTAACTGTTACAACTTTAGATCTAGGGGTGGTAAAACATTCTAATACCACAAGTCCCTGTATATCTTTCAAGAGTCCAAATATTTAGCTCTCTCCAGTTAAATCCTTTAAGTGTGCATCTCTTTTCTGTTAATCCCCAGATATACACCAGGCTTCTCTGGTGGCTCAGCTGGTAAAGAATCTGCCTGCAATGTGGGAGACCTGGGTTCAATCCCTGGGTTGGAAAGATCCCCTGGAGAAGGGAACAGCTACCCACTCTAGTATTCTGGCTTGGAGAATTCCACAGACTGTATAATCCATGGGGTTGCAAAGAGTCAGACATGACTAAGTGACTTTCACTTTCACTCTCTAGATATACACAATATGCAGAACACAGTGAGTAAAACTTCATGGGTCTATTTCAGTTCAGTTCAGTTCAGTCACTCAGTTGTGTCTGACTCTTTGTGACCCCTTGAACTGCAGCACACCAGGCATCCCTGTCCATCACGAACTCCCGGGGTCCACCAAACCTCATGTCCATTGAGTTGGTGATGCCATCCAACCATCTCATCCTCCATTGTCCCCTCTGCTCCTGCCCTCAATCCCTCCCAGCATCAGGGTCTTTTCCAGTGAGTCAGCTCTTCACATGAGGTGGCCAAAGTACTGGAGTTTCAGCTTTAACATCAGTCCTTCCAATGAACACCCAAGACTGATTTCCTTTAGGATGGACTGGTTGGATGTCCCTGCAGTCCAAGGGACTCTCAAGAGTCTTCTCCAACAACACAGTTCAAAAGCATCAATTCCTCGGTGTTCAGCTTTCTTTATAGTCCAACTCTCACACCCATACATGACACTGGAAAAACCATAGCTTTGACTAGATGGAACTTTGTTAACAAAGTAATGTCTCTGCTTTTTAATATGCTGTCTAGGTTAGTCTTAACTTTCCTTCCAAGGAGTAAGCATCTTCTAATTTCATGGCTTCAATCACCATCTGCAGTGATTTTGGAGCCCCCAAAAATAAAGTCTGACACTGTTTCCACTGTTTCCCCATCTATTTCCCATAAAGTGATGGGACCAGATGCCATGATCTTCATTTTCTGAATGTTGAGCTTTAAGCCAACTTTTTCACTCTACTTTTTCACTTTCATCAAGAGGCTCTTTAGTTCTTCTTCACTTTCTGCCATAAGGGTAGTGTCATCTGCATATCTGAGGTTATTGATATTTCTCCTGACAATATTGATTCCAGCTTGTGCTTCTTCCAGCCCAGCGTTTCTCATGATGTACTCTGCATAGAAGTTAAATAAGCAGGGTGACAATATACAGCCTTGACGTACTCCTTTCCCTATTTGGAACCAGTCTGTTGTTATATGTCCAGTAACATGTCCAGTTATAACTGTTGCTTTCTGACCTGCATACAGGTTTCTCAAGAGGCAGGTCAGGTGGTCTGGTATTCCCATCTCTTTCAGAACTTTACACAGTATATTGTGATCCACACAGTCAAAGGCTTTGGCATACTCAATAAAGCAGAAATACATGTTTTTTCTGGTACTCTCTTGCTTTTTCGATGATCCAGTGGATGTTGGCAATTTGATCTCTGGTTCCTCTGTCTAGATAATGATGAATAGTTCATTTTCCCTAGTTTTCAAAATACCAAAAATAATAAAATCCAAAAAACACCTTTGTAATATCTTCCTGGGACTATCACCCTTTTCCCCATTGTAGCCAAGCCTGGTAAATAAGTTACATTGAATTCTCTTATTCTCATTCCTTTTTAGACAGGCTTTACCCCCTGCCCCAAGTCATTCCATGAAAATAATTTTCAAATGGCTGTAGCAAGTTTCTGAACTGCAGATATTCTTTGTTGGATTAAGAAAGTGACCTTAAATTTCTGGTTTGCTGAGAGTTTTTATCATAAATGGGTGTTGAATTTTATCAAGTATTTCCCTGCATCTATTGAGACCATTATATACTATTAATGTGATAAATTATACTGATCAATTTCCAAACTTTAAACCATCCTTTCTTTCCTGGAATAAACTTTGCTTGGTCATTTTTCTTTCTATATATAACTGATTTCCAGTTATATATGACTCAACTCAGAATTTTTAGTCTGTGTTGATAAAGAACATTGACTGGCAATTTTATTTGTTATTGTCCTTTTCTAGCTTTGGTGTCAGGATTATTCTAAGCTGAAAAATATATGTTCTTACATCATTCTATCTTAGTTTATTTCCTCCATATTTTTTTATACTGTTGTTTCTTCTCAGCCATTTTTTCAACTTATAATTCTATGTTCATCCTTTATATTTTAGAATTTCCCTAGGTTCTACTTTTAATCTTGGTGTATGGGGAGGGGGGAGTGGTAAATAGATTGAATCCAGATTATAAAGAGATTTATATTAAGACCTTGCTGCTGCTGCTGCTGCTAAGTTGCCTCAGTTGTGTCCGACTCTGTGCGACCCCGTAGATGGCAGCCCACCAGGCTCCCCCGTCCCTGGGATTCTCCAGGCAAGAACACTGGAGTGGGTTGCCATTTCCTTCTCCAGTGCATGAAAGTGAAAAGTGAAGGTGAAGTCACTCAGTCGTGTCAGACTCTTAGCGACCCCATGGACTGCAGCCTACCGGGCTCCTCTGCCCATGGGATTTTCCAGGCAAGAGTACTGGAGTGGGGTGCCATTGCCCTCTCCGAAGACCTTGTTACATTTCACCAAATAAAGAAATACCCATGGAATTCTATGTCATCTGCTGAGGTGTTTGTTTGAACTTCATCTTAAAAGTCACTGCCTAAAACACAACTCCAATCTCTGTCAAAACCTTTTATAATCCCCCTACTTGCTGGCACTGGAGAAGGGAATGGCAACCCACTCCAGTATTCTTGCCTGGAGAATCCCATGGCCAGAGGAGCCTGGTGGGCTGTAGAGTCCATGTGGTCGCAAAGAGGCGGACACGACTGAGCAACTAGCACTACCAGCACTTGCTGGCAAATTAAAACTGCATTTGGTTCACGATTTTCCCTCCTTCTGATATGCATTGCTCTGCTTTGAAAAACTTTTTTCTTCCAATGTTTATTTCAAAAATAGCTCCCTCCTTAAAGGCTTAATAACACCCTCAGTCCTAAATGAATGACACTTATTTGGGCTTGTTACATTGTAGCACCATACTGATAGCTCCTTAACAAAACCCACTTACTCCTGCTTCCTACAACAGCTACATATGCACAAGGTTTATTGCCTCCCCCAAACCCAACCAAAGTAAACTACTTAGGGGAAGAAGGATATCCCGTATGTTTATTTCCTGCCCAATCCAATCCAATGTCTTATAATTTTTAGACCATTAGAAAACTATTTGTTAAAGTGAATTGAATTACAATTGGAAAAGACAATCCGGATGTCTGGCCATCTTAATCTATGTCTTGCTGAACAGTATGCCAACAGAAATCTCCTTTTAGGCAGAGCCCTTCTCAGTTCTCACTTTCCTATCCTAAGGCATTTTTAGTCCTACTGTTAAAGTGGATGAGTTAGGAAAATGTGTCTTTCATGAGTGAATGGAATGTAGATAAAATTCCTACAAAAATAAAGCACTGGATCTGAACACCCAGTTAGTATTTTCTAATAAATCCATGAATTTAAACAAAAGTTGCCATTAAGTTCCATAAAAAAATCACAAGGGGGATTTTTTCAACCTTTTATATATATTTAAAAAAAAAAAAAAAAAGCTTCATGGTTATTTTCTTTCCCCAGTTATTTTCTTTTCAAATGTTTGTTATCTATACTGGATCTTGATGGAAGGAAGAAAGAAGAAAAATAAACAAACTCTGTCTTACAAAACTATTTTCAGCCTGTAGTTGGTAACCTGCAACAAAATGCACATATCTATATTGACTTTCTAGTCAGGAAAAAATGATAAACAAACAAACAGCAATAACCTTCTACCCCCAAGAGTGTTATTAAGGCTTTGTGCTGAAATATAGCCCAGCATCCAGGCCATCAAAGCATAGCATGTAAAATCTGAGAAAGCATGATATTTCTAAATCGATAAAACGTCAAATTGGTCCTATTTTTTCTGGTAAATTCTAGCAGTTTAACTTAAAACAGAAATAAAAAAAATAGATCACATTTTTACCCAATATTGTTTTTTTAGTTTTTTTCCCCAAAATAAGACTTATACACCTATGATAAAGTTACATATTGGAATGCACGTCAGAATTAGTAGTAGTGTTTTCCGAATGAAAGAGGCTCTCAGCTAAAGCTATGGTTGGTATCCTAGCCACAGTGGGGAACTGTTGCTAGTATGACTACACATCTCTACATGTTTGCTGATCTTTCTTCCACATAATGAAGTTAATCAGCCTTCTTCTAAATACATGTTTAGATCCTATCTGTAACTTTCCTTCTGGTATATACTCTGTTTTCCTAGTTTTCTTCTCCCCTATGCTGCTTCTAGAAAACTGTAATGGAACAACATATCAGTTCAGCCATATACGCACATATAAAAATAAAATAGCCTTTAAAATATAATTCGAATCACATCCAACTATCTACATATTCAGAAATATTTAAGAAAAAAATGAGCACCTAGAGGTCACATTCTTGATTTTTGTTTCTGCTTATGTACTTCAGATAAGAATTACTTTATTTAAACAAATTAATTTATAAATTTACATTAAGGCTGGATAGGGTTCACTTTGATGACATTGGTCATGGAGAGAAGAGCATAAGAGCAGATGGCATTATTCTCATGAAGGAGAAGGCAGAGAGGGATAGAGAGCTATGCAAGAAAAATAGCTACAAACAGGAAAGTGACGAGCAGGACAAGCAGGTCACTAGGACTGTAAAAATGAGAAACATCAAATAGGAATTTGAAAAGATTTAGAGGGTTATTCAGTATAAGTAATTGGGGATAGCAATAATTAATGAATATTAATGTCAAATATCAAGGAAAAGAAACAAGCTCGAAAAAGTATGGCTGTAATATTCTTTTTTCCAACATAGAATGTGATGGTACTACCACTTGCATTGTGGAATACATGAACAGTGAGTGTGCCTTGCACCATGAGTGTGACCATATATGAGGGTCACAAAATGTTCTCAGGTCACAAAAATATTCTCCTGTACTTTCTTCTAAAAGATTTATGATTTTAGCATATGCATATAAGGAGTTATTCAAGCTTTTTGGTCCTGTAAGTTTATCTTGTTGAACAAATTTGGGGAATTTTTGGCCAATGCTAGAAAAAATAATTATCTGTCCCCTTCTTTTTTTATACATTTATCTATTTTGAAGCTTATTATTGACCCTTTTCTGTTAGTTTTCAATTGGTGCCATAACAAATTACCACAAATTTAGAGGCTTAGACTCACATACATGTATTATCCTACAGGTCTATTCTGTAGGTCTAATATCTGACATGGGTTTCACCAGGCTGCAATCAACATGTCAGCAAAGCTGTATCCTTTTATGGAAGCTCTAGGTAAATCCATGTAAGTTATGAACAGAGTTCAGTTCCTTATGTTTCTAAAACTGAGGTCCCTGTCTTTTTGCAAACTGTCAGCTGAGGGTCATTCCCAGCTTTACAGGTTCCCTACCTGCCTTAACATGTGATCTTTTTCAATCTTCAAATCCATCAAAATTTGGTCATGTGTCTCTCACATTTCAAATCTTTCCTGTCTTCTTCCATTTTCTCAAGTCTATGACCTACTTCCACTTTTAAAGGCCCATACAGTTACATGAGGACCATGTAGATAATTCAGGATATCTCTCTGTTTTGAAGTTTGTAGCTGTAATTCCACATGCAAAAATCCTTTTGACGTGAAAAGTTACCGTAAAGGAGAAACTCACTTCCTCCTGTGTGACTTCTTTAATATTACTCACACTCAATACTTCTGGTCACCAAATATGTTGGGAGGGTGAGGGGTGCCCCCCTTGGAGCTTCTACACACCAAGCAATTCTGTGACATTAGCCAGGTGTCCTACAATTTAACTCAATTCCGACATTACCTGCCTGGAGATAGTATCAGATCCCATAAGGGCTCAGTCCTCCAAGAATGCCCCCCGCCATTTCAAATGCCAACTGCAAGTGCAGATTTCTTGTTACCTATGGTTCTGACCAGCTAACTACAGTCCAAAGGTTCCCAGGACTCAGGCTTGATTAGTCTACTAGAGTGGCTCAAAAGACTCAGGAATATGTTTTACTTACTAGATTACAAAATTTTATTTTAAAAACATATAAAAAACATAACTCAGCCAGGTGGAAGAGATGCCTCAGGCAAGCTATGAGGGAAAGGGTCAAGGAGCTTCCATGTCTTCTCTGGGCATACCACTCTCCTAGAACTTTCACGAGTTTACTTACCTGAAGATTCTCTGGACCTCCTCCTTGTGGATTTTTCCAGAGCTTTCATCATGTATGCACGATGAATTAAATCATTGACTGTTGGGAGATTAACTCAGTCTCTAGCCCTTATCCCCTCCCAAGAGGTCAGACCCTCAGTTCAATTCAGTTCAGTCACTCAGTTGTGTCTGACTCTGTGATCCCATGGACTGCAGCACACAAGCCCTCCCTGTCCATCACCAGCTCCTAGAGTTTACTCAAACTCATCTCCATTGAGTTGGTGATGTCATCCAACCATCTCATCCTCTGTCGTCTCCTTCTCCTCCCACCTTCAGTCTTTCACAACATCAGGGTCTTTTCAAATGAGTCAGTTCTTTGCATCAGGTGGCCAAAGTATTGGGGTTTCAGCTTTAGCATCAGTCCTTCCAATGAACACCCAGGACTGATCTCCTTTAGGATAGACTGGTTGGATCTCCTTGCAGTCAAAGGGACTCTCAAGAGTCTTCTCCAACACCACAGTTCAAAAGTATCAATTCTTCGGTGCTCAGCCTTCTTTATAGTCCAACTCTCACATCTACACAAGACTACTGGAAAAGCCATAGCTTTGACTAGATGGACCTTTGTTAGCAAAGTATATCTCTGCTTTTTAATATGCTGTCTAGGTTGGTCATAACTTTTCTTTCAAGGAGCAAGCATCTTTTAATTTCATGGCTGCAATCACCATCTGCAGTGATTTTGGAGACCCCCAAAATAAAGTCTGACACTGTTTCCACTGTTTCCCCATCTATTTGCCATGAAGTGATGGGACCAGACGCCATGATCTTAGTTTTCTGAATGTTGAGTTTTAAGGTCAGACCCTAGGACCAAAAGTTTCAACTCTCTTATCAAGGTTGGTTCCCCTGGTAACCAGCCCCCATCCTTAGGTTACCAAGGGACTTTTCTAAATTCACCTCAGTGATAAAAACTCATGTGTGGTAGAAGGGGGTTTGTTATGAATAATGAAAGATATCCATTTCACCCTTATTACTCTTATCATTTAGGAAATTCCAAGACTCTTAGGAGCTCTGAGTCAGAAACTGGGACAAAGTTCAAATATATAAATATATATTATAAATCATAATATTGCAGTAAGATATTTATAGGCTCCTAGGTTCCAGGGATTAGAATATGAACATCTCGAGAGAGCTTTTATTCTTCTTGTCAAAACGTTTAATCTGCTAACTCCAATCTTCTACTAAATTCAACAACAGAACCCTTTTATTTCAGATGCTAAATTTTTCATTTCTAGAAATTCTTCTTGATTTTTTATAGCTTTTATTTCTTTGCCAATAATTTCCAACTGTTCACTCTCATTATGACCACCTTTTAAATTAAGTCCTTATCATAGATACTTAAATGTCTTTTACTGTTAATTGTTGACTAATTATCAGTGGTCTATTGATATTGATTGCTTTCATCCTTGACAATAACTCATATTTTCCTATATCTAATAAAATTTTTATTGCACATTTGTTGTGAATTGAAGCTCCAAATTCTGTTTTCTTCCTGTGAGAAGTGATGATTACTTTTTCTAATAGTTAAATTACTGGCTTATCATCACATTGAATTCTTGAAGTGTTTGTTTTATATTTTGTCGGGACATATTTGTTTCCATGCTGCTCTCAGCACTTGGGCCAATTGGGGGAAAATAGTATTTGTATCTAATATGGGGAATTTCCTGAGTTTCAGTGGAAAGTCTGAGGTATTTATAAGAGCCCTTTTACTTGGCAAGACTCAGTAAAAGGATCAAGAAGCTAAACCTATGTTTAACTTTTTCAGCCATCATGCTATTGATTTCGTCTGGACTTCTTAATGTAATGCTTTCTATATATGAATTTCAGGAAATTGTCCACAGGTTTGCTGGGAGTTTTGAAATCAACCCTGTCACTTCTTTTCTGGGTTCTCTCCTGTTAATTTCCAGTCACTCTGATAGTTTCTACCTCTCATAAAATTACAAGTCAGTATAACAGTGGCTTCTGCTTAGTTTTATCCAACTGCACCACACATTAATTAGGTATTGCCCTGAGGAGAAGAGCCTTGTAAATGTGGCTGTTACCCAGTATGGTAACCTTCTTTCAAACGTTAAATCCCTCTCAGCATCCACCTACTTTGGATTATGCACCAGTGCTAATCCAAAATAGGCAGGCGCTGAGAGGGATTTAACTGCTTTTTTAAACAATATTCTATCCAGGGTTAATAATTTCTATCTGCAGTAAGGTTAGTCCAGTACAAGCCACTCCACTACTATCTAAGCTGGAAATTTGACTCAAGTGTTTAAAGGATAAGGATACATTTTTAAAGGATAACTATCTTCTGTGTTGAGAATGTACACTGGGAGTTATTAGGAAGGAGTTATTGGGACTGGGAGGGAAACAAGGATAGAAACTGAAAGACAATAGGGAGTTTCTTGCAATGAAATGAGGTTAACTAGTCCTAGAATCTGAGAAGGCAATGGCACCCCACTCCAGTACTCTTGCCTGGAAAATCCTATGGACGGAGGAGCCTGGTAGGCTGCAGTCCATGGGGTTGTGAAGAGTCGGACACGACTGAGTGACTTCCCTTTCACTTTTCACTTTCATGCGTTGGAGAAGGCAATGGCAACCCACTCCAGTACTCTTGGCTGGAGAATCCCGGGGACGGCGGAGCCTGGTGGGCTGCCATCTATGGGGTCGCACAGAGTTGGACACGACTGAAGCAACTTAGCAGCAGCAGCAGCAGCAGTCCCAGAATGGTAGTAGTAAGTTGGTCAGAAGTGGTCAACTCAGGATATAGTTTTTAAGTAGAGTCAAAGAATTCCCTAGTAGATTGCGGAAGGAGTATAAAAGACAGAAGTCAAGTATTTCGCTAAGACTTAATAATGAGCCTGAGAAACATAGCAACTGGTGTGCAAAGTACTGGAGTTTCAGCTTCAACATCAGTCCCTCCAGTGAACACCCAGGACTGATCTTCTTTAGGACTTCTTCTTTAGGACTGGATGGATACCTTATCCAGTCCTATGACTTTAAATATTATCTGTGTACTGATTATTTTTGTGCTAATGTTAAGCATATATTCTCAAATTCTGTGATAATTCCCCCTTATCACATGAACAGAAACAACCTTTTCTCAGATGGCTTTTTTTATGACAAAATTAATAATAAGCAAATTTTATTTAATTAAAAAAAAAAAAGAAATCCAAAATTTGACCTCTGGATACTACCAACAGAAAAAGAAGAGAAAAAACAAATAAATGAGGTTTTAAAACAGAAATCAGTGAGATAGTAGGAAAAAAATAGATTGTAAGGTTCTTGAAGCTAGAAAAATAAAAGTGTATTGTGTTCTGAACCCTGTAATAGATACAATAAGATCTGCCTTCTACTTTTTTACACTTAGTTTACAGACATTAATTGCACTTAACATGAACTGCATAATTATTACATGTGGTAGATATGTCTGGACATTTTAAAATATGTTATTTCATCCTCATAACAAATCAATGAGGAAAGCTTTACTATTCAGCATTTTATATATGAGAAATGGATGGTTCATAGAGTTAAATAACTTTTTCAAATTCACATGAGTGAGTTGCAAAGCTCATAACTGAATTATTGTCACCCTCATCCAAAACCCAACTTCTAGTACCAGGTTGCAAAATATTTACTAAATTATTAGCACCTTAAAATGGCTATCGCTTTCATCTACCATTATTTAGTTAATTATTTTAGCCATAGAAATAAAGTTAGTATTAATTAAAAATTGACCATAATCCTTAAGAAGCTGAAATAACATTTTTATAAATGAAGGCATTTACTCCAATATGGAAAGTATATATAACTGGACATGTTAACTGAATACATAACTGTCATGTTAACTTTCCAAAACACAAATATCATCCTGGCTTATTACTACTCAGAAAATGTCAATAACTAAATGAAGTCCAAATCTGTGATTCTGGTGTTCTTTTCTAATCTCATCCTCTTAGTCCAGGCTCCAGTGCATCCAGGCTATAAATATTTTATGTAGTCCTATCTCCATTTCTTTTTTTCTTTCCCTTCCTGAAATGCTTACTATCTCCTCCAATCTTCTTGCAATGTAATGAATCACTATATACCTTTCCTCAGGCCACAAGAATCTCTCCATTCTCTGAACTCCTGATGTCACCACGTTTTTACCACGTGGTGTTTGTACATTTCTTTACCACTGATATGCAAGCTACTTTTGGGGGAAAAAAAACCCACTGTGTCTACTGTATTTGTCCATCTTACATCTTATAGTATGACAGCCTCTTATGCATAATAGGGCTTCCCAAGTGGCGCTAGTGGTAAAGAACCCATCTGCCAACACAGGATATGTAAGAGACCTTGGTTCGATCCCTGCGTCAGGAAGATCACTTGGACGAGGGCATGGCAACCCCCTCCAGTATTCTAGCCTGAGAAATTCCATGGACAGAGGAGCCTGGCGGGGTACTGTCCATAGGGTTGCAAAGAGTTGGACACGACTGAAGCATCTAAGCATGCACACAACTAATATATAAATCCTTAACTTGACAGTAAGTATTCTATAAACAATAATAGTAAATGCAGAGAGCTTACTCTGTACCTTTTCCTTTTTGAAGAGTTTTATGTATATTAACTCACAAACATCTTCCTTTAATTTCCTAAAACTTTGCCCCAAATCTCTAAAATTCACTTTTGGGAAAAAGAACTGTTGAATGTGCTAATGTGTGTTTTAAACAATTTGTGTGACATACTGATACATATCATGTTTATATAAGAAAAGTGCTGTCCTGTGCTTTTGCATCCCCATCAGAGTACAGATGGTGAATGTGGAAGTGAGTGTGCCAAGTTTTCACTCTTTTTTAGTAGCACCTCATTTGTGTATAAATCGTCATCCTTATCCCATCTACTTTAAATAAACATAACCATTGACTTACGTTTCAATGTATATTTAGCTTTATTAAATAACTCTATTAAAAAGCACTACTTTACATTGTGAATATAGGCCTAATTTAGTCAAATCATGTCTTGTATAGTGCAAAGTGACCCCTAGTGTCTAAATCAATACAAAGAAAAACATATTTTGTTGATTGTAGTACCTGAACTTGGAATAATGTTCCAACTCTTTGTGACCCCATGGACTGTAGCCTGCCAGGCTCCTCTGTCCATGGGATTTTTCAGGCAAGAATACTGGAGTGGGTTGCCATTTCCTTCTCCGGGGGATCTTGCAGACCCAGGGATTGAACCCAGGTCTCCTTCATTGCAGGCAGACTCTTTACCGTCTGAGCCACCAGGGAAGAATCTACTATAGACACAGAAAGGATCAAATAACATAAAAACTATGCTATGGGGTTTGATTCTCTGAAGTTTGTTTTTTATTCACACAGACTCAAAGAAGAAAGATCTAACACTGACTTTGTCTTGATGAACAAAGCTATATTGATAGCTGAGAAAAAAAAATCAACCTATTTATTTTTACAGTCAGCAAATTGTAATCTATGGTCTTCCTTTTATACGTTGCCCCAAAAAGGCTACTAATTTCTGTGGATCTAGCAGTTTCAGAAATGGAACATTTTATAAGTGATATCAAAGTAATACAAAAGTTCCAAAGTAAGATACCTGGAATTGGAAATCCTGATAAAGTAGAAACTACTTTGCAATTTCCTCAAGGTGCTCATTTAATATTGTTTCCTAGTGCTTGGCAGATTCTCATTCTCATCTCTGTCTCACTGCACCTGCATGCAAAGATAAATGGACCCATAACATACCCATCTGAAAAAGAAAGAGAGAGAAATGACATTTCTGAACTCAGCAAAGAATTGAGGCAGGAAGATTTGGTGGGCTCCCCAAAACCCAGTCATGATGTTTCCTCTGGTGTGAATTTAATCAGAAGTGTATACGGAGTTTTAATTAAGAAAAAAAAAAACAACCATTACTTTCTTGAGCTGTTATAAAGGAATGATTATCTAGTAGTATATTGTTCCCAACAAACCAGATGAAACTTAAGTACATCCTTCCAAATCCCCTGATTTAATCTTGAAGTGAGCAACACAGAACAAAAGAACCAATTTGCTTTCTAAGAAACAAATGTTTAATCATCACACTGGACCCAAGCCAAACTGTGAAATCCTCAGGACTGGCAAAACACAAAAATAAAAACAAAAGACACATTTTTTTTTTTTCAAAGACACTGCTAGCACTATCTGGTATTATTAAGCCTGTCTGGTTTGTCTTTAGCAAATCTAATTGCCCTATTTCTCTATCCATTTTCCACTCCAGTATCTCACCTTAGCTTCCTAGAGCTTTCAGATCTATCCCTAAGCCTCAATTTAAGTATGTAGAGAAATAAGCAAAAAAAAAAGCATTAAAACATTGTTTGAGAAGTATCAAAGGTATTACTTTTTTTCCCCCAGGGTTTTTGTATTTTAAATTTAATAATAATACAAAAAATATCCTGAGCTTCCATTCTGTTCCAGATTCTGGAAAAAGAGTGAAGAAGAGGCCTGAACCCTGTATCTGGGTTTTCGGTCTAGCAGGGGAGACAAAATTGTAACAGATAAGCAACCCACACTGAATGAAGGTGAAGACAGAACAGTGTTAAAGTTACAGAGAAAAATGAGAAAGTTTACTCTCTATTTTGGATGTCATAGATGCCTTGGAAGAAGTACTGAGGGTGAGGTATTTGTGGGACTATAATCTGGAGACACCCGGGAGGAGTTGAGTATTTGATTCTGGGACTCTGTAAAATATCAGGGCTGAGGATATTAACTTGGAAAGCATCCGTGTCATCCATTCTGAGATAATAGAGAAATTTGTAAATGAGTAGTTTGCAAAGTCTATAACTTGGACTAATCTCATGAGATACTCTGGAGAAAACAGGGCTCCAGAATCAAGTAAGATTAAGGAATACCTCATGTTTTACCCCTCCTTTGGTGATTTGTAAGTGATGTTGAACATTTTAAACGAACTGACAAGTCCTCAATTCTTCAAGATGTAGGAAGAGAACCAGAGGAAGCCAAAAGAATAAGACATTTCAAGCAGATAAATATGATTATTTGTATAAATCTTAGAAGAAATCCCTCAAGTTAAGAATTGGCAGGGAGAATGTCTTATTCAGTTTGTTGTTCCATGACTCAGCAGAGACTGTGGCATAGATTATGTACTCCATGAATATTCAGCAGATTACTCAGTGAATAAAGAAATGCAGCAGCAAAAGCAATAATTCCTCTACAATTCCATTCAACATTCTACTAAATGCCTATAAAGACCGAGAAAAAGTCTGGCAGAAGTTCAAAAAATTTCAAATAAAAGAACATCATTCAGTTTTGGAGAAAACTTCCTAAAATACAGAGCATTTAGTATGGGTTTAGAAGTATATTCTTGGTTTTCAACGGGAAGGAGGGAAGGCAATTTTGCTTCCCACCAAGTATTTAGCAACAACTGGAGACATTTTTGACGATCATAATTTGGGCAGGGTATGGCTACTTATATCTACTGATAGAGACCAGGGAAACTGCTAACCACACTACAACACACAGGACAGCCCCCACAGCAATGAATCATCTGGTCCAAAATCTCCGATGGCACCACTGTTGAGAAATACTAAGACATAACATATGATTCAGAAACACATACGAAGCAACAAGGATAAGTCCAAATCAGGGGTAGGAAAAGGCTTTGATTAACCCTCCCTCATTTGCCTGACACTCTGGCCACAAGAATTATTCAGAGCAGAAACACATGTGACTGTTTTTGTCAAAGAATCATTTGTTAAGCCAGCCAGAGTCTGCCCACATAGCCATTCAGGGTCTTCTACCCTAAAGCCATCAGAGATATATGTTGGCAAACACTGGCTGAGATGCCTTTCCTCTCAAGGAAAGAACTATTAAGTCTATTCTTTCTGAACTAGTCATTCTTAGAGAAAAACCTCCTAAGATCCGTGCATATCAATCCGCCTTTGGTTCTAGAGCCAAAACATGGCAGTGGCTATAACTGGAAGAAGAGCAGCCCAGGCTAATGAAAGTAAGAAAACATCTTTTAGGAAAGGCCAGATCTGGAAAAGTCTCCATCTGTGTATGAATGAACAAGCAGAAAAAAAAAGGAAACGTTTAGTAGACTATGCTTGATGTCTTTAAAAACATGTAAGAAGGAATAAGAGAGAGAAAACTGAAGAGTATCAGATAAAGGCAGAGATACAGAGAATTCTGAGTAAAATAATGACGGAATGCATGAAACCCCAGAGCAAAAGCAGAACTGGAATTCCCATTAGAGATGATAAAAAGGAATGCGACCAGATCAAACTGGTAATAAAGAGCAGATTTGAGAAGACAAGTCAAACGTAAAGAACAGATGTGAAAGTAACAGGGAAATTTATAGACATGGAAGAAAGTCCTTTCTGACATAACTAAAGGAATAGTAGAATGCAGAAAAATTTGCCTACAGGTCAAAAGAAATCCAGATTTAAAGATTTAATAATCAGGCTAAAATAATAAATAAGACCTATTCTGGAAACTGTGGAAATCTGGAATTGTAGATTATATGAATATTAAAAATATAAAAGAAGAAGGGTGGTTTGCCTACAATTGGATAAAAGTCAGGCTGACATTAAACTTCCACAATCCTGAATAACACTAAATACCAATGGAAAACAGAGCAGGCTATCTAGTACATATCCTGTGAAATATAAATAAAATCTGAAAAATAATAAGAGAAAAATTACAAATGATAATTCTGGTGAGAAACTTGACTATCAGTTCAGTTCAGTCGCTCAATCATGTCCAACTCATTGTGATCCCAGGGATGGCAGCACACCAGGCTTCCCTGTTCATCAACAACTCCCGGAGCTTGCTCACTCATGTCCATCAAGTCAGTGATGCCATCAAACCATCTCATCCTCTGTTGACCCCTTCTTCACCCACCTTCAATCTTTCCCAGCATCAGGGTGTTTTCCAATGAGTCAGTTTTTGCCATCAGATGGCCAAAGTACTGGAGTTTCAGCTTCAGCATCAGTCCTTCCAATGAATATTCAGGACTGATTTCCTTTAGGATTGACTAGCTGGATCTCCTTGCAGTCCAAGACACTCTCAAGAGTCTTCTCCAAAACCACAGTTCAAAAGCATCAATTCTTCAGAGCTCAGCTTTCTTTATGGTCCAGTTCCCACATCCATACATGACTACTGGAAACACCATAGCTTTGACTAGATGGAACTTTGCTGGCAAAGTAATGTCTCTGCTTTTTAGTATGATATCTAGGTTTGTCAAAGTTTTTCTTTCAAGGAGCAAGTGTCTTTAATTTCATGGCTGTAGTCATCATCTACAGTGACTTTTGAGCCCCCCAAAATAAACTCTGTTACTGTTTCCATTGTCTCTCCATCTATTTGCCATGAAGAGATGGGACTGGATGCCATTATCTTAGTTTTTTGAATGCTGAGTTTTAAGCCAGCTTTTTCACTCTCCTCTTTCTCTTTCATCAAGAGGCTCTTTAGTTCTTCTTCACTTTCTGCAATAAGGGTGGTGTGATCTGCACATCTGAGGTTATTGATATTTCTCCTGGCAATCTTGATTCCAGGTTATGCTTCATCCAGTCCAGCATCTCCCATGATGTACTCTGCATAAAAAGCAGGGTGACAATATACAGCCTTGATGTACTCCTTTCCCAATATGGAACCAGTCTGTTGTTCCATGTCCAGTTCTAACTGTTGCTTCCTGACCTGCATACAGATTTCTCAGGAGGCAGGTAAGGTGGTCTGGTATTCCCGTCTCTTGAACAATCTTCCACAGTTTATTGTGATCCACACAAAGGCTTTGGCATAGTCAATAAACCATATGTTTTTATAACTCTCTTGCTTTTTTGATGATCCAACAGATGTTGGCAATTGGAACTCTGGTTCCTCAGCCTTTTCGAAATCCAGCTTGAACATCTGGACGTTCATGGCTCACATACTGTTGAAGCCTGGCTTGGAGCATTTTGAGCATTACTTTGCTAGCATGTGAGATGAGTGCAATTGTGTGGTAGTTTGAGCATTCTTGGACGTTGCCCTTCTTTGTGATTGGAAGGAAAACTGACCTTTTCCAGTCCTGTGGCTACTGTTGAGTTTTACAAATTTGCTGACATATTAAGTGCAGCATTTTCACAGCATCATCTTTTAGGATTCAAAATAGCTCAATTGTAATTCTGTCATCTCCACTACCCTTTTTTGTAGTGATTCTTCCTAAGGCCTACTTGATTTCACATTCCAGGATGTCTGGTTCTAGGTGAGTGATCACACCATCATGGTTATTGGGTCATGAAGATCTTTTTTGTATACTTCTTTTGTGTATTCTTGCCACCTTTTCTTAATATCTTCTGCTTCTGTTAGGTCCATACCATTTCTGTCCTTTATTATGCCCATCTTTGCATGAATTTTTTTCCCTGGTATCTCTAATTTTTCTGAAGAGATCTCTAGTCTTTCCCATTCTATTATTTTCCTCTATTTCTTTGCAATGATAACTGAGAAAGGCTTTCTTATCTCTCCTTGCTATTCTTTGGAACTTTGCATTCTATTGGGTATATCTTTCCTTTTCTCTTTTGCCTTTCACTTCTCTTCTTTTCTCAGCTATTTGAAAGGCCTCCTCGGACAACCATTTTGCCTTTTTGCATTCATTTTTCTTGGGGATGGTTTTGATCACTGCCTCCTGTATGATATCAGGAACCTCCCTCCACAGTTCTTCAAGCAGTCTATCAGATCTAATCCCTTGAATCTATTTGTCACTTCCACTGTAAAATTGTAAGGGATTTGATTCAGGTCACACCTGAATTGTCTAGTGGTTTCCCTACTTTCTTCGATTTATGTCTGAATTTGGCAATACAGAGTTCATGATCTGAGCCACAGTCAGCTCCCAGTCTTGTTTTTGCTGACTGTTTAGAGCTTCTCCATCTTTGGCAGCTGCAAAGGATATAATCAATATGATTATGTGTAGAGTCTTCTCTTGTGTTGTTGGAAGAGGGTGTTTGCTATGACCGGTGTGTTCTCTTGACAAAACTCTGTTAGCCTTTGCCCTGCTTCATTTTGTACTCCAAGGCCAAATTTGCCTATTACTCCAGGTATCTCTTGACTTCCTACTTTTGCATTCCAGTCCCCTATGATGAAAAGGACATCTTCTTTGGGTGTTAGTTCTAGTAGGTCTTGTAGGTCCTCATGGGACCATTCAGCTTCTTTGGCATTACTGGTTGGGGCATAGACTGGGATTACTGTGATACTTAATGGCTTGCCTTTGAAACAAACAAAGATCATTCTGTTGTTTTTGAGATTGCACCCAAGTACTGCATTTCGGTCTCTTTTTTCACTATGAGGGCTACTCCATTTCTCCCAAGGGATTCTTGCCCACAGTAGTAGATATAATGGTCATCTGAATTAAATTCACCCATTCAGGTCGATTTTAGTTCACTGATTCCTAAAATGTTGATGTTCACTCTTGCCATCACCTGTTTGACCACTTCTAATTTACCTTGATTCATGGATGCAACATTCCAAATTCCTATGCTTTGTTCTTTACAGAATATTGTTCTTTACAGAATCAGACTTTACTTCCATCACCAGTCACATCCACAACTGGGCATTGTTTATGCTTTGGCTCCATTTCTTCATTCTTTCTGGAGTTACTTCTCCACTCTTCTCCAGTAACATATTGGGCACCTAACAGACTGGGGGAGTTCATCTTTCAGTGTCATCTTTTTGCCTTTTCATATTGTTCATGGGGTTCTCAAGGCAAGAATACTGAAGTGGTTTGCCATTCCCTTCTCCAGTGGACCACATTTTGTCAGAACTCTCCATTGTGACTTGTTCATCTTGGGTGGCCCTACATGGCATGGCTCATAGTTTCACTGAGTTAGATAAGGCTGTGGTCCATGTGATCAGTTTGATTAGTTTTCTATCATTGTGGTTTTCATTCTATCAGCCCTCTGAGGGATAAGGATAAGAGGCTTCTGGAAGCTTCCTGATGGGAGAGACTGAATATAGGGGAAACTGGATCTTGCTCTGATGGGCAGGGCCATGCTCCAATTCCAGTTCCAGTTCAGTCACTCAGTTGTGTCCAACTCTCTGTGACCCCATGAATTGCAGCATGCCAGGCCTCCCTGTCCATCACCAACTCCTGGAGTTTACTCAAACTCATGTCCATCGAGTCTGTGATGCCATCCAACCATCTGATCCTCTGTCGTCCCCTTCTCCTCCTGCCCCCAATCCCTCGCAGCATCAGGGTCTTTTCCGATGAGCCAACTCTTCGCATGAGGTGGCCAAAGTATTGGAGTTTCAGCTTTAGCATCATTCCTTCCAATGAACACCCAGGACTGATCTCCTTTAGAATGGACTGGTTGGATCTCCTTGCAGTCCAAGGGACTCTCAAGAGTCTTCTCCAACACCATAGTTCAAAAGCATCAATTCTTCAGAGCTCAGCTTTCTTCACAGTCCAACTCTCACATCTATACATGACCACTGGAAAAACCATAGCCTTGACTAGATGGACCTTTGCTGGCAAAGTAATGTCTCTGCTTTTGAACATGCTATCTAGTTTGGCCATAACTTTCCTTCCAAGGAGTAGTTCAGTTCAGTTCAGTTCAGTTGGCTGCAATCACCATCTGCAGTGATTTTGGAGCCCAGAAAAATAAAGTCTGACACTGTTTCCACTGTTTCCCTATCTATTTGCCATGAAGTGATGGGACCAGATGCCATGATCTTCGTCTTCTGAATGTTGAGCTTTAAGCCAACTTTTTCGCTCTCCTCTTTCACTTTCATCAAGAGGCTCTTTAGTTCCTGGCCATGCTCAGTAAATCTTTAATCCAATTTTCTGTTGCTTGGCAGGGCTGTGTTCACTCCCTGTTGCTTGATCTGCTCCAGGCAGATTTTCTGTCCCTACAGAGCAATGTTGCCTGGCATGGACAAGGCAGAGGCCTAACTGTAGAAGGTCAAGGTCCCTCCTACAGAAGGAGCAAATGGGATACGCTTGGCAGAGCTGCCAGGAATCCAAGGTGTAAACTGAGACCCCAAAATAAGGCCCAAGCTGAGTTACCTAAACTGGAGCACAGGACAGAGCTGGACAAGGAGTTAAGTGGGATTTAGGTTAAACTCCAAGTGTCAAGCTGGTGCTCCTAAGTTCCTCCTGCTCAATGTCACAGTTAGTCACAGAGCCTGCAGGTGGGGTTACTTACTCTAGCTTTGAAGGAAGGAAGAGAGAACTTGGAAATCTTCGATTAGACGCAAGGCAAGTCTTTGGGGTTGTCCTTAGTCATGACCATGGGTGGGTCACTTTGCCTGTGGTCTACCAAGGGAACTGAATGAGATTATATCTAAGGTTCCTTCTACTTCTAAGAGTCAGCTGCTGCTGCTGCTGCTGCTGCTGCTAAGTCACTTCAGTCGTGTCCGACTCTGTGCGACCCCACAAATGACAGCCCACGAGGCTCCCCTGTCCCTGGAATTCTCCAGGCAAGAACACTGGAGTGGGTTGCCATTTCCTTCTCCAGTGCATGAAAGTGAAAAGTGAAAGTGAAGTCGCTCAGTCATGTCCGACTCTTAGCGACCCCATGGACCATGGCCTACCAGGCTCCTCCGTCCATGGGATTTTCCAGGCAAGAGTACTGGAGTGGGGTGTCACTGCCTTCTGACACCCAATTAAAAGCAATGGAGGGACTTTCCTGGGTCCAGTGGTTAAGACTCCATGCTTCCATTGGGGGGACAGGTTTGATTCCTGGTTGGAGAACTAAGATCCCACATGTCTTGTGGCATAGCCAAAAAAAAGGAGCAATGAAAACTCATGTTTCATTAACACATTTTATGTGCCATACGTGATTTACACATTTACATACATTAAAGGGAAAGAAACTAATGTTTTTTGTTACCTGCTGCTGCTGCTGCTAAGTTGCTTCAGTCGTGTCCGACTCTGTGCGACCCCATGGACTACAGCCCACCAGGCTTCTCCGTCCATGGAATTCTCCAGGCAAGAACACTGGAGTGGGTTGCCATTTCCTTCTCCAATGCATGAAAGTGGAAAGTGAAAGTGAAGTCGCTCAGTTGTGTCTGACTCTTAGCGATCCCATGGACTGCAGCCTACCAGGCTCCTCCATCCATGGGATTTTCCAGGCAACAGTACTGGCGTGGGGTAGTGTTTAACAACCAGCTGTCTTCAGGGGGGAAAAAATCTGATTTGTAGAATTTGCCAATATCTGAGGTGAAAATATTCCCACTATGGTTTCAAGTTATCACCATGTATTCACTGAATTCAGGGTTGGGAAGACATGCACAGTGAGACACTATCATACAGTGTTTTCATCCTACAGATGCAACAGAGTCAAATAGACTCAGATTATAAATAATAATAAAATGTTTCATCCACCTCATTAGAACTGATTCAAATGTATTCTTTTTAATGGCTGAGTAATACTCCATTGTGTATAATGAGGTGGATGAAACTGGAGCCTATTATACAGAGTGAAGTAAGCCAGAAAGAAAAACACCAATACAGTATACTAACGCATATATATGGAATTTAGAAAGATGGTAACAATAACCCTGTGTACGAGACAGCAAAAGAGACACTGATGTATAGAATAGTCTTATGGACTCTGTGGGAGAGGGAGAGGGTGGGAAGATTTGGGAGAATGGCATTGAAACATGTAAAATATCATGTATGAAACGAGTTGCCAGTCCAAGTTTGATGCACGATACTGGATGCTTGGGGCTGGTGCACTGGGACGACCCAGAGGGATGGTATAGGGAGGGAGGAGGGAGGAGGGTTCAGGATGGGGAACACATGTATACTTGTGGTGGATTCATTTTGATATTTGGCAAAACTAATACAATTATGTAAAGTTTAAAAATAAAATAAAATTTAAAAAAAATTAAAAAATAAAATTGGGTCACAAATTCTGAAAAAAAAAAAATAATAAAATGTAATGAACTGATTAGAAAGTGATGTTATGAGTATATATGTATTATATTTGTTTTTAATATAACTCTGGCTCTCAAAATTTTTGATAATCTATCAATCAGTCCTTATTAGCTGATAAGGGCCAGCTGCAGCATACTACTGATTATGACTTACTGTCTACTAGAGGCCATGATTGTCACTGTAGTTTTATTGTTTCATTAGTCCTCATTGTAACTTTCTGAAATAAGAATTGTTTTTCTGATGAATAAAAGGATCTCAGAAAGGTTAAATAACCTACCTGGGACCACACAGCTGCTATGGTTATGTGACCTTCACCCTCCAAATCCCCAAATTCTATTATCTCATGCTGTCTCTCATACAGCAAAATTTTTATTTTAAATGGTTTTATTCTTTAAGTGAGTAAACTATGTTCCAGGTAAAGCCAAAGCCCTCTGATTTCAGTGACTGTGTGACCACTGATGTGTGTTTGAGGTCACTGCCACTGAATCAGTTTGGTGTCAGAAAGGGCCATTAAGCTACATAAGATGCCACTGTGAGGCGGGACTTGACTGTACAGTTTTCTAGATGAGCACACAGGAGAGTACCGCTTACCCGGTAATAAGTCTCCACCCAGAAACACTGGGAATCACCCCAAGTTCCCCTCTCATTTTCCTTTCTTTTCCCTAAAGTAATTCCAACTCAATAAAGCTAATTCCTTTTTAATCAAGTCAATATTTTATACAATAAACCTCAACTATTCAATTCAATGAATTGAATTTCAATGAAATTCATTGAAACTGAATTGAATTTCAGTTGAAATTCAATGAATTCCAACTATTGTGGCATGCACTGCCACACTCAGTACCTCCAACCCTGCAGCAGGCCACCACCAACCCATGCCTCCAATGGAGACTCCTGGACACTCACAGGCAAGTCTGGGTCAGTGTCCTGTGGGGTCGCTGCTCCTTTCTCCTGGGTCCTGGTGCACACAAGGTTTTGTTTGTGCCCTCCAAGAGTCTGTTTCCCCCATCCTCTGTAAATTCTGTAATCAAAATCCACTGGCCCCCAAAGTCAAATTGTCTGGAAGTTCTCAGTCTCTTTGCCAGATCCCCAGGTTGGGAAATCTGTTGTGAGTCCTAGAACTTTCTTAACAGTGTGAGAACTTCTTTGGTATAATTGTTCTGTACTTAACCTATCAGTCTGTGGCAAATTAAGTATAGAAAAGAATTATAATTTGATTCCAATTGATCAAAATACAATTTTCATACTTTAATAAATACAATGGAATTGACATTACATGTCAAAAAGAATAAATCTTTTTCAACATCAAATACTACTGATATTTTATATATATTATATGTTAATCATACTGTTTTTTTCCTCCTTCTTGCAATGACTCCACATCCTCCTCTTTTTTCAGCTTAAATGCCATGTCGTCTCAGTAAATCAGTTCTCTGAGAAAAAAGAAAAAAGGTCCTGATTTGAAGTAGTCACCAATTTCTATAGGGTTAATATTCCCACCATGGCCAATTTTAAGGTGCAAAAGGTTTAGCAACCAGCTGTCAAGATCCCTGAATGTTTAATGACAGAGCTAGTAAGATCCAACTCCATCACACCACTGAGAATTTTACCTTTTCTGGTGAAGCAGTTCCTCACTTACTACATTTCATTAAGATTAGCTGTTTGCATTCATGTTTTTTATCACCAGACTGGGAATCACTGGAGAGCAGGGACTGTAACAGCGACAACAACAATAATAATAATGTCATCACTTATTTGTTAAAGAGAAAGTTGGCTGAGAATATTGAATGCTTGACAGACAAAAGGCTACTGGCACTACAGATGGAAAAGACTATTTGAAAAGGCCAACAAATAGACGCATTTTATTACTGGAGTTTGGCCTCAAAACTTGGAAAGGAATCCTAAGCTGCAGTGAGCTAGAACAGACCCCAGATGAGTCACAAAAACTCAGTGTGAGTCCCTCGCCTACCTGAAGATGTGTCAGGTATTTATATTTGCTCCTTTTCCCTAAACATGCATTAAGTCTAGTATCTTTCCACATTAATAGTATGATGACACCATGAAAGATAATTTCAGCACCTAAAGCAGTAAGCACTCCAGTACCTGGCTGTGGAATCCATCCTGATTACCAATGGGCTATCTGAGGAAGTTAGAAAAAAGACATAATTCTCAAAAGAGAGAAGGCTTTGGATCCCTGTATGACAATGACATAAGAGAGAAGCCAAACTCCCAACAGAATCCAAAGTTCATTCTGTGAATACCTGGCATTTTAACTTCTTTGCTCATCCCACCCTGAACTCTACCCTCCAGAGCCTGGTAAGATTGTCCCTGATCTGAAGCAGAGTCAGATCTCTAGGTGGGAAGGAGGGACAACTGGTATTGTGAGTGGAAAAGAGCCTTGAACTCTCATTAGATGGGGTAGTAACTCTGGCAAGAGTCAGCAAACATTTTCTTAAAGTGAAAGTGTTAGTTGCTCAGTCCTGTCTGAGTTTTTTGGAACCCCATGGACTATAGCTTGCTAGGCTCCTCTGTCCATGGGATTCTCTAGGCAAAAATACTGGAATGGGTAGCCATTTCCTTCTCCAGGGAATCTTTCTGATCCAGGGATAGAACCCAGGTCTCCTCATTGCAGGCAGATTCTTTACCATCTAAGCCACCAAGGAAGCCCTTTTCTTAAAGGATCAGGTAAAAATATTTTAGCCTTACAGACAAAACAATCTCTGTTGGCAGAAATTGAGGCTGCATAGTGCCCAATTCATAACAATTAAATTCTCTAAATTCTCAGTAGCACAAAGTCACAAAAGAGGAAACATTAATAATGATACAGAATAGAACTTAAGTATTATGATAATTTAACCAAAATTTTAAAATTGAATAAAAACAACATAATTGCAAGAGTCAACATCATCTTCAGCATTGAAGGACAGCAATATTTACTAATGCCTCATTTTTAGTCTAGCAGTTTCTTGTTTATATGAGAACCTTACATTATGTTCCACATGAAATTTTACTTTTAATATACAATCTGTAAGAACAAGAATCACTCAAATTCAACTTTATTTTGAACACAGGTTTGACATTTAGATGACCATTTGAGAATGTGAGGCATTTTATACATATTTCAAAAGTCCTTCTCTGATGCCAGGTCTGTACAGCTAACAATTTTAACAGTCAATCCAGTGTTTGTAGCTGTCTTACCAACCAAATCAGACTGCTGCATGGTCAATCAGTTGATCAATGCATAATTGATTGTGAAAATAGCCAGAAATATCAGCACATTTATTAACTGTGTGGAGACACAGACAAAACCAATGAGCAAATTGAAGCAAGGAAATTAAAAGAAAGTAATCAAAATTGTTTTGATCAAAGAGACTATTCGGATGAATGAGACCTAAATTTTATCTAAGTTTTTTCTCTTGGAAAATCTTGAATATTTCATGCTTAGAATTCTTGGCATTTATTTATTTATTACCTACCTCCAGCAGTCCCTCACATGGAAAGTGCTTGAAAATGCTCTTTCTTGGTCCTCCACCAATATTACCACTTAACATCTATTAAAATAAAAACAAAAGTATAAAATAGTATGTTTTCTGAAATAGAGACAGCAAGATTACTTAACCAATTATTTTATAAGCATGACACAACAAAGCAAAGGGAGGAGAAAGAAATAGAAGAAGGTGAATTAAAATCAGATTTTAAGAAAAAAACATTTAAAAAGTAGATAAAAATTAAGTTTTAACAACTCATTTAATTTTGTATATGTTTTATATATGTATCTAACACATATACAAACTTAAATGACTTTATAATTGTGTATATGTTTACATGTATTTTATTTTATAAATGTTATTTAATTTTAAACAGGCAGGTTATTACCTCTTGCAGATAAAGCATACAGATACTCTGGCACTGATCTTTTTAGTACTTTACATTCAAAATATCTGTGATCATGTATATGCAAATGGGCTTCCCAGGTAGCACAAGTGGTAAAGAACCCGCCTGCCAATGTAGGAGATGCAAGAGATGTGGGTTCGATCCCTGGCTCAGGAAGATCCCCTGGAGGAGGGTATGGCAACCCACTCCAGTATTCTTGCCTGGAGAATCCCATGGACAGAGGAGCCTGGCAGGCTACAGTCCACTGGGTTGCAAAGAGTCAGACACAACTGAAGCAACTTAGCACACATACATGCATCTGCAAACAGATAATATAAAACTATAAAATTTTTATGGAGTTAATATTAAAGTATTAACAGAAAATGAGCTTTATAGGGCATTTGAACACATTCATAATTTCATTTGAGCCTCACAGCCTTATTCTGTAGGTCAGTCAAGAACTAGCATCAGTCATATTTCAGGGATGAGGTACCTGGAGGTCAGATGAATGAGGCGACTTTGCCGAGGTCGCACTAATGTTAAAGGGTGAAACAGATATATGATCAAGGTGTTCTGACCTTTTTCATTGAATGATTCTGCTTTCTACAACATCCACACTGAGATGTGAATTAAGTTCTTTATTTTACAAATAATCATTTTCCATGAAACTTGTTAAGAACCTGTGCAAATGTTATATACAATGCACATGTTTATCAAGAAGAGTCAGAGTAAGTTAAGCCACCCCAGTGAGTTACCTGTGTTTGGTTGTAGAACAATATGAAAACACACCCAGCCTCAGCCTCATTTGGGTGCATATTTTAAGAATTTAATCTTCTATTTGTCCAGACACTCTGTGCTAACCACAGGGGAAGGAAAACAGACTTGCTTCTGTTTCAGACTGGCTGGTACTGGAGCAATAATTCCTTGTCATTTTAAAATTGTAATGTAAAATTATCAATACTTAATGGGTGAGATGGATTGGTACATATACTCTCTTCAAACTAGATTTTTCTCTTCTCTTCTTCTGTAGCTATGTCCTGTCAAAAAAGACAGTAACAAATAAAAATTTTAAAACACAGGCACAGCAACATCTAGATGTTTACCACCAGTGGGGTTTGTAGTCAATCAGCATGTAGAATGAGAAATAACTGAGGGAGACTTCCTAGTGACTTTAGAAAATGTGGAAAGTTAAATATTCTTCTAAAGCCTATGGTTTTGCTTCTACATCAGAATAGTGTTGGAATCATGATTCTAGAAAAGAACCCAACTGGTTTTGGTTCCACTGAGAAAGAAAGACACTTTCTAATTCTCCACCCTCTATATATCCTTTACTAATTCCCTTCAAATGCAGCTCATTTCCCATCTGTCTAAATTGTATACTAGATTTTTGTCAATAGTTAATCACTGATGTGTGTAAAATTCTAAAAAATTGTAAAGGCCTATATAAAGTTAAGCTATTATTATTGCTTTCCTTACTAATATTTTTCTTGATGCCAAATATCTGATCCAAAGAATTCAGTCAAAGTGAGTATGTATTTGTAATTATTATCTTAAGCATCCACTTGAAAATAACTGCTTAAGGCCAGTTTATAAAAAATGAAGAAACAACTTTACTTTGAATGTCTTTTTATTTAGAACTCTACACAAATCAGTTTTAATTGTTCTTCCTTTTCTAAAAAGGTATAGTCTCTTTAAATATCCATTGCTAGCATATAATATTTTTCAAAATGTTCTAATTAAAATTGACAAGATTCTTCTTGCAAAACCTATTCCAACAGTCCTTTTCTAACACCCACAGCCTTCAAAACAACTTCAGTGGAGAGATAGGAAAGTCAGATTAACAGCAGTATACTAGGAATATTTTGCCCCAAATACTTCCAATCCCAGAATTCTTTCATTAGATTTTGACTACATTTTTGTCTGAATTGGATACACAGAGAATCAGTTAAAGAAGTGTAGAGACAAAAAAATGACCAAGTCTCACTGTGTTAAATTAATAAGAAAACCTTCATTCCATCTACCCCAGATTTCTCAGACCACTTATGAACCAGGGATCATGGACTAGGCTGCACGTAGTATTACTCTCAAAACTAGAGGAGAAGAAATTGTTTTTTGACAAATTAATTTTCAATTTCAAATGGCCTAAAGCAGCCCTGAAACCCTGTTACACTTTTAATTTATATTAAATTAGTAGATGCAGGTCTTGATGAAGTGGGGGCCTTCTCTATAGTCACAGTTAAGAAGAAAACTATTACCTTTCTCTGGGTCAGTGTTCCCATTTTGCTTTAATAAAATTGCCTTATAAAGATACTGAGCCTGTTTTCTCCTGTTGCAGTTAATCAATGGTTTCACAACAGCTTAAATTAAAATGAAATGGCCCCACCCAAGAGCTCTACCCATTCCAGTAGTTAGAAGATTTTCCACCTATTTAGGTAAGCAATGAGATTTTACTCATTCAAAATCTCACATTTTTTTTTTATTGCTATACATTTATTAAAGAGGCTAAAATTAAAACAGGTGACTATATCAAGTGTTGGTCAGGATGCAGAGGAACTGGAACTCTCAAATACTGCTGGTGTTAATTTAAAAAGGTACAGCCACATTGGAAAGCAATTTGGCAGTGTAATCCAGCTGAGATGTTTTAAATTGTTCATTTTTGTTTCCATAACAGAGGTATATCAGCAGTCCCAAGTCACTTCTTCATGAAGTATCTGGCAGAGAATCTAAAGATCTCAGCTAAATATACATTCAACTTCTTACAAGACAATGACTATTTTTAAATGGGCTAGTCTCATCATCCCCACAGCCCACCTCCATTCAGTTGGAAGAATCCTGAAGCTGAGCAGAAATTCAGATCAAGCTCTTACCTATTCACAGGAGCATGGGTCTGTGGTCTGTGCAGCTGGCATCTTAAGTACACAGTTTTCCTTAATTCAACAACACAGTGTCCTGGCCTTTAGGGCACTCATCAAAGCATTTTCCTCAGACCTGACTTCCTTCCAGCCTTTGCCAAAGACCCACTTAAGACAATGGATGTTTGATACAAATGGGATAAGTGACATTTTAATTATCCATGAATCCTGGATACTGTAAACACAATACTGTTATCATCATCCACCCAGACACTTATCATGAGTTTACAGAAACAAACACTTTCATGTTTTCTTGTTGGAAGTAAAAACTTACTCAAACTTTCTCTTGGGCATTTAACAATATCAACAAAAATTGAAAATGCATATTTGATTTGACTTAAAAACTGCACATTCAAGTATCATTCTAAGAAAATGATTAGACTTTACACAAAATTGAATGAATGCTGAAACATTTTTATAGTGCAGATAAATTAGAAATAAATACTCATACATATAAGATTAATTAAGTATGATACAGCAATATAGTGGCTTCTCTGGTGGCTTAGACAGTAAAGAATATCTGCAATGTGGCAGACCAGAGTTCGATCCCTGTGTTAGGAAGATCCCCTGGAGGAGGGCATGGCAACCTATTCCAGTATTCTTGCCTGGAGAATTTCCACGGACACAGAAGCCTGGCAGGCTACAATCCATGGGGTCGCAAAGAGTCGGACATGACCAAGCGACTAAACACACAGCACAGAGTGCAATATAGTAGAATACCATAGAGCCATTAAAAAGACTAAGGTAGCTTTCTCTATATATAGATCTGCAAAGATTTATCGTTAAGATAAAAAATGTGGGAAAGCAAATATAATTTGATTTTTTGTTCATATGTTTATAAACACACATCTGTGTTTAAAAAAGTACAGAACTATAAATACAGTTATTCAATGGTGGTATAAACTTCTTCATTTGAGACATTATACGTATTTATATTTTAACTTATCACAATAAGCCTACATTGTTTTCTTATTTCAGGAAAATATTCTTAATGAAACCAGAGTACACCATATTATCTTAGTTTCCATTTAACTTGTACAGTTTAAATTTAATGTTAAATGCCAAGATTTATAGAAAAATGATATAATAAAATTTGAATAATATTTCTGAGCTAAACCATAGTAAATCCCAATAACTATTGCTGAAATCTAGGACTATGCTAACTGTTTTCCTTTTTTTTTAATATTCAGAACTACCTAAAAGATATGTTTCTATTAAAATACTACTAACAAAGGGGTCACGAACAGTCGGACATGACTGAGTGACTGAACTGAACTGAACTGAAAAAAGTTACTGTTAAAATCCATATCTTACAAAGAGACAAATAAGAATTCAGGTATATTGAAAAACTGCTGGTTGGTAGTAGAATTGAAAAACTAAACTAAATATGTCTACCTCAACAGCCATAGTGTTCAACACAATGCCAGACTATTTTACTATTTTACTATTTTATTGCATGAAGGTCATGACCAGGAGAGCTACATCCACTCTATGCATTCTAGATGCCACATATTTAATACAGGAATTCAAGGCTTTAAAAAATTTGAAAAATCTACAGAGAAGAAGTTCAGCAAAGTCTCCACAAATTCCTAAGTCAGAGGCAGTTAGTTCTTAATAGCTCACAGAAGCTTTTGCACTTCTCAAAATTCTCTGGAAAGTGTGCTTCAACTATTTCAGTCTATGGTAAGTGGGTGCTTCTCAAGAACTTGTTGGGAAGCCTCCATGACATGTCAGGACTGTTCATGCATCTGGCTGCAACTGCATGTACAGGGGAAAACTGGCTTCTTCTGTCCCCACCATCAGTCTCACCAAGCGCCTCTCTTTGGCAAACTCTAAGCTGAAATACCTTCTTCCAACAACACAAGAGAAGACTCCATAATGGACATCACCGGATGGTCAACACTGAAATCAGATTGATTATATTCTTTGCAGCCAAAGATGCAGAAGCTCTATACAGTCTGCAAAAACAAGACCGGAGGCTGACTGTGGCTCAGATCATGAACTCCTTATTGCCAACTTAAATTGAAGAAAGTGGGGAAAACCACTAGACCATTCAAGTATGACCTAAATCAAATCCTTTATGATTATACAGTAGAAGTGAGAAATAGATTTAAGGGACTAGATCTGATAGACAGAGTGCCTGAAGAACTATGGACGGAGGTTCGTGACATTGTACAGGAGACAGGGATCAAGACCATCCCCATGGAAAAGAAATGCAAAAAAACAAAATGGCTGTCTGAAGAGGCCTTACAAATAGCTGTGAAAAGAAGAGAAGTGAAAGGCAACGGAAAAAAGGAAAGATATAAGCATCTGAATACAGACTTCCAAAGAATAGCAAGGAGAGAAAGAAAGTCTTCCTCAGTGATCAATGCAAGGAAATAGAGGAAAACAACAGAATGGGAAAGACTAGAGAACTCTTCAAGAAAATTAGAGATACCAAGGGAACATTTGATGCAAAGATGGGCTCGACAAAAGACAGAAATATTATGGACCTAACAGAAGCAGAAGATATTAAGAAGAGATGGCAAGAATACACAGAAGAACTGTACAAAAAAGATCTTCACAACCCAGATAATCACTATGGTGTGATCACTCACCTAGAGCCAGACATCCTGGAATGTGAAGTCAAGTGGGCCTTAGAAAGCATCACTACGAACAAAGCTAGTGGAGGTGATGGAACTCCTGCTGCTGCAGCTGCTAAGTCTCTTCAGTCGTGTCTGACTCTGTGTGACCCTATAGACGGCAGCCTACCAGGCTCCTCCATCCTTGGGATTCTCCAGGCAAGAACGCTGGAGTGGGTTGCCATTTCCTTCTCCAATGCATGAAAGTGAAAAGTGAAAGTGAAGTCGCTCAGTCATGTCCAAGCCTCAGCAATCCCATGGACTGCAGCCTTCTAGGCCCCTCCGTCCATGGGATTTTCCAGGCAAGAGTACTGGAGTGGGGTGCCATTGCCTTTTCTGGATGGAACTCCAGTTGAGCTCTTTCAAATCCTGAAAGATGATGCTGTGAAAGTGCTGCACTCAATATGCCAGCAAATTTGGAAAACGCAGCAGTGGCCACAGGACTGGAAAAGGTCAGTTTTCATTCAAATCCCAAAGAAAGGCAATGCCAAAGAATGCTCAAACTACCACACAATTGCCCTCATCTCACATGCTAGTAAAGTAATGTTCAAAATTCTCCAAGCCAGGCTTCAGCAATACATGAACCATGAACTTCCAGTTGTTCAAGCTGGTTTTAGAAAAGGCAGAGGAACCAGAGATCAAATTGCCAATGTCTGCTGGATCATCAAAAAAGCAAAAGAGTTCCAGAAAGACATCTATTTCTGCTTTATTGACTATGCCAAAGCCTTTGACTGTGTGGATCCCAATAAACTGTGGAAGATTCTGAAAGAGATGGGAATACCAGACCACCTGACCTGCCTCTTGAGAAACCTGTATGCAGGTCAGAAAGCAACAGTTAGAACTGGACATGGAACAACAGACTGGTTCCAAATAGGAAAAGGAGTACATCAAGGCTGTATATTGTCACCCTGCTTATTTAACTTCTATGCAGAGTACATCATGAGAAACGCTGGGCTGGAAGAAGCACAAGCTGGAATCAAGATTGCCAGGAGAAATATCAATAACCTCAGATATGCAGATGACACCACCCTTATGGCAGAAAGTGAAGAGGAACTAAAAAGCCTCTTGATGAAAGTGAAAGAGGAGAATGAAAAAGTTGGCTTAAAGTTCAACATTCAGAAAACGAAGATCATGGTATCCGGTCCCATCATTTCATGGGAAATAGATGGGGAAACAGTGGAAACAGTGGCAGACTTTATTTTGGGGGGATCCAAAATCACTGCAGATGGTGATTGCAGCCATGAAATTGAAAGATGCTTACTCCTTGGAAGGAAAGTTATGACCAACCTAGATAGCGTATTCAAAAGCAGAGACATTACTTTGCCAACAAAGGTCCATCTAGTCAAGGCTATGGTTTTTCCTGTGGTCATGTATGGATGTGAGAGTTGGACTGTGAAGAAAGCTGAGCTCTGAAGAATTGATGCTTTTGAACTGTGGTGTTGGAGAAGACTCTTGAGAGTCCCTTGGACTGCAAGGAGATCCAACCATTCCATTCTAAAGGAGATCAGCCCTGGGATTTCTTTGGAAGGAATGATGCTAAAGCTGAAACTCCAGTACTGTGGCCACCTCATGAGAAGAGTTGACTCATTGGAAAAGACCTTGATGCTGGGAGGGATTGGGGGCAGGAGGAGAAGGGGATGACAGAGGATGAGATGGCTAGATGGCATCACCAACTCGATGGACATATATTTGGGTAAACTCCGGGAATTGGTGATGGACAGGGAGGCCTGGCATGCTGTGATTCATGGGGTCACAAAGAGTCGGACACAACTGAGCGACTGAACTGAATTGAACTGAAGCTGAAACAACTTAGAACAAAGAATTATGATAAATATCATTCCCAGATTCATGCAGAAGTGACCTTAGAAAAGGGATGTGGAACCCTGAATAGTTGAGACAGTCCAAAATTATTGATTTACTAGTTATTTTATATATGTGTGGCTATCTATATCTATATAACCTTGTATAAATACACAGATACACACACATATATACATACATGTTAGGTGTGCATATAAAAGCAGTATAGTATAATAATTAAGAATACTAACTCTGAAGTCACATGGCTTATGCTCAAATCCTGGCTCCCCCGTTTATGTACTGGGTAAGTTTGAGCAAGTTACTTAATCTCTCTGTGCTTCAGTTTTTCCCTCTTTAAAATGCAAATAATAGTACCACCTACTTCACTGGATTATTGTGAGGGTTATATATAAAGTGTATGCAGCTTACAATATTGCCTGGCACATGATAGTGTTACATAATGTTTCAATTATTATTGTTATATTTGTTATTTGACATCCTATACACACACACACACACACTTTTAGAATGCAATGCCAGGGAAAAGTTCACTTTTTGAGACAATGTAAATCAAAATATCATATTTTACTTTGTTTTTGTTGAAGTTCAGGAAAACATTTAGGACATGTTCAAAATAACCAAATCAGTTTTCAGATATATATATAAATATCTAATATATATTAATAAATATATATATTTATTAACTACTCTTGATAGATTTTTATTCTGACTTTTATTCTCCATTATCCCATTTTCATATTCAATTTAAAAAGAGAAATTTTTAAAAAGGAAGAAAAAAGGAGAAAGGTCTTGTTCATATATTCTATATTGCTTTATTTCTACCTTTCCCCCTCCCCCAATTAATATTAGTTTATTTCTAAGACTTTTAGTTTAAATTTATTTCAATTATTATTTCTGGTTTGGATAATTCATTTTTAAGAGGCTTTTATATTTTTTATTAGCTGAGCTTCCCAAGCTAAGCTTCCCAACTTTTCTTAGGAAACTCATCAATCTTGATTTAATTAAAATATATTTTTAAGAAATTCTTGCTACAATTCTACAATTTGCCCTTGAGTAAGAAACAAAGTTGCCCATGTGAGAAATAGCTCAAATGCAAACAAATACCTGAAAGTCTGAGCATCTGTCCTGTTATTTGTTAGAACCACTAATTGTTTTCCCCATCCATATGTCTTCAAATGTCTTTCCCAGGAAGCAGGAAATGGACCTTGATTTAACTCTGCTTTTAACCTCCAAAGTTGAATTTCTCTTTACCTAAGGTGCCTCCAGTTCCCTTCAAAAAAGAATTTCAGGCATGTCATAGCCTAGTTTAAAAGTCAGATGATCTCCCACATATTCTTCCTATTTACAGAAAAATATCCATCTTAATTATCTCTCTCCTTGAGGTTGTCTTCAGAGCCCCTGTAGGTGAATTTCATAAATGCTGTATGGCTTAAATTTTTACATCAGACCAATCAAAACTTATCCTATAAATTTGGTGACAATTCACGTATCCATTTTCTCATGATTCATTAATAAACCAGCAGACAGATTTCACTTTCATGTAGCTTTGAAAAATTATAATGTATCTCCCACACATAGAATATTTAGATATGATTACTTCTAACTCAAGCTGTCAGTTTATTCCTAAAACTCAAAAAGAATCAAGAGTTAATAAATGTACTTTGCACGTCCTTTGAAATCACAATAGGTTCTTCCCTTTTGACAAGCTTTGAATGGATTTTGGAATGCATGGGGGGGTAGTACTGACATTTAAAAATTCTATACAACTAGCTCTCCTAAATTCAGTTTTTAAATATACATTTGTCCTACCTGCCACAACAGCATTTAATATTTGAAAAAATTTAAAGCATTAAAAATATTTCCTCTTCTCTTTGAACAGCCCAACATAGTAGGCACATATATACACATCAATTCTTCACTTTATCTCAGTATTATTGAGAGAATGTAAATAATGTTAAAATCAATCTAAAGAGGAAATCTTGAGTTCCTACATTATCTCCATTGAGCTCATGTTTCAATCTCACGGAGAGCCTAACCTACTCCTATCCTTGTTTTATGACTATTAAAAAACCTAAAAGTGGTGATGTGAAAGTCTACATTTCTATACATAACAAATAATGCGTCTTTGTGCTTAACTTCTCTGAGGTCATTGACTCTAACATTAATCCAATATCAGAAACATCAGCAGGTCTAAATATGTTTGAAAATGGAGAAGAGAGAACTCATTCAAGATCACTATAACCCAGGCCCCTATCCAGCTTGTAGAAGTGAGAATAGCACTCAGGATTCCATATTCCAGTAGCAGAACCTCAGATATTCATACTCTCTTGAAGTTCTACAGGCTAGACTTTTTGAGAGAGCTAGTCAGGTGAAACTCTGGGCCCTATGAATCCTGAGTGCAGGACTCATAAAGCTTGCCTGCACTGAGCTATTATAAAGGAAGCTGAAACCTCAGAGTTCCTGCCATAAGCTCCCTCTAAACCAGGGAAAGCTGGGGCCACTCAGCTCTCCAACAGTCATCGCATGTGCCTTACTGTAGAACTTCAGTAAACTTGCTTAGCCACTGCCCTGGTTTGTGGCTCCCTGTGACCCCTCCATTCTGAGTGGCATATTACTATCCAGACTGTGTCATTTATCCCTGCTTAACCTAAACCTTAGGGACTGTATACCCTGAACCAACTGCTAGCTTACAGGACAAAGGTTCTGCTTGGAGATTCACAAGCGCCATCTCACCTACTCCTTTGCAAGCTAATCAGAGTGGATTCTGAGTGCCCTCAACCTACAGATGAAGAAACTGAGACTCTAAAATTAGGTAGCTTCCTGAGTCATAGAGACAGTAGGTGACAGACCAGGCTTTGCACACACATCAGGTTGAGCATGGACTATAATGGGCATAATAGCTTCACTAGACCATTCTCTGCTAAAGAGACAAACTCAGCTCTGGCTTGTAAACAGAACAAGGCCAAGGCAGTACATGTATGTGCTCTTAATAAAAACATTCTATTGAAGGTTTCCCAGGTGGCTCAGTGGTAAAGAATCCACCTTCCGGTACAGGAGCCACAAGAGACGTGGGTTTGATCTCTGGGTCAGGAAGATACCTTGGAGAAGCAAATGATAACCCAGTCCAGTATTCTTGCCAGGATAATCCCATGGAAAGAGCAGTCTGGCGGGCTATAGTCCATGGGGTCACAAAGAGTTGGACATGACTGAACATGAATGCACCGCACCACACTCTCTGTTGAAACAAGAACATTTTTCAATAACATCCCCAAATAATATATATGGGCTTAACACTCAAAAAAAGAAACAGATTTAGTTTCAAAGGCTAAGTTCATGCTTCTGAATGTTTCTATGACTCTCTGCTGCTCTGTCAAGGATTCTAAATCTATTCCTGCTGGTCTACACCAATGTACAGACTGTAGACTATTGCTGGTCTACAAGCTTTTTCCTGAAGGCACCTAGTTTCAGGAATCCAACCAAACCTACTTCACTTTAGTCCATACAGACCTGTGCCTTCATCACCTGCTACAGTGAAGTCAAGAAAGGAACATCCATCCCGGCTACCCACAGATGGATGGACAGAGGTTTGGAAAGACCATACATGCACCCGGGCATGCCTTATCTCCTGGATGGCAGCAACAGTCCTGTGGATTCTCACAGCCATTCAAGCCCCTACCACCACCCCACTTACTCCACAAGATGTTGGCCACAATGCAGCCTGGGCTTTTCGGGTAACAAATCTGGTCCTACCTCTTGTCTTAAAATGGTGTTCTGGCCCTACTCACCCTGGTCAGCACTTATCCTTCAGGTCAGAAATCCACAACTCTGACCATCACTTCCTGGGGAAAACTAGCCCCAGCCTTTCTGACCTGGTTAAATTTTAAATTGATTCTTTAAGTCATTAAACTTAAGATTATTTAAAAGATTACTATGAGCCACTTTTTCATATATCTTGTCACAGGTTGCAGTGTCATATTTAAAGCAGTCTGCTTTTATTTCCAGCATCTTCCTTGCTCCAAGTACAGTGCATGGCACAACCTACACATGAATATCTGTTGAATGAAGATAAGTGATCTGGCAAAGTGAACAGAGCATCAGTTTGCATTCACACCTGGACACAGTGAAATTTGCCTCTGGTGACCAACACATACAAGTTCATTAAGATAAAAGGTCAGTAAAACCTTCACAAAGGATGACTTTTGGGGAATAGTACAAAGACCACTGTTCATATACAATCTTGGTAAAATGTGTACTCAATAAATTATGATAAATAAAAGTTGTACTTACAGTTATGAGACATTGCTTTGATAGTTCCTGTTTTAAGTTTTGTACCAAACTAGTGGTAATAACATTGTGCTTAGGAAATCTATTCTTCCTTGATTATAAGCTATTATGTTACTTCTTTCTTCCAAGGAAATATGAATGAGTGCTATCTTGCCTTGAAGGCATTTACCTGAAATAGCAAATGGAAGAATATTCCTGACTATTTCAAACTTAATCTCCAAGTTGAGATAAATCACCAAATACCATTCGTTTGCTAAATTTATGTATTACAGAGTGAAACACAGCATCAAATCATAGTTCCAAGTGCTTGCAAAAATCTGACACACATTCTACTGACTTTTTTGTTTCTCCCCTTTTTTCCCTTTAACATGGTGATAATCAGAACAAATTGATTTTGTTTCTCAGATTGCTAAAATCCTCCCAACACTTTCTTCAACACCAGCATTGAATAAATCATTGTAATGTTCCCCTGAAGTGAATTGAAAATTAATTTACACAACCAAGATGATCCTCCTAATAACAGGGTACATGGAATGGGGAAATTGGAAATCATTACCCAGCAAACATTATCTGCATTATTTTTGTAGCTGCTTTAGATTGCATTGTAATAGAAAATTAGGAGACCGGCTGTGAAGAAGTTTAAGAGGGTCCCCTGAAGAGCATCTGCTTTAAAATTGATTCTTTAAGAAAGCATTAAAAAGCTATTGGAATTGATTGCCTGCTAATATAAAGGAAAAACTCTTTGCCACCATTTGAGTTAAAAAAGAGCATCTTCATTCATGCATGTTATTAAAACTACTGGCCTGAAAGCCCCTGTAGAAAGATAAAGGATATGGATGGGATATTAAAACAGCAATCTTTACCTTATCTGAGATTTAAATTTAATATGTTGCTTTTATTAATTTAACAGGAACCATTAGTTAGGATGTCAAAGAGAGGATTTACAATTAAAATGCTATAGAATAGTGGTATCTTTAATAAACAATGGACCAGGAATTCTTCATTAATCTTCCAAGCATGAGGCACACCCCTACAAAGGATAAATCCTGAATTTACAGTTTTCTTTATTGCTAAGTTTTCTGTGCAGTGGCAATAAAATCATAGCTGATAACACCCCCTGATTAGCTCTTGAAGCTTCCCCTGAAATGGGCTAATGACCAATCAGATCCCAGCAGTTGGTGAGATAGAAAATAACATTCACCATCTTAAAAATATATCTTTAGAGCTTAAGATGGTTTCCATGTTTCCAACGCAGTGGGCTATTGTTTGAGAAATGATATTGAAGACAGATTATACAAACACATAAGCAAACCCAGTAGGGTGCCTCAACACTAAACTATTTTTTTTATAGCCTTTTGATTTTACCACATTCAGTAGGAAATTGCCTTGTCTCTTTTAATACATGATAAGTAGAACTACTTAACAGCAAGGAATAATGAGTAAGAAATGCCTTTTTGAATACAATATATTATCTTTTTCTTTAAAAGTTATCCCAGAATTTAGTTAAACTTCACCTTCACCTCAATCACTTTTTTATCTCCCTTCCTTGATTTTAATGGATTGTGAAAATTTTCTGCACAGATAAACTACCTTAGTAAAATTTTGGTAGAGAAATAGTAGTATAGATATACAGCATGCATTAATAAAATAAAATTGCATTCTAGTAGGAAAGTCACACCCAGTACCACCTTGGATCCTCCCTTTTGGTGCTATTAGGAGGTCCTTGATGATGTAGTAGAAACAGCCACATAATAAGCCCTTTGGGAATCTCCGTTAGGAACCCTCTGTAGCTCATTGAAATGGACCCACCCACATTACACCGAATACTAAATTATTCTGACTCGCCTAGTTACACATTTCTCATATGCCACCTTCAAATATTAACATGAAATCTGAAATGCTCTTTGGATTAAACACCAGAACAATTCTGTATTAAACTATATTCTTCAAAATAGATTCTTTTCTAAAGTATATTCTTCAGTAGGTTTTTTATATCTATTTTATTAATATGTTATCTTTAGTTGTATATGTCCTGTTACCTGGGACAGTCCCTAGCAAGGCCTGTCACTGCAGTAGTGTTAAATTAAGATTCTCCTTCACTTTCAAAAGTATCCTGGTTTTAAGGATAAATTATATTTCTAACCAATTTATAAGTAATTTCTGAAATATATAACTTGTAGACCATTTGTAATAGAACCTAGAGTCATTTTAGTCAAAATGGTTAAGCTTAAAGTTAAAATAACAAAAATTAATGCTTCCAAAATACATTTCCATTTCACTGCTACCCATAAAATTCCTTAACATTTTTAGATTACAAAAGTCATACATGAAATTTGTGTAACAGACTTTAATAGACTAAAATAATAAGCAAAAATTCTCCATAAACTTGCTCCACAAAGGCAAGCATTGTTAACAGATCTTTGTCTACAGATACAAAAACAGAGGTATGTTATTTTTCAAAATCGGATCATAATATTTTTAAACTGGTCTTTTCAGTTCGTTGCCAAAACCAGAAAGAAAAGAAGACGTCTTAAATAGTAAATGATCTTATTTCTTTATTATGTCTCCCACTTCTGTTGACAAAAGACAAAGATCAAAACAGCATATGTTGACAGACAGTAAAGGAAAGCTGGACAGCATATGGCAACCAGGCTTCCAACCAGCAGTACAGTGTATCTCTCCAATCCACCTCTTTCATGCCCAGGTTCCTGGGCTCCTATAAGTTTTCTTACTTAAATCCTTTACCAACATTACCACTATTTAATATCACATCAAAACTCATGCTAAGAAAGACAAAAATGAGTAAAAATAACATGAACAGTTTTTTAAAGAAAACCTCTAAAATCAACTGTCATGTTTGAATTGAAAAGTCTATTTATTACATGGGTGTTATGTCTTGATGCACATTGTAAATAATCAATATAGGTTTGCTAATGTTTATGATAAGGATTACATTATAAAAATATAAACAAGCAATAGAAGAAATTAATTAAAAAGCAATGAAAATTAAAATCATCTTTATTAATATTTTATTATTGATACATAACTTTTTTGCAATGATAGACGTCATGTATAATATAGTAGAATATGAAATTATTCGTTGTTGAGCTTTGGAATTTTCTTCTCTCATAAAAGTTCTCACTAGTTAGAACTGGAATTTTCTTTTCTAGTCAATAAGCTGGCACAAACAACTTCAAATATCATGTGTGCTAGATATCAAAATAATTTTAATGTTAAGCTAGGTAATAAAAATATTTTCTATAATCATAGAAACATAGAAACATAGACACTTACAGTCTTATTGTCCTAAAGCTAAAATAGAACAACAGCTATTTTAAAAGTTGGATTTTTTTCTAAGAAACTATATTTTATTAGTTCTTTTTAAAGACTCAATGTCTTTCCCTCTTAAAAGAAGCACAGAGCTACAAACTTGTTCTTTGAATCTAATGGATAGGAACTTCAATAAACTGAAGACATACTCTCCTGGAAGACAGCAGTTGAAAAATGTTTCTAAAACTATCTCCATGTATCAAAAAACCAAAGAGGAGGGAAAAAAAGAGATGAAAATGAGGTCATCTGTGTATCATGCACCCCACCAAGAGATATAGTTCCTGTCCTCCAAAATGCGAAGAAATTAACGCTGGGAAAGAAAGTATCCACAGCCTTTAAATTAATAGAGCTTATTTTTCTTTTCTCATTCATTTCTTAATAAATCCAAATTGCTGCTCCACTACACATACACAAAAGGAAAGCCCACCAATGGTTCATCAGAAAAATGAGAAAATACATATCCCTTAGATGAGCCTAGAGTTGTGGAAAGAAGTCAGGAAATGAGAAGGAGAGAAATCTAGCTTTATCTTCATAGTTTTTAAAGAGTTATAAAAGACTAAATAGCATCATCTATATGTGGTCAACACTCTTCAGCCTTTGGAAAGTAGATGAAAGAACACTCTTCACCTTTATTACACGCTAAGTTGGTTTCAAATAACTAGTGGGCACATCAGCTAAACTGCCTATGCCTTGGGGAAAGTGGAGTATAAACACACACACGAAGAAAGCCAAAGCTGAGAGAATATCAGATACTTCCATTTATACTGAAAAGGGTTTCCCTGGTGGCTCAGAGGGTAAAATGTCTGTCTGCAATGCGGGAGACCCAGGTTCGATCCCTGGGTTGGGAAAATCCCCTGGAGAAGGAAATGGCAACCTACTCCAGTATTCCTGCCTGGAGAATCCCACGGACAGAGGAGCCTGGTTGGCTACAGTCCAAGTCAGAGTCAAACTTCCTTAGAAATGTTTAAAATGAGAAATACAAAAGTTCAAAATCTCACATGTATAATCCTTTTAAAAAAGCACTTCTCTCATTTTCCTACCCTTAATTAACACATTAAAGGAAAATGAACAAATTGAAGGACTAGCACATTGAAGGATATTCTCTTTAATAAGATGAGACATTGTTCTTCAGGCTGTCTTGACCAGATCTGGAAATGGACAGGTACCATGTACCTGTAGCAAACGCTTTAAAAAAAAAAAGGGTCCCACTCCAAGCTGCAGTTCAGCCATGCTCATCCTTCTCCCCATTGTGTGGTGGTCTTTAGGACAAATTATTTGCAGAATCTCAAACTGGCTTGGAGACAAGTTAAAATGAAAAACACCTATGAGAAGAAAATTGTAAGTTGATCTTGGACATCCATATGCAGGCAATAGACTGCTCACCTGCCCTACTCTCTAGCTATAGGATAGAAAGGAAACTTTTTCTATACATGTGTTAGCCAGAATTCTTTGGCCCATGCCACACTCCCACTGACTGTCTTGCACGGCTATCGTATCTCCATTCTTTCTTTCCCAGCAGTTAGCTTTTCAGGTAGAATCAATCCTTGTTGCTTAGTTGCTTAGTCACATCCAACTCTTTTGCCACCCTGAAACCCCATGGACTGTAGCACGCCAGGCTTGTCTGTCCATGGAATTTCCAGGCAAGAATACTGGAGTGAGTTACCATTTCCTTTTCCAGGGGATCTTACCAACTCAGGAATCAAACCCAGGTCTCCCCCATTGCAGGTGGATCCTTTACCATCTGAGCCACCAGGGAAGCCCAAGAATACTGGAGTGGGTAGCCTATCCCTTTTCCAGGGGATCTTCCTGACCCAGGAATTGAACTGGGGTCTCCTGCATTGCAGGCAGATTCTTTACCAGCTGAGCTACCAGGGAAGCCCTTCTATAACCTAGATCTGCTTTGTTTTTTCCCTAGTCCTTAATGGCATGCTTTTTTTTTTTACCACTCAGTGTGGCTGTAGCAGACATGAGAATGTGCCTTGCAGAACTCCAGCCACAGAAGCTCTACTGAGCAGGGGACCCAGCTGCAGCTCTCTTGAGTCCACCACTGGGCTGGCTGAGCCCATGCCTTCACCAGCTACTCCCTGGCAATGATTGAGTACAGCAGAGATACTAAGCAGGCTCCTTTTTGAAAGATACAAACTCCCCAGGTGGGGGCCTTTGGCCCAGGAAAGACACAGAGACTTTGCCTAAACTTTTTTAGAACTACACTGTACTCTACAACCTTTCCTATCCAACCTTGCCTCCTTCCTTCTCTCATACAGGGGCAAGATCTGCATTATGACCTGAAAGCTCTCCCAGTACCGTCCTACATTCCCTGTGATCAAATGTATGTGTTTGCTTCTTGGAGGACTCAAAATAACACAGTAGCTCTGCCTCTTTGCTTATCCTAATTTGTGATAAATTCCTTGAAGATCTGCTGAGGGATAAGCTCCTTGTCTGTAAAATTCATGCAAGTAATGGGGGCCTAATGTATATATTTGAGGAAGTCTAAAGTTAGTCACGGAGAAGGCAATGGCACCCCACTCCAGTACTCTTGCCTGGAAAATCCCATGGACTGAGGAGCCTGGTAGGCTGCAGTCCATGAGGTCGCTGAGAGTCGGACACGACTGAGCAACTTCACTTTCACTTTTCACTTTCATGCCTTGGAGAAGGAAATGGCAACCCACTCCAGTGTTCTTGCCTGGAGAATCCCAGGGACGGGGGAGCCTGGTGGGCTGCCGTCTATGGGGTCACACAGAGTCGGACACAACTGAAGCGACTTAGCAGCAGCAGCAAAGTTAGTCATGTGGCAGAATGCATCGGTGCACATGAACTGTGATACGGAGGAGAGAATCAAAGGATGGGATTCAGTATCAGGAGCTCTGGTGAATACGTGTGTGTGTGGCGGGGGGGGGGGGGGGGGGGGGGGGGGGGTGGTTAGTTGTTCAGTTGTGTCTGACGCTTTGTGACCCCATGGACTATAATATAGCCCATCAGGCTCCTCTGTCCATAGAATTCTCCTGGCAAGAATACTGGAGCGGGATGACATTTCCTTCTCTACTGGTGAAGATGCTCATCTTCAAAAGTTAGGAGAGAGCAGGCACACACAGAATTCCTTAAACTTATTGTGGAAGAAACAAATTGAGTAGTCAAATGAATGAAACACATAGAAAATACATCTAGGACAAAAATCTGTCTCCCATTCAGAGACATCCTTTGGTATCAACTGCCTAGAATAGCACAGGAGATATAAACCATGCTGCTTTCCAAGATCTAAACAGTAACTGTAGGAAAAAAAAAAAAAAAAAAAGAATAAAGTTCTCAGGGAAAAGATTATCCTAAAACCAGAGTCAGCAAACTTTTTCCAAAGAGGGCCACTTGAAATGTAAAATCATTCTTAGTTTAAGTCCCATACAAACAAAGAAAGAGGGTCAAATTTGGTCTAGGGTCTATGGTTTGCAACTCCTGACCTAAAACAATGGTGAGTAGTCCTGTCTGTCCAAGAATAAATGCAGGAAACATGAAAACGTGTTAATCCCTCAGTCGTGTCCAGTTGTTTGTTGCCTGCCAGGCTCCTCTGTCCATGGAATTCTCCAGGAAAATAATACTGGAGTGGGTAGCCATTCCCTTCTCCAGGGGTTTGCACTTCACATGCCATATTTATATTTCATTCAAAATGAAAATAACTTTATAAACCCCAGCAGAGAAGTGTATATTGTTACAATTTAAATTATCACCTTAATTGATTGGGAATTGAATTGAAGGTTTCTGAGAGAATCTTCCTTCTTTTTAAGTCACTAAAATGTCCGTTTTCTTAGTATATTTGAAAAGTAGCAACAAGAAGGTAAACTTCTGATCTTTTAGGTATAAATTTCATTCTGAGCTACATTATGCAACTAACTGGCTCCTTAGTTCCAAAGATGATGGATTCCACTTCCAGGTTCTGGAACCATTAAGTGGAGCACGTGGTGTTCAAACTCTGGCTGGCCTTGTGACTCTGTTTTATTTTCAAAGAATTTATCCTTCATCTTTTTTGATACTTTGGTTTCCACTACCTGAAATTTGCCATATATCATGTTTGTTTATTATAAGTAATAATGATGATATAGTTATTTATTAAGCACTTGTGTCTTTGTGCTTAACCTTGTTATATATACTACCTTAACCTTGTTATACTGTACTACTGACTTGACACCCTGAAATTGATACTTTTATGGATGTTGAAACTGGGACTCACAGAGGGGATATGATTTGACCAAAGGCACAGAATTAATCTATCTCTAGTAGAATATTTTTGTCTTGGCCAGCATAATACTCTTTCCCTTTCTTCTGGTAGTAAAAGAAGTATTTTTCTACTGTCTGTTCCACCCTATAGGATTCTGGTAGATCTGTCACTCATATGGCCCAGCTTTTCGCTGACCTAGCTCTCAAGTGTGAGTGAGTCACTAAAACAGATAGGATGGATACAGTTATTGGTCTAGGAGTAACCATATGGTTCTTATAGGATCAGGGGCCAGTGCAAAGGCTGTGGATGCTGGGAGAGAAATTCTCTCTCTGCTTTCATGACAGTGAGTGAGTGAGTCACATGTATTTAGGGTACCAGGGGTGTTCTTTGTCATTACACAAACACAGCCTGCTGGTGAGTGACACCAGTATTGAAAAAAGCAAAGCTGAGAGATGGAAAGAAAGTAAATCATATGGTGTCTTCTGAACCCAGGTATAGCTGAAGCTAATGCCAATTCTTGGACCAGCCAATAACAAAAGCTAACAAATATCCCTTTTGTTTAAACCAGAGTTGATTTTCAATTAATGCACAACTGCACTCATCTCTGCTGTTGCTGCTGCTGCTAAGTCACCTCAGTCGTGTCCGACTCTGTGCGACCCCATAGATAGCAGCCCACTAGGCTCCTCTGTCCCTGGGATTCTCCAGGCAAGAACACTGGAGTGGGTTGCCATTTCCTTCTCCAATGCATGAAAGTGAAAAGTGAAAGTGAAGTCGCTCAGTCGTGCCCGACTCTTAGCGACCCCATGGACTGCACCCTACCAGGATCCTCTGTCCATGGGATTTTCCAGGCAAGAGTACCGCAGTGGGGTGCCATTGCGTTCTCTGGCACTCATCTCACACGCTAGTAAAGAAATGCTCAAAATTCTCCAAGCCAGGCTTCAGCAATACGTGAACCATGAACTTCCAGATGTTCAAGCTGGTTTTGGAAAAGGCAGAAGAATCAGAGATCAAATTGCCAACATCCACTGGACCATCAAAAAAGCAAGAGAGTTCCAGAAAAATATCTATTTCTGCTTTATTGACTACGCCAAAGCCTTTGATTGTGTGGATCACAATAAACTGTGGAAAATTCTGAAAGAGATGGGAATACCAGACCACCTGACCTGCCTCTTGAGAAACCTATATGCAAGTCAGGAAGCAACAGTTAGAACTGGACATGGAACAACAGACTGGTTCCAAATAGGAAAAGGAATACATCAAGGCTGTATATTGTCACCCTGCTTATTTAACTTCTATGCAGAGTACATCATGAGAAACACTGGGCTGGATGAAGCACGCTGGAATCAAGATTGCCGGGAGAAATATCAATAATCTCAGATATGCGGATGACACCACCCTTATGGCAGAAAGTGAAGAGGAACTCAAAAGCCTCTTGATGAAAGTGAAAGAGGAGAGTGAAAAAGTTGGCTTAAAGCTCAACATTCAGAAGACAAAGATCATGGCATCTGGTCCCATCACTTCATGGGAAATAGATGGGGAAACAGTGGAAACAGTGTCAGAGTTTATTTTTTTGGGCTCCAAACTCACTGCAGATGGTGACTGCAGCCATGAAATTAAAAGATGCTTACTCCTTGGAAGAAAAGTTATGACCAACCTAGATAGCATATTCGGAGAAGGCAATGGCACCCCACTCCAGTACTCTTGCCTGGAAAATCCCATGGACAGATGAGCCTGGTAGGCTGCAGTCCATGAGATTGCTAAGAGTCGGACACGACTGAGCGACTTCACTTTCACTTTTCACTTTCATGCACTGGAGAGGGAAATGGCAACCCACTCCAGTGTTCTTGCCTGGAGAATCCCAAGGACAGAGGATCCTGGTAGGAGGCCATTTATGCGGTCACTCAGAGTCGGACATGACAGAAGCCAGTTAGCAGCAGCAGCAGCAGCAGATAGCATATTAAAAAGCAGAGACATTACTTTGCCAACAAAGATCCATCTAGTCAAGGCTATGGTTTTTCCAGTGGTCATGTATGGATGTGAGAATTGGACTATAAAGAAAGCTGAGAGCCGAAGAATTGATGCTTTTGAACTGTGGTGTTGGAGAAGACTCTTGAGAGTCCCTTGGACGGCAAGGAGATCCAACCAGTCCATCCTAAAGGAGATCAGTCCTGGGTATTCATTGGAAGGACTGATGCTGAAGCTGAAACTCCAATGCTTTGGCCACGTCATGCAAAGAGTTGACTCATTGGAAAAGGCCCTGATGCTGGGAGGGATTAGGGGCAGGAGGAGAAGGGGATGACAGAGGATGAGATAGCTGGATGGCATCACTGACTCGATGCACGTGAGTCTGAGTGAACTCTGGGAGTCGGTAATGGACAGGGAGGCCTGCCATGCTGTGATTCATGGGGTTGTAAAGAGTCGGACACGACTGAGCAACTGAACTGAACTGAACAAATATCCCTTTTGTTTAAACCAAAGTTGGTTTTCTATTATTGTAACAGGAAAAGTCCTGGTCAGTGCAATACCTGAGCCAGAATTTAACCCAATATATCTAATTATATGACCATATTAATTAAGTCTTCATTAAAGACAGTGTGGCTCAGCTGGTAAAGAATCCACCTGCAATGCAGGAGACCTGGATTTGACCCCTGGGTTGGGAAGATCCCCTGGAGAAGGGAAAGGCTACCCGCTCCAGTATTCTGGCCTGGAGAATTCCATGAACTGTATAGTCCATGTGGTCACAAAGAGTCAGACACAACTGAGAGACTTTCACTTTCAACTTTCAAAGACAAATTAGAGGTTAAAGTCATACCATTGTTAATAGTATAATCAAATTAAAATATAGAAATTGTAGCTAAATGCCCTATGAACAGCCCTAATCATGGTAATTAGCATTTCTGCTACAATTAATTTTTTGTTTTTCCATGAGCAGCTTTATGACACTCACTGTATCTTATCCACCCCTTAATCTTTCTGCTGAGCCCAATCCCTAGGACTCAGAAGGTATTCAGTAAATATTTTTTGAATATGCAAATATTTATAGTAATTTATTAATATCTACCTTTTATTTCAAGTTAACTTGGAATACTCTTGCCAAGTTAGTTGCATGTCTTAATCTCTCACTTTATTCAGATATTTGCTTAACAATCTGACCTTATCTAAGAGGTTTTCCAACAGAGGTTTCCAATACAGTCTCCTGTTCATCAGTCTTTTCCCCATCTTACTTTAGTTTTCTTGATAATAGCTACACCTACACTTAGATTTATTCCTTGTCACTCTCACTAGAATGTAAACTTTTTGAAAACAGTGCCTCATATATAAAAGGCTCTCAGAAACAATTGAACAACTAAATATTTACATCGTAAACAATGTAACTGGGGTGCATTCAGATCCATACTTCTAATGACTTCCAATAGTTTTTTAAGATTTATTTCATATTTTATAATTAAGAGTTAAATTTAATATTTATATATTATAATGTAATGAATATATGTTTTAAACATTATGAAATATGGTCTTAAGTAAAATACTTTGCCATTGTGTAAACTGAATCTAAAAATCTACTAAATCCATACTAGTAATCATATTGATTAACACAATATTGCTTTAAGACAGTCGGCTAAATCAACCATCTGTTTGCTCATGATGTTATGGCAATGATATCTTAGCCTAGATTAACTGTAATAATACATTCAGGCTTAATGACATCTAGGTGTATATCATGATTAAGCCATAGAAACTGGACTCATGTTATTAAAAAAATACTTTGACTTTTTTTTTTTTGGCAGACTTAATCTAATTTTCTCTACCATAAATTTTTAAGTATATACAGACCTGGACCCAAAGCAATGAAAACCTACTAGTAGAATTATATTTTGAGAAACTCTACACTATAAAAATAATATAGTTGCATTGGAAAAGTTTTAGATACAAATCTCTTATGACAGAGAAAGTGATCATAGAAAGAACTATATGATGCAGATTAACTATAGAACATATTCAAGTTTTCAGTCATCTACCAGTTAGACTGACTTCAGGGTAGAGCTTAAAAAACTATGGCAATCATCACTGTTTCCTCTTTCCTAGTTTATGTTTCTAAACATTGCTCTTGTTGGTAAGCTTGCTGCTGCTAAGTCACTTCAGTCATGTCCAACTATGTGCGACCCCATAGTCGGCCTCCTACCAGGCTCCTCTGTCCCTGGGATTCTCCAGGCAAGAACACTGGAGTGGGTTGCCATTTCCTTCTCCAATGCATGAAAGTGAAAAGTGAAATTGAAGTCACTCAGTCGTGTCTGACTCTTCGAGACCCCATGGACTGCAGCCTACCAGGCTCCTCCATCCATGGGATCTTCCAGGCATAGTACTGGAGTGGGGTGCATCGCCTTCTCCTGTTGGTAAGCATAGGGCTACTGAAAATGACATATTTGGAATTTTCCCATGAATACCATAAACTTAAAAAAATACATTACAATTGCAATGTGAGTGCTTTGTCTCTTGCTGACTCCAAGTGTCTAGCTGTTTCTTGCTCTTTATTTCTCCAGTTATCAGAGAGAACAGCTGTAGTTCTACATGGGATATACCTTACAGTTTGAGGTGTCCAGATGCCAAGTCCTGCTTTAAAAAGAAAAAAACTTTAAAAAGAAGAAAGCAGTCCTTCTGAAGGTAATGTTTCCTTCAGAGGCAACTAGTGTTTAGAGTCAAGATTAAAGAAGAGTAATCAGGGGAGGAGAGAAGCCAGACTCCCATTTGATTTTCACCTGTAACAAATACAAATGGCATGCTGTTAAATACCCATTCCCTGACCAAGGGATCACCTCTTTCTATTTGAAAACTGTAAGATCTTTGCTCACGTTTTTCTGTGGAAATAGGTAACTTGGCTGTAGTTTCCATCTTCCTTCTTAAAATGGAGCTTGATCAAGGTTTCCTTCCTACTGAGGAGAAGGGATGGCTATGTGACACACCAAGAGGTGGAGCCACAAGAAGTACTGTGCACAGGAACTCAGGGAGTACCAGAGGGGGAGGGTGGGCGGAGAGAGACAGCAGGCAAGGTTTTATGCACATTATGCTAAAATGCCAGCTCCTTTTGTAAAAATGGAAATATGGTTAATTTACAATGTGTTGGTTTCAAGTTACCAGCTCTTTTGTTTTGAACCTTTAATAAAAAGTTAAATATAATCTAAAAGTTCCAAATTCTAGATCAGTCACAGCTCTTCATTTAGAGTTTGCATAAAGTTATATATTGTGATTAAATATTTTAATATGACAAATGGCCAAAGTAGACTTATTTGTCTTATAAGGTTCAGGCTGAAATACTATATTTCAGAATGCCTCATACAGAATAAGTTAAAAAGGCATATTTACTTCTAATTACTTATCCTTACTTTCCACTGATGAACATGTCCAAGTGATGGTCGCTTTTGAATTGAGACCAAAGAAAGTAAAACAAGTGATCGTAATGGTAGTTGCATTCAGGAAAATAGAATTCTTTCCTGCAGTTTTAGTTTATTTCGGAAAAAATCCCTATTCTTTGCTGTTCTACTCTCAAGCTCAACTGGAGTCATTTTTATGAGAATGAATTTACCTATTTCTCTCAAAAATTCAAGCTCACAATGTATTCAGTATACATACACACATATATGTGTACACACACACACACACACACAGACATTAAGACTGAAGCATTTTTCTTCATCTTCTCTGTTAATTCTGACTAAGAATCTCAGGAGCCATTTTGCAGTTCTTTTCCAATATAACTTTATGACATGTATACATATAATATTACTTTTTGACTGCATATATGTCTCTAGGTAATGCCTTTTCTTCCACCCTATTTGAATAACAATGAAAAAAGTCTATTTTCTTTCATTGCTTAATGCTTGAATCATATTCCCTACTTTCCAATTCACAACTTGCATCAGGACAGTCATAAAATCCACTATCATAAAATAATCCTGTAGCCAAAAAAATAATAAGTAATCCATCCTAAAACTGAGCCTAGGACCAGATATTTAGTTCTGTGCCTAAATTCTCAAAAAAGTTTTCTTAGTTCTGCACCACATGCTAAACAACTCCAACTATAAAACATCCTTTTTTTGGCTGCACTGAGTCTTTGCTGCTTCGCGAGGGCTTTCTCTAGCTGCAGAGAGCAGGGGCTACTCTCTACTTGGAGTGCAAAGTCTCCTCATCACAGTGGCTTCTTGTGTTGCAGAGCACAGGCTCTAGAGCAAGCGGGCTTCAAGAGCTGCAGCACACGGGCTCGTTAGTTGCGGCTCACAGGCTCTGGATATCAGGCTCAGTAATTGTGGTGTATAGGCTTTGCTGCTCCACTGTACATGGAATCTTCCTGGACTAGGGATTGAACCTGTGTCTCCTGCATTGGCAGCCAAATTCCTATCCACTGTATCACTAGGGAAGTCCTCCAACCATTATGTCTATGTTATTAAGACTCAGTCATCTCTGCTCTGTTTCTCACTAAAATCCACTGGTTAGCCAACACCGTGTCCACAGAACCTTCAATTCTGAGAGCCAAGATCTCCTAGATGAAGTACTCAGGGACAACTGTAGTCTACAGATTGCACTGTTGGGAACTTTTAACAGCTTCTACTTAAGCAACAAGAAACAAAAGGCAAAGCAACATTTGGAGAAACTGAGGAAAAAGACCTTTTAAAATTAAAACACCACACACACACACATTTGCTTAAATCCCTATAATTGGCCATTGCTAGTTAGGATAACAGGTTTTGTTTGTTTGTTTTTTATTAAGAAAGAGCATTTACATATTAGATTGCTATGTGAAGGATATTTAGTAAGATAGCTGGAATAGTGGCCTATGTATGCTTACAGGCAGTTGTAAATTCCATCTCCACCTACAGCCCTAAACAAGTCCAGGTGACTGGCATGCACAGTGTAGCTGCCCCTCAAGACATTAATGCTTCCCCCACTGGTCTTGCCGGTAGTGGTCACAACCCTCTTCCATTGTCCCTGGGGAGGAAAAACCAGCACTGATTCTCAGCTTTCAAGCTCATCGCACCCTCTCAACTTCCAGGTCTCTGACCAGTGAGTCAGCTTCCCTTTCTTTGACTTGATATTGTTTAAACCCCTCTAGGCCACCACTGTCGGAGAAGGCAATGGCACCCCACTCCAGTACTTTTGCCTGGAAAATCCCGTGGATGGAGGAGCCTGGTAGGCTGCAGTCTATGGGGTCACTAGAGTTGGACACGACTGAGCAACTTCACTTTCACTTTTCACTTTCATGCATTGGAGAAGGAAATGGCAACCCACTCCAGTGTTCTTGCCTGGAGAATCCCAGGGACGGGGGAGCCTGGTGGGCTGCCGTCTATGGGGTCGCACAGAGTCGGACACGACTGAAGCGACTTAGCAGCAGCAGCAGCAGGCCACCACTGGGGCTTCCCTGGTGCTGAGACAGTAAAGAATCCACCTGCAATGTAGGAGAACCCGGTTGGATCCCGGGGTCAGGAAGATCCCCCCTGGAGGAGGGCATGGCTACCCACTCCAGTATTCTTGACTGGGAAATCCCATGGACAGAGGAGTCTGGAGGGCTACAGTCCATGGAATCACAAAGAGTCAGACACAACTGAGAAACTAACACTAGTACTACTACAGGCTACCGCTATGTTTACAAAATTGATTCATCCTGCACTCATTATCCCCTTATTTTCTTCTTTCCAGTCCAATTTCTTTGACACAGAGAATATTAACTACTCTTCTGGGCCAGCACTATTATTTGAGAAAATAGGTACACTCTAAAATATGACCTTTGTGGAACTTCTAGTGAAGGTTCAAAAGTTTTATTTGAAGGTTAAAAACTTAGTCAAGTCTTAAAAAGAGGATAGAACAAGCCACTGCACATTTAATTACTAGATATTATATTGAAATATCATAGGCATTGTTCTTAACCCCCTCAGGTATAGGTCCAGGCACTGACACTTTTAGAAAGCTTTCCAGGTTATTCTAATGTGTAGCCAGTGATGAGATCTATTGTGCTGGTAAGTCTCCACCCTAATTGACACCTAGCTTTCAGTTGTAGTTAGGGAATTATGAAGGTAGAAGCAACAAATGCTAACCCATTGCATCTCAAACATCTATGTGCACAAGAATTATCTGCAGTTCTGCTAAATATACACAGTTTCCTGGGGCTTCGCAAACAGATCACTGGTGAAGAGGTGGGGACTCAGAACTTGTGTTTTCAACAAGGGACCCTGATGATTCTGATGTGCTCCCTAGACCACATTTTAATGAAAGCTACTTAAAATCTAGACACTATCTAGACTTGTGTGGTGATACTTAATATTATGATAAGTTTTAAGTTGGCTTAAAACTCAACATTCAGAAAACTAAGATTGTGGCATCTGGTCCCATCACTTCATGGCAAATAGATGGGGAAACAGTGGAAACAGTGACAGACTATTTTGGGGGGCTCCAAAATCACTGCAGATGGTGATTGCAGCCATGAAGTTAAAAGACGCTTGCTCCTTGGAAGAAAAATTATGACCAACATAGACACTGTATATTAAAAAGCAGAGACCTTACTTTGCCAACATAGTCCATGCAGTCAAAGCTATGGTTTTTCCAGTGGTCATGTATGGATGTGAGAGTTGGACTATAAAGAAAGCTAAGAGCCAAAGAATTGATGCTTTTGAACTGTGGTGTTGGAGAAGACTCTTTAGAGTCCCTTGGACTGCAAGGAGATCCAACCAGTCCATCCTAAAGGAGATCAGTCCTGGATATTCATCGGAAGGACTGAAGCTGAAGCTGAAACTCCAATACTTTGGCCACCTGATGTGAAGAACTGACTCATTTGAAAAGACTTGATGCTGGGAAAGATTGAAGGCAGGATGAGAAGGGGACAACAGAGGATGAGATGGTTGGATGGTATCACCAACTCAATGGACATGAGTTTGAGTAAACTCCAGGAGTTGGTGATGGACTGGGAAGCCTGGTGTGCTGCAGTTCATGGGAATGCAAAGAGTTGGACACGACTGAGTGACTGAACTGTACTGAGTCCAGAATTAAATCATAATGACCATCTTGAAAAGAAAAATTATTTTATAAATTTAATATCTTTGAATTTCACTCTTTTTTAAAAATTTCACTCTGATTAATATTCTTAGTGGATATAATGACTTATCAAAATTCAGGTTGTTTTTATAATTACTAGATAGATGTTCACAGCACTTTGACAATCTTCCCCTTGGCACTATCATGACCTATTTAGAAAACTAAACAAGATCCACTGTTTTGAGAACAATAGGGTAGAAAATACAAAAAAAAAATTGAGAGAGAGAAAAGTACTTTCTTCAGTTGTACATGTACATGTCTATGTGACTGTGTTTTCCTTTTCTTGTTTTCTGGGGGAAGAGGAGAGAGGGGTAACAAAAGTCAACTTCAAGGTTTTATTTTAAAATTACTAAAACCTTTAACTAATGATGTACACATAAAATTTTATGACTGTTGCTCATTTTAGCTCAATGTAACTAAGTTGTCTTAATTAAAACTTAGGCCACCTGATGCCAGGATCCTAAGTTCTAAGAATTGGAAAAGATCCTGATGCTGAAAAAGACTGAGGCAGGAGGAAAAGTTGGGGACAAAGGATAAGATGGTTGGATGGCATTACCAACTCAATAGACATGAATTTGAGCCAAGTCCAGAGGATAATGAAGGACAGGAAAGCCTGGCATGCTGCAGTTCATAGGGTCATAAAGAGTCAGACATGACTTAGCGACTGAACAACAATAACTGAATAAGAAGACTATTAAAAATAAGTCTTCAAGACAGAAGGGACTTCCCTGGTGATCCAGTGGCTAAGACTATGCACTCCCAATGAGGGGACCTGGGTTTGATCTCTGGTCAGGGAACTAGATTCCACATTCTGCAACTAAGACTCGGTGAGGCCCAAATAAGTAGATTTGGGGCTTACCTGTGGCTCAGACGGTAAAGAATCTGCCCACAATGCAGGAGACCCAGGTTCGAACCCTGGGTTGGGAAAATCCCCTGGAGAAAGGAATGGCAACCCACTCCAGTATTCTTACCTGGAGAATTCCATGGACAGAGGAACCTGATGGGTTACAGTCCATGGAGTCATAAAGAATCAGGCACAACTGATCAACTCAGAATTTCACTTTTCCTGAATGTTTCCTGAATGATGCCAATAAAAAATATATATTTATGCCTTTAAATTCTTTTAATTTGAAAATCAAGAGCAAGCATGTTAATTTTATTTTCTTCCAAGTCAAGGCCTGAAATTCACTATGTTAAACCATCTGAATCCTACCTGCCTGTGAACAGGCACACCTGCAGAAGATCAAAGCTCTCATTGACCTTGGGAACACAGCAGTTTTGAACGAATAATCTCATTTAGTAAAAAGAAAACCATATGTGAATCAACATTAACCGCTCTTAGCCCACATCAGAGATGATGGCTCCCTTGGCACCAGTCTGAATCTTGAGCTAAGGAATTTGGCCTGAGCTTCCCCCTGCTTCGCCAGGACAGATTGATAAAGAGGTACAACATTAGCTTAATCAGTTGCTTCACATTTCTGAATTTTTCCAAATATGTCCTTCATGAGTTTGTTTTCTATAGAAATACAGAAAGAATGTTTTCATATGTATATTTCAGTTCTCAGTTCCCTGTTCATTAGAGAGAACTGAGCTTAGCAAATATGAGTAACAACTACTACTAACATGTATTTACTGCATACTCTGCCAAGGACAAAGCTAGAAGTTTTACATGCTTCATTTCTAATATTCACAACAATACATCTAGTTACTATAATTATCCTCACTGTGCAGATGAGAAAAGTAAGGTGCAGAGAGCTTAATGATTTGCCCCAAATTTGGCAAGTTTATTACAGGGGCAACAAAATATAATGGGATAATAAGCCATAAATCTTGAATCACATTTTTCTGCCTTCTGGGCTGTATTTAAAAAGTAAACCACTGACTTTTATTTAGTGTTTACTTCATGTTAGGAAGATTCCTTGGAGAAGGAAATGGCAATCCACTCCAGTACTATTGCCTGGAAAATCCCTTGGACAGAGGAGCCTGGTAGGCTACAGTCCATGGGGTCGCAAAGAGTTGGACATGACTGAGCTATTTCACTTTCACTTTCATGTTAGGCACTTTTCTAAATATTTAAATGCTGCATTAATTCTTTTAGAAAGTATGTTGTTCTTCCCACTGTATAAGTGATGAAACTAAGGCACAAAGAGGTCAAGAAACTTGCCTAAAGCCTCAAAGCCGATAAATGGAGGACCTATAAATTAACCCAGGCAATTAGCTTCAGATTATGTACCTTTGACCGTGATGCTATGAGAATATTAACAGGTTTCAAACAACCATTTTTTAACTTAGTTCTTAAAATGTACAATCACATATACTCCAACCATGTGCATCAGGATTTATCATAACAAGACAGAATGTCAATATGAATAATTCTAGTTGACAAAAAAGGAAGACTAATCCTCTACCTCCCAAAATTTGGGCAACAGAAACTGACCAGATTACTGAGCTAGGTTGTTTTCAGTAGTTATGAAATTTCAGAGTAATGAGCATTTTATCCTAAATAAAACTGTTGGGTTTTTTTTTTTTCCCCCCTTTTTTGGAAAAAAAACCCAACCATTTGCATATCTAAATGCTACAACAAACAGCAAATGGGAAGAGATATAAATAAACACCAGTTCAATATTGGGAGAGGCAACCCTACATACAATGTCCATCAGGTCATCTTTTCTGTGTTTTAGTATCACAACTGTGATGCATTAAGGGAAATATAAAAAATCATGGTAAATAAATGCATAGTACTTCATAAAAGAGGAAAAACCTGAGAGGGAAAAGAAGGGATAATCTTAATAAGATCCAGTAGTTTCTGGTAGATTTGTCAAATTTGAACCAGAGGAAAAGAGATGATTATCACACTGTCTGGCAGGGATTGGTCATGATGTAACAGCTTGTTCATGATGAACAGCAAGTTCAGAGACTTGCTTTACAAAAGCCATAGCACTTGTTAGTAAACAATAATACCGTTAAAAGGAAGGAAAAAAAATTGTATTTTTAGAGGAAGGAAAATTGCAACTCTTTTACTTAATAATATAGCAAACATCAACGCTGAATTACTCAGGCATACATACGGCTTAGATTTAAATCAGGAGATACTTATACAAATGGAGGGTCTCTGAGCTCTTGTTGCTGTGTCTCTCTGCCCCACCACCTTCACTCTCCTGGGAGCTCAGCCCAGGACTATCCCAGGGTTCATAGCGGCTGTCCCGCGCATGGTGCTGATTTTCCACGTGCAACAACATGGACTCCAGAGAGAGATTACGGTGTGCGTTAACAGCGAGTGATTCTAGTCTTCCAGCAAGACATAGGCTTGTTGTGTTAAATGTGGAAAAAATACAGAGTAGAAGTTGTGTTCTTAAATTGTTTTCAGGGCTTCTAAGAGTGAGTCTAAACGGTTCTTGAAAATTAGCCAGGATCAAATACTATTGCAAACTAAGCCCATACACATTATGGACTTTTCGCAGGGTGGATAACAAGCTTGGAAGAGAAGTGCAGTCCGTGTGAGCCAGCAATGAAGATTTGGAAAATATGTACATAGTGATGTGTTTGGTGCATGGTATTTTGAGGAGGGCTTCATCAAAAAGGAAGTGTAACCTTTCCCCAACAGATTTGAGAGCTGTGCCTTTTCTGTGCGATATTATAGATAGTACGTAGAAACCCAGATGGTTGCATTCACATGTAGGTTTTGGCTGTCATCTAAACAACTGGACAGATTAAATGTATATGTAAATGAACAGTCTTATTTTTGTAATTTTATATTATACAATAAACAGTTAAAAGATGAAAAAAAAACTGTTCTTCGATTTTTGACTGTTGTTCTATTTAACCAATAATACTCTGAGATGAATTACTTATATAGAATTAACATGTACATACAAATAACTTAAGAAATTTTTTAACCCCTAGATTCTGATCCCTGCATATAATTTAATGAACAAACAGAAAAATAAAGGAAATGGTAAAAAGGTTTTACATTTAAATGAGTCTATTTGTTCTCTTAAATAGACAACACTGTTTTTGAAAGATCCAAATTCTCTCTTAAGCTATTAAGATGACTTCTTTAGAAGTTTTCTTTTTAGTTTCTTTCTTAAAATTGTCTGATCCGTCTAAGAGCCAGTTTCCACATTTCTAAACTTGACTGCTCACTACCATCAAGAAAGGATTTGATTACAATGTTTTAGAAACAAAATGCATGGTGTTTGGGAATTAAGTACTCATTGTAACTATATTCAAAGCATGGTGTCACAGGCTACATCATTTTTTTTCTTTTGAACTATAAATTCTTCAACTTAGGTGGCATGGCACTATTGGAAACAGACTGCCATATGCCTTTGATTTCACTTAGAGACATGCCATCTGCCACCATATTCAATGATGATTCAAAAAAATAAGAAGAAGGAGAAGAAGAAACAGAAGAGAAGGAAGGAGGGAGGATATGGAAGAGGAGGAGGGGAAGGAAGGAGAATAGCAGAAGATTGTGATCAAATGCAGGAATATGCCCATCATGTTCAGTCTAGCATCTAGCCTGGGACTAG